>NC_084482.1:166792372-167489872 GCF_030035675.1 Rhineura floridana
GTTACAAGCCCTCTCTGGTGGAAGAGGGCACTTTGGAGTGATAGTTTCCACCACCCAGGTCACCTCTGTATTCCAGAGATTAATAGGGATTAGGCAGTATCACCAGCCATGCTGGAAACATCCCCCCAGAGCACTGAGGAAACCATCCAGATCCATAAGTCTCTGATGGCGGACCATCTTAATTGGCCCTCCACCCCTGTGGAGGATACCCAGGGCACAAAACCTAAACCTTGTCAGGTAGTGATCTATCCATGACAACGGAGTCACTAAGAACTCCTCTGCCCTCAGATCACCCTTTTCCTGCCCCGAACAAAACACCAGATCAAGTGTATGCCTGGCCACATGTGCTTATCCAAATGATATTAGAGACAGCCCCATGGTTGTCATTGCAGCCATGAAGTCCTGAGCCAGATATGTGAGCCCAACATCGACGTCCATGTTGAAGTCACCCAGGACAACCAGTCTGGGGGATTCCAACACCAATGCCAAGGCCAGCTCCACCAGCTCAGGGATAAAGTTTTGGTGATACAGGCAAGGTTGGAATGTTCATCCAAGATTAGATCCTGAATGATAATGGTTTTATTAGTCACTGGCCTTGCATTCATCAGCAAGACAGTAAGATTCAGGGGATTTGCAGCATAGCTACCAGTGTCTCAGAGATTGGAAGGGGGATTGGAAAGGATGTAAGCACAAAGATGCCTTGCATCCCTTTCCCTGTAATGGCTGGTCTGCCTCCCACTGGTCTTACGTCCCCTGTCCAATAATGTCTCAATGACAGGTCCCCGACTACTCCTACGCAGACACATATTGCAGGTAGCACTAGCATCTGTGTGATGGAAAGGAAGAGCCCATACCACTTCACCACCATGCTATTTTGGTATCATCCCCGGCTGGCTCAATTAATGAATGGGAGATTTTCCTCAAGTCTTCTGACAATTTTGGACTGAGTTTGCATCTCAGATAGGCAGCATATAGGACAGCATTTAACCCCTCTTCCTGGCTATACGGTCTCTCTATAGGTTGGTAGGGTATCCATATCCATATTAGGGACAGTGCTAGAATTCTGCCCAATTTGGATTTGGTACCTAGTTTTCCATTAATTTGCTTATTTGCCATCAGATTTGTATGTAGTGATTTTCCACTGCTATTTTCAAAAACAGATTTTTTTTAAAAAATCCACGTCTAAAATATTTATATTAACATTGATATTTACACTGATATTTCCTTCAATTTATTGCTATTTCCTTTGATTTATCAACATTTATTTTCGAAACATCAATATTAATATTTTCTCCAAGGGAAAAAAAGGATCAGTAAAAGCAGCAGCTTGCAGACACAGAATGAACTCGAATTGATACCAGCCTGTTAGGTCGACAGAATGCTTTCGAACTGGCACTGGCTGATGGACCCCATTCCTGATCCATACAAATAAAATAATACCAAGGTGCATGAGATTCAGATAAAATCATAATTGCACTTTCATGTTAAAGCATTGCCATAATAGAAAGCCCCATAGGACAGACAGTCCAAACTTGGACAACACATCAGTGGGATATTACTGACCTTGATGGAAGAAACTCACTGAAATATTTGACAGCTAATCACAGCAGATCCCTTGTAATAAACTCTTTAAATCCAGAAATCCATGAGCACATGAAGCTCTTTCCTTTACCACAGCCAGCAATCCAAACTGCACTTCAAGCTTCAGATGCTCTACTAAACTGAGGTCATGTGCTTTAATAACTGTACTTACAAATAAGGTTGGGTAAAGGTGAATTGCATTTTAAGTAATGAGGTGTACCATGATTCATTTGCATGAAAACTGATTGTGGGTGTTACTGAAGTTTTTATGCATGTCTGTGCGAAAGAGAATGTATGCAAATATGTTTAGCTCACTTCTGCATGCCACAAAAAATAGGTTAACAGCAGGGGGGAGAGTACTGAGCAATAGGCTGAGAGGCTAGATGTGTGGGGACCAGCTGTTCATTTTCAGTTGATGTATCTAGGTCAGACATAATTAGGACTAGGTGAACATGTGGACCAAACAAAAAGTATATATTATTCCCAGGAAACACAGTAGCTCAGATTTTTTATTATTTGCATGTTTACAGTGTCTCATTTTCCAAAATATTTACAATGCAAAATTTATGTGTTCTTCAATGCACAAACTTATACTCAAGAGTCTTACTCTAAGGTAAGTGAGTATAGGATTATTTATGGTCTCATCTTCCAGCACTATCTCGTGTTGCATTTTGGATACTCTGTTCATAGGGTTTTCGTGGTAAGAGTTATCCAGAGGTGGTTTACCATTGCCTTCCTCTGAGTTTGGATGCATCTTAGTCTGGTGTCTCAGGTTTGACCATTCCACCTTGGGTGCCCCTGCTAGGAGTCTAGCCTCTTGGTCTAGACTCCTGACGGCATTGCTCTCAGCTTCTTCAACACTCTCAAACCCCCTCTCCGTGTTAAGGTGTGAATCATAGAGGGGGAAGACCTGGTTAGATATGATTAAAATTATCCACCCTGCTGTAATATTGATAATCTGAATTTGCAGAATGGTAATCAAGTTTCTAGGCCTCAGCATTCCACAGATCTTTAAAGGAGTGGGAGGGAAGAATGGGGAAAAGAGAAAAGAGCAACAAGCAATTTACAGGAGCCTAAATAAAATGGTGAAGAATTAATTTGGACATATGAATGTGAGTATTAGGAAAGGGGTTGAAAATAAAACCACCAGTATCACAATGATCTTACATGAATCTATGGTACAACTGCATTTGGAATACTGTGTACAGTTCTGGTCAACTTGTCTCCAAAGGGTTGTTATTCACTAATAGGCAAAAAACCATGTGGTTTAAGAACGTACCTATAGCCCACAGCTATTTCTATCAAACTTTAAAAAGCAGGGAAATTAGGCAGCTATAGTGAATGCACCAGGGAAGCAGGAGACCTGACCTCCTCTCTGAGATATTGGACTGCCCTACAAATTTGTCAGAAAGCAAACACAATTTGGGCTGGTCTTTCACAGTCCAATCTACTTGCTGTGTAGCTTGCAAGAATTTGGTAACATGTGCCTCTGAGTATATGGTGAGTGGGATGGGAACAGGCAGGACGGGGAAGGGGAGAAGGACTGGTTTGATCATTTGCATGTTTATTGAATTCAGTGCGATTTACTCCCGTGCAATCATGCTTAGGATAGGTAAAACTGACCAGGGGGGAGGGAGGGAGGGCTGGAGTGGGCAGGGGAGGAGGAAGAAGGAAGAGGGGAGGGGAGGAGGAAGAAGGAAGAGGGGTGCAGAAAGGTAGAGGAGAAGGAGGGGAAAAAGCAGGTCTGATCATATGCATGCTTATTGAATTCAATGGGATTTACTCCTATGCAATCACGGTTAGGATAGGAAAAACTGACCATGGGGGAGGAGGAGGGGAAGGGGGAAGGACCGTATTGGAGGGGGCAAAGGAAGGGGGAGGGGATGGCAGGTTTGATCATTTGCAGGCTTATAGAGTTCAATGGTATTTACTTCTGTGCAATCGTGCTTAAGATAGGTAAAACTGACCATGGGGAGCAGGAAGGGGAGGGGGAGGAGGGGGAAGGTGGAGATTGGAAGGGGATGGGGAGGGAGGAGCGAAGGAAGGGGGAGGGAAGAGGCAAGGGGGAGGGAATAGGAGGGAGGAGAAGGGAGGGTGGGTTTGATTCTTTGCATACTTTTTGAGTTCAATGAGATTTACTTCTGTGCAATCATGTTTGAAAATGAAAATGGACTGCTTTCAAGTCAATCCTGACTTATGTTGACCCTATGAATAGGGTTTTCATGGTAAACGGTATTCAGAGGTGGTTTTACCATTGCCTTCCTCTGAGGCTGAGAGGCAGTGACTGGCCCAAGATCACTCAGTGAGATTCATGGCTGTGTGGGGATTATAACCCTGGTCTCCTAGGTCATAGTCCAATGCTGACCTGGAGGAGGGGCAGGGATGGGAGGGGGAGGACATTGGGTGGGTGGGTACTGGGCAGAAGGGAAGCTCTTTTCCTTTATTTATTTATTATTTCATTTTTATCCCGCCCTTCCAGCAGTAGCCCAGGGCAGCAAACAGAAACAATAAAAACACTTTAAAACATCATAAAAAGACCTTAAAATACATTAAAACAAAACAACGTTAAAAACATTGTTAAAAAAGCTTTAAAAACATCTTTTTTTAAAAAGGGTTAAAACATTACTAAAGAAAACATTAAAGGCAATTCTAACACAGTCGCAGACTGGGATAGGTCTCAACTTAAAAGGCTTGTTAAAAGAGGGAAAGTATTCATAAGGTACCAAAAAGATAGCAGAGAACAAAAGGAAAACATTGGGAACAGTATCATTGTTTTTCAGCGTTTCCCCCACCTTTTACATTCTAGAGCAGACACATGTAGCCTCCCACCCAAATTTAAATCAAAGCTGTCCCTGGCCACATCCACATCAGGCCTTTATTTCACTTTGGAGAGTCATGGCTTCTCTCAAAGAATCCTGGGAAGTGTAGTTAGTGAAGGGTGCCGAGAGTTGCTAGGAGACACCCTGTTCCCCTCACAGACCCTCAATCAGAGTGGCTGACTGTTAAACCAGTCTGGCCACTGAAGCTCTGTCAGTGGAACAGCAGTCTCCTCTCAGCACCCTTCACAAACTACACTTCCCAGGATTCTTTGAGGGAAGCCATGACTGTCTCAAGTGAAATCAAGTCTGGTGTGGGTGTGGCCCCGATTAGGCAAGCCCAGAAGCTGTGAGGCTTTTAGAACACTGACAGTTGGTTCTTACTGAGCATGCCCTGGGTTATCATAGGCTTCCAGCTGAACTTTCTTAAATTAATTAAAAATCAGCCAGGCATTTTTTAAACTTTTAAACTGCAGAAGATGAAGGTCAGAGTATGGGGCAAGGTCAGTATTAGGATTACAGGTACTCTGTAAACATGGCTGATTTTTAATGAATTTCAACAGATTATGAGAACTCTCAGAGAAAAAGGTTCAAAAGGGGTCTGTTTTCCCCCTCTCTTTTTAGACTTTGAACTGTCTATTCTCTCTGACTGTTTTGTGTATCGCCATGAAAATTGAGAGGTTTGTTAAGCAAGCATTTCTAAGTTCAGGACTATAAGTTTTGTAAGGTTTTGTTTTGAAATGAGCTTATGGGAAGCATCAGAATGGCATGCGGGTGGTATTTTCAATTTAACATTGCGGAATGTGGTGGATGAGCACCATCCCCTAAGAGGAAAAGGGTCTGGGGCTTTTTGAGTCAGGAGTGTATAAGGAAGAGAGAACATGACTGAGGTTTATAAAATTATTCAAGGTGGGGAGAAAGTGCAGACATATGGGGCCTCACTCACCGCGTAGCTGATGGGTGAGACCTAATTGCAGCCAGAGGTGAAGCTGCTGTCTCCATCTGCCGCTCGGGCAGAGTCGTGCATCGCGTCTATTAAGTGCGTGCGATGTGCAGCGTGAAGGGGCGGGGTTTAAGGGTCCTATTTAACCCCAGCCGCCCCTTCCTACCTCCTCTTTGCTCGCGCGATGGAGACAAGGAAGGAGCGTTCCGGCAGAGCAGAGAGGAGTGTTGTGGCGGTGGCCATTTTGTTGCTGCGTCGAGGGACAGCGCAGAGAGCATTTGGGCTGCTGCGTAGTTGCGGCGGCCATTTTGGGCATGGCCGCATGGTCGGCGCCATTTTAGGTGCTCGACTCTCAGGGCACGGAGCCAATTTCGGGCCGATTTAGGCCTCTTTCATTCCCTCTTTTGAGGGTGGGCTGCTGGCAAGGGTGATCGCGGGCCTGGAAGAGCAGCCGCGGCTGCCGTGGGCCTCGTTAAAGGGGCCTGCTCAGCCAAACTCAGCGGGCACCCATCCACCCCCCTCAACTAGCAGGGGAGGGAGACACAGGGTGCACTCCAGCAGCACTACCTCAAGGCTGCCTGCCAGCCAGTTAGCAAGAACACAGCACACTTATATTGAATTTATACAATTGGATAGATTATATTGTTTATGAATACATTATAGGTGTTACAAGTTTTATATATTAATCAGTTTCTTCTAGTTACTATTGATATTGTTTGATGCTGTTACTGTTTGTGTGTTTATAGTGGTTGGCTAAGGATAGCAATAGGCTAATTACACCAGATAGTCAGTGACTTGTAATAATAAGCCTACTTTGGCTGTGGTGATTATTGATAAGTAAAGGCCTTCACTAAGTGTTTTGCATCATATGGGCAGTGGCCTTTAAAAATAACATTAAAATTGTCATTACTATTCTTGTTGACTGGGGTGGTATTAAGTAGTTATGCCATCCAAAAAAGGAAAAGGGGGGTCAAAAGGTAAGGGCAAGGCTGTTAGGCAGCCACAAAAACGCCCTCCCCCGGCGCCTGGCTCTTCGGATGAAGAGGAGGCGCCGCCATGGGCTGCCATCCTGGCACGCCTTGAGGCTTTAGAGCAGCGGGGGAGGCTGACACCAACCCCGGCTCCTGGGTTACAGCCTGTTTCAGAGCAGACGGCCACTCCAGGGACTTCCACTGGGGGGGTTACCAGGCCAAAGCGCATGAAAGCAAGGGCTCCAGGTGGCTCAAATATGGGGCAGCGGCAGGGGGCTGACAGTAATATCCTTGCTTTAATTTTAGCGAGGCTTGATGCTCTCGAGACCCGCCCTGACGCTACCCAGACGCTGAGTGATGGGCCAGCGGCTCCCCCTGTGCCGACAGCGGCATTAGGGACTGGAGGAGAGGTGGCGACACCCCAGACTGGAGTGACATCAACAGCTGTGGTGGATGGCTCTGTTGCTGGTTTGGCTGCACCGCTGATGGGAACAGGTGAGTCTGCCAGGCCTGCTCTGGCTACTGGGTCACCAGGCTGGGGGTGGACTTTTCAAGGCCCATGGGTTACCAGTCCAGGGACGGTGTCTACTCCTCCTTCTAGATGGAAGTAGGTAGTACTGCTCAACCACCGCTCCAAGCTGCATGTAGCCAAATTTGGCAACATGCAGGCAGTGGCCAAGTGCCGGCACCTGCTGTGTCACCTGGCAGGCCGGCTCTATCAGGCACCCGGGTTGAGGAGCAGCGGCTGTCCACTGCAATGGTAAGCCAGGGCGATTTGTCTGACCCTTTGGAGGCTATTGCAGCTGATGATATACCCTTTGGGGACACATCCATCACCTTAGGCTTCCACCTGCTCCCTTCAACGAAAGAAAAAATTTGGCGAGGGGAGTTTGTCGATGTCTTTTCCCTTTTATATAGAGAACAACCTAAGAGGGATAAAGACAAGGATGTTGGAGGCGATGTGGAGAGGCCCAGACGTAGGAGGGTGGACCGCACATGGGCCAACTGGTTGCCAGCGTATTTAATATACGCTGGAGTGCTGATGGAAAGACAGCCCCAAAAGGGTCTGTCTCTCCTAAAGTACTTAGATATAATCTACAGGGCTTATGTGGAGTTCTCAGGACTGGACTGGCTGTCCTATGATGAGGCATTTCATATGCGCGGGGCATGCGATGGGTCTCTGCCATGGGACAAAAAGGAACCAGAGCTGTGGCTGCAGTTTATGACTGCGGCCTGTGCCATGACGGGCGACAGGTGTGATAGTGGGCACCTAATGAGGAGGCAGTTGACAGCTACCCTTCCCCACGCTAATGCGGGGCAAGGGGTTCAACAACGGCTGCTGTGCTGGGATTTTAGTTCCCGGGGAGTCTGCTCATGAAACCTGTGTCGTTTCCGCCACGAATGTTCCATTTGTGGGGCAGCACACCCTTGTACTGCCTGCCCCAGGGGCAGGTTTTATAGAGGAGGTAACAGGGATCAACAGGGAGGTAGAAAACAACCCCCACCTGGGGCTGCTCAGGGAAAAGGGCCCCTCCCCAATTAAATTACAAGTTCTGCAGAACTGGCTTGCTGGTTACCCAGCGGTTGGTGATGCGCGTTTTCTTTCCCAGGGGTTTTTGTTAGGCTTCCGAATTCCTTATGGTGGGCCAAGGGCCGCCTTCATGTCACAAAATCTAAAATCAGTTATAGGCATGGAGGCAATTGTACAAATTAAATTGACAAAGAAGTACAGGCAGGGCAGGTGCTTGGCCCATTCCAGTCACCCCCACTGCCTACCCTTAGGATATCCCCACTAGGTATTGTGCCCAAGAAAGTGGTGGGTGAGTTTAGGCTGATTCATCACTTGTCCTATCCGCATAGACTGTCTGTTAATGATTTCATTCCTGACAGTCTTTGTACAGTCCATTACACCTCCTTTTGACGCTGCAGTGCGCATGGTGCGTGCTTGTGGCCGAGGTGCACTTATGGGCAAGTGTGACATTAAATCAGCTTTCCGCCTTCTGCCCGTCCACCCTGCAGACTTCGAGCTGCTGGGTTTCGCCTTTGCCAATAAATTTTATATGGATCGAGCATTTCCCATGGGATGCTCGATCTCTTGCACAGTTTTTGAGCGCTTTAGCACTTTTTTGGAATGGGCTATTAAGCAAAGGACGGGTCTGAATTCGGTGGTACATTATCTGGATGATTTTTCATTTGCCGGGGGGGCTGGCACTGATGAATGCCTATATTTAATGACACGTTTCCAGGACCTAGCAACGGAACTTGGGGTTCCGCTGGCCCTGGAAAAAACCGAAGGTCCAGCCCCCATTCTGACTTTCTTGGGTATTGAAATTGACACTAGCAGGCAATGCTGCAGGCTGCCCCAAGAGAAGCTTATAATCCTCCATAGGAAGATTACAGAAGTTACTGGTGCAAGGAAGGTTTCCCTTTCCACCCTCCAAGAGTTGGCAGGACACCTAAATTTCGCCTGCAGGGTAGTGGCACCTGGCAGGGCATTTTTAAGGCATGTTTATAAAGCCATGGTCGGGCTCTCATGACCCCGCCATAGGTTTCGGGTTACAGCAGCTTTGCGCACTGACCTGGCGGTGTGGTCCTCCTTCTTACGGGATTTCAACGGAATATCCTTTTGGAGGCAGGACTGACTCTTGGAGGCTGAGTTATAGGTTCAGTCCGACGTGTCTGGAGGTTATGGCTTCGGGGTAGTCTTTGGGTCTTCCTGGTGTAAGGGTCAATGGCCACAGACATGGGTTCAAGACGGTTTAGACAAGGATCTAACCTTTCTGGAATTCTTCCCTATAGTGGTGGCTGTTTATTTATGGGCCGAGAGGCTGAGGAACTCTACGGTCCATTTTTGGTGTGATAACATGGCCACGGTCCATGTTATCAACTCCCTTACATCTAGGAACGCCAGGGTTATGAGCCTTGTCCGGGCTTTTGTTCTCCAGTGCCTGCGTTTCAATGTTCTTTTTCGGGCACGGCATGTTCCTGGCATTGACAATAGCGTTGCTGATGCTCTGTCATGGAACCAGATGGACCGTTTCCGTCAGCTGGCGTAGTTGGCCAGGGCTCAGCCGGAAGCCGTGCCCCCTATGATTTGGGAGATTGGAGAACAGAGTCGGAGAGGGCCATAAGCCTATCCATTGCCCCCAACACGCTCGCCAGCTACCAGAGAGCAGGTAGGGCGCTTCAGGAATTCTGGGCTGGCAAGGGCTACACACCAGAATGGCCTATTCCAGTGAGTCATTTGCTGGAATTCCTGGTGGACGGCAGGAGATGTGGCCTGTCAGTCCGGGCACTGCAAGGTAAGCTGGCGGGGCTTTCATTCTTAGTAAAGGCAGGTGGTTTTCAGGATTATGCATTGGGTTTATGTTTAATGTAATTTAATAAAGTGGCCCTTGTTCAACCCAAACTGACGTCTCTGTGTTTTATTTTATTTGGGTGATGAGGTTTCAGACCCTTGGCCTCTCAATTGTGGTGTGCCACAGGGTTCTATCCTCTCTCCCATGCTATTTAACATCTATGTAAAGCCGCTGGGAGCGATCATCAGGAGATTTGGGCTGCAGTGTCACCAATATACGGATGACACTCAGCTCTATCTCTCATTTAAATCTTCACTGGAGAGGGCTGTGGAGACCATGTCCAAGTGCCTGGAATCCGTGAGTGGATGGATGGGCAGGAACAGGTTGAAGTTGAACCCTGATAAGACCAAGGTACTACTTGTGGGAGACAAGGGAAGGTTAGGAGATGTTGACCTGGTGTTTGGTGGGGTGAAGTTGCCCCTACAGGACCAGGTCCGCAGCCTCGAGGTTGTTCTTGATTCCAGGCTGTCCATGGAGGCTCAGATTTCGGCCGTGAGCCGGGCAGCTTGGTATCAATTACACCTTATACGTAGGCTGCAACCCTACCTCCCTGTTCAACAGCTCCCACTCATGGTACATGCCCTGGTCACCTCTCGATTGGACTACTGTAATGCGCTCTATGTGGGGTTACCCTTGAAAACGACCCGGAAATTACAACTTATACAGAATGCAGCAGCGCGCTTACTTACCAACAGCCGCCGCCGGGACCACATTACACCAGTATTATTTGATCGTCACTGGCTGCCGGTTGTTTTCCGGGCCCGATTCAAGGTGTTGGTATTAACCTTTAAAACCCTGTACGGTTTCGGCCCAGTTTACCTGAAAGAGCGCCTCCACTGCCACCAATTATGCCGCCCAACTAGATCAGCCACACAAGGCTTTCTCTCAATCCCGCCAACCAAAACAGCTAGGTTGGTGGGTACTAGGGAGAGAGCCTTTTCTGTGGTGGCCCCCACTCTCTGGAACTCCCTCCCATGTGATCTTCGACATGCCCCTTCCCTAGATGTATTCCACAAGGCCCTGAAGACGTGGCTATTCCAACAGGCCTTTGAGGTCCTTGGGATGGGTAAATCTCCATGATTTTGTCATCTATCGTATGCTGCTAAAATAATTGTTTTATATATGTATTGATGACTGTCCAGTATTTATTTTATCTACTGTTATTAATGTGACCGCATTTGATATTATTGTATTTTATTTCATTTTAATGTACGTCGCCTAGAGTGGCTAATTGCCAGATAGGCGACACACAAATTTTATTATTATTATTATTATTATTATTATTATTATTATTATTATTTCGCCCCTTGACTGCAAATGGGGCCTCACTCACCGCGTAGCTGATGGGTGAGGCCTAATTGCAGCCGGAGGTGAAGCTGCTGCCTCCATCTGCCACTTGGGCAGAGTCGTGCGTCGTGTCTATTACACGCGCGTGACGTGCAGCATGAAGGGGCGGGGTTTAAGGGGCCTATTTAACCCCAGCCGCCCCTTCCTACCTCCTCTTTGCTCGCGCGATGCCCACCCCGCCCTCCCTCTTTCATGGTGTGCCTAGGGGTTGCTTCGGGGCCGAGTAGGAATTTTTATCCTGCCCACCCTCGTTGGCGGTCGCCTGAGAGCCATATGGCAAGATACTTGCTTAGAGACAGTTCCCGCACCTAGGTTCTCCTTCTGCAGGTCACTTTAAATTGGGTTTATGTTTAATGTAATTTAATAAACTGGCCCTTGTTCAACCCACGCTGACGTCTCTGTGTTTTATTTCGCCCCTCGACTGCAAATAGATTTTTCTCATTTGCCCTTAATAGCAGAACTTGAGGTCACCCAATGCAATTGATTGCCAGTAGATTCAAAACAGATAAAACAAGCTATTTTTTTTCAAATGACACATAATTAATTTATGGAATTCACTACCAAAAGATGTGGTGATACATATTGTCCTAGAAAAAAATTATATATAGATCTATGAATTATTATAGATTATTATCAATAATTACTACATTTATTATTCACTTTTTTTTACAAAAGGTGACCTAAAGTGATTTTCACAATAATACAAACATTAAGACCAAATATAAAAACCAGAACAAAATAAAAGCCTTAAAACTCATCCATGACATAAATAAAAAGGCATGTCTAATACAACTAGGGTTGCCAGGTTCTTGGCCTGAGACTGATCCTGTATCTTTAGAAGAGAAAGTCAGCCAAGTGCAGGTGTTCTTGCAACTCTGTAATAAGAAAAACCACAAGGTGGAATTCTCCCTTCCCCCTGCACAACTGTTAAAGATACAGAAGACCTCTTGGTTGCCAGGCCCAGCCTCCAAGAGGTCTTCTGTATCTTTAAAAGTTGTGGAGGGAGTAGGGAGAATTCCACCTTGTGGTTTTTCCCATTATAAAGTTGCAAGAACACCTGCACTTGGCTGACCTTCTCTTCTCCTAAAGATACAGGATCAGTCTCAGGCCATGGACCTGGCAACCCTAAATACAACCTACCCCGCTAAAAAGTAGGCAAGGAAGAGTCCACAAATATACCCAAAACATTCAAATTAAGGGCCAAATGCCTGGATAAAAACAAACATTTTTTTGCTGGACACCTAAAAAAGACAATGATAGCACAAGGCATGCCTCCCTGGGGACAGCCTATGAGTGCTCACCTGGTCCTTATCCCCATTAACTTTTCCCACACCTTCCTGCCAAACAAGATTACCAAACCAAATTAACCGATTTAACATCACCCACCCCTAAACCCCTACTGTTCCCAATTTTCAGTACAGAGTAGGAGTAAAAACCTGGCCAGTTTGTGGGCAGCCCCAAACTGTGGGTGGACTCTGCAGGTGCGAGAAAAGCCCAAAAGGCCTATAGGAGCACAGAGCAGATCTATAAATCCTGTGGCCATGCCCCCAGACACCAACGTGCATGGACATGCATGGTGCCACTAGATTTTCTCCCCCTCACTAAGCCAGTTGCAACAGCTCTCCCAGATATAATGTTGTGTAGCTGAAGAGAGTGAACTTAGTCTTGGTAGCATACAGGCAACCAGTGCCTGTTTATATGGTTATGATAATTCACAGCACTCAGCACTGATGGCCACATTCTGCGCTATTGCAGCTTCTGAACCCTCCTCAAAGGTGGCCCATGCAGAGTGGATTACATTCCATTGGCAGGGAGCTACCACTGAAAAGACCTTAAATGGAAGGTTATCAAAGAATGGGGGCCAAGCTATATCAAGATGGAGCTGGAAACAGGCACTCCATGCTGCTGGTGCCACCTGGTCATCAAGTGACAACGTTGGATCTAAGTGTACCCCCAGACTATGAACCTACTCATTCAAGGGAAATACAAACCTTTCTACAACCGGTGGTCTGCCTATTCTCCGGACATGTAAACTTCCTACCCACAACTTGTCCATTTTATCAAGATTTTTCTGTTTATTGGTTTGATAAAGCAGGAATCTTATGTTCTTAAAATCCCCCCCAGTTTGAATTCTGCTCACTATAAAATATTCCGTATTTACGTCTTTCTATTTTCAACACTATGTAGATTATTGTTTGATTACTCTTACCCGATTTGTATCTGCAAGACTAAGAGTTTTCTAAATCATGCTCAAAATCATTTTTATTGATTTAAAATATTGTTGCAGAAAGGCAACTAGGAAATGTTCCTCTTTCCACATTACACTTTCAAACTTTAAATTGTAAGCACAATGCCATATATTGAATTGCAATGAGTCTCCAATAATAGCATCTATTTTCTCTTGGTACAAAGTTTGTCTTAATTAGGTTGACCTTTAAAGAGTGTTTTAAGTATTAGAGGTCATTAAAGGCTTTCAGATACAATTCACTCAGTGCTTTCTGCACCAACAGAAGGATAAAAGCTTCAATGCACATTGAAAACTAGAGACAATGAAGAATACATGAAAGCACAAGAAATATTTTTACTATTCTGTGTATCCATTTCATTGTGTGCATATAAGGATCATATTTCATATCTAAATACATTAGTTTTAACATGGGGAAACTAGGATGCCTCACATTTCTACTGTTTAAGTATTGAACAATGTAGAAACAGCTCCAACTTAACCTTTTTCATTGTTTCTCCAAATGATTCCTGGAAGGACAAATTCAAATTAGATGTTGGTTGATGTTCCCAACCAACCAGGGTTCCCAACCAAGTGGAAAATCTCTGTACAAGTTTGTTCACACAAAAGAAATACAGTTAAGGAATCCTCCAGGAACAAACCTCCTTTTAAAGAAGTCTTTTTTTTAGACAAAACTGACGAGCTTTGCTTTGCTATAAAGGTTCAAGCCTATGCCTTTGCTTCAAGATGAAACTGACCAGCCTGTGTAAGCAGTGGCGTCACTAGGGTTTGTGTCACCCTGTGCGGTAACTCATGGTGTCATCCCCATGGACCTCCTCCCGTACCAGACCTAGGGTGCCTAGGAGCGGGGCAGCTCTGGGTTAGGGTTGCCATATTCCAGTTCCACAAATCCGGTGGGCTAATTTGTATATTATGCAAATTATTTGCATATTATTTGCATATCATGCAAATATTTGCATATTAACATTTGGATTGTCCAGTTGTTTTGTTTTTGTGCCTAGGAATTACCACCAAAAACTGGGGAAAGATGTGAGAAATCTTTTTTAAACAAAATTTAACATTTTCAGCCTTAAATGCCTAGACTCTAGTTTCCAACACTATGGAATGTTGATTCATTGATTAAGAGGATTTATATCCTGCCCTTCTGCTGTTAAAAACAGAGCTCAGGACAGCTTACAAATATAATAAAAACAATAAAAATGCACAATCAATATAAAAATATAATAAAAACACAAAATAGCAACAAACATAAAGTAAGTCAGGGCAGCAGTATGGTTAACCATTACATATACGATATATTTCAGAGATGTGGTGGGTGGAGAAAAACAAGAAGCCAAAATGTTAGGAAAAGGAGTCTTTCACACCACATGCTCAGTTCTAAATACTGTAGCAGCAAGTTTTACAAGTTCCTCCAGTATTCCACTGGTGCAGGCACTCAGACATTCAAAGTATCTGTATGTTTCTTAAGTTTTATAAAAGCAGAGCTTTGCTTAACTTAAAATTTCTTCTCCCTTTGATCAACCACATCTACACAGGTTCCACCTCCCTACTCAAAATGAAACTGGGCCTGGAAGTGTGCAACAACCCCACACATACCTTGCTAATTAGATTACCAATGCCAGGATGTCTGTCTTATCGACTACTCTCCTGATCCCCTCCCCCCCACCGGGCATCATGAAAGAACCAGTCCTGGGCTCAGAAAGAAAATAAATATCTGGTCCTCTTCAAAGTACTGATAAGCCTCTTGTTTTAATTAAAATAATAATTATAAGTTCTTGCTCTTATCACTAATGGGAGTTAATTATCTTGCATATGCTGCTGTTGCTTCTATGGCTGTAATGGAGTGAGGTTAAAGATAAGTGAAATGCAAATAGGAAAAAAAAAAAACCAGAAGGCAGTAACACTTTCCTAAATGTAATACCATACCAACCACAACAAGATTCCTATGAGTAAGGCAGAAAACTAAGCATCTCACAACCAGTCAGGATTCCTAACCAAAACCCAAAAATATGATAAATGAAATGTTTATGTAAGCATGAATATCAAATATATTTATTATTTACACAAACTGTAAAGATATTTATAGTGCAATCCTAGGTTTATTTATTCAGAAGCAAGTCCCAGTGTCTTTAGTGGAACTTACTCAAACAGGGACAGAACTGCAACCTCAAGTGATAAGCAACTTCATTCACACAACCCAAAATTCTGAATCATGCCACTTTCAGCTGTTTTGCAACTGTTTATACTTGTTTTTATGGTTATTGGATTTTAAATGGCTTTATTTCTTGTTGTGAGCTGCCTTGGTTTCCAACCCTACCTCACAGGGTTGGTGGAAAGACTACACACACACACACACTGCAGATGTATAAATACATACAGCCCATATAATAGTTTATTGTCAAACCAGTTGGTCATTGCAGAAAAATTAGTATTAGTTTTTAAAAAATAAGTATTACTTTCCTACAGAATAAAAACTGTAATACCTAAGTAAGCCCTGCCTACTGGCTTTAAAATAGGACTGAATAGGGGAGGGGGACAGAAAGAGAACCCAAACACAATTCTTTTTTACATTCACTCCAAAGTCCCATTGATTTTCAGCACATTCATAACCATGTCTACTCAAAAATAAATCCTATTGAATTCAATGGGATTTACTCTGGACATATGGGATCAGCAATGCTTTTACCCCCACAAAAGCAAGTATTGGGAAGGTTTTGAAAACACTGCCCAGGATCTGACTCCTACACACAAGAGGGGAAAAAACTGAAATGTATATACTTACCCAATTTATGAGATTTTCAGATAAACGGGGGGAAACCACCATTTTCTGGCCTTGCAGTGAGGTTTACTAGACACTGCCACAGGTCAAACAAACACTTCACTGATTGGCTGCAATCCTGAATGGGTGGGGTTAAAGCTACGAAGTGCTATACAGTAGTTTAAAAAAAAGATTTAACGGGGGGGCTGACGTTTTTATGTATATCTCGAGAACCGGACCACCTAGAAACTCAATTTTTTTAAAAAAATTAAGCTGAGGATCTGGGCCAGCTAAGCGGCTAAACGGGCGCCGGGTGGCATGCACAGAATCCGGGTAAAACCTGGCTAACTGGGCAATATGGCAACCCTACTCTGGGTGACACCCCCCTCTCATGGTGTCACCCTGGTGCGGTCTGCACTCCCCTCACCCGGCTAGTGATGCCGCTGTGTGTAAGAGGTCTCTCACTTTCTCCCACGGCTGGGGAGTGAAGGATCCAATACAATTCGGAGGAGGAGGAGAAGGGGAGGGGGAACAGGTGGGTGTCGAGTAGGCACCCTTTAAAGCCCCTGTTGAAGCTGTCCCCACCATCTATGAGCAGGTGTAGGAACCTATCCCTACTCTTTCCATGCTATTCCTACCTCTGGTACCATAGTTTCTGTTAAAAAAGTAATGTTCAGGACTGTTAACTGAGGTATTACTGCACCCACATGTTAAGTACATAGAAATTGGAAACACGGATAGTGCCTGTGATTCTGCTGCTCCTCCATGTGTTCAATTTACTGTATGAGGAGGACTTAGGCAATACTTGATCACAGCTCTCAGGCCTCCAGATGCTGCTCCTAAATGCCAGATTGCTGCATAATAAGATCCCCCTCATTCACGATTTAATTGTGGATGAGGTAGCCTATCTGGCATGTATAACTGAGACCTAGGTGGGTGAGCAGGGAGGAGTCAGTCTCTCCCAGCTATGTCTGCCAGGGTACCTAGTTCAACAGCAGGGTAAACCTGAGGATTAGGGAGGGGGGTTGATGTGGTCTATAAGAGCTCCATCTTCCTCTGCAAGCACCCTGTCCATGTGACTACTGGTCTGGAGTGTTTGCACCTTGTGTTGGGTTAGCGGGACAGATTGGTGATTCTGTTGGTGTACCACCCACTTCGCTGCCCAACAGACTCCCTAGTTGAGCCAACAGAGGTGATCTCAGGTGTATTGTTGAGATCCCCCAGACTGTTACCTTATCAGGGGCAGCTCAGGATTTTATGGTCTCCATGACAACACATGTAGCAGGGCATACTCTAGACTTGTTTTTTGCAACTGGACATGGAGATGGTGATCTGAAAGTGGGGGGCCTTACATCAGTGCCTTTCTTATGAAAAGGTAACTGCTTGCTGAAGTTTAGACTTACAGCAGCTTTTCCCCTCTGCAAGGGTGGGGGACCTATTAAGTTGGTCCGCCCCCAGAGACTATTGGATCTGGATGGTTTCCAAAGGGCTCTGGGGAGTTTTCTGGCTGATAAGGCTGGCGCTCCTGTCGAAACCCTGGTTGAACTGTGGAATACAGAAATGACCCGGGTGGTTGACATGATTGCTCCTGAGTACCCTCTCCTGTGTAGAGCTCGTACGGCTCCATGGTATACCACAGAGCTGACAGCGATGAAACAACATAGGAGACAGCTTGAGACAAACTCCTGGTGGATGCAATCATACACTGGTAAGTGCCTATGGTAAGCTGTATTTAGGGGCAGTGAGGGAAGCAAAAAACCAATACTTTGCTGCCACTATCAAATCATCACTCTCTTGCCTAGCAGAGCTCTTCAGAATTGTCCAGGGACTACTACATGCTGGCCGCAAGGACATGGTAGAACCATCTGAGGCCTGATGTAATGAATTTGCTAGGCACTTCCAGGAAAAAATCTTTAGCATCTGCCAGGATTTAGACTCCAATGTTATAGCAGGTGAATCAAGCGGGGTATCCAGAGCACAGCCTTGTCCCAATTTCTTGGATGAGTTTCATTTGGTACAGCTTGAGGATGTTGACAAGGTGCTTGGACAGGTTCGTGCAACTACTTCTATGCTGGATCCTTGCCCTTCTTGGCTAATAAAAGCTAGCAGGGATGGAAAAGCCGGCTGGGCTAGGGAAGTGATTAATGCCTTTCTGTGGGAGGGGGTGGTCCTGGCCACCTAAAAGAGGTGGTAGTGAGACCACTCCTGAAGCGACCCTCCCTGGACCCAGAAAATCTTAACTATAGGCTGGTGGCAAATGTTCCATTCCTGGGCAAGAGAACGAATGGTGGCAGCAGAGCTGGCTCCAGGCATGTGGGGGCCCTTGGGCATCCGCTTGCCCTGGCCCCCTGGTGGGTGGGTGTGCATGTACATGCACCTCCCACAGCCCCCTACCTGTCTAGCCTTTACCATTGCCCTTAATGAAGATAGCGGCCGCAGTTTCCCTAAGGGGAATCAAGCCTCCGCTGCCATCTTTGTTGATGGCACATGTGCTTGCTACGCGCACACATCTCTGCCATCAACTAAGATGGCAGCTTCAGTACCTTAGGGAAGCTGCGGCCGCCATCTTCATTAAGGGCAATGCTAAAAAACCGGCTGACAGGTAAGTTGGGGGCGTGGAGTGACGTGGATCGTGGAAGCGGAGGGCCTGTCAGAGGCTCCTGTAGCTCCGGGGCCCTCGGGCCAGTGCCCAACCTGGCCGCCCTTTAGAACCAGCCCTGGGTGGCAGGCCAGCTCCAGACACTCTTGGTTGAGACCGATTATCTGGAGCCATTTCAGGCCTGGTTTTGGCACGGAAACAGCCTTGGTCGCCCTGTATGATGATCTCTGTCAGGAGAGAGACAGGGGGAGTGTGACTCTGTTGATTCTCCTTGATCTCTCAGAGGCTTTCGATACCATCAACCATGGTGTCTTTCTGGGACAAATGGCTGAGTTGGGACTGGGAAGGACTGAATGGCAGTGGTTCCAAACCTACTTGGTGGGTCAGCTCCAGAAGGTAGTGCTTGGGGAACATTGCTCAGCCTCATGGATTCTCCAGTATGGGGTTCCCTGCTGTTCAACATCTACATGAAGCCATTGGGTGCAGTCATCTGGAGTTTTGGAATGTGTTGCCATCAGTATGCTGATGACACACAGCTCTATTTCTTCTTCTCATCCTCTTCAGGTGAGGCTGTCAATGTGCTGAACCGGTGCCTGGCTGTGACAATGGACTGGATGAGGGCTAACAAACTGAGGCTCAATCCAGACAAGACTGAGATGCTGTTAGTGGGTGGTTCACCTGACCGGATGGTAATGTCCAACCTGTTCTGGATGGGGTTGCACTCCCCCTGAAGGACCAGGTTTATAGCTAGGGGGTTCTCCTAGAAGCATCTCTTTAATTTGGTATAGTTTTAAATTTGTATACTTGTTTTTAATGTTTTTAATTGTAGTAAACCACCCAGAGAGCTTCGGCTATGAGGCAGCATATAAATGCAATGCAATGCAATGCAATGCAATGCAATGCAATGCAATAAATAAATAAATAAATAAATAAATAAATAAATATTATAATAGCTATTTATTCACAAGTCTCTGTTGGTATCACTCTTTATTCTGAACTCTGTAATTATTGCCTGTTTCAAGTGCATTGCAGAGCAGATTAAGGCATATGATCAAGTCAGTGTCTTCCTCCCTGCTGCTTACATTCAACACCCCATTCCTCCCTACTGCTTTCTGTCTGCTAGTTATAATCAACACCTCATTCCCCCCTGCTGCTTTCTCTCTGCCAGTTACAATACTTCATTGACACCAGTGAAAGGGAATACACATTTGAAGAGCTCACATAGAAAGTAGATCAATAAAATTATAAGACACTATTAATGATTTCAAAGTGAATTAAAGAAAAAATAAAAACAACAAGAAGGATGAATTGGAAACCAGGCACGGAGAGTTGCTACTTCAAAATTCTCTCTGCAAAGATAGAGAATATCACAAAAAACAATTTGATTATTGCAGAAATGGATCCATCGCTAGTCTGATGGCACAAGCCTAAATAAAGCACTGGGCTTGTACCCTTACCCTGTCCTCATGAGCAGGCAGGTGGACTTCTGCTGAGCATATTTTTACTTTTAAAGAATCTCCATTTAGTATTACAGATAAATCAGTGACCCTTCTTTAAATCAGACTCTGATCAACTACATATAATAAGCCAATTTCAAATCATGGGTTATGAAGATGATTGATTAAACTAACCAGTTTTCAATCTGGATCTCTGGTTCTTATACAGTGTTAAAGTGAGAAAGCTAAACTGGGAATCTCAACTCAGCAGGAATCCTCTTACTGGCCACACAAGAAGAGGAGAGGGAATGTGAAGCCAAGGGCCTTAATGCTTTGCTTGGGTTCATGGAGGCCAACCCATATAGCAATATACTACGAATTATTGTTACAGGAAGACTGGAATGTGAGTGTTGAAGATAACCTTTAATCAAGAAATAAGGAATTCACAATCCTTGAGGTGACTAGGATATGTTTGTCAAAATGAAATGAAAAAGACCCACAGCAAAACTGGTCTCTAGCATACAATTTGCCAGCCTGCTTATTTGAGTTAATCAATTTTTACACTATGTATTTTAGATTAATCTCGTGCTGAAGGAGCACTACAGAACTCCATGAAGTAGGCTGAAGTCTGAAACTAGAATTCCTGTACTTGTACACAATTTGCTAGTGAGCACATTTTTAAAAAGCCAAAACTTATTCTTAAGCACTTTCAGCACAGTTAACAAACCTTAACTTTAATTAAAATGCTTTCACCATATTATTGTAATTATCATTATTTGTGCCTACTCAAGTTTCATCTGAAATGCTCTCAAACAGATTTTAAAGCACAAGGTATCCTGTCCCATTATATAAAGCCCTAGACAACTTGGGGCCTGGATACCTGAAGGAATGTCTGCTCCCATATAGACCTTCCTGTTCATTAAGATAATTGGAGGAGGCCTAGTGGTACTAATGTTAGCTGAGGAATGATACGAAGCAACCCAAGAGAGGGCCTTTTGTGTAATGGTGCCTCTTTTGAAACTCTGTTCCTTATAAAATAAGGTACGCTCTGACTGTGGTGAGCTTCTGATGACTGATTAAGGTGTTCCTCTTTATCCAGACCCTTGCTGGCTAATAAATTCCCAGCTTGAAATAACAACAGAATAATCTCCCCATCTGTGCCCTCTAAATCTAGCCTGGGGGATCTCCAAATGAATGAAACTTTATTTATTTATCTATCCAAACCCTCCAAAGTAAATTTGGGTATGGTGTGGGGTGGGCATGGGGGAGAGGTGAGGGGGGAATTCACTTGTGCTAGTGCAAATCCTTGCTCTAGCACAAAAATATAGTTGAATACTGCCCTATGTTTCTTTTCTGAAGTTTAACACAAATTGTTTTTTTTTGTCTACATACATGTTACATAGTATTTATTTCAAATTCTCATCATAAAGAACTTCTGCTCCAGATAAATTAATAGGGTTGATAGAAATGAAGAAGCAGAAAGAGGGTATAAACTTAGAATAATAAGAAGCAGTAACATGTAACTGAGCAACTGATGCACCAGGTAAAAGTAAATAAGCAAACCAAGTTTTTAGAATGTGAAAGAAATGGCCTGAACATTTTCAGTCTGAAGAATAGGTTATCATCTAATCAGCATTCAGTATCATTGAGGAGGAAACCTGAGCTGAAGCCTCATTCTCACTTAGCTACCTGCCCACCAATGATAATATTTATTTATTTATTTATTTATTAAATTTATTAGTCGCCCATCTGGCTGGCTGTCCAGCCACTCTGGGCGACGTATAAAATAAAAACATACAAATACATTAAAACATTAAAAATCTCAACAATAATAATAAAACCTAACCCACCCCAAAAGCCTGCCTGAAGAGCCAGGTCTTCAAGGCCCAGTGGAAGCTCATCATAGAGGGGGCATGGCGGAGAATATTTGGGAGGGAATTCCACAAAGGGGGGGCCACAATTGAAAACGCCCTCTCCCTAGTTCTCACCAGTCTAGCTGTTTTAACTGGTGGGATAGAGAGAAGGCCTTTTGAGGCTGATCTTGTTGAGCGGCATCCCTGATGATGTTGGAGGCACTCCTTCAGATATAAAACCGTATAGGGTTTTAAAGGTCAGAACCAACACCTTGAATTGGGCCCAGAAAACAACCAGTAACCAGTGCAACTCCTTCAGCACTGGAGTGATGTGATCTCGCCGGTGGCTGCCTTTAATCAGGCGAGCTGTCGCATTCTGTACCAGTTGCAGCTTCCAGACCATTTTCAAGGGTAACCCCATGTAGAGTGCATTACAGTAGTCTAGGCGAGAGGAGACCAGGGCATGTACCACATATGGGAGCAGATGGTTGGGAAGGTAGGGGCGCAGCCTCCGTATCAGATGGAGCTGATACAGCACCGCCCGGCTCACAGCCGAGACCTGAGCCTCCATGGACAGCTGGGAGTCAAGAATGACCCCCAGGCTGAGGACCTGGTCTTTCAGGGGCAATTGTACTCCATTGGGCACCAGGTCAACATCCCCCAACCTTCCTTTGTCTCCCACAAACAGTACCTCGGTTTTGTCAGGGTTCAGCTTCAGCTTATTCCTTCCAATCCAGCCACTCACCGACTCCAGGCACTTGGATAGGGTTTCTACAGTCAACCTCGGTGAAGATTTGAATGAGAGATAGAGCTGTGTGTCATCAGCATACTGGTGACACTGCAGCCCAAATCTTCTGATGATAGCCCCCAGCGGCTTTATATAGATGTTGAACAGCATCGGGGAGAGGATGGAGCCCTGTGGCACCCCACAAGTGAGAAGCCAAGGATCCGAAACCTCATCCCCCAATGCCACTCTCTGATACCTTCCAGAGAGGAAGGAACGGAACCACTGCAATACAGTGCCCCCTATGCCTAACCTCTTCAGGCGGTCCAGAAGGATACCGTGGTCAATGGTATCAAAAGCCGCTGAGAGATCCAGGAGGACAAGGAAGGTGCATTCGCCCCTATCCAACGCCCTCTTCATATCATCCACCAAGGTGACCAAGGCCATTTCAGTCCCATGTCCAGGCCTGAAGCCTGATTGATCTTAACTTCTTTGAAGGAATATACTGATGTCTCCACTGTTGATATGGGCAAGCCAGGAGATTAACTCCATTTTCTTTTCCTGTTCAAAAAGCCTGTTTGAAGGATATTGAAATGATATAGATAAAAGAAAGTCCATTTTTTCTCTTTCCCAGGTACTGTATCTAACAATTGTGTCTGGTAAGAGCATGAGCCTTTGACATGAGCCAAATGATGAGTGCAGAATGACTCTCATCCTGCAGCTCTTAGCCAAGGGTGAACAGCTGAAGTATAAGATGGAGAGGACACAGACTGATGGCCAGGCAATGTCCACAGCAGCCCAATGGAGCCCATGAACGTGCAGGGCTAGTGCCTTGAGTAGCTGCCTTTGGAAAGATACTGAGAGGACAGCCTTTTGGAGGAGGGACCATGAGGGATCTGGGTCAGGGTCCGGGAGCCTCTGCTCCAGTGAGGATAGCAAGAGGAACAACAGCTGGAATATATTATTTTCTTAATATTTTAGTATTGAATATGTACTTTTCCTATCTTGTATTTTATCTTTTTTCATTGTATTCCATATTTTACATTGTATATTGCATTTTGTTTTGTATTGTAAGCTGCTTTGAGTATTATTTTAATGGAAAAGTTAGGTATAAATATTCAATATAATGTAAATTTTAATTCCAGAAGCTGGAATTAAAGCAAGTCTTGCAGTTGTTGTAGTTTTAATGTATCAGTTGATGTATTGAGGAGAGCATTTACAGTTTTGTGATTTCAAAGTATGCCCACAGCATATTTGGATGGGAAATAGTCCAGAATACCTGTAATTGTCATTTGTGTATCTCCAGCTAGGAAGAGATGGAAAATATTGTTCATTATGCTCTGTATTGTTCCCTGTATTGTTCCCTAGAGACAGATTTCTCAAAGGAATTCTCCAGAGAGTTTCCTTTCTGAATAATAAGGAGAAAATATGTTAACTCGTTGATGGATGGAGTTAAATACACTACATATAATTTTCTAGCACAAGAGTGGGGAATCTTTGGTTCTCCAGATGTCACTGAACTACAATTCTCATTACCCCTAGCAAGCATTGTCAGTGACCCGGGTTGATGGAAGTTGTAGTTCAGAAACATTTGGAGGACCAAAGGTTACTCACACCAGGCTTAACAGGTCAAAGAAACAGTCAGAATGTCATTATACAACATGGGTTCCCATGTGCTGGGGACCATCTGTGCTAAAATGTACTTCCATATTGGTTGTATTTTTGTGAAAACCAATGGTTTCTAACAAATAAATTCAACTGATGGACTACTTATCAAGAGCCCTTAATATTTGTCAGTCATTGCAGCATTTTTAACTCTTTTTTATAACTCATCCCATGAGAAGGGCAAGAGCAGAACAAAATCTGGTTCTCATGTTGCTTGAGCTGGATCTACTACCTTCTCATTGCTCACTATCCAGCTCAGCAATGGATTGTAAATACATGTGATATTGCACATTATTATTATTTTTTTTTTTCAATAATTTTTATTCAGATTTTCATAAAACATACAAGACAAAATCATAAAACATTCAAAGACAAAAAACAAAATCAAAAATAGTTAAACAAAAAGAAAAAAAGAAAAAAAAAACAAAAATAAAAAATAAAGAGTAAAATATTGACTTCCCATTTGTCAAAGATCAAATCAGTTATAAGTCTATAATATATAACAATCCTGTCTCTTAAGTCATATTATAAAATCACTTTCCTCCAGTAGTTATCTTACTTAATCATCAAATCTCATAAACATTACTTTATTCTTTCCACAAAAAGTCAAAGAGAGGTTTCAATTCTTTAAGAAATATATCTATCAATTTTTTTTTCCAGATAAGCATATCGATTAATCCATCTCATTACTAATTATGATAATCTTATTGTCATAACCATAGTCAAAATAAACATTTCAATTAATCCATCACATCAGAATCTGTTAGGTTCAATAATTTCAGTAGCCATTGTTCTATTATCTCTATTAGTTCCATTTTCCATCTTCCATCTTCAGTAGTCTTGTTAAGTCCAGTAATTTCAATATCCAATCTTCCATTATCAGTATTCCATAATAATCTTGCTGTCAAAGCCATAGTCATATAGTAAGAGTCTGATGGGAATTACCTCTATCCCAAATATTTTCTTGCCATCCATTCTGAATAGGTTGCTGAAATACTGCTGTAAAATCATATCTCTGTTCTTTTTTTCAAAATACACTGGGTCATCTCTTAAAAGTTTTTCCATTGTCACATGGCTGCAGTTAATTCCATAGATTTTCTCTATATTGGGCTCCATCACATCATTCCAGTCCAGAAGATTATCCATGCCATTGATAACTTTATCTCTAGAATCTTCATTCATTTCTTCAGAGATAACATTGAGTTCCAAACAATAGATTTTATTTCTAAAGTCCATAGACTCCAAATCTTGTTCCTGTTCCACGTTGGTTCCAATCTCCGGGATCTCCTCTCTCACAGGGACCCCTATTCCAGTCTCCAGGGTCTCCTCTCTCACAGGGACCCCTGTTCCAATCTCCGGGGTCTCCTCTCTCACAGGGACCCCTTCCAGGGTCACCTCTCTCACAGGGACCCTTATATCTTTAATCTCCTGCTTCATTTTACTCAATTCAATTTTCATTATCTCAATCTCATCCATTATTTTCTGAAACATAGTTATTTCCAGATTTTCAGCCACTTTCTTAATTGCCATTTTAAAAGAAAAATATAGGAAAACCACTTCTTATTTCAGCAACAATTGGGTTAATTCTCCAAACTTGGTGACATCACAGTATAAACAGAGCAGACAGCCTTATCTCTCCAATAGTTAAGTAAACAAAATGCAGTTCCCAGGATCGAAACAATTAATGGCAATCGTCAAGAAACAGATTCGTCAAAATAAAATAGACCAAAAAGAGAGTAGTCTCAAAACAGTATAATATTTTTCAAAATAAAAATCTGGAATAGAAATCCCTCTTCTGTGTATATCTTTAGAATGCAAATCCAGGACAGCTTTTTGCAACAAAAACAGAGATAAGCTATTAATTAGTGCGTAGCAGAGAGAAGTTATGGCTCCCCAGTGAGATGTCAAAAACTGATCAATCTGGCAAATCTCTTTTAAACAGCAACAATTTAAGTCAAGTAAAAGAAAAATATAGAAAGAAGGGTGCTTGCCTGTTAGTGCGTTCTCTCTTAGAAGATAAGATGAACGTTCGCTTTAACAGATAGAGCTTGCTGTTGAAAATCCGTCCCACCTTCGTCGGCTGGACCTCGTCCCATAAATTAATGAGATCTGGTCGTCCCAACAAAAATAGGCTTTGAGGTTAATCTCTTCGTTTCTCCCTACCCGGGAGAAGTTTAATCAGTCAAAAAAAAAAGAAAAAACTGACTGATATATCTGAATAAGCTTCTTTTGAGGCAGGAGCCCGTCTCAAAAGCAGGCACAGGCTAAGTCACCCTTCCCGGAAGTGTGATATTGCACATTAAAACATTAGTTCAATCAGCTGCACATGCATACACATGTAAAATATTACCTGCTAATGTATAAAAATGATCACTATATGTAAATTTGGTGTAAATTAATTCTTTTATATAAAAACAAGTGCATAATTGATTGGCAATGCCACTGAATTTTGGTAAGATAAACAAAGGAAGAAAATACAAATTAAAAAATTGAGCTCTTAATGAATTGTTAAAATTCACATCAAATTCTCTCACTGCCTGAAGCTTTACACTCACTTTAGAACTAGGTATAAGTCAGCATGATTGCAAAAATGATTCACACACATAATGCAAGAGTTGGGAATTGCCTCTCAAAACTGGCTGTTCTTTGGGGTCCTTGTTTTCAGGAAAAATATACTTTCTTAGTCTTGAATGGGTGATCTGCTTACACCGAGCACTGGTGGATACTTTTAAGTTGATGTACTATCAAATTATCTATTTCCTTTTGAAATCATGCTTATGAAGATGCTTGTCTTGCAAATGAAGGAGACAGGTTTTTGTCTGTTTGCAAGAAATATAGATATAAAACACTCTGGAATCAAATATTTCCATCAGGCAGGATTTCCTTCTACTTTGCTAAGATTAAACATGAATGAAAGCAATAGGAAGCAAACCCCATACCTTTACTGCCATATGCCTCCTCTTACCTACTCTCAGACCAGTTAGCTCTCTCAAATGTCATCAAAACTGACTACCAGGGAAAATATCATAAGATCACTGCAGCTGAACTGTTCCTGACCCCATGATATTTATGTTTATAAAAGGATTCTTCAAAGAAGACATAAAAGGGGATTTCTTCAGCTTGCCTAAGCTTACAGAGCTCAGTTCTGTTATTTGAAGAGTGACGTCAACTCTCATTGACTGCAGACAACTGATAGCACCAAGCTATTCAGAGGATCATGAACATAACATATAGGTTTCAGTTCCAAGGATTGTTTTCTTGAAGAAACACATAAATGGACTCTCTCCAAAGCCTGAACATGATGGAAGGGAGAGCTAAGGACTCCAGAAACAAACACGTGTTTCGCATGTTATAAAATGCAAATTAATACATCCTCTTTTGCACAGAGTCCTAATAAGAGCATTAAAATATAGCCAACAACAAAAACCAAGTTCACATTAGTGTGGGAAAAGGGAAAAGCAAGCCAGACACTTCATCTTCAAAAATATAATTGGAGAAATGTAAAATGTAAATGTAAATTTAATTTTTAGGTCGCCTATCTGGCTGAAGCCACTCTAGGCGACGTACATATCGAATTTCAATAAAATACAATAAAATACAGTAAATACAATAAAATACAATATAATCAGCAGTAATAAAAATAACAGCATATGCAGTACACAACAACGGGCATTCAGTATGTAATTAGCCCATCCCGGCAGTCCCAAAGGCCTGTCCAAACAGCCAAGTTTTTAAGGCTCGGCGGAAGGTATCCAGGGAAGGGGCATGCCGAAGATCAGATGGGAGGGAATTCCAGAGAGTGGGGGCCGCCACCGAAAAAGCCCTCTCTCTAGTCGCCACCAACCTAGCTGCTTTTGTTGGTGGGATTGAGAGAAGGCCCTGCGTGGCTGATCTTGTTGGGCGGCATAGTTGGTGATGCTGGAGGTGCTCCTTCAGATAAACTGGGCTGAGACCGTATAGGGATTTAAAGGTTAACACCAACACCTTGAATTGGGCCCGGAAAACTACTGGAAGCCAGTGTAGATTAAATAATACTGGCGTAATATGATCACGGCGACGACTGTTTGTAAGTAAACGAGCCGCCGCATTCTGTACCAGTTGAAGTTTCCGGACCGTTTTCAAGGGTAACCCCACGAAGAGCGCGTTGCAGTAGTCTAATCGAGAGGTGACCAGGGCATGTACTACCAGTGGGAGCTGATGAACAGGGAGGTAGGGTTGCAGCCTACATATGAGGTGTAATTGGTACCAGGCTGCCCGGCTCACTGCCGAAATCTGAGCCTCCATGGACAGCCTGGAGTCAAGAACAACCCCGAGGCTGCAGACCTGGTCCTTCAGGGGTAATTGTACCCCATTAAACCTCAGGTCAACAGGACCCAACCTTCCCCCATCTCCCACAAGCAGCACCTCGGTCTTGTCAGGATTTAGCTTCAGCCTGTTCCTTCCCATCCATCCACTCACGGATTCCAGGCACTTGGACATGGTCTCCACAGCCAACTCTGGTGAGGACTTAAACGAGAGATAGAGCTGAGTATCATCCGCATATTGGTGACACCGCAGAACAAATCTCCTGATTATGGATCCCAGCGGCTTCATATAGATGTTAAATAGCATGGGAGAGAGGATAGAACCCTGTGGCACTCCACAAGTGAGAGGCCAAGGGTCTGAAACCTCATCTCCCAATGCTACCTGTTGACGCCTGTCAGAGAGAAAGGAACAGAACCACCGTAGAACAGTGCCTCCAATTCCCAATCCTTCCAGGTGATCCAACAGGATACCGTGGTCAACGGTATCAAAAGCCGCTGAAAGATCCAGGAGGACAAGAAAGGTGAATTCTCCCCTATCTAATGCCCTCCTCATATCATCCACCAGAGCGACCAAGGCTATTTCAGTTCCATGTCCAGTCCTGAAACATCCATAATTTCTAAAAGCAAGTAACACAATTTTAGAAATGCAAAGGCTCATGTTCACCTATAGACATATTGTTCAACATGAGACAGACATGTTTCTCAGAGCTATTTACTAATTTGGGGAAAGGGGTCTGTGATGTTCCTATATTAATGTATATATGGTAAGTGTTGTTGTTTTAGAAGATACATGGTAAGTGGAGTGAAAGAGGGGGAGTGAATGGGCAGTAGAATGCGAGATGATTGGCTGAGTGTTTAAAATGGCTGAATGTATAAAAGGAAGAGTGAGAGTGGAATCGGGGGGGAGAAGAGAAAGAGTGGATTGCTTGGTGGGGTTTGAGAGAGTTGTTTGCCAGGAGAGAGTGGAGAAGGGGGGAGGTGGAGTTCGGATTAGTATTGAGTAAAACCATATGCTTATGTGCCTTAAGAAGAAATCTTGTTAATCTTGTTAGCTTTGTTATCTTTAATAAATACTTAATTTGGTTTACCAAAGGCCTGATCCTTGACTGGGGTTTCACAGACCAGAAGGGAGGGTAAGGTAATGACCAAGGCTGAAGGGGAACTGTAACAAATGGTGGCAGCGGTGAAGAGAATAACAATACCAGTATTCAGAGTCTCTGGGAATACTAGTATTGGGACGTTACTGGTGGTTGCCTAGCAGGGGGATCTGTTGAGATCTGTGCTAGAGCGGAGAGGGAAACCATAAGAGAGTGCGGTCCGGACTGGTGGAGTCCCTGGTGGTGCCTAGAGACAGGCAGTAACCACGAGCAGGTAGGAACCTGACAGGGAGAGCCAGGGAAGGACGCATCACATGTGGTGGCAGTAGCGGTGGGATACGAACAACAGAGAATCCAGATATGAACCAAAGAGAGTCCCAAAGACACGTGGTGACAAAGGAGACTACGTCACAGGTGTTGGCTGTAGCAGTGAGATACGAATACTAGACAATCCCTAATAGTTGTGTGGCAAACAGAAATAACAAAACAAGATTACTTGTGAGAGTGACTGGCAAAGAGTGTGTGGCAAAGAGTGAGTGAACTCAAACACCATGGCTGAATACATAAAAATGAAAAGAGAGGAGCTGGTGGAGAAGTGCATAACATTCAATTTACCACACGAGGGTAAAGGGGTAGATGAATTGAGGGTAGCACTTATAGGATTTGCAACTGCCCAGCAAAAACAACCTGTCAGGGAAGAGACCCCAGAAGGATATTTAAGCAATCCCGCTTATATAGAGTACTTGAGAGAGAAGTTAAGATGGGAAGCTGAGGAAAAAGACAAGCAGAGGGAGTTGGAAGCTGAGAGATTGAGGAGGGAGGCTGATGAGAAAGAAAAGCAGCGGGTCTTTGAGGCTGAGGAAAAAGATAAACAGCGGGAGTTGGAAGCTGAGAGATTGAGGATGGAAGCTGAGAGATTGAGGATGGATGGTGCAGAGAAGGAAAAACAGAGGGAGTTGGAAATTGAGAGAATGAGACTTCCGGGAAGGGTGACTTAGCCTGTGCCTGCTTTTGAGACGGGCTCCTGCCTCAAAAGAAGCTTATTCAGATATATCAGTCAGATTTTTTTTTTTTTGACTGATTAAACTTCTCCCGGGTAGGGAGAAACGAAGAGATTAACCTCAAAGCCTATTTTTGTTGGGACGACCAGATCTCATTAATTTATGGGACGAGGTCCAGCCGACGAAGGTGGGACGGATTTTCAACAACAAGCTCTATCTGATAAAGCGAACGTTCATCTTATCTTCTAAGAGAGAACGCACTAACAGGCAAGCACCCTTCTTTCTATATTTTTCTTTTACTTGACTTAAATTGTTGCTGTTTAAAAGAGATTTGCCAGATTGATCGGTTTTTGACATCTCACTGGGGAGCCATAACTTCTCTCTGCTACTCACTAATTAATAGCTTATCTCTGTTTTTGTTGCAAAAAGCTGTCCTGGATTTGCATTCTAAAGATATACACAGAAGAGGGATTTCTATTCCAGATTTTTATTTTGAAGAATATTATATTGTCTGAGACTACTCTCTTTTTGGTCTATTTTATTTTGACGAATCTGTTTCCTGACGACCGCCATTAATTGTTTCGATCCTGGGAACTGCATTTTGTTTACTTAAGCATGGAGAGATAAGGCTGTCTGCTCTGTTTATACTGTGATGTCACCAAGTTTGGAGTATTAACCCAATTGTTGCTGAAATAAGAAGTGGTTTTCCTATATTTTTCTTTTAAAATGGCAATTAAGAAAGTGGCTGAGAATCTGGAAATAACTATGTTTCAGAAAATAATGGATGAGATTGAGATAACGAAACAAAACCTGCGACAGGGTTGTAAGGAGCTGAAAATTGAATTGAGTAAAATGAAGCAGGAGATTAAAGATATAGGGGTCCCTGTGAGAGAGGTGACCCTGGAAGGGGTCCCTGTGAGAGAGGAGACCCCGGAGATTGGAACAAACGTGGAACAGGAAAAAGATTTGGAGTCTATGGACTTTAGAAACAAAATCTATTGTTTGGAGACACAGGAGATTAAAGACATAGGGGTCCTTGTGAGAGAGGAGACCCTGGAGACTGGAACAGGGGTCCCTGTGAGAGAGGAGACCCTGGAGACTGGAACAGGGGTCCCTGTGAGAGAGGAGATCCCGGAGATTGGAACAAACGTGGAACAGGAACAAGATTTGGAGTCTATGGACTTTAGAAATAAAATCTATTGTTTGGAACTCAATGTTATCTCTGAAGAAATTAATGAAGATTCTAGAGATAAAGTTATCAATGGCATGGATAATCTTCTGGACTGGATTGATGTGATGGAGCCCAATATAGAGAAAATCTATGGAATTAACTGCAGCCATGTGACAATGGAAAAACTTTCAAGAGATGACCCAGTGTATTTTGAAAAAAAGAACAGAGATATGATTTTACAGCAGTATTTCAGCAACCTATTCAGAATGGATGGCAAGAAAATATTTGGGATAGAGGTAATTCCCATCAGACTCTTACTATATGACTATGGCTTTGACAGCAAGATTATTATGGAATACTGATAATGGAAGATTGGATACTGAAATTACTGGACTTAACAAGACTACTGAAGATGGAAGATGGAAAATGGAACTAATAGGGATAATAGAACAATGGCTACTGAAATTACTGAACCTAACAGATTCTGATGTGATGGATTAATTGAAATGTTTATTTTGACTATGGTTATGACAATAAGATTATCATAATTAGTAATGAGATGGATTAATCGATATGCTTATCTGGAAAAAAAAATTGATAGATATATTTCTTAAAGAATTGAAACCTCTCTTTGACTTTTTGTGGAAAGAATAAAGTAATGTTTATGAGATTTGATGATTAAGTAAGATAACTACTGGAGGAAAGTGATTTTATAATATGACTTAAGAGACAGGATTGTTATATATTATAGACTTATAACTGATTTGATCTTTGACAAATGGGAAGTCAATATTTTACTCTTTATTTTTTATTTTTGTTTTTTTTTCTTTCTTTTTTTTTTTTTTGTTTAACTATTTTTGATTTTGTTTTTTGTCTTTGAATGTTTTATGATTTCGTCTTGTATGTTTTATGAAAATCTGAATAAAAATTATTGAAAAAAAAAAAAAAAAAAAAAGGAAATTGAGAGAATGAGATTGGGGTTTGAGGAGAGGGAGAAGCAACGAGCAGTGGATGCTGAATTACAAGTAGAAAAGTTAAAATTTGATAGAGAGAAATTTCACTCTGAGACAAGGAAAGACAGAGATGGAGCAAAAATAAAAATTACTCCAAAGGACTTTGCTATCTATGAGCCTGGTCAAGATCCTCAAATTTACCTCAGCACCTTTGAAAAAGCAGCTCAGTTGTGGGGGCTACCTGAAGATAAATACATGCAGTATTTATCAAACCTGATTAAAGGGGAATTGGCTGAGGTATACCAATATTTCCCCTCAGACAGGCCCGTCACCTATGCTGAATTCAAAGAAGCAGTGTTTAAAAGATTCAGACTGGGGCCTGATTATTTTAGAAAGCTTTTCAGAAACTGCCAGATACAGACAGGGAGGTATTTTGTGGAACTGGGAGCAAAGTTGATGGATATATTTGGAAAGTGGATGAGTAGTGCCAAAGCTCAGTCAGTGGAAGAGGTGAAAAGCCTCATGATACTGGATCAATTATTCCATCAGTTACCACCAGAAATAAGGCTCCTGGTGAAAGACCATTCCCCTACATCTGTGCAGGAGGCTGCAGAGATGGCGGATCACTTCTCCTCCAATAGAACTGGCTGGGTGGGGAAAACATCAAGAGATTTTAAACCCAGACCATATAGTGCTGGCAGAAGGGATGTGGTACCACAGCGAGTGAGTCCTCCATTAAAATCTGAAGGGCACAGGACACCCCAGAGTGGATCTGTGTACCCTAAAAGTGAGGAGAAATTATGCTACAAATGTGGTAGACCGGGGCACCTACGTTTTCAATGTGAGGTTGCCAACCCCATTAGTAATCCTGCTCAGACAAGGACAGTGAAAACAGAGCCCAAGGCTTTAGAAACAGCGAAAAAGGTTCAGTTCTGCCAGATAAACTGGACAGAAGTAACAGACCTTGATTCAAGTCTGAGAGAGGAAGTGAGTGTACAAGGGGCAAATTATTGGGCATTGCTTGATACTGGTGCCGCTCAGACATTACTGAGGCCAGATTTAATAAAATCTGAGGTAATATTACCTCAGGAAACTGTGACTATCCAAGGAGTGAGGGGTCAACCAGAAAGTTTGCAAGTGGCCCTGGTGGATATGACTTGGAGAGGCCGAGAGGGCCGATATAAAGTAGGCATTAATGCCCAGCAACAAGAACCAGTAATACTGGGAAGGAATGTAATGGGCGCCCAAGGAAAGATCTATGTAGTGACCAGACAGCAAATTGGCAGAGAAAAAGAAGCCATATTAAGGGGGGCTGAAACAAACAGGGTGGAATCTGTTAACCAGCCTCAGGTCACCATAGCAACCACTAGCAGGCCTGCTGAAGGAGACAAATTGTATCACCTGGTCTCTGGAGAAGAGACAGAGCCCTTCAGAGAAGAACTGAATAAGGATACCAGTTTGGATCAAATAAAAGAGCAAGCCCTGACCCAACAGATTCCTTTCACTGACAAACTGAGGAATCAAGTTGTGTGGGAGAATGGGATTTTATATAGACTGTGGATGCCTGCTGAGAGAAAGGATGAATGTGAACCAGTGAAGCAATTGATAGTACCTAGCAAATACAGAACCAGATTGCTAGAGGTAGCCCACGATGTCCCATGTGCAGGACATCTGGGAATAAAAAAGACCAAGAGGAGATTGGCTGCACATTATTATTGGCCAAATATCTCCAAGGATGTAAAACAACATTGTCTATCTTCTGGAATATGCCAAAAGGTGGGAAAGAGTGGAGTAAAGACCAAGGCACCCTTAAAGCCCCTTCCTATAATTGGACAACCCTTTTATAGAGTGGGAATAGATTTGGTGGGCCCTTTTTCCAAACCCACAAGGCATGGCAAGAAATATCTAGTGGTGGTGGTGGATTTTGCCACCAGGTACCCAGACGCAGAAGCACTGAGATCTGTAGAAGCCCCTGTAGTGGCAGAGGCTTTATTAAAAATCTTTATGAGGCTGGGTTTCCCTCATGAAGTGCTGACGGATCAAGGCAGTGTATTCATGGGAGAAGTGATGCAATGTATGTGGAAATGTTGTGGTCTAAAACATCTAAAGACCACTACTTACCATCCCACCACTAATGGGTTAACAGAGAGATTCAATGGTGTTTTGAAGGGCATGATCAGAAGCTATGTTCAAGATCACCCACAAGACTGGGATGAACGTTTGGGATGCTTCTTATTTGCATATAGAGAAGTCCCTCAAGAGTCAACAGGCTTCTCACCCTTTGAACTCATGTTCACTAGAAAAGTGAGGGGACCTTTGGAATTATTAAAAAATTCATGGGAAGGAACTCTGGGAGAGTACAAAACTTCTGTAGTAGATTTTGTATTGGAATTCCGCAATAAATTAACATCAATGATGGAAGTAGTGAAAGAGAATTTGAGTCATGCACAGGAGAAGCAAAGTTACTGGTATGACAGAACAGCCAGAGAACGTGTGTATGATGTGGGAGATATGGTTATGGCGTTCATACCCAGGAAACATGACAAATTACAGGCTAACTGGGAAGGACCATATACCATCAGAGAAAGGCTTGACACAGTGACATATGTAATCACCACAGACCAATTAAACAAAAGCAAAGTGGTTCATGTAAATATGTTAAAGCCTTACCATACCAGGGATGCAAAGGTGTTGCAAGTTACCTTATTCCCTGAGGGAAGTGGGCCTGAACTTCCAGATTTGGTACAGGAAAGCAAAGACAAAGGAGGGGTAGATCAAGTGGAATGGTCAGAGGAGATGAAGGAGGAAGTAAAAGAAGAGATTCTGAGAGTTTTGAAAACCTATAGGAATCTCTTTAGCAACAAACCTGGCCGAACCAGTATAGTTATACATTCCATTGATACTGGAGATCATGCCCCAATGAGATCTGTTCCGTACCGTGTGAATGCGAAAGTTTTGAATGAGATCAAAAAGGAGGTGGAAGATATGCTGGAATTAGGAGTGATCAGGGAATCCATCAGTCCCTGGGCCTCAAGTATTGTCCTTGTTCCGAAAAAAGATGGAACAACAAGGTTTTGCATTGGTTATCGGCTAATCAATAAAATTACTGTCCCAGATGCGTATCCTATGCCTAGGGTAGACGCAATGTTAGAGTTATTGGGGGCAGCAACCATTATCTCTACACTAGATCTCTGTAAAGAATTTTGGCAAATGGAACTAGACGAGCAATCCAGAGCCAAAACTGCCTTCAGTACACCAGATGGGTTATATGAGTTTGTGACCTTACCCATGGGACTAAGGAACTCACCAAGTTCATTTCAGAGGCTAATCAATACTGTGTTGCGAGGCATGTCAGATTTTGCAGTGGCCTATATCGATGACGTGGCCATTTTTAGCAAGTCGGTGCCTGAGCATGTCCAACACCTGACAACAGTATTGGAGGCCTTAAGAAAAGCAGGCCTCACAATAAAAGCTAAGAAATGCCAGTTTGGACTAAAGGAAGTAATTTATTTAGGACATAAGGTGGGGAGTGGGAAAATCACCCCCTTATGGAGCAAGGTGGAGGCAATACAAGCGTGGCCGATCCCCTTAACCAAAAAACAAGTAAGGGCATTTCTGGGTGTGGCTGGATTTTATAGGAAGTTTGTGAGAAATTTTGGGGAAATAGCAACCCCCTTGCATGAATTAACAAAGAAGAAGTGTTCTGAGCGTGTGGTATGGACGGATGAATGTCAGAAGGCTTTTGATCTACTGAAGCAAGCCTTGTGCCAAGGACCCATATTAATAGCACCAGACTATGAGAAACCATTCATCGTGGCTACAGATGCGTCAGACCTCGCGCTGGGAGTCGTCTTGCTGCAGGAGAGAGAAGGCACCAGACATCCAGTGGCGTACCTGAGTCGCAAGCTGACGCTGAGGGAGAAAAACTATTTGTCGGTCCAGAAGGAGTGCCTAGCGGTCGTGTGGGGACTGAACAAGTTGCGCCCATACGTGTGGGGACGAAGATTCACAGTGACTACGGATCATCGGGCCTTGTTATGGTTGCAGACTATGAAAAACCATAACACTATGCTGCAGAGGTGGTCCTGGGCCCTACAAGACTATCAAGTGGACTTCCAGTTCATCAAAGGCAAGGACAATGTACTGGCCGATGGACTTTCCAGGCAAGTGGCTGGGACTGCAGTAACGTGACCAGACAGAGGAACAAAGAAAGACATTTTCCCCATAGAGACTTTTATTTGTTAACGCGACGCATAAATCCTGGAACAGGAATAATACTCTGCTGTTGTTTAAGGGGGGGGAAATGTGATGTTCCTATATTAATGTATATATGGTAAGTGTTGTTGTTTTAGAAGACACATGGTAAGTGGAGTGAAAGAGGGGGAGTGAATGGGCAGTAGAATGCGAGATGATTGGCTGAGTGTTTAAAATGGCTGAATGTATAAAAGGAAGAGTGAGAGTGGAATCGGGGGGGAGAAGAGAAAGAGTGGATTGCTTGGTAGGGTTTGAGAGAGTTGTTTGCCAGGAGAGAGTGGAGAAGGAGGGAGGTGGAGTTCGGATTAGTATTGAGTAAAACCATATGCTTATGTGCCTTAAGAAGAAATCTTGTTAATCTTGTTAGCTTTGTTATCTTTAATAAATACTTAATTTGGTTTACCAAAGGCCTGATCCTTGACTGGGGTTTCACAGACCAGAAGGGAGGGTAAGGTAATGACCAAGGCTGAAGGGGAACTGTAACAAATGGTGGCAGCGGTGAAGAGAATAACAATACCAGTATTCAGAGTCTCTGGGAATACTAGTATTGGGACGTTACTGGTGGTTGCCTAGCAGGGGGATCTGTTGAGATCTGTGCTAGAGCGGAGAGGGAAACCATAAGAGAGTGCGGTCCGGACTGGTGGAGTCCCTGGTGGTGCCTAGAGACAGGCAGTAACCACGAGCAGGTAGGAACCTGACAGGGAGAGCCAGGGAAGGACGCATCACAGGGTCAGACTTGAATTGTTCATTGTGTGGTATCTTCAACCCTACTTTGATCAATCATGGCTGCCTCTGGGTTGCATTTGTTGACATTTTGCCACAACACCATACTCAATATATTTTGTATTTATTTGTATGCTTCCTTACACGTCAATAAAATAATAATTACAAATGAGCGAGAGATAAAGTGGGGAAGCAGAAGATTTGTTTTAAAAGAGAAAACTGACTGAATTCTGTATTGTCTCTCCCACTATTCTGAGCAGTGTATTAAGACCATTTGTTTTATTTCAAAACAATCCATTGATTTTTAATATAAAATAGCCACTGATCTCTACAGCAAACGCACTGATTTGTACACCTATCTAAACTGAAAATCCTGCCATTAATTATATAAAGAAAAACACTGTGTATAGCTGAGCTCTGAGAATCAAGCATATTTGCAACAATGAAGATAAATACCAGAGAAGGATGTTAACTTAAAGAACACCTTCTTCTGAGAGGATATCCTCCAAGTATTATCGATTGCAACATCCACCAGGCCTCCATTCTGTCCAGAGAAAACCTTCTCCATCATAATGGTGTTTAAAAGAACAAGAAACAATGGATTCCATTTGTGGTAGATTTCCATCCAGCACCTCCTAACTATCACCTAGCAATCAGGGAGAGCTACCCCTTGCTAGCAAACCCTGAGCATCTTGCTAGAGCCATCAATAAGCCTCCTGCTGTAGCATTTCACCAGCCTCCTAATTTATGGAAACTGTTAGTGAGAACTGTGCTTAAGTAATCCTAGATCTCATCCTTGTCACTCCAAATGCTGTATCACCTGTGTGTACCTCATGGAGATAGCTGCTTTCAAAAGCACTACGATGGGCAGAACATATGACATCAAACAGAACATCACCTACAAGTCCTGCAATATAATTTATGTCATAGAATGCAAAAAAACCCAAAAAACACCAGCATGTCACATCCAATGTGTAAGAAAAACTACAACTGACCTACGCACATGCTTCAGAAACAAGAAATCTGAAATCTTGACAAAAAAAGTGGAGCAACCAGTTTCAAAACATTTTAACACTGAGGGCCACAGACTTGGACTTTTCCAAAACAGCGATGGAGATGCCAACAGATTCAGCAGCATTGACTAAGAGGGAGAACTTTTGGATATACTCTCTGGACACATTGGCACCACATGGCCTGAACCTGGAGGACAGTACCACCACTACTTAGCTTCTGCAAATGAAACTCCTCTGAGCATTCTATCCTCAAAGCTCTATAACTGCCACCTTGGTAACAGCATTTGTATGTTAGCAGCTGATGAAGATGGAAGCTGAAATGTTTTGCCAATAAAATAAAAACCTGTTTTGTTAATCACAATTATCTATCTATCTATCTATAAATGATGAAAGGAATCAGTCTAAGAATATTGATGCAGTTCATTCTGCACAAGTATTTATTTGCCATCCTGAAGTGGGAACAGCATGGAAATGCATCCTTATGCTCATGTCTTCTTGTCAGTGTGGACCATGACAACACAGAGACCTAACATACTCTAACCAGGTATCACAAAACATAGATATTGAAGAGAATTTGACAGCAAAACTAACTATTTATGAGCTACCTGATTTAATTATTCCCTCACCCTAAGTGGAGTGGAGGACCTTACACCAAGTCTATTATTTATTTACTTGCTTACTTACAGTGTGATTCCTACAAATGCATATGTGATATCGAATATTAGTTCTACTCAAATTAATGCAACTAAGTAACAAAAATCTACTGCTTGGGTATCTCTCAAAAAATGGAATGGGCTTACTCCTACTCTAGGATTACAGTCTTATTCATGTATTTACACTTTCTCTACACATCATTTAGTTATTATTATTATTATATAATCATATTAAAAAAATTTTTAAAAATCATAAAAACAAAACATTTGAAAATATATTTTAAAAACATTTTTAAAAAATGGTTAAAACAAAACACCTTAAAAACAATTCCAACACAGATGCAGACTGGGATAAGGTCTCTTTTTAAAAGGATTGTTGAAAGAGGAAGGTCTTTAGCAGGTATCAAAAAGACAACAGAGACAGGTTTTTTTTAGCTTAAAATTTGATTATATTGATGTATATGTATTGTTTTTATTCTTGTTGTTCGTCGCCTAGAGTGTCCCTAACCCGGACAGATAGGCGGCTGAAAAATAAAATTATTATTATTATTATTATTATTATTATTATTATTATTATTATTATTATTATTATTATTATTATTATTATTATTATTATTAATAATAATAATAATAATAATAATAATAATAATAATAATAATAATATTTAAGGGGAGGGAATTCCAAAGAGTAGCTGTCACAACACTAAAGGCCCAATTCCTATGTTGTGTGGAATGGATCTCCTGATGAGATGGTATCTGCAAGAGGCCCTCACCTGCAGAGTGCAGTGATCGACTGGGTATATAATCGGTAAGGTGATCTTTTAGGTATCTTTTAGAACATTGTGAAAGAAAATGTCAGAAAGCTACCATTATTATGTAGGTAAACCATATCTTTAGATCAATGACTTAAATGTGAAAGAAAAGTAGGGACATGATTTTCATTTCAAAACCCATTGCCAGTTTTTCTATAATTCCAGGAGTAATAAAAAATCAAAGACATGCCTGCTAATATCAGCTAGAGAACTGATCATATCCAGATTCCCTAGGTCATGCATAACTATTACATAAACACATTAATCTCACTGAAAAATCAGACTTAATGTACTGTAGATTTGCCTCCTCAACCCAGAGGAATCATGTGTTTGAAGGAACTGCAGAATATTTGAAGATGCTAAAGGCAATTATGTAGTAAGAAATCAATGAAATGTGCATTTTTTTTTAACAAAAACAACCTCAAAAGTATGGGTATTTTCCTCTGAAACATATTACAAGCACTTGCATTATCAAGTTCTATTGATTCAGCTTCTGCCAGAATACACACACACACACACATAATGGCTTGGATCCAAACACAGTATTGTGTGAGCAGAAGGGTCACCTGCTTGAATGGGGTGGGAGAAACTCCTATTTTCAGAAAATCCCTTTCTTACTGTGAAACACCCACTCTATATCTCATGCCATTCTGGGGTGTTTCCCCAATCCTCAGGAACAGCTTGTCAGGAAATGAGAAGGAAGGCACAGATGTGGAATTCCCATCTAGGAGTTAAAACTGACTCATGGAACTTAGGATCCACGTAATTAATACACAAAAACTATCTAGCAAAGGACTTTGGTGGGCAGAAAAATATATTCTATTATGCCCAAGGCGAGTAATGAATGGACAGTCTGACATCACACCTGATTGCTAAGGGAAGGCTATTGTACTGATGAGTGAAGTGAGACTTGTACAACTAACTCAATGTGTGCATTATAATACTATATTTTAATGTTTGATGTTTACTGTATATGGTTTTGGGCATCATCCACCATGGAAAGATGGCATACCAAGATGGAACAGGGGTGGTGCTCCTCAGGTGCACTGCAGGATTGCTGACCTCATTGTCATGCCCCAATCCAGTGAGTGGCAGCAACACTACTATCAGGACCAGGCTCTCCATGCTGGTTGCTCCTGGAAAGTCTCACTGATTTCCATAATGCTTGCTTTTAGGACTCCTTGTGTTGTATCCAATGTTAAGTCCTATTCGGAGTAGGCCCACTGAAGTTAATAGACATTTCAATGTGTCTACCCTGAGAAGAACAATTGGTTACAACCCCTTATGATGTTACTTTAATGCCATGGAAGCCAATGCAGTGTATGCCTCTTCTATGCACCTCAAGTAAGACAGGCCACATTTGAGAAACCTACAACACTGTTCCTTCCTGTGACAGAAGTGAGTGAAGACTTATCTACACAGAGCCTTGCAATCCTATTAATCTATGCAGAAGTAAGTTATTCAATGGCTTGTGTCCAATTGTGTTCCTCTGCTGACGGAAGGCTCTTTGATCCAGAACAAGCTTCTGTGAGCCAAAAAGGGGGTGGGGTGGAGAAAGTTATTAATTGTTACTGCAAATTTTCCCTTTCTCCTGCAGTAGTAACACCACCTACCATGCCAAAGAGTTCCGCAACCCTCTTGAGCACACTGCGTGGTTCTCGGGGTATTCAGAGGGAGGGAGAAGTCAGTGAAAGTTACTCCCTCTTTCTGCTAACAGATGCTCCACCAGATCCATGAGGCTTCCACTGGATCAATGAGCTGATCCAGCTGTTTCATACAACCTACAGGTACTTACTACATAGGCAAGTATATATGTTGTATTGCAGTTTTGAATTGGTCTCATAATTATTCCATCCATCTCTCAAGAGGCTTTAGTTTTGTTAGAGCTGGCCATAGGCAACTGAAGACATGTGTGAGTCTTATATTAGGTCCGGTGTAAAAACTGATATGGTTCACAGAGCAGACTGCAGACAGATGATCAAAAATTTCAAATGATGCAGAGGTACCCAGAGTTGTGCCCAGGCCTGTACAAATCTAAGTGACCCTCTGGCAACTCCCACCATCCCTTTTCAGGATTTCACTGAAATTGGAAGAAGGAAAGAAGTATTTCCTGCTGTTTTAAAACTTTCTCTAGATTTGAAGACAAATAAGGAAAGAGCCCACATTTTTCTTAGGAGACAGACAGAGTGAGGGAAGTTTCTCCTGTTTTCAATGCAGTCTATGCTGCATCCCAAGTGAGATGATGATGATTTCTTGAATTCATATCCCACCTTTTCTCCCAAAAGAACTCAGTACACTCTCAAGCCTGCTTGAGAGATAAACCACTCTGAACCCCTCAAAGAGTAGATACAGTCTTCTTTCGCTTATGCTTCTTCTGGGAAGAAAATTTTGAGACGTTTTAAGGTATTTTTAGTGTTTGGTTCTTTGTTTACTGTCCTGGCTCCTCCTCAGAGGAAGGGCAGGACAGAAGTGTAAGTACTACTAGTGGTAGTAACAATAACAACAATAAAACACAGCAAGAATTTATCCTGCTATTGATAACAAACTGCATAAATGAGAGAAGGCAGTACGTCTAGCCAATATTTGTGACTACCCAGTTATATGTATTGTAAAATAATTCATTTTAAAGTAGCTGACAGAGTTGGTAAGAATGTTGCAAACTTCATGTGATAAGCAGTGTTCAAGGGGTATTTGTAACAGATGCATAAATTCATAAACATTAATCAATCTACACTAATTAAAATTAGTATTTAATGACATCCTTCTCCCCTCTATGACGCAGTATAAAATAATTAAAATACATTTAAAAAAAACTATTAAAGACTCCTTTCCTAAATGAAACCAAGTAAGAACAACTTGATGAGGTGTACGCTGCTATTTGTCAAAACAACAGAGCCTTTCTGTAAATTACCATTACTGAGTCAAATGGTACAGAACTGATTGCTTCTGGATGTGTGGCATCAAACATTACAAGTCAACTATCAACTCATTTTCACTGTTTGACTTGTTACCCCACATGCTGCCAGGGAAAACAAGAAAATTCTGACCCTTAAGAAAATGAAATATGTGCATTTGTTATGATGGGAATGTAAGAAAAGCATCCACCACTCTAGATATTGTTTCTTATAGTAAGTAATTATTAGGAAAGTGATTCAGAAGTGCAAGGTATCCACATAAACTAACTCTCCGGTCCCAGTTTTCCCAGAGAAGCAGAGTTGTGAGATCCTGGTGCTTACTCCCAAGTAAGTGGTGTTAGGATTGCACCCTGTGACAGAACCAAATCTTCCTTCAAGAGTCTCATATGCTTAAGGGCTACCTTGGCTGCTTAAAAACCAGTTTGCACTTGCTACAATCATACACACATAATATAAATGCACACAAAGGAACTGTATGGACTTGTTTGTATATGTATATTGTTAATTCATTATACCTTGACACATAGATGCTTAAAGATGCAATTCCATTAACAATTACTTGAGTGTGAGTGTCATTACACACAATGATACTTTTGTCCAAGAAAACAGACATAGGATTGATCTGTGAATATCTAACAGAAATATTATCAACTGGATTTTTGAGTGAGATTTTTTCCTTTTGTGAAACTCCAAAATCAATAGACATCCTTCAGACCTGCAAGACTATTCTATTTGGGCTGATTTGAGGGTTTCTATTGCACCAGAGGATACTATCCTACTAAGGTTAAGTGATTTTAAATTAGATTGACCTAGTGGAAGTGTTACACTTGTTGTAAATCCATCATCTTGAAGCCAATTGGATTTAAACACACAAATCACATTATCAGTGTACTTATTTTTATTAAATATATTCCCTGACTGGCTTAAAACAAACCAGCTTACAAACAAAACAGTAAACAACAATTAAAATCAGCAAAAAGCAAAAAAAGACAGCAAAAAAAAAAATCCTTGTAACAAAAACAGCATCAGTACATGAGGGGGTAGAATGGCAGCCTCCTGACAGTAGTGGTGCTGGTGTCTGCCAGAATAGGTATGGGATGAGATGAGGTAGCAGCGAGGTCTGGGGAGATTCTGATTGGTGGCATTAGTATCTGCAGATATCAATGCTACTGCTGCCAACCTGGAGTTCCCCTACCCTCACTACTGCTTCACTCTGCCCCATTCTAATAAACACAGTGCCACCAGCACTGAAAGGGCACCACTGCTAAGTCATACACACCCACGAACTGCTGCTGGACAACATAAAGTCTTTACAGCTCAGTTTAAAACCATAGCAGCTCAAGGCTAATTCAAGATGCAATTTAAAACTTGGGTAACAAACGGTCTGCAGTGGTGCTAAAAACCCCAGAGACGGTGCCAAGCAAGGCTGTGGGAAGGTGATTCAATAGCTGGCATACCATCACCAAAAAGGTCCTCTCTTTTGTAGCCCTCTCCCCACACCTAACTCCACTTAGTGGAGGCACACAAACCAGGGCCTCTGAATATTATCTTAAGGTTTTATTTCATATAGGCAGCAGGAAGAGATAGTTCAGGTAACCTGGTCCAAAAATGATTACAGCTTTGTAGGTTAAGAACTTGTATTTGTTTTACAAATATTTTTATCTGTATTTGTTTTAACTTTTGTAAGCCATCTTGAGTCTCAGTTTTTTGGGGGAAAGCAGTAATGTAATTCTAATGGCAATGTTGTTGTTATGTGCCTTCAAGTAGAATTGAATTGAATGGGAGCAGAATTGATGGACATATTTGGAAAGTGGATGGGAAGTGCCAAAGCTCAGTCAGTGGAAGAGGTGAAAAGCCTCATGATACTGGATCAATTATACCATCAGTTACCACCAGAAATAAGGCTCCTTGTCAAAGACGATCCACTCAGGGGTGTCCTGTGCCCTTCAGACTTTATTGGAGGACTCACTCGCTGTGGTACCACATCCTTTCTGCCACCATTATATGGTCTGGGTTTAAACTCTCTTGATGTTTCCCCACCCAGCCAGTTCTATTGGAGGCAAAGTGATCTGCGAACTCTGCGGCCTCTTGAACAGATGTAGGGGAACGGTCTTTGACAAGGAGCCTTATTTCTGGTGGTAACTGATGGTATAATTGATCCAGTATCTCCCACCCTAATGAAGGCCCCTTGAGGGGCCCCTCTGGGCCATAGGGGCCTTAGGTCAGGGCCTGACCTAGCTGACCTTTGGCAACAGCCCTGTTTGCAAGCAGTATTTTTTTTCCATAACTTAAGGCTCAATTCTGTAGAATATGGCAACTCATGCAAAGCACATAAAAATGAATAGAAGGGCATTCCCACTGACTTTAATGAATCTTGGGGTCAGGCATTATGTTAAGCTGACTGATAAATCTTGCTTTATAAGAATTTTTGCTATTCTCCATTTTGCTACACATCCGAGCAACAGATTAAAGAAAAAAACACGTAGCTCATCTCATGAAGGATTAAGAAAGTTTTGCAGATTATGATATTATTACTGGCATGCCTGACTTTTCTCCCTATTTCGGTTCATCTTCCTTTGCTAATGTTATCTCAATCCATTATCACAGACCAAAGATTAATTTTGAATTTCTGCTGATTTTATTATCTTGAGACAAAAATGTTTTATGGTCTGCATTAATATTCCCCATGACATTCCTGAACATCTACTTTCTACATCTCTTGATTTTATTACAGCGAACTGTATTTAAGGAAACAGCTTGTAGTTTGGCTTGGGAATATATCATTTATCCTTGGTCAAGCCTTATTCATCATTGATTCAATTATATTTACTCAAAGCAACAATGAAGAGTATACAAGTGAAACATTTATCTGTGTTAAATTTTCCTTCTGGATGTTTTTAATTTCAAAATGCCAGTTACATTATGGTGTCATGTATTAGCTTATGTTTATATTGAAAAGGTTTTCATCTTGCTAACCATGATGTTCCATTCCATTCCAGTTTTACATTCATTCATTATAGCAATGTTTTCATCTTTTCTACTTTTGGATCAATAAACCAGAAAGGATAATTCATCAGATGAGTCCTACCTGCCATTTGACTGATCCTTGGATTCTCTTGGCTTTTACATGATGTATACATAGAAAGGGATCATTTATTTGCATTGCTATTAATCCTCACTTCCCTGAGGACAGTTTCTGCCTTGTTTGAAGATTACTGTAATTAATGATCTTCCCAAAAGGCCTCTTTTAACAAGAAATCAACTAACTTTCATGTTCTCATTTCAAAGACCAAGGTAAAGGTTCAAAAGCAGTAATTCCATTTCTGGAATGCCATCAAGGCCTTGTCCATTCAACTATACTTATTTTGAACTTCCCTATAGATCAAGCAGCTTAATCACAAGTCTAACTCTGTGGTATAGAGCCCAAAGCATTATTCAAAAGTCACCATGGGGTAACGTTTTAATTATTTGTCCCTGAAAACACTATTTACTATACATAAAGAAATTTTCTTAGGTTGGTGCTGATCCTGACAGACTCAGATATTATTACACTTGTGCAATACCTTTAGTCTACACCAGTGGTCCCCAAACCTTTTCCCCATAGACCACTTGAATATTGTGGAGGGGCTTGGGAGACCACTTAATGATTTTTCTGCCTGTTGTAGTAAGTGTGATGCACTGTGCTAGGTCCTCTATGATTTTTAATTGTATGTTTACAGACATGCCACAGACCACGTGAATGAAGCTCACAGACCACTGCTTGGGAATCCCTGGTCTACATATCGTACTTAAATGTTTCAAGAAAGAAGTCAAGATGACAGATCCAATAACCCAAGTGGCCATTCTACATCATAACACTATCCAATCTGCTTGATTTGTACTCAAACAAAATAATCCAATCAACTCCCATTTACTCCCATGTAAGCATATTTAGGATTGCAGTCTCAGTTAACACATTACTTATGAGGAAGCAAAATAAAAGTTTCTCTGCTTTCAGTGTACAACCTTCCCAGAAATTACAACCTTTTTTTCATCTATCTATAACATCCATATAGTGATAGACTAAATTCTAAAGCCTAGGTTACGAGTTTATCCATCCAATGCAGATGCAACCCCAATACTGCACTATTTTCATAAGATATACATTCAAATATGCATGCCATTAAAGTGTGTGTGTGAGAGAGAGAGCTTTGCACTCAACATTTGATCACTCACAAAAAAACAAGAAACAAAAAAATAGTAGTAAGTAAAGTTTAAAGGGAGAAAATACTTTAAAAATGTATATTCATAAGCCTAGAAATCTCCAATTTTGTGTCTGTAACCTGACTGCAGTCAAACTGGGTCATAAAAGTACTGTATTATTCACAGATATCAACTATTTTTAAAAAGTTCCAGTGTGTTTAAAAAGCCTCTTTTCTTCTGTGAACTGAATGTGCCAAAATGAGAAGGATCATACGCTCTGTCAATTCCAACATTGCCCTTATGTTGTGCTAATGGTATTCTCGCAATGCAGTTAATATAGCCCACAGTTCTTAAATCACTTGTTTCTGAGAGGCTTCAATAATGTTGGTGAAACTACTCTGAAGGATTTCAGTCAACTGCATCTCAATAAGAAATATATCTCATATTTTATCTCTGTGTGTATGCGCACAAGCCTATATTTTTTAAAAAAAACTTTTTGAAGTTTCTCTGTTCAATAAAAAGTCTTTGGGGTTTTGATAAGCTAATTAAGAAGATGCAGAAAATCCAACAGCAGTTTCCACCTTAAAATGTCTAGCAGAGTAAAATATAAGTCAACTTAAGGAACTCATACTGCCAAAAGTCCAAAGCTGGGACAAAGGGTAATCTCAAAAGTCTCTTTTATCATTCACCCTTTGGTTTGCCCCAGGGATCTTCTTACTCTCTAAATGCCAACTTAATTAATATAACACTCCATCGGAGCATCAAGCATTCAACCCCAGGGAAAAAGGACAGGGTACGAATTCATAAATCTAAAGCGTTCATATGACTGAACAAGAAAGTAATAATAATTATAGAAATGAAATGGGTTGACATTTGAAAAAGTAGAATTATCTGTGTAAACAGATAATTGGAAGGAAGCAGAATCCCATATGAAGGGTATGTTGAGAATAATAGAGTTTCTCTGCTTTCAGTGTGCAACCTTCTTAGAAATTACAACCTTTTTTTCATCTATCTATAACATCCAAATAGTGACAGACTAAATTCTAAAACCTAGGTTATGAGTTTATCCATCCAATGCAGATGCAATCCCAATACTGCACTATTTTCATAAGATATACATTCAAATATGAATGCCATTAAAGTAAATGCACTGCAAACTAGGGATGGAATGATCTGTCAGTTTTAGTTCCCTTAGTTTCTCATTTGTAATCTTAAATTCAGTTCTCCACATTTCTGCAGCAATGTGCATTTTTTTTTAAAAAATCCCCATACAAATTCTTCAGCAACATAGTGTAAATTTCTCCTAACAAATACATTTTTGTATGCATTTTTGACTAATGTACCCATTTTTGCAAGCAATGTATCCTATTAGGCATTTTTGTATATTTTCACCAATATATTTATTTTCTGCACATTTTACCCTGATAAAATTGCTTGGTTGGAGAACTGTGTCGCAAAATTCAGATAAGTGCAAATTTCCATGGATGGCTGTGTTTCAGTTCTCATATAGTTTTGGAAAGTGTGAATTTTATAAATTTGGCTTTAATGTGAACTGAATCAAATTTCTCCCCCATCCCTAGTGCTGACAGAAAGCCTAATTGACTAGGAGGGCCTTTAACCAGCTTCAGCTGGTACACCCACTGCCACCATTCCCAGAAAGATTCCTTAATCACAGTGAGTCATGCCTGGGTAACCTCAAGACTGGATTATTGCAATGTGCTCTATGCACGGCTGCCCTTAGGTTTGGTTTGGAAGCTGCAGTTGATAAAAAATGGAACAGCTAGATTGCTAAGTGGAACAGTTAGTGATGTTGGTTAACTTCAGAGGGTCTATTCTGAGTAGGACTAGCACTGAATACCACCCCATATCACACATGCGAATCTGCAGGAATTGCACTGGCTGCCAATTTGCCACTGAGAAAAGTTTAAAATACTACTGGTGACTTATAGGGCTCAACACAGTTTGGGATCAGGCTATCCAAAAGAACACCTCCCACTGTATATATCTACTGCCTGCCATAGTCATAAGAAGAAGCCTTCCTGCTTGTGCTGCATCCTGCAGATATTCTTAAAGCCACTTGGAGACAGGCTCTCTCTCTGCACTCACCTTGTAGAATGGTTTTCCCCGGATATCTTGCAGAAGCCAACAATACTGATATTTCACTGGTTAGTAAAAACTTACCTATTCACACAAGCCTTCCTGGGCCTTTGAATTTCTATTATTCCTTATATATGGCAGATGTAAATTATTGGTGTTTAATGTATTTTAGTGGATTGTCTTTAATTATGTTGCATAACACCTTGGTACCTAATGAATAAGTTGGTTGTAATGGTATCACATAGACAAATCTGATTGATCATAAGGTGTTGTCATGAAACCAAATCCTGCCAGCAAGAAAAAGTATGGTGTGAGCAGTAGAGGAGTATTTGATCACCGTAACTTCTACCAACAGAACTTCCACCAGTAAAGATGGTTGAGGACAGAATCCTACATATTCCTAGCCTAAACTGAGTTTTAAAATTTGCAGTAAGCTTGATGGAAGAGACATTAAGACTTCTGTGCTGTTTCCTGCTGTCCTCTGGTTTGGAACAACCAGAAACATGGGGGGGGTGAATGGGGGACTATAGACTAATCAAATATATCTGATAAAAAATAATAATATAATTAGTATAGATCCATTATGTAAATCTGAACTTTTGTATTTCATTCTGTAACTTTTGTATTTTGATTTGGCATAGAGTCGCACATGACAAAATGAACAAACCCTTACAACAACATCTGCTAAAATATTTTATAGATGTGTACAAGGAATAGATTAGGGGAACAAGTCATGCGTTAATAGCAGTGGGCTATCTCCTGGGCAACATCTGAAACCCAAGCCAACCTGCTTTCTTGTATTATTGCAGAAGAAGCTTGAAGCAGTACCTGTGCATCACTGACAATGCCAAAACAAAGCAAAAAGAGCTTTCTGAAATCTTGTCTTCTGATATTTATTTTTACAATAATAATTTTCAGGTCCCTCATGATAAATAACAGACAAACAGATGGATTACATAGGACGCTGTATCAGCCAGAAGATAAAGGTCATCAAGTCTTCCAGGAGTTTGTAGCCAGGTAGATTTCCTGAGAAATTTTATAAGGAAAGTGTGAGTTGGATAACAACAATTCACTGGAATGCTTTCAACTCACTGCTGTTACAAAATAATGAAGTTTAACTTTGGTACTAGTGTCAACACTAGTTGAGGGGAAGCTAGCTTCTAAACCATAGTTTAATGCAACATGAAAACACCAGAAGAATATGCAGCAAGCATCAGGCTCAGGTGCTCTATCGTCCCTCTCCTCCACCTGCACAGCAGGGAGAAGTGTGGAAGCTTTAACTTCCACTTTTGTTTTACTGCAGTTGATTAACATTTACTATTGTTATTTTTTAAAAAGACAATAATAATAATAATAATAAAATTTAATTTATGTGTCGCCTATCTGGCCGATGGCCACTCTAGGCTACGTACATGTAAACAGTTAAAACACAATGTGATAAAATACATTAATACAATATATAAACAATACAGCAGCAACAACAATATTAGTGCAGGGTAAGAGGCATTTCAGTCATAAAAGTTAACCCTCCCCGGAAATCCCAAAGGCCTGTTGAAAGAGCCAGGTCTTTAAGGCTTTACGAAATACATTTAGGGAAGAGGCGTGCCATAGATCTTGTGGGAGGGAGTTCCAAAGGGTGGGGGGCGCCACTGAGAATGCCCTCTCTCTAGTTCCCGCCAAGCTGTTTTTGTCGGCGGGATTGAGAGAAGGCCCTGTGTGGCTGATCTTGTCGGGTGGCATAATTGGTGGCGTTGAAGGCGCTCCTTTAGATAAACTGGGCCGAGACCGTATAGGGATTTAAAGGTTAATACCAACACCTTGAATTGGGCCCGGAAGACAACTGGAAGCCAGTGTAGATCGAACAACACTGGTGTGATGTGATCCCAGCGGCGACTATTCGTAAGTAGTCGAGCCGCCGCGTTTTGTATAAGTTGTAGTTTCTGGACCGTTTTCAAGGGTAACCCCACGTACAGCGCATTACAGTAATCCAATCGAGAGGTGACCATGGCGTGTACTACCAGTGGGAGCTGATGAACAGGAAGGTAGGGTTGCAGCCTTCGTATGAGGTGTAGTTGATACCAGGCTGCCCGGCTCACTGCCGAAATCTGAGCCTCCATGGACAGCCTGGAATCAAGCACAACCCCAAGGCTGTGGACCTGGTCCTTCAGGGGTAGACTCACCCCATTGAACTTCAGGTCAACATCTCCCAACCTTCCCCTGTCACCCACAAGTAGCACCTCGGTCTTATCGGGGTTCAACTTCAGCTTGTTCCTTCCCATCCATCCACTCACGGATTCCAGGCACTTGGACAAGGTCTCCACAGCCAACTCTGGTGAAGATTTAAACGAGAGATAGAGCTGAGTGTCATCCATGTATTGGTGACACTGCAGCCCAAATCTCCTAATGATTGTCCCCAGCGGCTTCATATAAATGTTAAATAGCATGGGAGAGAGGACAGAGCCCTGTGGCACACCACAGTTGAGAGGCCAAGGGTCTAAAACCTCCTCCCCCAATGCTACCTGTTGGTACCTATCGGAGAGAAAGGAACGGAACCACTGTAATACAGTGCCTCCAATTCCCAATCCCTCCAGGCGCTGTAAAAGGATACTGTGGTCGACAGTATCAAAAGCCGCTGAGAGATCGAGGAGGACAAGAAAGGGGAATTCTCCCCTATCTAATGCCCTCCTCATATCATCTACCAGAGCGACCAAGGCTGTTTCAGTTCCGTGACCAGTCCTGAAACCCGATTGGTATGGATCCAAGTAATCCGTTTCATCCAACTTGAAACCATGGTTACAACTTCTCCCAGTTGAACTGGAGGGGAAGAGAGGAATGCACAACCCTGAGGCTCACTGTTGCACTAAACTATGTTTAACATGAAGGTGATGCTTTTTTTTTTTCTATTAAAGCCCACTGACACACAGGAAAAAAACCTCAAAGGTCCACAGCCATGAAAAAGCAACCATAGTATTTTGCAACAATATTCATCTTTTGCTACAGGAACCAGAAATAAAGAGGCAAGACACAGATGTATGTGATTAACTTAGGACCACTATATTAACTACTCTTGAAACACTGTAAATCTAACTAAGCTCTATAGGGGAATGATACCTTGTGCAGAAAATGTGTGAAGCCTGTTCATCTTGGGCAACATTACCCTGCAGGGAGATTCAAGCGGGACTTAATTCCAACTCTTCCCCCGCCACACCTTTAATGTGAGGAGGGAGGTCTCTCCGACCCACTCCCCCTCCAGCCACAAGACCTTGACTGAGTGCCACAAGTTAACCTTAATAGTGATCCATACCCCACCCCATTGATCTCTCAGCCCTGTGTGCAAGTTTCTGAAATCACTGTTCATTTTAAAGCATTCTGGGTACTCACCATTCATCTCCAACACCTCCCTTTTTCCCACACACATCTGCCAGTGACCAAAGTCAATCAATCAAGCCAAATCAACTTAAGCCAAATCAACTTAAGCCAAATCAGCATTACTAAGCTGCCCAACCCAGAAATCCAGTAGAGTAGGCGAAACAATCCCCTTCCACCAAAACAATTGCAGAACAGAAAACACCTATTCAGTCCCAACTAAGGTAACCAGAAAATCTTAATACTGAAAACAGGGAGGGCAGGCTATGTGCTGCAAACTCCTGACAGTGAATGAGAGATGGTGACCAGCAGGACCTTTATGTCCTCGGCCTGATTCTCCCACCTCCTGGCAACAGGACTGGAAGCAGCTTCTTGCCAATCTTCTGATCCTACCTCGAATGTGTTCCCTGCCAGACAGCTTTCAGCACTGGGTGGGGGGAGTGGAGTTCTAATTAGAAAGCTGCTACTTAATTTTTCCATAAATGCTTTAAAAATAATTGATTGTTTTTTTAAAAAAAATAACTTTCCTGTACCATTTAGTTTTCCTATTCTATGATGTGTCTTGGAAAATAATAGTAAGAAGTACTATACAAAATACTATATTAGAAACGACAAAGAAATAATACATTCCGATTCTGGGTGCAATTCTGCTTTCAATTCTGCACAACATAACTAGCAAACTAATTTAATATTTAGGCATGGATAACAAGGCTCAGAATTGCAGCATTCAAATTCAATTCATCCTGCCCCTTCTACTTCATGTTTCCCGGGAGGGTCATAGACCCTTTTTGGGGAGAAGACTGAGCCAAAGTAGGAATTAAGCAGTTCTGCCATTTCTTTGTTATCTGTTATCATTTTGCCAACCTCATTGAGTAGCTGTGCCACCATTTCCTTTCTCTGTCTTTTATTATGGACGTACATGAAGAAAGCTTTTTTGTTCCTTTTAGCATCCCTCACTAACCTCAGCTCATTCTCAGCTTTAGGCTTCCTGACACCATCCCTGCAATTCCGTGATACCTGCCTGTACTCTTCCTTTGTGGCCTGCCCTTCTTTCCACTTCCTGTATGTGTCCTTTTTTGTTTTCAGGTCAGCTCTAAGCTTTTTGTGAAACCACATTGGCTTCTTCTGCTGTTTCCCCCCTTTTTTTCCTTGTTGGAATTGCTTGCCATTGCGCTTTTAGAATTTCCTTTTTTAGAAACCCCCCCACCATCTTGGACTCCTTTTCTCATTAGGGTGGCTTGCCATGGAACCATACTTACAATTGTTCTGAGTTCATTAAAATCGGCTTTCCTGAAGTCCAGGTTGCGTGTATGGCTACTCTCAGCTTTTGTTTCTGTTAAAATCAAGAATTCAAGTAAGGGGTGGTCACTTTCCCCCAGAGTTCCCGTAACTGCCACTTCATCCACCAAATCTTCTCTATTGGTTAGAATCAAGTACAGGATAGCTGATCCTCTGGTTGCTTCCTCCACTTTCTGTAGGAGAAAGTTATCTCCAAAACAAGTCAGAAATTTCTTGGAGGGGCGTGTTTGGCAGAATTTGTCTCCCAACAGATATCGGGATAATTGAAACCTCCCATTACGACTACATCATGCCTCCTCGAAACATTGGCAATTTGCTTTTCAAAAGTTACATTCTCATCTTCTCCTTGATTGGGTAGTCGGCAGTAGACTCCAAGCACCACATTCCTTTGGTTACTTGCCCCATTAATTTTAATCCAGATACTCTGGGTGGAGCTACCAAGCTGATCTTCCTGTATTTCTGTGCAGGGATATATATATTTTTAACATATAGTGCGAGTCCACCTCTCTTTTTATTGCTTCTGTTCTTTTTGAACAAGTTATATCCTTCCATTGCTGTATTCCAGTCAACTTCTCTTCAGCTGATGTGGAATCTGATTGTTTATAATCCCCCCAAGGGAAATCCACTCTAATCCACTTGCCCAGAACAACAGAACTGAATTTCTCTTAGGATTTTTGGATTTGTTTCGGATATTGGAAGATGTGGGTAAATTTTGTCATGTGGAACCACTTTATCATGTGAAAACATTGAACCACTGTACTCTATTTTGATATTGCAAACATTCCTGAAAAGGAAAGATCTGGCAACAGTTATACATCCTTTTATGTAATAATTTGGTGCTTGATTACTGTAATACATTATTACAAGGGACTACCTTTTGAAATTTCTTCAAAACATAAGAAGCTGCCTTACATCAGTTCAGACCCTTGGTCCATGAAGCTTAGTTTTTTCTACATTGACAAGAAGCAGATCTTCTCTCATTCAGACAGGAATCTTTTCCAGCTTTACTTAAAGATGCTGGGAATTTAACAAGAGACCTCTGGCATGCAAAGCATGTGTTCTACCCAAACTTTAGCAGTCCCACAAAATGGCAATCACGTACAGCTACATTTCACAACCTTTAGCAGTCATACAAAATGGCAATCAGGTAATTGTCAGGAACTGGCTGATTGAATCACATTGCAACTAAACTTAAAGAGCTCTCAGTTTGTTGATTATTATTAGCATAGTTCAAACTTCTAAAATGTACTTTAAAGCCCTACAACAGAAATGGGGAACCTGTGATCTACAACATGCTCCGATCCTCCCCTGCAGAGGTGGTGGACAGATGGTCCGCCCCCAGAGACTAATGGAATCCACTGGATTCCTGAATGTCCTGGGGGAGCTCACAGTAAAAAGAATAGGGGACCCTGTTGATGCCGTTGTCATGCTGAGGAACAGTGAGAAGCATCAGGCCCTTAGCATGGTTGCCCCTGAGTGCCCTCTCCTGCATTGTAGTGCCCGGTTGCACCTTAGTTTGAACTAAGGGCAATGAAACAGAATGGAGAACAGCTAGAGTGCAAGTGGCAAAAGACATACTGTGAGGCTGATCGGGCATGAGTAAAACATCATAACCATCACAGTCTTGTCCTGTTTTGTTGGATGAGCTTCAGTTGGTTCAACTCGAGGACGTGGACAAGGTGCTTGGACAGGTACGTGCAACCACTTCGGTACTGGATCCTTGCCCCTCCTGGCTGATAAAAACTAGCAGGAATGGAACAGGTAGCTGGGCCAAGGAAGTGATAAATGCCTCTTTACGAGAGGGAGTGGTCCCGGGCTGTCTGAAAGAGGCAGTGGTGAGACCACTCCTGAAAAAGCCTTCCTTGGACCCAGACAATTTTAACAGCTACAGGCCAGTGGCGAATGTTCCATTCCTGGGCAAGGTCTTGGAACGGGTGGTTGCTGGCCAGCTCCAGGCGCTATTGGATGAAACTGATTATCTAGATCCATTTCAATCGGGTTTTAGGCCCGGTTTTGGCACTGAGACAGCCTTGGTCGCCCTGTACGATGACCTATGTCGGGAAAGAGACAGAGGGAGTGTAACTCTGTTGATTCTCCTTGATCTCTCAGCGGCTTTTGATACCATCGACCATGGTATCCTTCTGGAGAGGCTCGCGGAGTTGGGAGTTGGAGGTACTGCTTGGCAGTGGTTCCGCTCCTACTTGGCGGGTCGTCTCCAGAAGGTAGTGCTTGGGGAACATTGCTCGACACCACGGGCTCTCCAATATGGGGTCCCACAGGGGTCAGTTTTGTCCCCCCTGCTTTTTAATATCTACATGAAGCCGTTGGGAGAGGTCATCAGGAGTTTTGGAGTGTGTTGTCATCAGTATGCTGATGACACGCAGCTCTACTTCTCCTTTTCATCTTCTTCAGGTGAGGCTGTCGATTTGCTGAACCGTTGCCTGGCTGCGACAATGGACTGGATGAGAGTTAACAAACTGAAGCTCAATCCAGACAAGACTGAGATGCTGTTGGTGGACGGGTTCTCTGATCAGATGGTGGATATATACCCTGTCCTGGATGGGGTTACACTCCCCCTAAAGGACCGGGTTCGTAGTCTGGGAGTCTTTTTAGACTCTTCCCTCTCACTTGAGGCTCAAGTAGCCTCGGTGGTTAGGAATGCGTTTTACCAACTTCGGTTGGTAGCCCAGCTACGTCCCTATTTGAGTAAAGAGGACCTTACATCAGTGGTACATGCTCTGGTAACCTCACGTTTGGATTACTGTAATGCGCTTTACGTAGGGCTACCTTTGAAGACAGTTCGGAAGCTACAACTAGTGCAAAATGCGGCGGCCAGATTGCTGACAAGGACCAAGCGGTCCGAGCATATAACACCTGTTCTGGCCAGCTTGCACTGGTTGCTAATATGTTTCCGGGCTAGATTCAAAGTGTTGATATTAACATATAAAGCCTTATACGGTGCGGGACCACAATACCTTGCGGAACGCCTCTTCCGATATGAACCGGCCCGTGCACTACGTTCTGCTACGAAGGCCCTCCTCCGGGTTCCAATTCACAGGGAGGCCCGGAGGGTGATGACAAGATCTAGGGCCTTCTCAGTGGTGGCCCCCGAACTATGGAACAGTCTCCCCGAGGAAGTACGCCTGGCGCCAACTCTGCTCTCCTTCCGGCGCCAGGTCAAAACCTTCCTATTCTCTGAAGCATTTTAAGTTACACTGATTTACTTTTTAAAATGTTTATTGTATTGGATTGATGATTGTATTTTAGCATTATTTTGTTATTCATTGTATTTTTATGCTATTTTATGTTCACCGCCCAGAGAGCTATTGCTAGTCGGGCGGTATATAAATTTAATAAATAAATAAATAAATAAATAAACCATGGTAACTGTGTGGTGTCAAGAGAGGTGAAGAAGGCCCACTTCTCTTCCACCATCGCATCCTCAAGTAGCCGTCCAGTGGAGGTTTTCCATATTGTCAGGGCTCTGCTGAAATGGAGTTTTAGAGACTTTGGAGGCCCACTTTGAATTATTTGCAAGACACTGTGAGGGTAAAGTCGCTCACCTCCATAGCAATCTTGATGCCCCATATACATCTACTGTAGTCCCTGGTGAGGAGTCCAGTGCAACGTCTGCTGCAATTTCTTGGTGATTTCAATGTCCATGCTGAGGCTGCTTCTAGTGTTCTGGCTTCGGACTTCATGGCCTCCATGACAACCATGGGGTTGTCTCAAGTTGTCACCAACCTGATGCACAGGGCAGGGCAAACCCTCAACTTGGGTTTTGCTCCAGATGGAGGAAGAGGTGGTCTGGAGATGGGGGGGTGGATGTCACCCCATTGTCATGGTCAGACCACTTCCTGGTGAAGTTTAGACTTGTAGCTCTGATCCTTCACTACAGGAGTGGTGGACAGATTAAGGTGGTCCACCCCCAGAGACAAATAAAATCCACTGGATTCCTGAATGCCCTGGGGGAGTTCCCAGTAGATAAAGCAGGTGACCCTGTTGAAGCCCTTGTCACGCTATGGACCAGCGAGGCGCATCGGGCTTTTGATACGGTTACTTCCAAGCTCTGGGCAATAAGGTATAAAAAGGAGAACAATCTAAAGAGGCATGAAAGAAAAAGGGATCTTTATTGTGGGCAAGCATGAACTTGGGTGGGGAAGACAGAATTCAAGGGGGATTTTGGCCTGCCAGAGCTGTTATACCTTGTATTAAAAACAGTTTACAAGCAGTGGTGTTATCCTGAAAGAGCAACTTCTAGAGACCCAAAATAATTGGTTGCTTAACAAGAGGCATTTGGATTTAACAAAGCAGCGTACTGTTTAGACGAGGCACATGAAATCTCAGGACTCATTATAGACAGTTACTAGATGGCACAATAAGCCTTGATTAGAGCTCTCTGGGGCAGATGGGAGTTAGAATCCAAAACATCTGGAGGGCACCAGGCTGGTGAAGGCTGTACTATGCAGATGTTAAAATCTCCATGAAAAATCATCAGCTAACTTCCCCTAATATGCAAATTTTATATGCAATTTTGCCTAATACACATGTTTTTGCAAAACAATTTCCCCCAATACAATTCATATTTGTATGTTAGTTTCATATGTATTTTTATGCACACTTTACCCAAGCATATTAATTTTTGAACACATTAATTGCCAGGAGAAGTGCATTACATAATTCAGAGAAGTGTAAATTTCAAATGAAAGCATTGTTTCAGTTTGTATAATGTTTTGAAAAAAGTGAATTAGGTAAGTTCCCCTTTAAATGCCAACCTGAATCATATGGATCTGTTTGTTCTGTACATAAACCCTACCTATGAGAGTACACTATCTGTTTTCTAATGGTTACTGCTCATTTATAGTCTATGGTATCTTTAGGAAAAATACTTATTTTATATATAAAAGAAGGTTTCATTTTGTTATAATTCAACAGAAAGTCTGGGCAGACTTAACATTCTTTCACGCCATCTTTTTTTATATGTCTGCAGAATCTAATCTCATTTTCTAAGCTGCCCATATCTTTTATCTAAAGAGAAATGGTTTTCAGCTGACACACAGAAACCAGGAGCAAAAGCATTATCTCCCAAGCTTGCCTTCATGAGTTACTTTGCTAAATTAACTAGGCCATGTTGTACAGCCATAAGAGTGGCTGTATACTATAGCCAACATGGATTTTTCTCATTCCGCAATGTTAAATTGAAAATACCCCCATGCCATTCTGATGCTTTCCATAAGCTCATTTCAAAAGAAAACCTTATGAAACTTATAGTCCTGAACTAAGAAATGTTTGCTTAACAACCCTCTAAATTTTCATGGTGATGCACAAAACAGTTAGAGAGAATCTAGAGTTCAAAGTTGAAAACAAGAGAAAAACCTCAGAGCCCTTTTGGACTTTTTTCTACCAAAGTTCTCATAATCTGTTGAAATTCATTAAAAACCAGCCATGTTCACAGAGTACCTGTAATCCTAATACTGACCTTGCCTGATACTCTGACCTTCATCTACTGCAGTTTAAAAATTAAAAAAATGCCTAACTGATTTTTAATTAAAGAAATTTAACATTGAAGTCCAATATGGTCAGTAAGAATTGTCAATATTCTAAAAGCCAGACTCACAGCTGTTTGGCTTGGCTAATCAGGTGGCCACACCCAACTCAGACATTTATTTCACTTTAGACAGTCACGGCTTTCCCCAAGGAATCCTGGGAAGTGAAGTTTGTGAAGGGTACTGAGAGTTGTTAGGAGACTCCTATTTCCCTGACAAAACTCCAGTGTACAGAGTGGTATAACAGTCAGCCACTCTTCTGCGGATTGGCTTTGGTTTAAATTTGGGTGGGAGGCTACAGGTGCCGCCTGTAGAATAAAATGCTGAAAAACAATTATACTGTTCACAATGCTTTCCTTTTGGAAAAGAAAGGGGCTTTTCCTCTGCCCAGTCCCCACCCACCCAATCTCCTCCCCTCCCTCTCCCCTCCCCCTTCCTCCCTCCCCCTACTCTTCCTCCCCCTTCCCCCTGCTCCCCCTCCCTTGGTTAGTTTCACCTTTCCTAAGCATGATTATACAGGAGTAAATGCTACTGAATCCAAAAAGCATGCAAATAATCAAACCTGCCCTCCCCTCCTCCCCCTCCTATCCCCTCCCTTTTGCCACTTCTCTCCCCCTTTCTTCACCCCTCCCTCCCCATCCCCTTAAAAAGGGTTAAAACATTATTAAAGAAAACATATTAAAAACAATTCTAACACAGACTCAGACTGGGATGTCTCAACTTAAAAGGCTTGTTAAAAGAGGAAAGTCTTCAAAAGGCACCAAAAAGATAGCAGAGAGCAAAAGGAAAACATTGGGAACAGTATCATTGCTTTTCAGCATTCCCCCCACCTTTTTATTCTACAGCAGGCACATGTAGCCTCCCACCCAAATTTAAACCAAAGCTGACCCTGGTCACATCCACACCAGGCCTTTATTTCACTTTGGACAGTCATGGCTTCTCTCAAAGAATCCTGGGAAGTGTAGTTAGTGAAGGGTGCTGAGAGATGCTAGAGAATGCCCTGTTCCCCTCACAGACCTTCAATCAGAGTGGCTGACTGTTAAACCACTCTGGCCACTGGAGCTCTGTCAGGGAAATATGAGTCTCCTCTCAGCACCCTTCACAAACTACACTTCCCAGGATTCTTTAGGAGAAGCCATGACTGTCTCATGTGAAATCTGTCTAGTGTGGGTGTGGCCCCCTGATTAGCCAAGCCCAGCAACTGCGAGTCTGGCTTTTAGAACACTGACAGTTCTTACTGAGGATGCCCGACACTATAATTGGGTTCAAGCCAAAATTTCTTAAATTAATTAAAAATCAGCCAGGCATTTTTTTTAACTTTTAAACTGCAGAAGATGAAGGTCAGAGTATGGGGCAAGGTCATTAACAGGATTACAGGTACTTTGTGAACATGAGTGATTTTTAATGGATTTCAACAGATTATGACAACTCTGATGGAAAGAAGTCCAAAAGGGCTCTGGGGTTTTTTTCCTCTCTTTTTAGACTTTGAACGTTTCTGAGTTCAGGACTGTAAGTTTTGTAAGGTTTTGTTTTGAAATGAGTTTATGGAAAACATCAGAATGGCATGGGGGTATATTCAATTTAACATTGCAGAATGTGAAAAATCCATGCTAGCTATAGTATACAGCCACTCTCATGGCTGTATAATAAACTGAGGATTGTTGACCTTAAACGTAAGAAAGTCAAATGTCAATGTAAGCCAAAGCTCTGTGCATATTATCTGTAAACTGAGACTGTGGTCACGGCTTAATGAGAAACAGTTACTGTCAGCTCAGGCGATGCTATCCAATCCATATGAGTAAGCACTTGCTGTAATATTTCTAGAAATATGTTTCCCTCAGACAACAGCCTACAAAGAATGGAAGTAAGATAGCAAAAGCAACAAGAGAGCATAAGCTACACCATTCATCTTATATTACTTTCAGGATTGGCATTAATTGCTGTCTTTCTAGTGACATCTAATCTCCAAGTGATGTTTGCATATACTATTTGTTAGGTACTCAACAGCTTGGTTTTGCAACATAATGATGGAATAGAACACATAAAACCTCATCATATAATGATTTAATTAAATTGATAGGTTAGATAAAAATCAAATGACAGTTGAGTAGTTGTAAGTTGTGTTATACGTTGTAAATTGTGTCCCAATAGAGTTGCTACAAGCTACTGAGACTGAATCTGTCCAAATTTTGACAAACATCTGTCAAGAAATATGGAAAACTAAACAATGGCCCACAGACTGGAAGCGTTCCATATACATGCCAATTCCAAAGAAAGGGGATCCCAGGGAATGCAGTAATTATCGAACTATTGCCTTAATATCCCATGCAAGTAAAGTAATGCTCAAGCTTCTACAACAAAGGCTCTTACCATATATGGAGCGAGAAATGCCAGATGTCCAAGCTGGATTTAGAAACGGAAGAGTCACCAGAGATCACATCGCAAACATACTTTGGATAATGGAACGGACCAAGGAATTTAGAAGAAAATCACCCTGTGCTGTATAGATTACAGCAAAGCCTTTGACTGTGTAGATCATGAAAAATTATAGAATGCTTTAAAAGAAATGGGGGTGCCACAGCATCTGATTGTCCTGATGCGCAACATATACTCTGCACAAGAGGCTACTGTAAGGACAGAATATGGACAGAATATGGAGAAACTGATTGGTTCCCCATCGGAAAGGTTGTGCAACAGGGGTGCATTTTATCACACTACTTGTTTAATTTGTACGCAGAACATATCATATGGAAAGTGGGATTGAAACAAGATGAAGGAGATATGAAAATTGGAGGGAGAAATATCAATAATTTAAGATATGCAGACAATACAATACTACTAGCAGAAACCAGTAATGATTTGAAATGAATGCTGATGACAGTTAAAGAGGAAAGCACAGAAACAGGACTACAGCTGAACGTCAAAAAGTCTAAAGTAATGACAACAGATTATTTATGTAACTTTAAAGTTGACAATGAGGACATTGAACTTGTCAAGAATTATCAATATGATGGCACAGTCATTAACCAAACTGGAGACAATAGTCAAGAAATTAGAAGAAGGTTGACTGGTGAGGGCAGCTATGAGAGAACTAGAAAAGGTCCTCAAATGCAAAGATGTATCACTGAACACTAAAGTCAGGATCATTGAGACCATGGTATTCCCGATCTCTATGTATGGATGAGAAAGTTGGACAGTGAAAAAAGCGGGTAAGAAAAAAATCAACTCATTTGAAATGTGGTGTTGGAGGAGATGTTTGTGCATACCATGGACTGAGAAAATGACAAATAATTGGGTGTTAGAACAAATTAACCCAGAACTATCACTAGAAGCTAAAATGATGAAACTGAGGTTATCATACATTGGACACATAATGAGATAACATGATTCACTAGAAAAGACAATAATGCTTGGGAAAACAGAAGGGAGTAGAAAAAGAGGAAGACCCAACAAGAGATGGATAGATTCCATAAAGGAAGCCACAGACCTGAACTTACAAGTTCTGAACAGGGTGGTTCATGACAGATGCTCTTAGAGGTCACTAATACATTGGGTCTCCATAAGTCATAATTATGTTATGGACCTCTGCCTCCTTAGGGGTTGTGTTGTGTTATGCAAGATATAATTCAAAGTAAGTTGACTTACATCATGGATAATAAAATGGATATTGGAAATCAAAACTATTATGTAGATCTCTTCTGAAACATCTAGCCTTCTAACAAAAGAATAATATTGTCTCTACTAAAAACAATGGCAAAACCTTCAAAGATTGCCATTTGCAGGTCTGGCTTCTGGCATAGACAACTGAAGCCAAATATCTATTTATTCAGAATCTTCATGCCCCGAACACACTGATGGTAGCTTACATTGGGGAGAACTTTCTTGGCTAGAAAGCAGGATATAAATGCAAATAATAAATACTGTAGCTTAAAATAATAAAAAATTATTATAAGGAATCAATTAAACAGCCCATTCATATGGTAGTGGTGTGGTCGTAGCCAAAAAATATTCCCTCATGGTACAGAATTGAACATAACCTCAGTTATGCATTGTACAATCTTATTATGGGGTCACTGTTATTCCATGAATGTACAAGCTCCATTTCGTCTTCTGTGCTGCTGATGTTGCATTTGGGATGGCACTGATCCAGGCAGTAAGTCTTTAATGTATATCGAGGGTCGGTTCTAAAGGGCGGCCAGGTTGGGCACTGGCCCAATGGCCCCTGGAGCTACAGGGGGCCCTCAGCCGCCCCTCCGCTCCCCTTCTGTGATCCGTGCCCCTGCACATCCCCCCACGTCTTCCCACTTACCTGTCTGCTGTCTTTTGCCATTGCCCTTAACGAAGATGCCGGCCGCGGTTTCCCTAAGGTACTGAAGTCCCTGCCGCCATCTTAGTTGATGGCAGAGATGCATGCGCGTAGCATGCACGCATGCCATCAACAAAGATGGTGGCGGAGGCTTCATCCCCTTAGGGAAACCGCAGCCGACATATTCGTTAAGGGCAACGGTAAAAGACAGCAGACAGGTAGGTGGGGGGGATCCGCACACGCACGAACACAAAGGCAAAAGTGCACACACGCTGGGACCCAGGGCAAGCTGATGCCCAAGGGCCCCGGCATTCCTGGAGCCGGCCCTGTGTATACCAACACACAACACGCACACACACCAGGAAAACATTATTTAGTGTCAACCACACCATCAACTCAAAATATGAATGAATTTTCAATTGCTTGCTGAAAAATACACTTTTACAAATAAGCAAATTAATGTATAACTGCATAAACTGTTCGAGGCAGAAGTGATAGCTCAAATGATGTATAAAATATAAAATAATAGGTTTGTCAGCAGCAAAATAATAATGGCATATTCTGAAAGTAAACATGGAAACTGGCTTATAAGAATTTTCTCTTGTCTCATCTTTACACATACATTGTTGGGGTCTTTCATGTTAGTCACCCTCTACTCCTTTTACTTCTGTACTTCTTAAAGGTGTAATATTGCAATTTATGTTGCTGTGATTAGTGTTTTTAGCATTTTTATCGTACTGTTGTATTGACTGGTTGGTGTAAACTATTTGAACTTGATTTCTGATCTGAATTTGTATCAGCCTATGTCACAGATACTTGAAGACTGACTTGAAAAAGAAAATGCAGTAATATCTCTGTGCACTACATTAGATGCTTGCAAACACTGAATGAGCAACACTTCATTAAGCTCTATTCTAGGAATAATTGTTAATGTTTTCTGTCCTAGTCTATCTGGGTTGTTGATTTTGTAGAAGAGAGATCTTCATAAACTGCCTGAAAACAATGTCTCCCACCTTTACAATCCTAAAAGATCCTTCCACCTGACACAGGCATGTGCATTTCTGGTTGTAAAACTTACAAGGCATAAATTAGACTAGCTAAGTAGTTCTTGTCTCCTTCCCAAACCAAAGCACACTAAAAAGGTTAGATTAAAGCAGAGCTTGGAAGTAATTCATTACTTTTTTGAGGAACAAGTGGGTAATTCCTTTACATTTTGATTGTAATAGAACTAGGATTAATTTTATTACTTTTGAGTAGTAATTGTAATGTTTCCAGCATTACATTTGGGCATTACTTGGGAGGGGGGAAGCAGGAGAAGTCTTGTGTTCTGTGTGTGTGTGTGTGTGTGTGAGAGAGAGAGAGAGAGAGAAAGAGAAAGAGAAAGAGAGAGAGAGAGAGAGAGAGAGAGAGAGAGAGAGAGGGGGGGGAATATACTGTGTTTGCACTTGGCACATAAAGCAGTCTCCACCACCCTCTCTGGCTACTGTGCTGCATTTGCAGTATTTTAACATTTTGCATCTCAGGAAAATGTTTGCTTGAGTGAGTGTCCCTTAGCTGGTGGCAGGGCAGGGTCCGGGAGGTGGTGGAGAGAGATTATGCTTGCTGGCTGAGGGGGGGTTGCATTTGGTTTGATGTGCAAAGATCTGAGTAGTGGCCTCTGCCTCCCTCCCCACCTCCCTTACCAGTGAAGAGACCACCGTTGCTATCTTATGGATATAAAGAATTATTCTACTACCTCTGTATGTGTGTGTTTATTTTTAATGTTGTTTTAAGCTACTTAGATGTGTAGCAGCCAAGGCCAGCACCTTGTAGGTGTTTTTTTTTTTTAAAGTAACTGAAATGTAGTGATTAATTTTGAGAAAAAGTAAAGTAATCAGTTACTTTCAGAGCAATTGTAATTGTAATGGTAATTACTACCTTTTGGGCCATGTAATTGTAACTGTAATTTATTGCTTTTTAAAAGTAATCTTCCAAGCTCTGGATTAAAGAAAAAGATAGTAAGCATGAGAATACAGTACTGTTCAAGCTATGGTTACTTGATGCATATGCTCCTATAAAGGGGAACGTGGCCCATGTTGGCAGCATGTGTAACCCAGTAACCCAGAGTAACGAAGTAAGACGCCAGATAGACTGCCACAGCTTTAGTTAGGAAGAAGCTTTACTTGCAACGTACAAATAAAGTTCTCAGGATACACAGGAATACAAATATACACGATAGCACCTCTCTCATACAACTCCTTCACTCCCCCATGCCACGCTGCAGCCTCCCTCCTTCTTTTATGGGCCTCTCTTAATTAGGCTGAATTCCTGCAGCTGTGTAGCTGTTGCAACCAGAGCCTGGATAGTTTTCTCTGTTAACCATTTCCTCCCCTGTAATACCTGCCATCCTTAGGGATCACAATAAATGCAAGTCATCCTGACTGTAACATTCCCCACCCTTGTATTTCTTGATGATTTCTTAGAGATGCAGGTTATACAGTGTACACACGTTGTTGCATACATTAGTACATGTTACATATGTTACACATATTGTTTTCTTTATTCTTCCTAATACATTCTTAGACCAATACTAGAACATCCTGCTGTTCCATCCAGTCTCTATCTCCTTCCAACATTTTGAACCACATTTCATAATCTTGAGCAGTCCATTCATCATCATCCTCCTCAGTATATTCCTTTGTAGGTTCGTTATTGTTATGGTTTGTTTTTACTGTAGCTATTTTGAATCTATCTGGAGGTTTCCCCAGATTAGATCTCTGTGACCTTCGCAGTGCAGTAACTGTTGTCTGACCCATCTCATCCCCTTCTACTATTTCAGCAGCCTCTTGTTTTACTTGTGGAGTAGGTGGGTCGGTAGGCATTGCTGTAACCTCTATGCTATGCTAAAAATAACGGCAGAGTATTATTCCTGCTCTAGGATTCATATGCCGCATTAACAATAAAACCAAGTCTTTATGGGGCAAATGTCTTTTTTGTTTCTACGTCTGCGTCACGTCACTGCAGTCCCAGCCACCTGCCTTGACAGTCCATCGGCCAATACATTGTCCTTGCCTTTTATGAACTGGAAGTCCACTTGATAGTCTTGTAGGGCCCAGGACCACCTCTGCAGCATAGTGTTATGGTTTTTCATAGTCTGTAACCATAACAAGGCCCGATGATCCGTCGTCACCGTAAATCTTCATCCCCACACGTATGGGCGCAACTTGTTCAGTCCCCACACGACCGCTAGGCACTCCTTTTGGACCGACGAATAGTTTTTCTCCCTCGACGTCAGCTTGTGACTCAGATACACCACTGGATGTCTGGTGCCTTCTGTCTCCTGCAGCAAGACAACTCCCAGCACGAGGTCCGACGCATCCGTAGCCACGATGAATGGTTTCTCATAGTCTGATGCTATTAATATAGGTCCTTGGCACAAGGCTTGCTTCAGCAGATCAAAAGCCTTCTGACATTCATCCGTCCATACCACACGCTCAGAACACTTTTTCTTTGTCAACTCATGCAAGGGGGTTGCTATTTCCCCAAAATCTTTCACAAACTTTTGGTAAAATCCAGCCACACCTAGAAATGCCCTAACTTGTTTTTTAGTTAAGGGGATAGGCCACGATTGTATTGCCTCCACCTTGCTCCATAAGGGGGTGATTTTCCCACTCCCCACCTTATGTCCTAAATAGATTACTTCACTCACAACTTTCCCATTCACACGGTACGGCACAGATCTGATTGGGGCATGATTTCCAGTATCAATGGAATGTCTGGCTATTCTGGTTCGGCCAGGTTTATTACTAAAGAGATCTCCATAGTTTTTCAAAACTCTCAGGATCTCTTCCTTTACTTCTTCTTTCACCTCCTCCGACCATTCCAATTGATCTACCCCTCCCTTGTCTTTGCTTTCCTGTACCAAATCTGGAAGTTCAGGCCCACTTCCCTCAGGGAATAAGGTAACTTGCAACACCTTTGCATCCCTGGTATGGTAAGGCTTTAACATATTTACATGAACCACTTTGTTTTTGTTTAATTGGTCTGTGGTAATTACATACGTCACTGTGTCAAGCTTTTCTCTTATGGTATATGGTCCCTCCCAGTTAGCCTGTAATTTATCGTGTTTCCTGGGTATGAATGCCATAACCATATCTCCCACATCATACACACGTTCCCTGGCTGTTCTGTCATACCAGTAACTTTGCTTCTCCTGTACTTGACTCAAATTCTTTTGCACAACTTCCATCATTGATGTTAATTTGCTGCAGAAGTCTAATACAAAATTAACTACAGATGTTTTGTACTCTCCCAGAGTTCCTTCCCATGAATTTTTTAACAGTTCCAAAGGTCCCCTCACTTTTCTAGTGAACATCAGTTCAAAGGGTGAGAAGCCTGTTGACTCCTGAGGGACTTCTCTGTACGTGAATAAGATGCACCCCAAACGTTCATCCCAGTCTTGTGGGTGATCTTGAACATAACTTCTTATCATGCCCTTCAGAACCCCATTGAATCTGGTTCTGTATTTGCTAGGTACTATCAATTGCTTCACTGGTTCGCATTCACTCTCTCTCTCAGCAGGCATCCACAGTCTATATAAAATCCCATTCTCACACACAATTTGATTCCTCAGCTTGCCAGTAAAGGGAATCTTTTGTGTCAGGGCTTGGTCCTTTATTTGCTTCAAACTTGTATCCCTATTCAGTTCTTTCCTGAACTGCTCTGCTTCTTCACTAGAGACCATTTGATACAAGTTGTTTCTTTCAGCAGGCCTTCCAGGGGTTGCTATGGTGACCGTAGGCTCGAAAACAGGTTCCACCCTGTTTCCTTCAGCCCTTTTTAACATGGCTTCTGTTTCTCTGCCAAGTTGTTGTCTGGTTACCACATATATTTTTCCTTGTGCCCCCATTACATCTCTTCCCAGTATCACTGGCTCTTGTTGTTGGGCATTAATACCCACTTTATATTTTCCCTCTCTGCCTCTCCACTGCATTTTCACTAGGGCCATGGGTAAGCTTTCTGGTTGACCCCTCACTCCTTGGATAGTCACCGTTTCCTGAGGTAATATTTCCTCAGATTTTATTAAATCTGGCCTCAGTAACGTCTGAGCAGCACCAGTATCAAGCAATGCCCAATAATTTGCCCCTTGTACACTCACTTCTTCTCTTAGACTCGAATCCAAGTCTTTTACTTCTGTCCAGTTTATCTGGCAGAACTGAACCTTTTTCATTGTTAGATCTTTTGGTTCTGTTTTTACTGCCCTTGCCTGAGCAGGATTACTAATGGGGTTGGCAACCTCACATTGAAAACGTAGGTGCCCCAGTCTACCACATTTATAGCATAATTTCTCCTCCATTTTAGGGTACACAGATCCACTCTGGGGTGTCCTGTGCCCTTCAGATTTTACTGGAGGACTCCCTCGCTGTGGTACCACATCCTTTTTGCCGCCATTATATGGTCTGGGTTTAAACTCTCTTGATGTTTTCCCCACCCAGCCAGTTCTGTTGGAGGCAAAGTGATCCGCCATCTCTGCGGCCTCCTGCACCAATGTAGGGGAACAGTCTTTGACAAGGAGCCTTATTTCTGGTGGTAACTGATGGAATAATTGATCCAGTATCATGAGGCTTTTCACCTCTTCCACTGACTGAGCTTTGGCACTACTCATCCACTTTCCAAATATATCCATCAACTTTGCTCCCAGTTCAACAAAAGACCTCCCTGCTTGGATCTGACAGTTTCGGAATAACTTTCTAAAATAGTCAGGTCCCAGTCTGAACCTTTTGTATACTGCCTCTTTAAACTCAGCATATGTGACGGGCCTGTCTGAGGGGAAATATTGGTATACCTCTGCCAATTCCCCTTTGATCAGGTTTGATAAATATTGCATATATTTATCCTCCGGTAGCCCCCACAATTGAGCTGCCTTTTCAAAAGTGCTGAGGTAAATCTGTGGATCTTGTCCAGGCTCAAACACTGCAAAATCTTTCGGTGTAACCTTTATCTTTGTTTCATTTCTGTCCTTTCTTGTTTCATCAGAATGAAACTTCTCTCTTTCAAATTTTAACTTTTCCACCTGTATCTCAGCATCCAATGCTCGTTGCTTCTCCCTCTCCTCAAACTCCATTCTCATTCACTCAATTTCCAACTCCCTCTGCTTTTCTTTCTCATCCGCTTCAAAGACCCTCTGCTTGTCTTTCTCCTCAGCCTCCCTCCTCAATCTCTCAGTTTCCAACTCCCTCTGCTTGTCTTTTTCCTCAGCCTCCCATCTTAACTTCTCTCTCAAATACTCTATATAAGCGGGATTGCTTAAGTATCCTTCTGGGGTCTCTTCCCTGACAGGTTGTTTTTGCTGGACAGTTGTAAATCCTATTAGTGCTACCCTCAATTCATCTACCCCTTTACCCTCGTGAGGTAAATTGAATGTTATGCACTTCTCCACCAGCTCCTCTGTTTTCATCTTTATATATTCAGCCATGGTGTTTGAGTTCACTCACTCTTTGCCAGTCACTCTTTGCCAGTCACAAGTAATCTTTATTTGTTATTTCTGTTTGCCACACCACTGTTAGGGACTCTCTTGTATTCGAATCTGGATTCTCTGTTGTTCATATCCCACCGCTACCACCACCTGTGACGCCCTTCCCTGGCTCTCCCAGTCAGGTTCCTACCTGCTCGTGGCTACTGCCTTTCACTAGGCACCACCAGGGACTCCACCAGTCCGGACTGTCCTTTTTTATGGTTTCTCTCTCCGCTCTAGCACAGATCTCAATAGATCCCCCTGCTAGGCAGCACCACCAGTCATGTTCTACAACCAATGTTCCCAGAGACCTTGCCTGAGTCTCTCTATCTGGTTACATTTGTGACTGCGTGCCTATGCTGTTCCCAACACCCTTGTATCAATGCAGATAACTCATAACTCGGGGTTGCTCTGGATACTTATGTTATCTTCTCCTCTTCACCGCTGCCACCATTTGTTACTGTTTCCCTTCAGCCTTGGTCATTACCTTACCCTCCCTTCTGGTCTGTGAAACCCCAGCCAAGGATCAGGCCTTCGGTAAACCAAAATAGTATTTATTAAATAACATTAATAACAAGATAATTTTGATAATGATCTACAAGCTTATGGTTTCATCTATTACTGTGATATTTGACTTATTACTAATCCGAACTCCACCTCCCTCTTTCTCCACACTCTCCTGACATACACCAACTCACACCCACCTCCCAGCTCCACCAAAACAACCCACTCATGTCCACACAGATTCAACTGTCCTCCTTCCATTTATACTCTCAGCCATCCTAACACTCAGCCAATCATCCAGCATTCTACTGCTCATTTACTCCCCCCTCCTCTTTCATTCCACTTACTATGTATCTTCTATACAAACAGCACTTACCATATATACATTAATACAGGAACATCACAGGAACATCACAATCCTCACCCGGCATTCATCACTTGACAGAACTCCAAACAAATTATGAGACTCAAAGTTCATTTTATTGTATAAACTTAGAAAGTTGTATCATCTTAGAAGGGGGTGTGGCTGTGATGGGGCATGATGTGACTATCAAGAAGGGACCCTGAACTTCTAAATTTGCCACAATACTACAGGAGACAGGGAATGGTGACGATCCTTAATAACAAAGGTCTCATTGACATCAATGGAGCCTTTCTTTGAAATTACAGATATCCGCTTCAAAGAGACATTTTTTGTTAGGAATGTAGCATGGGTGGAAAAAAAAGTTAAACTGCTGTTCCCCACTTCTCATTGTCCCGGAGCTCCTATTCACATAACAGATAAATATGCATGTTAAAATAATTTTATTATTACAGTTTATTTGTATACCACTGTTTGACTCAAAGCCCCCAAAGTGATGAACAACAAGATGTACAATAAAATACAATAAAATGGCATAAACCAACGAGTAAGCAAGGTATCACAAGACAGCAAAATCACAACATAGGCAGGCCAAAAGAAAGCCTGCTCAAACTGGAGGATTGAAGTGACTCTCATCAATTTGACTTCCCATACTCTTAGCAGGCTAGAAACCTGACAAGAAATACTAACTACCAAAAAAAAAAAAAAAACCTTACCCCAACTAGAAAAAAAGGGTATACTAGCCGCCACCACACTTTTCTGCCTATTCAAGGATTTAGGGGAACAAGTAATCTATTTAAATAACTTCCAAAACATTTTTAATAAAAGTTAAAAATAAAATTAGTAATACTTACAGTATTCATAGTTGCCACATAAAGAAAGAGTCCAAACCCCAAACCCTGCTTCCTAAGCTAGTGCAGACCCCCAAAAAGCTTAGGATAAAAAGGATGTGGCCCTTGCCCTTTGAATGGCTCAATGAGACCTTTGAGAATGAGCCACCCTGATGCCTGCTGGAGCCCTCTCAGGTAAATGTCGGCTTGTCTCTACACATGGTGCAAACGTAAACTTGTTCCTCAGTCTTGCAGCTGCTACACCTCAAGCTGTGAGTTATTAATACCACATCTAGTTTGGCCCTTTGTCAGATACTTGGTTGCAGCATCTTTCTGCCATGAATTTTCCACAGAATATCCTAATCTACAAAGAGATATTCCTGTGCCAACAAAAATGCTGAAAATAAATTGATGCTGTGGGGATATGCAGCCTGCCATGGCAGTACAACCCCATAGTAGCTTCCCATAATTATGTAAAAGTAATTAAATAAATGTATTCAGACATGATATATCCATACTTAGCTAGAGATAACAGATATTCCCATCTAATTAGTTGAAGGATGCCTTTCTCAAACTTAGAGAAAAGAGCAGTACTTGGGATGTGTTCTTACTTATTTACTTCCCTACCCACCTGCCATACTGGGTGTAGGGTGAAGGACTCATACATATTAACATATAAACAATGTTTTTACTGAGTCAGACTGTTGGTGTAGCCTAGTATTGCCTACTCTGACTTGGAGTAGCTCTCCAGGGCCTCAGAGAGGGTCCTTTCCTGTTACCCTACTATCTGATCCTTTTTAAACAGGATAGGCTAGGGACTGAATCTTCATTTTGCTGCGTACAAAGAATGTGCCTTTCTACTGAGCTATGTCCCGTACATGAACCATATAGCACTGTGACTTTAGGAAGATATAAATGTTCTACTGGTGGTGAGCACAAATTATAGCTGCAACAGTTAACTTATTTTTTCCACTTCTGACATAAAAGCAAAACATAAACTCATACGAATGCACCGAGAGAAAGAAACAGTACATCTTTTAAAAAATAGGATTTATCTTACTTGAGGCTGAATTTTATGTGATTGTTTCATTAACCAGAAAGGTATTTTCTACTCCAACTAAACATAGTATTTCTCATAGAAGAAAAATAGGGAAATATGCCAACCTTTGAGGGGGTTTTTACAATTTGGTTGAAGAAAATGGATTTTTCTGGTTTTACCAACTGGAGATTTTCTGGCATTAGTTTAATGCAAAACTGTCATTCTACATCTTCTGGTTTCTATCATGCCAGTTTATGTTATATAACAGTTGATTAATGTGTCAGCTTATATGATGTGGTATAACATTATATTGAAAATTTGAAATAACCTCCAGGTACATGTATCTATCACAAACAGCAAGAAAACTAATCAAATTTAGCACAGTTAAAAAGAGACTAAGATTTAATTGTTTACATTGGTCACAGAGTCTCCTTTCATGTAGATGCAACCTTGAACTACTTTGTTCAATGCATCCTTCATTTGACTGAAGTTTTAGTTAAGCATGAGTGAACAACTCTTTTAAATCAGAGTACCTTGCACATCCAAGCATATATCTTAAATTTTCAAGCAGTATAAACAGTTGATCCTATATGTCTGTCTGCCCCCCCCTCTCTCTCTCTCACACACACACTATCATACACATAATGAGAGCCTGAAAAAAGACCTTGCTTTCATTTTTTTTCTTTTGTGAGCGGGCAAAGAAAGCCAGTGCTATTCATCTAGTTCAGCAAATTATACCAATCTAGAAAATACTTCAAGTTTACATTCATTTTAACAAGCCTATTAGAACTCCATAGAGAGTTTTATCTTTCTTAAGAGTCAACTACCATGCATGAAATATGTATTTAATCAGAAATAAGTCCCTGTGAGGTCACTGAGACTGAATCATTGGTAGTGAGTGTGTTTATGATTGCAACATTTGAACATTATGATTATGACTGATATTAATGATAAATTTAATTACTGTCCTCTGTCAATGTGTAGTCTTCCCTCTTCACAGCCCTGTGGATATTGAAATGGTGTCTTTGAAATGAAATTCACTAATCAGTATGGGGTACTGGCACCTCTTTTGTTTGCTGCCCATGGTAGCCATTTTGTGGTGGCACCCACAGCCCTTTTATGAAGATACGAGTACAGGCACTTAATTTTTTTACCAAAAAAGCACTGAATATAGTTATTGAGTAACAAACATATAAAGGCATACATAAAGACAAAGAAAACAACCCAGAGACACTGACATAATATATATTGAGATATAACTCTAAAAAAAATCTTTAGAGCAATGGTTCCCAACCTACGGGCCTTGACTCCCAGGTGGGCCATTGTTGTTTTTTAAAGTCTTCACTCCCTGGATGCTGTCTCCTCCCCACTGCCACTGCCAACGACACCTCCCCCTTGCTCCAAACAAGAGGGGAGGCCTTTTGTTGAAGCGGCAGAACATTTTTCAGGCTCGCTGAGAGCAGGTATCTGCCTATAAGGAGGCTAAAGGTGGAGCTACCAGGAAGAAGAGGGGATTACTATTGCCAACTCCCATCTCCTTGCACTACCACTGCTGACGATGCCCTTGCCCTGAATGAGAGGTATTTTCGTGAAGAAAGGCTGCAAAGAAAGGCTGCTTTTCCCCCTTCCATCCTGGCAGCCAGCCTGCCTGCCTTTCTTGGCTCCTGCTTCGCTCCACCTCCTTTAAAAAATTATTGTTATTTGTGAGGCTGCCCAGATCTCACCTTCGGCCCAGACAGAGCCAAGAAGCAATAAGGAAGCTCAGGACTAAGTGTGTGGGCCAGCACCCCCTTTCTTCCACCTACACCACCACAGTCTCTCTCTCCAATATGCTACAGCAGTTGAGGGATTCCCTCCCACGTGCCCAAATGCATGCACACCTGCAGATGTTTGCAGGAGGAGCAAAAGTGTCTGTGTGCGTGCGTGCGCTGATCTGTCTTCTGTCCCACTCCCATTCCCCAAGTGCATGCTAACCAAGTCATCAGTTCTGAGGATCATCCTAAGGCCTAAAAGCATAACCCCACCTCCTTAATCTATCCACCCTGTTGTCTCCAATGCACTATCTAGCATCCCCATCATCACCACCACATTGCTGCTTCTTGATTATTATTATTATTATTTTTTAAAAAAGCTCAGAAGGTTGGCTGAGGCTGGAGTCCTGGCATGGCAGTAGAAATGTATTTGTTTATTTAATTATTACTGCAGAGATAGGTCAGGCTGAGAGAGTGTGTCTGGTCCAAAGTCCAAGGTCACCCAGTGGGCTTCATGGTTAGGTTGGGATTTGAATCTGGATCTTAGTCCAACACTGTAACCCACTGGTGTTACAAGACAGGACTGTACATCTTCAGACTGGGGGGGGGAGGGAGATACCAATTTGATTGGACCTTTGTACTAAGAAAAGAAAGCAACACCTCCCTGTCTGCAGGGAGCTTTTTATGGGAAGAAATATTTGGAGATGTGATTTTGCCATGCACCATTTTTTCAATTAACAGAGAATGAAATTACAGTTAGCGTGGGGGGAGGTTCACAAATATTTTTGAGCTTACAAAGGGGGTCCCATACTCGTAAAGGTTGGTACTACTGCTTTAGAGGCCATTCTTCCTTTTCCTCTCTATGATGATTTTTTTTTAGTATTTAATATTTTATGTTGAATTGTTTTTGTATTTAGTAACTGTTTTATTTTTTTTTAGTGTTATTGTTGGTTTCCAGTTTCATCCAGTAGTTTTTCTTGCTTGCTTCCTAATAGGTACATATCATTTTTTTGGTACCGTTAGCACTACCTTTTTCAAGGGCTCCTACTGGGCGGAAGGGCGTGATATAAATCATATAAATAAATAAACAAATAATGTGTCATATTTGGTTTAACTAGGGGTTGTTGGGGGCTTTTTATTTTACCAGTTAAAAATATCATATAAAGTTTCCCAAAACTTCAGTGACCAGCTCAAGGCTTAACTCCGCTTTTCTGTGATGGGTCTCCTGTCATAATCACTCTGCAAACCTTCCCCTGAGGATGGCTGAACACTAACCTGGAAGAACAAGTGATGTGTTATTTTGGAGTTCAGATGAAACCAAGACTTCTGAAGAAACCTGAAGGGAGAGTGGATTAAGAGGATCTGTCTAAAAATGATCTTTAACGAGGCAGAGGTCCATTACATTTATGGATAATAGGCTATATTCATCTATATACTCATATTAACTTATGGTCACTGGATGACAAGAAAACAAGTTAAACTGAGGAGGAAAAAAAACAAGTGCCATTATTGTAAGAACATGATGTTCGTAGCTGCGAAGTCACAACACTATTGTGAGAGAGCACACCAGTTCCCAGAAACATAACTGTTCCTTTTGTAAAACATTAATTTCAGCTCAATCAATGCAAATATATTCTCTAACCGTACTACTTTTCCCCTGCAGGGTATCATGGGACATGTGGCATTTAACTAGGTCTATCACTGAGCAAATGAACAATTTTTTAACCAAACGAGATGGAATGAGAAGAAAATTAATTGAAATAGCTGTCATTATACTATCAAAAATTTTACTGTTACTATTTTTTTAAAAAAAAGCATCTATGGTATGCAGAATTGCAATTCAATTTAAGCGTCTCATGAAATGTTCAGAAAACTTAGACACGGCAAGGGGACACTTACCTGTGTTGCTTTTCTGCACAAGCAATTTCCCATCCATGGGACTGCACAGAACTCAGAAAGTACACCAAATTGTGACTAATATAAAATCTATTTTTTTAAAAAAGAGATCAGAACACAAAACTGGTGTATAGCTGTGAAATGGCTATAAATCAAAACAGTGTAACCCTAAGCATGTCTACTCAGAAGTAAGTCCTACTGAGTTGAGTAGGACTTACCACTAGGTTATGTTCAAATATGACAGGAGTGGAGTACCTGTGGCTCCCCAGTTGCTGGACTCCACATCCCATCAGCCCAGCCAGCACGCCAGTGGTCAAGGATAATGGGAATTGTACTCCAGTAACATCTGGAGAGCCACAGAAACTACATCCCTGATACAGGAGTTGCAATTTAAGTGAATTAATAGTACTATATCCAACATACTGAAAGTAACAGGTAGTCTCAGAGAATGAGAAGGAAGAACACACAAATGTCAGTTGTATCCAGAACACACCACTGAAAAGCAATGCATGCATATGGGTTTTGGAAGTGCCCTTAATCAGCCAAGCATCAAAGTGCTAGCCATATTGTCCATATGACAGTTTTCCAGTTGCAAAATGAAGAAAATGATAAAACCTTTAATGACTGAACATTCCTGCATACTTTCCATCTGAAGACTACACTGAAAGCCTCATGTGTAAATGTACCCAAAGACATGTGTCAGGGAAGATATGAATGCCAAACAAGTTAGCACTGAGAAAAAAACATCTGAAATCAACCACCATGCAGTGACTGATTGTAGAGGTCTGAATGTGTGCATTTATCCTCAGAACCAAATCAATGCAGGATGAATGCAGATGTCCAAATTGCCCTCACATCAGTCAATACATGGCGGTCCATTACAGATCATTTTCATTGGCCCTCTACAATCATGCTCTTGAATTCATATTTTTCCAATTACATATTTTGGACCCACCGATGGAAGGCTTGCCTGATACAGATCATTCTGCTTTTCCTTGATAAACCTATTGAAGAAATCTAAAGCAATACTTCAGAGATGGCTCCTTGAGAGGGACACTAAGGAGTCTCTAAATCTGATCTAATCACAGTCATCCTGATAACAATTATTTATTTTTATTATACAGCCATAAGAGTGACTGTGTACTATAGTCAGTATGGATTTTTCACATTCTGGAATATTAAATTGAAAATATCCCCCATGCCATTTTGATGCTTCCCATAAGCTCATTTCAAAACAAAACCTTAGAACATTTACAGTCCTGAACTCAGAAACGCTTGATTAACAACGCTCTCAATTTTCATGGTGATACACACAACAGTCAGAGAGAACAGAGAGTTCAAAGTCTAAAAAGAGAGGGAAAAAACCCAGAGCCCTTTTGGACTTGTTTCTTTCAGAGTTCTCATAATCTGTTGAAATTCATTAAAAATCACTCCTGTTCACAGAGTACCTGTAATCTTGTTAATGACCTTGCCCCATACTCTGACTTTCATCTTCTGCAGTTTAAAAGTTAAAAAAAATGCCTGATTGATTTCTAATTAATTTAAGAAATTTAACAATGAACAGAATGATGGTGTCGGGCATGCTCAGTAAGAAGCCAATGTTCTAAAAGCCAGACACACAGATGAGTGACTTGCCTAATCAGGGGCCCACACCCACACCAGACCTTTATTTGACTTGAGACAATCATGGCTTCCCCCAAAGAATCCTGGGAAGTGTAGTTTGTGAAGGGTACTGAGAGGAGATGCATATTCCCCTGACAGAGCTCCAGTGGCCAGAGTGGTTTAACAGTCAGCCACTCTGATTGAAGGTCGGTGAGGGGAACAGGGCATTCCCTAGTAACTCTCAGCACCCTTCACTAAATACACTTCCCAGGATTCTTTGACAGAAGCCATGACTGTCCAAACTAAAATAAAGGCCTGGTGTGGATGTGGCCAGGGACAGCTCTGGTTTAAATTTGGGTGGGAGGCTACATGTGCCTGCTGTTGAATAAAAAGGTGGGGAAAACACTGAAAACAGGGCTGTAGAGATGGAGTCGGAAGCAATTTTGGGTGGAGTCGGAGTCGGTAAAAATGTACCGACTCTGACTCCAGCTTCAAAATAAAAGCTTTCATAGGAATTTAGGAAAGTTTTCTTGTTCAGAAATTTTAATCAAATAAATATATTTATGTTCTATCAATCTAGCATGCTGATTCACATGGTGGTGATGAAATGCCTTGTGCTACCATTTTACTACAGTAAATTTGTTATTACTAGTTAATATACATTAGCCATTTATGAAGGAGTTGGAGTCAGAGCCGGAGTCGGACAGTAGAAAAATAGAGGAGTTGGAGTTGGAGTTGGAGTCAAAGGTTTGGCGTACTGACTCCACAGCCCTGGCTGAAAACCAATGATACTGTTCACAAAGTTTTCATTATCGAAAGGAAAAGGGCTCCCCCTCTACTCAGTGCTCACCCACCCAAATTCCTCCCCTCCCCCTCCTCCAAACCTCCCAGTTCCTCCCCCGGGTCATTGTTGGACTACGACCTGGGAGACCAGGGTTAAAATCCCCACAAAGCCATGAAGCTCACTTGGACCAGCAACCATGAAGTGACCTTGCGCCAGTCACTGCCTCTCAGACTCAGAGGAAGGCAATGGTAGAACCACCTCTGAATACCCTATTCATAGGCTCACCATAAGTCGGGATCAAGTTGGAGGCACTCCAATTCCATTTTCAAACATGATTGCACAGAAATAAGTCCAATGGAAATAAAAAGTATGCAAATGATCAAACCCAACCTCCCTTCTCCTCCCTCCTATCCCCTCCCTCTTGCCCCTTCTCTCCCCATCCCCATCACTTTCCAATCCCCTCCTTCCCCCTCCCCATGGTCAGTTTTACCTATCTTAAGCATGATTGCTTAAAGTAAAGTAAAGTAATACTCAAGATTCTACAACAAAGACTCTTACCATGTATGGAGTAAGAAATGCCAGACGTCCAAGCTGGATTTAGAAAGGGAACAGGCACCAGAGATCATATCGCAAACATACTTTGGATAATGGAACACACCAAGGAATTTCAGAAGAAAATCAACCTGTGCTGTATAGATTACAGCAAAGCCTTTGACTGTGTAGATCATGAAAAACTATGGAATGCTTTAAAAGAAATGGGGGTGCCACAGCATCTGATTGTCCTGACGCACAACCTATACTCTAGACAAGAGGCAACTGTAAGGACAGACTATGGAGAAACTGATTGGTTCCCAATCAGAAAGGGTGTAAGACAGGGGTGTCTTTTATCACCCTATTTGTTTAATCTATACGCAGAACATATCATAGGGAAAGGGGGACTGTACCAAGATGAAGGAGGTGTGAAAATTGGAGGGAGAAATATCAATAATTTAAGACATGCAGACGATACCATACTAATAGCAGAAACCAGTAATGATTTGAAACAAATGCTGATGAAAGTTCAAGAGGAAAGCACAAAAGCAGGACATTGAACTTGCCAAGGATTATCAATACCTTGGCACAGTCATTAACAAAATGGAGAAAACAGTCAAGAAATCAGAAGAAAGCTAGGACTGGGGAGGGCAACTATGAGAGAACTACAAAAGGTCCTCAAATGCAAAGATGTATCACTGAACACTAAAGTCAGGATCATTCAGAATACGGTATTCCTGATCTCTATGGATAGATGTGAAAGTTGGACAGTGAAAAAAGCGGGTAACAGAAAAATCAACTCATTTGAAATGTGGTGTTGGAGGACAGCTTTACGCGTACCATGGACTGCAAAAAGGACAAATAACTGGATATTAGAACAAATTAACCCAGAACTGTCACTAGAAGCTAAAATGATGAAACTGAGGTTATCATACTTTGGACACATCATGAGAAGACATGATTCACTAGAAAAGACCATAATGCTGGGAAAAACAGAAGGGAGTAGAAAAAGAGGAAGGCCAAACAAGAGATGGATTGGTTCCATAAAGGAAGCCACAGACCTGAACTTACAAGATCTGAAACAGGGTGGTTCATGACAAATGCTCTTGGAGGTCACTGATTCATAGGGTCACCATAAGTTGTAATCGACTCGAAGGCACATAACAAAAACAACAACCATGATTGCATGGGAGTAAATACCATTGAACTCTATAAGCATGCAGAAGATCAAATCTGCCCTCCCCCTTCCATTGCCCTCCTCCCATCCACTCCTTCCCCTTCCCCTTCCCCCTCCCGCTCCCCATGGTCAGTTTTACTTATCCTAACCATGATTGCATAGGAGTAAATCCCATTGAACTCAATAAGCATGCAAAGGATCAGACCTGCCTTCCCCTCCTTCCCCTCCCCTCTCCATTCCTCCTCCCCTCCCCTCTTCCTTCTTCTTCCTCCCCTGCCCACTCCAGCCCTCCCTCCCCCTGGTCAGTTTTACCCATCCTAAGTATGATTTGATGCAAGTAAATCCCACTGAACTCAATACACATGCAAATGATCAAACATACTCTTCTCTTCCCCTCCCCCTCCTGCCTGCTAACATCCTCCTCCTCCACTCTGCATTTCCCTCCTCCTCCTCCCTTCCCCATCCCCTGTGGTCAGTTTCACCTATCCTAAGCATGATTGCAGGGGAGTAAATCCCACTGAACTCAATAAGCATGCAAATGATCAATCCATTCTCAGCAAACTTGCACAGGATCCCATTTCTTACCTCCCAGATTGAAAAGCAGAGAAATTCACTAATAGGCAAAAAACCTTGCTGTTTAAGAATGTACCTATAGCCCACAGATATATCTATCAATCTTGAAAAAGCAGGGAAATTGGGCAGCAATAGGGAATGCCGCAGGGGAGCAGGAGACCTGACCTCCTCTCTGATATTCTACTGCCCTACAATTTGTCAAAATGCAAACAGAATTTGGGTTGGTCTTTCACAGTCCAATCCACTTCCTGTGTAGCTTGGAAGGATTTGGTAATGTGCCTCTGAGCATATGGTGAATGGGGGCAACACCTGCAATCAGCCCAAATAATAGAAATAACACATGTGCTGTGCTGAACTTGTTTTAGCAGGGAGGAAGCAACATTACTAAGACAGTTGATATAGTTCAGATGGTCACTTTAAATATGTCTGCTTTACTTTGCAATTTTAGTGAAGTTTCCTATAGGAAATCATTTTCTTTTGTTTCTATTCCTGGGAATATGTGAAGTAGAGCAGCACTTTGCAAAATTTACACTAAAAAAGTCCAAAAATAAATGTGGAATAATGGCACTGACTAAAACAGTGGGAGGTGAAATATAGTCTAGCAAAATTCTAGATGTGCTCTATGTTTTTAATTGACCATGCCCACCTTGCCTTAAATAAAGTGGTTTAAACATAGCAGGCTGAAAACATGCATCCTCTTTTTTCCAACAGCTAGAGTCATTGCTGAAGTAGCAACATATTGGAATCAGTCTGATTTTACATCAAACTGCAGTTTCAGATTCAACAGTTAATGCACCCAAAATAGGACCTCCTGCAGAGCACAGTGATCGAGTATAAAGGATACGACGGTCTTTCAGGTAACCTGGTCCTGAGCTGTATAGGGCTTTGTACACCAAAAGTAGAACGTTAAACCTGGCCCAGTAGCAAATCAGCAACCAGTGCAATTCTTTCAGCAGCTGGTTACATGTTGGCGATACCCTGCCCCAGTGAGCAGTCTCACCACATTTTGCACCAGCTGCAGCTTCCACACCAACTTCAAGGGCAGCCCCACATAGAGCACATTATAATAATCCAGCCTGGAGGTCACCAGTGCATGGACAACAGTGGTCAGGCTATCCCGGTCCAGAAACAGCCACAGCTGTCTTACCAGCCAAAGCTGGTAAAACACACTCCTACCCAGGTCACCTGGACTCTAGCGACAAAGATGGATCCAGAAGCACCCCCAGATTATGGACCTGCTCTTTCAGAGGGAGTACGACCCCATCCAAAGCAGGCAACTGACCAGCTATCTGAACTTGGGAACCACCCACCAACAGTGCCTCCATCTTCCTAGGATTCTGACTCAGTTTATTGGTCCTCATCCAGCCCACCAACAAGTCCAGGCAGCAATCCAGGGCTTGCATTGCCTGTTCCAATTCAGATGTCACAGAGAAATAGAGCTGGGTATCATCAGTGTACTGCTGACACCTTGCCCCAAATCTCCTGATGACTGCTCCCAAGGGCTTCATATAGATGTTAAACAGCATGGGGGACAAGATGGTACCCTGAGGCACCCCATAGCACAACCGCCAGGGGATTGAAAGACAATCACCCAAAGCAATTCCCTGAAAATGACCTTGGAGATAGGATCAGAACCACTATAAAAAGTGCCTCTGATATCCATCTCACAAAGTCAGCCCAGGAGGATACCATGGTCAATGGTATCAAAAGCTGCTGACAGATCAAGAGTACAGTAGGGCCCCACTCATACGGCAGGTTATGTTCCGGACCCCCGCTGTAAAGTGGAACCCATTGAATAGAATGGCGCGCAATGCCCGAAAACCACCGTAAAAGCAGAACAAGTGCCGTGTGAGTGAGGCTTTAGTCTAATTGCGTCTAATTGAGACTGCTCTATTAGTGAAGCGCTGTAAAGCGAAGAGCTGTAAAGCAGGGCCCTACTGTAACAGGGTTGCACTGTCCCTTGTCCTTCTCCCGATAAAGGTCATCCATCAGGGAGACTAAGGCCGATTCAGTCCCATAACTAGGCCTGAACACAGACTGGAACGGGTCAAGATAATCTGTTTCATCCAAGAGTACTTGCAATTGCTGTGCCATAACATTCTCAATCACCTTCCCTAAAAAGGGGGTATTTGCGATCGGTCGGTAATTGTCGCAGACCAGTGGGTCCAGGGTGGGCTTCTTCAGGAGCAGTCAGATCACTGCCTCTTTCAGGGTTGCTGGAACCACTCCCTCCTGCAATGATGCACTGACCACACCCTGATCCACTTGGTCAAACCCCCTCGGCAAGCTTTAATAAGCCAAGAAGGGCAAGGGTCGAGAGGACACGTTGCTGGCTGCATCATCACAAGTACCTTGTCTACGTCATCAGGCCGCATGAACTGAAACTGTTTCCAAGAAGTCGCAGCAGATGTTGCACTGGACATCTCACTGGGGACTACAGCAGATGTGGAGGGGGCATCAAGACTGCTATGGAGGCAAACAACTTTACCCTCAAAACAACTGAAAACAATTCACAGTGGACCTCCGAAGGGTCTAAAACCTTTCACCAACTTCATTTCCTGGACAATACGGAAAAGCTCCACTGGACAGCTACTTGAGGATGCAATGGAGGCAGAGAAGTGGCCCTCACCATCACACAGTAGGCATGGTTATATTTTGTTCATGCCTGATCAGCCTCACAGCACGTCTTTCACCGCTTGAGCTCTAGCCATCATCCAGACTGTTTCATTGTCCTTAGCTCACTGGTGTACCAGTGGTTATTATTGATTCTGCTGTTGGTGTTTCCTTTTATTTGATGGTTTTGTTTTAATGACATGGGAAGCCTCCTTGAAAAACCACGTAGACATAACTATTATTTATTTATTTATTTATTTATTATATTTATATCCCACGTTTCTTTTAATAATAATAATAATAATAAATTTAATTTTTGTGTCGCCTATCTGGCCGAAGCCACTCTAGGCGATGTACATATTAAAATTCAATAAAATACAATATAATTGCAGAATCAAATACAATGCAGTCAACACTAATGCAGGCGTAAAACTATATAGGGCAATCAGTAAACAATTTTCACAGAAACAATAAACAATCACAGAAAAATTAGCCCACCCCGGAGATCCCAAAGGCCTGTCCAAAGAGCCAAGTTTTTAAGGCTCGGCGAAATGTATCCAGGGAAGGGGCATGGCGAAGATCAAACGGGAGGGAGTTCTAGAGAGTGGGGGCCGCCACTGAGAATGCCCTCTCTCTAGTCCCCACCAATTTAGCTGTTTTCGTTGGCGGGACTGAGAGAAGGCCCTGTGTGGCTGATCTAGTCGGGCGGCTTAATTTGTGGTACTGTAGGTGCTCCTTCAGATAAACTGGGCCGAGACCGTATAGGGATTTAAAGGTTAACACCAACACCTTGAATTGGGCCCAGAAAACAACTGGAAGCCAATGTAGATGAAATAACACTGGTGTGATGTGATCGCAGCGGCGGCTGTTTGTAAGCATGAAAGAAACAAACAAATTAAACAAATAAACAAACTAGGGGACCTACAGCTGATTATGTGGAGAAAGGTACTAAGATCAGTTCCTCTACCAGTGTCTGAGGGAGATCTCCCTCTTTTGTTAGGCCTGGATTCCCAGAATTGGGTCTGGTTCCTGCTTTGGTACCTGAATCCAGATTTGTGCTTCTTTCATTTGATAAACATGTGGGGGCTCGATTTCCTCTTTCCCCTTTTTTGAGCAAGAACGAAACCAGTTTACACATCGTTGGGCTACACAAGCCTTCTTTGTAATGTCTTTTCCTAGCCCAATAAGAAAGACTGGATCAAATGGGATCACAATGGATCCCCCCAGGCTTTGTGAGGTTATTTGCATTCTCCTTTGATGAAGGGATTGTGAAAAATTGAGAGTTGTATCCAACTAAGTGATTGGACTCACAGAACAACCTTCCACTTGCACAATGAAACTTTTCCCCACTCACTCCTCTCCTGCATTCCCAAATATGTTCTGGATGGATGGGGGTGCAGAAACGCACAGGTGGAGGACAGGGTGGGGAAGTTCTGTTGCATGAGCAGAATTCATTCCATAAGTGTAATTACTTCCATTGGATACAACCGTAAGCTGCTTCCAGTGATAAGGTTTTTTTCCTCCTTTTGGAGAAAGGCTCCACCAACTTTTCTTTTGTCAATTTCTGTTCCTAGTTTTCAGTCCATGCTCATGCTGGCTCAGAATTAGTGAATGGCACTGTCCATCCCAAGGCCAAGGAAAGGACGTGGACTTGAGCGAGGCAAATTCTGAGGCCCAACCGCCCTGAAGTGAAGATCTCATAATATTTTGGCATGGAAACACCACAGTGTGACTGTGGTCAGGACTGTCACTTGTCCCTACAGGAAAAGGAGAAAGGTTAATGTGTAAGCAGAAGCCCTCCAATCCTTTTTATAATTGATTGTAGCTAGGGTTAAGGGAGGGAAATCCCCTCCACATACACACAAAATCTAGGTAAAGCTTCTTTTCTTCCCTTTTTATTTGCAATGGTCACTTTACAGGAACCATCACAACAAGCTTGCTCCCTGTTGTTAAGAGAGGGCAAGTCTGGATATGTGGGGAGCCTTTCATGCAAGAGAAAGAACGGACTGGAAGAGGCCCCTGTCTGTGATCCTGAGTGGATGCAATCCTAATGAGCAGACTTCCTTTTAGCCATGAAGGGAAGCTGTCTAGGTCATCTTCAATTCCATTAAAATGTATAAGCTGGCTTCCACTGAGTTTGGCACTAAAGATTGACGCACCTACCGCATAACTGGCAGATACTGGTTTGGCAAGCTTATACATCCTAGCTGACACTTGCATTGTAGAAAAGTCATTTGATTTGACACTGTTAGAGGCAATTACTGCTATGGGATGGAACAATCTATAATCATTATTATGTAAAGATATTGGATTATTTTTACATTGTCTGATATATTTCAGTTTTTCATTCTTCAGTATATATTTTCAGGTAATTGGTGCTTAGATGAAGTAATCTCTTAGAGACAGGTATCCTTTTTATGTAAATACTGACTTAGGTGTTTTCCATCTAAAGTGACTTCAATGTGATCTAGAAAGATCTTATTAAGATATGTCAGGTGATATCAAGATTCTCAAAGTGATCATTACTAGAAAGGAAGTGCCAATAAAGTTTCTCTTGAGACATCTCTCACAGAGTCATTGAAAAGCTGAAAAATGAAAAAAATAAAATCTTCAAGGATATAAATCCTGGAGGAGGTGACAAATTCCACCTTGGATACTGACAGAGATAATCTTTCTCACTACCGACATACCTACCAGCCTAGCTGCTCTATATTCCTCCAGACAATCATTATTGCTGCTCTGCAGTAAGGACTGTTAGACTGAATTACGATTTTGGCAGAATAATTTGGAGGAAAACCATAGAACACAACTTAAACAAAACTTACCTGAATGATTGGAACATTTACTCACAAGTAAAGAAGTAAGTCCTACTGGAATAAAATACTGCTTTAACATGAAGGATGATAGAAAAGCAGTACTGTATAATTTAGAAATGATTATGCAAACCAACTATGATTATCTCTTCTGTCCAAAATTTTAAACTCTGAATATGGCATATTGTTATCATTGCAAACCTCATAGCAGGATATACATTAGGGCCCCGCTTTACAGCGCTTCGCTTTACAGTGCTTCGCTAATACAGCGGTCACAATTAGACGCAATTAGACTAAAGCCCACTCATATGGCGCTTGTTCTGCTTTTACGGCCGTTTTCATGCATCCCACACCATTCTATTCAATGGGTTCTGCTTTACAGCAGTTTTTGCTTTACAGCGGGAGTCTGGAACGTAACCCACCGTATGAGTGGGGCCCTGCTGTAGATTTTTAAAATAAATAAACAAAAGTTTTTTTTCAAAATTATGGTGTACATAGATGTGTACACCAGTTTGGATGCTAACCATAGTTCTATGAATGAAGCAGACTTCTATTCACAGGGGAAGGCTTTCCCTATTCTACCACAGTCCCTAAAAAAATCCATTACTCAAGGTTTGGAGAGTATCTGGAACAGCATGGTGTGCAGTGAGGGAGTCTGCAGGAAAGAGACTCAACCAAAATTGGGAATGTCTCCTCGGCACAAGCATAAGTACCTTCTACTCACTCAACTATACCTTTGAATCAAGCCAGAGAGAGAGGAGAAGGCATGAAGTCTGACATAAATATTCAAACACTTCAGTCTATGTGCAAAAATGAAACACTTTAATGATACTGTCTCCTTTGCAGTGAAAAGCAATGACATATCACTAAAACATGGGTTCAAAGCACTAGAATATCAACAGTTTTTAGAGAAATCACTAGCATGCTGTGTTTGGTTTACCATCTTCCGTTTTTCAACTGTATCAAACGGTAACCACTCCAATTTCTTTCACAGTAACTATGCTGGGTGAGAAAAATGGTTAGGGATTAAACAGAATGAAATATCCACAGCAAATGTAAAGTAAAGCTACCAGTAGTACCAAATGATATTGCTGAGCATAGCATGAAAAGAATTGTTCTGGCAAGCGCAAGGAACATAGGTTTATGTCAAAACAATGCACTGTGGAGCAACATTACACATGCACCCAACAAGAACAAACTCAAAGTCTTGCATCTGATATTCAAGTGTCTGCAGATTAAAACCACTGTTCTGGAGCAACACTAAATGTACTGTTTATTTTCTAACTAGGCATAACGTTTTATTCTGATGAACCAAAAATATTCCCCATTTCAAGCTAAAATAAAAACTAAATTTCTATAATCTTTACAGAAACAAATGACACTAAGCAAAATAATAGCTGAATGCTTCATTGAAAGAGGAGGTGATCCGAACACTCCTGAAAAAGCCCACCCCGGACCATCCGGTTGCAAATACCCCCCTTTAGATAAGGAGTTTGAGAAAGTTGTGGCACAATTGCAAGTACTCTTGGATGAAACAGATTATCTTGACTCATTCCAGTCTGAGTTCAGGCCTGGTTATGGGACTGAATTGTCCTTGGTCAGCCTGCTGGATGACCTTTATCAGGAAGGACAGGGGAAGTGCAATCCTGTTATTTTTACTTGATCTCTCAGCAGCTCTTGATACCACTGACCTTAGTATCCTTCTGAGCTGACTTGGTGAGATGGGTATCGGAAGCACGGATTTACAGTGGTTACAATCCTATCTCCAGGGTTGTTTTCAGAGAATAGCTTTGAGTGATTGTCTTTCGGTCCCCTGGCAGTTGTGGTCTCGGGTGCCGCAGGATACCATCTTGTCCCCCAGCATTTTAACATCAATATGAATCCCTTGAGAGCGGTCATCAGGAGATTGGAGGCAAGCTGTCAGCACTGCACTTATGAAACCCAGCTCTATTTCTCTGTAACATCTGAATCAGTAAAGGCCATGCAAGCCCTGGACTTAAGTCTGGAGTTGGTGGTGGGCTGGTTGAGGGCCAATAAAGTAAGTGTGAATCCTAGCAAGACAGAAGAGTTGTGGGTTGGTGGTTTCCAAGTTCAGATAACTGGACAATTGCCTGCTTTGGATGGGATCATACTTAGGGTTGTCATATTCCAGTTCCACAAATCTGGGCAGGCCAATTTGCATATTATGCAAATTATTTGCATATTAATATTTGGATTGTCCAGTTGTTTTTGTGCCTAGGAATTACCACCAAAAACTGGGGAAAGATGTGAGAATTTTTTTTAAAAAAAATTACATTTTCAGCCTTAAATGCCTAGACTCTAGTTTCCAACACTATGGAATATTTATTGATTGATTAAGAGGATTTATATCCTGCCCTTCTGCTGTTAAAAACAGAGCTCAGGACAGCTTACAAATAAAAACAATAAAAATACACAATCAATATGAAAACATAATAAAAACACAAAATAGCAACAAGCATAAAGTAAGTCAGGGCAGCAGTACAGTTAACCATTACATATACAATATATTTCAGAGATGTGGTGGATGGAGAAAAACAAGAAGCCAAAATGTTAGAAGAAGGAGTCCTTCATACCACATGCTCAGTTCTAAATATTGTAGCAGCAAGTTTTACAAGTTCCTCCAGTATTCCACTGGTGCAGGCACTCAGACATTCAAAGTATCTGTATGTTTCTTAGGTTTTATAAAAGCAGAGCTTTGCTTAACTCAAAATTTCTTCTCCCTTTGATCAACCACATCTACACAGGTTCCACCTCCCTACTCAAAATGAAACTGGGCCTGAAAGTGTGCAACAACCCCACACATACCTTGCTAATTAGATTACCAATGCCAGGATGTCTGTCTTATTGACTACTCTCCTGCTCCCCCCCTCCCACTGGGCATCATGAAAGACCCAGTCTTGGGCTCAGAAAGAAAATAAATATCTGGTCCTCTTCAAAGTACTGATAAGCCTCTTGTTTTAATTAAAATAATAATTATACATTCTTGCTCTTATCACTAATGGGAGTTAATTATCTTGCATATGCCCATAGTAAATTTTCAGATACTTTCAGACCCTCAGCAATTTTCAAGTGGTCTATGTAGAAGAACAGTTTGGGAACCCCTGGTGTAAGACATCTGCTTATGTCCCTATGCTGCTCTCACCCCTCATTTATGTGCCTGGGATGCTTGTGTGTGGACATACCTCCTTACAATTATGGAAAGTGATTCTTAATAATAAGTCTCCAGACTCAAAGTTACATAGGTGTTTATCAGTAGTTTAGTAGAAAATTCAGAAGTGCAAGGTTCCTTCATGATAGTTACAGCCACATACACCCTTTTTTGTTCCTGGATTAAGAATGAGATCTTTGTTAATGCATTCTCTCACAACAACAAACATCTCTAAGGAGCCAATCAGCATGTAAGTGGAGAGCGTTAGCAACTGAGAAGAATCTTCTCAGTGGCTGACTCACCTCCTTTCATTCTGATTGGCTCCAATCAGCAGGAAAGGCAAGGAAGCATATTAGAAGACTCTTCTCAGTGACTAACACACTCCCTTTTCATGTTGATTGTAGGATGCTTGGAGACTTAGGGACCCTGCTCCCAAAAAATCAGGGGGACTAAGACCTCCTGGGTGACTACACTCCTGGTGCTTATGGACATGACCGTAAAATATTTTGTGACACGCAAGTTTGATATGACATTATTTATTAAATATGCTTACGATCACACTGATGGCATTCCCAAATATGTACTTTCACACAGACTTTGGTTTTCCATAACACAATGTTCGCCCAAGCCTCCACACTTGGGGGGGCACTACTTGCACACCCCTTCCATAAGCACATCAAAGTTGGATACACACATGAACCAAGACCCAAACAACAGGGCACTCAAAACAAAAAGGTAATTACAGTGGCTGAGTAGATCTTGTACAGTGGTTATACTGACTGGGCAGCCACTGTCCTTCATATTTTACAAAATACTTTTTCCTATATAGAAAATACTTTTTCCTATACAAAGATTAAATTTCTGTGTATGAAAAAGTAATATATGAAGTGGTCTCAATAGTGAGAAAAGTAAACAAGTGAATGGTGATCCAAATGTTTTTCATTATGAAGCTGGCTGCCAGATGATGTATCACATTCCCTACGCATGCAGTGTAGACTGAAAAAACAGCACCCAAGCCACCATTCAATATGTGCATGTGTTCTTTCCAACATGAATCTACAGGTCTCAAAAAGTAATGTGTGACAAAGTCCTCAAACACCTTATAACATGCTTCAAACATGGTCTCTTGTTCTACCAGCATGCCTTCACACCATCACTTTGCCAAAACATAAGGATAGGTAAACTGCTTTTAGGGAGGTTCACAATTATGATTTCCTATTTATCTAATCTAAAAATATTTAAAATACATAAAAACAGCCAGGGGAAGATATTGGGGAAATATAAAATAAATACAAATAAAATGGGTGTGTGTGTGTGTGTGAAGAGACTTTAAATGTGTAATAAAAACAGCATCATCATCAACAACAGCAATAACAAAAAGCAAACCAGGAATATCATTGCTTGATTTTAAAAGTATTTGGCTGACACTTAATGTTAAACAATACAATAGTCACTGCCAGGAGTGAGCCAGTGTCCACCTAGGGCAGGCAGGACTCACCCTCCTCCTCTGTCTTTTTCAGCCACCTCTGCCCACTGCCCTCATGCAATGGTCACGCCCCACCAGACTGCCGGCTCCAGCAGGCAACAGGGGCTGCAGCTCTCGCCACCGTTTGCCTTTCCCAGGCCTGGAGAAGAGATGAGGCTGCTTTGCCGCCAAAGAAGGGAAGGAGCTGTGTGTGTACGTGCGCGCCTCTCAGCAACTACCCTGCCGGCGCGTCTGCCTATCTACTTGGGCACCACCAGCAACAGTCCCTATGCAAAGGCATGCATAGGCACATGTTGCGCAGGCAGACACGCTGGGGCGTACAGCCGGGGCTGAGGAAGAGATGAGAGTGGCCAGCAGCGTGTTTACACTGTGGCTCCGGGAGAAAGTGGCTGGAGACTTTTTTTTTAATGAAGACTGGGAATCCGGGCCAGCCAGTCAGCTAAGTGGGCGCCGGGTTGCATGATTAGAATCCGGGTAAAACCCAGCTAACTGGACAAAATGGCAACCCTAGTTGTATGCCCTCTGAAAGAGCAGGTTCATAGTCTGGGTGTCCTTCTGGACCCATCTTTGTCACTAGAGGTCCAGGTGACCTCAGTGGCTAGGAGTGCCTTTTACCAATTTCGGCTGGTAAGACAGCTGTGGCCATTTGTGGACCGGGATAGCTTGAATACCATTGTCCAGCCACTAATAACCTCCAGGCTGGATTACTGTACTGCACTCTATCTGGGGCTGCCCTTGAGGTTGGTGTGGAAGCTGCAGTTGGTGCAAAATGCAGCAGCAAGATTGCTCATTGGGGCAGGGTATCGACAACATGTTAGCATGCTGTTAAAAGAATTTCATTAGCTGCCCATTAGCTACTGGGCTAAGTTCAAGGTTCTGGTTTTGGTGTAGAAAACCCTATGCAGCTTGGGACCAGGATACCTGAACGATCAACTTGCCCATTTATATATCCAGTCGATGACTGCACTCTGCAGATGAGGGCCTCCTGCAGATTCCATCTTATCAGGAGGTTCATTCCACACAACACAGGATGCAAACCCTTAGTGTTGTGGCACTAACACTTTGGAATTCCCTCCCCTTAAATATGAGGCAGGCACCACTTCTGTTATCTTTTCAAAGTCTACTGAAGACCCTCCTCTTTCAACAAGCCTTTTAAGTAGAGACCTCATCCCAGTGTGCATCTGTGTTGGAACGGCTTTTTAAGATGATTTTGCAGCTTTTTAAAAAATATGTTTTTTAAAAATATGTTTTTAAAGATGTTTTAATATATTTTAAAGTATTTTGTTTTTAAGATGTTTTAGAGTGCTTTTGGTATTTTTGTTTGCCACACCGGGCTCCTTCTGGGAGGAAGGGTAGAATATAAATTAAATAAATAAATAAATAATTTTGATCCGGTACATTAAAAATAGGATCAAGTGAATTATTTTAATAACATTCCTCGACATTTAATAACATTTATTAATAGCATCCATTATTTAACATTCAATGTTAAAATAACATTTTAGCCCATTAAGTAAGCAGCTAATTACACTTACATGAATTTGCATATAACCCAATCCTCAGAATGGATAAAAATATATTGAAGAAATATTGAAGGTAATGTACCTTATGATTTATCTTTTAGAAAATGTTCATTACTGAAGTATTACAGCAACACAACATAACCCAAATAGTCTTTATAAGAAAATACAAAGATTTAATTATGTTTTGCCCTTGCCAATAAAAACTGGGTTCTGCCAATTAATTAACTAATAATTTAAGTTGACTAATCTATTAATTTAACCAATTTTAGCCTGTGGTTTTAATCTACACATGTGGTCAAAATTGTGTCATTTTAAATTCCTGCTGTTTTTCAAAAGGCATAGTAGCAGAGCCAATACAAGGCTTTCCAACTTCAAAGGCCATTTATGAGGTTAGCTTCATTGGGCAGGCAAGACATGAAAAGGGTTTTATTCAACTGTTCGTTGCATGAACTGCCATCATATTATACTAGGCAATGATGCTTTAGTCAGGAATCTGTCAAAGATTCTATTACGAATTTCATTATTGAACACTTGATAATCCATCCATTCAAAGTAGCATTGAACTGAAGCTTGACACAGCTTGTTCCTGGCTTATATATGTACATTTTAAAAGGAAAATTCTTTAATGGTCTCAACCATAATCATTTAGATGGTTTCACATTATTATTTTTCTTTGCTGAGCACTTTTAGCAAGCAAGGGGGAAAACACTACGGGGCTATTTAGGGCACATGCAGAGAGTTATAATAGATACCTGCCATGAAACAGTTTTCATATTCAACCAACCCATTTGATATACTTAAATGAACAACCAATCTGTAGTTCCAAAGGTTGAGGGTCATTCTCATAAACCATTCCACGAACTCTGAAGCTCCAATATAGCCATCACTCATCTGCAAGCAGTCCACTTTGAAGGATATGCTACTGCTGCTAAATTATCCTGTGGGCGATCTAACATTAATAACTGAAGAAAGCATAAACTCCCTGTACTACTGTTAGGAGCAATAGAAGCATCTTTCCCTGGCAGCTTTTTCTCCATGATACAACATAAACTGACAAGCAGGGTGTCATCTAGCTGCTTAGTAAAGAGCAGTACAACTATAGAAAATGAAGTGTCCATTGTTTTCTGCAAACCCTGAATCTGCATTTCTGAGACTAATATAGGTGAAGACATGCATAGTAAAGTGTCAGGAAAGTGGTTTCACTGCATGGTTGCTAAATTCTGAGGATTTTGCTATCACGGCAGAGAATATATATCTTGAAACCCTACTTACAGCACAATCATATGCATGTTCGCTCAGAAGAAAGCGAGTCCAATGACTCCCAGGTATTTATATGTAGAATAGCAACACTGAAGTGTATATATGTGATTATTTCTTAGCACATATATACCCTTCAGCTTCAAATCCCATATTGCTATCTATATGCTTGTTCTCTACATTAGAAGCATTTCTGTTATTATCTACTGTTAAGTGTCATAGCTTTAGGGTAACCCACTTTGAAGCAACATTAAGGTATCAGCCCCTTTGTCTTCACTTTCATCTGGATCTGATCCTCCTAGAATCAGCACAAGATCATCTTGTGCAATGAGCAATAATGTACAACCAAAGTGGCCTATGGCCTGATATCATACAAAGTCTGCATCTGTGTTGGAATTGCTTTGTAATATTTTTTTAAAACAATATGTTTTTAACCCTTTTCTAGGGATGTTTTTAAATCTTTTTTAAAAAAAATGTTTTTAAAGTTGTTTTGTTTTGGTGAATTTTAAGGTCTGTTTTGATGTGTTTTTAGAGCTTTTCTTTGCTGCCCTGGGCTACTGCTGGGAGGAAGGGTGAGATCTAAATCAAATAATAAATAAATAAATAATAAAAGTCAAGGTAAAGAGCAGCTGGCTGGCACAGATGTAGGGCACAGGACCAAACCAGAGTGAAAAGACCCAGGGGTGGCTGCAAGACCCAGGAGAGGCTACAGAATCTGGTACCAGAGTGAATGTAATGCAGTTTAGCATTTTGCTTTGGTGCCTAATTATTAAAGGTGCATTGCTTTGAGATAGCCTTTCTCCTGTTTAACAATAGTTCAGACCTTGCTGGATGTGTAGCTTACATTTACTTATGTTTGATGATCTTGCAAAACACTGTTATGGCTGCCCCATTATATTATGTCATTTCTTATGTATTTTTGCCCCCCCAAGGACTCTCATTAGCAAGATAAATATTATTATGTATTATGTCTCAATGCGATTATGTATTTTGAGAAACCATTAATATGAAGTTTGGTGTTAAAACACTGTCTGGGAGGAAAAACCTTATATGGAGACATATGATATGTTAAGTTGCAGAAGCCCATTTTCCAGGCTGCCTGCCAAGTTGGAAGGAAACACAATATAAGGACAGCCAGAACTGAAATGGGAATGGACTGTCCTCCCTGAAACACCTGCAAGGTCACTAAACTGACACACTTCAGTCTGAGTTGTGACCTCATGCAGCCACCTGTCAGACTGAGTTGTGAACACAGCATAGCCTTGAACACTCCTATAAAAGGAGGAAAGTTTAGAAAGTAAACTCAGTCTTTCAGTCTGGTTCAACGTACTGCTATTCTTGCTTCTGCCGATAGCGAGTCCTTTGGACTTGATCAAAGAGAACTATTACTGCCAACATGCTGAGGGTGAGATAATGTTCATTTATTTTCTGGATCAGAACTGGAAGATAGTCTTAAGACATACTGCAATGCAACTTGTTTGATTCTGGTTCTGGCTTATTGGCGAAGGCCAACTATATGCTTTCATGTAAAATGTTTAAGAAGTGTTAAGATGTTTAAGAAATAAATGTTATAAAGATACTCTGCTGTCAGCCTCCCAATTATTTTCCTGTTATCTCCCAAGCAGCAAGAGGTCTTGGGTGGGACTCTGACTGTTGACCTGCCATTCAGATAACTGCTGCTGGAGACATGGTAAGCTCAGGTGAACACAATGTCTGACATATAAGCACTCTGAATAGCCAACAGGTAAAGGGAAAGAGCGTAAGAACCCGCAATCTTGTGCATTCACAAGATAGAGACTGTTTTGCCGGTTTCAACACACTGCAAGACAGACGACCCCCTCTACCCCCCCAAAAAAGAAAGCCAAAATACAGCCATCCTAGTCTCTGAGGAATTCAGGATATAGCAAGGACTAATCATATGTCACTGCATCCTTCCCTAAGAAGTTTGGGACTATTGTGTCCTATGTCTTGGAAACAAACTGCCTATAGTGGTGACAATTCTTCAATCATGATTATTATCTTGGGGAAAAAAGTATACCCTGCTTTCCCCCTCCACAAATGAGTTACTCAAAGTGACTTACAAATAAAAACATAGATGGTACAATAATCTAATACTTAAAACACAAATTAAAAAATGAAAATGTCACCTAAAAGCACAAAGAGCAATTCATCATTAAGCAGCTGCGTATAGCTGCTCAATATATGAAGCAGCAACTATATGCCTCTATATTGCAACTATGACTCAAAGCAATTTTTTCCTTCTGTCAAACTATAAAAATGTTAGAAACATAAGAAGCTGAGAAGTCTTTCCCATCACTATCTGGTCATTTTTAACAAGGAACACTATGTATTAAACCTGGATATTCTGCATGAAAGCCCATGATCTATCACATGGACCCTCCATCCATTTGCAAAGTGATTTTTTAAAACCACATCTTACAAAAACAAACCTATTAAAGTTCTTTGAGAGTGTCAACAAGCATATAGACTGAGGTGATCCAGTGGACATAGTGTACTTGGACTTTCAAAAAGCTTTTGACAAGATATCTTAGATATGGAGATATGATAGCACTCTTCAAGTACATGAAAGGTTGTCACACAGAGGAGGGCCGGGATCTCTTCTCCATCGTCCCAGAGTACAGGACATGGAATAATGGGCTCAAGTTGCAGGAAGCCAGATTTCGACTGGACATCAAGAAAAACTTCCTAACTGTTAGAGCTATACGACAATGGAACCAATTACCTAGAGAGGTAATGGGCTCTCAGACGCTAGAGGCATTCAAGGGGCAGCTGGACAGCCATCTGTTGGGAATGCTTTGATTTGGATTTCTGCATTGAGCAGGGAGTAGGACTTGATGGCCTTATAGGCTCCTTCCAACTCTACTATTTTATGATTCTATGACCTCACTAAAGATTCCTGAGTAAACTTAGCAATCATGGAATAAGAGAAGTCCTCTTGTGGATCAGGAACTGGCTAGGAAACAGAGAGAAGAGAGTAGGAGTAAATGGACAGTTCTCCCAACGGAATGTAGAAAGTGGAGTCCCCCAAGCATCAGTATGTGCTTTTTAATTTGTTCATAAACTATCTAGAGTTAGGAGTGAGCAGTAAGGTGGCAAAGTTTGCTGATGATACTAAATTGTTCAGGATTGTAAAAACTAAAAGTAAGAACTGCAAAGGGCCTCTCCAAAGTGAGTCAATAAGAGAGCCAGTGGGGTGTAGTGGTTAAGGTGTTGGACTACGACCTGGGAGACCAGGGTTTGAATCCCCACACAGCCATGAAGCTCACTGGGTAACCTTGGGCCAGTCACTGCCTCTCAGCCGCATGAAAACCCTATTCATAGGGTCGCCATAAGTTGGAATCGACTTGAAGGCAGTACATTTACATTTTTTAAAGTGAGTCAATAGAAAGTAAAATGACATATGCAATTCAATGTAATTCAATGCTCCTGCTGGAAGGAAGGGAGGGGTATAAATAAAATAATAAATAAATAAATGTAAACAAGTGTAAAGTTATGCATATTGAAGCAAAAAAATATTCCACATATACACTCATGGGATCTGAAACGTCAGTGATTGGCTAAGAATGAGACCTTGGGGTTGCAATGGATAGCTTGATGAAGATGCTGACCCCGTGTGGTAGCTATGAAAAAGGCAAATTCCATGCTAGGGTTCACTAGGAAAGGTACTGAAAACAAAACTGCCACTAGCATAATGCCTTAAAAAAGTCTATGGTGCAGCTGCATTTGGAATACTGTGTGCAGTTCTGGCTGTCTCACCTCAAAAAGATATTGTAGAGCTGGCAAAGGTTCAGAAAAGGGCAACCAAAATGATCAGTGGAATGGAGCAACTTCCCTATGAGGAAAGGTTGCAGTATTTGGGGCTTTTTAGATTAGAGAAAAGGCAATAAGAGGTGACATGATAGAAGTGTATAAAATTATGCATGACAGGGGAAATGTCTGTATGAAATCATCATTTAGAAGAGTCCATGGTTCCCACGGAAACTTCCAGTATCATGGAAAATATTTAGTGAAGCAATATAGACCAAATGTTAGTATTGGAAGATTCAGGACCTATTGAATTAAGCTACAGGATGCAGTGATGTCCACCAACTTGGGCTGCCTTAAAACAAGATTAGACAAATTCATGGAAAATAAGAATTTCAGTGGCTACTAGTCATGATGTTGGAACCAGTATTGAAGGTGGTTTGCCTCTGAGTATCAGTTGCTGAGGTAATGTGTTGCACTGATATCTTGACTGTGGATTTCCCATAGGCATCTGGTTGGCTACTGTGAGAACAGGATGCTAGAATAAATGGTCTGTTCCAGCAAGACTCTTCTTATGTTTTTATGTTCTACAAAATTGGTGGCTGCATAAAGCAGATAAAAATTATTTGCCACTGCTAACCACAAATGTTATGGTTTTATAGGCTGTAATGTATAGAAAGAACTCCCCATAGTTCCATGCACGTACTGTCGGTGCGTGCGTATAGAGATCATACAAGGAAGAAATCCAAGTGTCGCATAGAACACTAAATGAGCCAGGCCAGGCAAGTTTCTTGTAAGAGTCTTTACTAGGCAAAGACATTAGACACAGTTCTCTCAACAAACGACTTTTCCCCCACACAGAGCTTCTGCAAGAGTCCCTTCTTATCTGCTTGCCAGCCAGCTGCTGACCTTGGCAAACCTGGCGCTCTGTTCTTTCAGCTTAACCCTTCTGCTTCAGGTTTCACTCTCTCTGCTAAAAACCCTGTCTGTGAGTCTCACAGCATGCTTCACTGACCAACACGTACTTCTCTACCCTCTTCAGCCAAAATAATTTCATTATCCAAGTACCAAATATTTTACTGTCTTTCTATTCTTATACATCATAGTGAATCATTCTTCAATTTTCCTTTCATTAACTGATGTTTCTTTGAAATTTCTTTCAAATAATTGACAAAAATTAGCCAGTTCCACAATTCACCTACCAACTGTATTGGTATCCCCTTGCCGATTGTGCTATAGGTTATGTATCAAAGATTCTTCATTATGAGCCTCATTATGTAGCTGCTTAAAAAAACAACTACAAATTGGCATATTCAGTTCAGGCCTTGCATTAAAGGAGGGAGACATACAACGTAACATACAGAGGAAAACTGTAGATATCACGACACAGTGAGACACGGTGAGACCAGAGTTCAATTTCGGAGCCCCCCTCGTAATTCTGGTCTCCGCTTTTATTATTACCTCCGCCTGGAGGCGTGGATTATTTTTTCTCCATAAACAGCCTATGACCTTTAACTATTGTATAACATCACGTACATACATAGGACAACAGCATATCTACGTGGCAATATGCAGGCAGTTATTTAACCACTACAGATGTCAGTATCGTTTACAGCCATAAAGTTAACCACATCCTGTTTTTCCACTGGTCAGATCGCAATGTCTTGAGAGATAGTGTACTGAGAACAGCAGCGTGGTTTGCCAACGTATGCTGTTCATTCAGTCCACCCCACATCTCCCCCTTTTTTATTTTTTAGCAAAAAGTAATTACTACGTAATGGTCGCGGAGCAACAGGTGTACACGTCTGGAAAAGGTATTGTAAAAAACAGCATAAGCCTATACTTAAAATGAGTAAAAGAATAGCATATCTAAGAATCTGACTTAGCCATCCAGTGGGCAGCCAACTCCAAAGCCACTGCCACCAAGTTGTAGGGGCGTCCTGCAAAATGTTATTAGCTAGATCCTTCAAGTTTTTTACCTGTGCTCTGATTTCAAAACTGTTGTCAGTTAAATTAAAACAGCACATATTCTTTATAGTTTCGCACCCCAACTGATGTTGTAATAGCAGGTAATCTATAGCTGCACGATTATCCAAGATAGCTTGTCTTAATATACCCTGCTCTTCATTTAACAAAGCAATGGCTCGAGAGGTGGCATTTATCATCTTAACATAATTACAGGCTAATTTATGTAATTGATTGCTGTTACTTACTGCCAATGCAGGAAGTCCAACAAGGGAGATGGCTAGTGATACACTTTCTGCTTTATTAAGCAATTCCACCTTGTCATTACAATCAGCCGGCATGGCAACAGCTTCTCTTTTCCTACGTTGGGCTAGCAACTCCCTTTTATGAAGGAAAATGGGAACCAGTCGACTCAGGCAACAGATGGTATCAGAAATATTAGCGGGAACATAATTAAAAGTGGTTTCTCCACATGTCCAAAACCATCCACCTGGTAAAGGAATGTGTCCGTACATACTGGATATGTTAATGTGCTGTGTACAATTCCATGTGGGTCTCCCAACCTTTAGACATCCCTTCTGCACCTTATGTCGACTACAATTAACCATCCGAGCACACGTATTATTAATGGAATTTGCAACATGTGATGTAAATAATTGAAAAGCATTAACAGGCAGCTGGAAGGTTGGAGTTCCCCAATTCGAAACAGTATGATATTTAATCTCTGAAGTATTCATGAACCGCCCAAGTCCTGTAATGTTCCCAATATCCCCAGGTGCTTTGCATACGGGTATTAAACATGTTCCCAACATACCCATTTCCTGTACATGTTCAGTCATGCAAAAGTCACTCACATTTGTCATTCTTGCTAACTGAACCCAGATATTGTGTTGAAACCGCATCCCCAACTCCTGCCCCAACCTGTCAGCCCCGGCGCTTCCTAAAATCCAACAAATGCAAAGTACAAAAATAGAATTTGTATTTAAAGACGCAATTAAAGCAAGAATGGTATTCTCAGTTGTCTTGTCCACCCCGGCTTGTTCCATTGCTTTTTCTGCTTGTGTTGCTAAGTTCTTTATCTGGCCCCAAGTCACGGGAGGTTGCGGAACATTCCGACCACGCTTCCTGGAAGACATCCCAGTATCCTGAAGTTGCAGAGAAAAATTAGGGATGGGATTCTTAAGATTATCGTGCCAGGACATCGTCTTTCCAGGGCCGGATACACCTAGCAGGTACCCACACAGGACCGTCAGGCGTAGACACAGCCGCGTAACCTCGACCCCACGTTATAAGCGGAACTGGGCCTTTCCACTCTGGATTTGGTAGTTGCCGAAACTGCACCCGCGGGGCAGGTAGAGACTCCGACTGCTGAAAATGCCGCTGCGCTCGAGTAGAAAAGGAAAAATGAGTATTGGGAGATTGAGACAAATTTAAATGATTAATGGTAAACAACACTTGTGCCAGCCACTCCTCTTTGGTGGCCAATCCCAGTGGTACTCCTCCTTTTTGTTTTTGTTTAAGCAAATGCTCTTTAAGGGTACGATTGGTACGTTCGACGACAGCTTGACCTGTAGAATTATAAGGAATACCAAACAAATGTGTAATGGACCACTTAGTGCAAAACTGTGCAAATTGCTGTGAAACATATGCAGGGCCATTATCAGTTTTTATCGTCTGAGGTTGGCCCATGATGGCAATAGAACGAATGACATGATTAATAACATTCTTAGTTTTTTCCCCTTTCTGAGGAGTTACCCATATGTATCCGGAATATGTATCTACTGTAACATGCAAATACTTCCATGGGGAGAAAGTAGGAAAATGTGTAACATCCATTTGCCACAACTGGTTAACTATGAGACCTCGTGGGTTCACTCCTGGTTCTGGGGATAGAGTTAACTGTGTGCATTGGGGACATTGTTGAATAATGGCAGAGGCTTCCTGGGCAGTAAGATGGAATTGCTTCTGGAGTGCTTTAGCATTTTGATGATGAAGGGCATGACTTTCTATGGGTGTGCAAAGGAGGGCACGAAGAGCCTGATCAGCATATTGATTACCTTCTGTTAACAATCCTGGGAAAGGTTGATGACTGCGAATATGAAATATAGCAAATCGACAAGACCGAGTATGTATGAGTTTTTGAAGTGTAAGCATAAGAGCAAGTAGATTAGTGTCCAGCATGGGAGAGACATAACTACCGGGTAATGCAAGTACAACATTCTTAACATAAAGACTATCGGTAATAATGTTAACCTCCTGATTTGCAAAAGTCAACAGCGCCATACTAACAGCGGCCAACTCAGATCTCTGAGCGGAAGTTTGGGGTAAGGTGAAAATTGTCTTCCAAACCCCCTGCTCGTGCCATGCAACAACCCCTCTAGTTGGACTGCCATCAGTATAGACCGTGACCGCAGGTAAGGGTTGTAAACTGATTACAGATTGAAACTGGATAGGAATTTTTTGTGTAATTTGAAGCCGTGGATCTGATGAGGAACGACATGAAATTGTGCCCAAATAAGAGACTAAAGCCCATTGAAGGTCATCAGAAAGTGCAACAGCATTTTCCCATGTGTAAAGTTTAAGAGGCAACGAAATTTCAACCGGATCGATACCTAATAATTGCCTTGATCGTAATCGTGCTTTTTGGATTATTTCTGCTGCTTGCATTGGCAAAGTTGTGATAGATGACTTTGGTGTATGGGCTAAGTAAAGCCACTCTATTATATGTGTAGCATTGGAGCCTGACTCCTGAGTGAGTGCAGCAAAAAGTTGGCTTCCATCAAATAAAACAAATAAAATCAGTGGTTTATTCAATATTTGTCGATCCACCCAAATAGCTTTTAACGTTGTAGAAACTAATTCTAGGGATTGCCTTGCCTGTTCCGTTAAAGTAATAATATCTGCAGGTTGACGTCCTTGTTTTAAACATTCAAATAAAGGCCCCATGTCTTGAGTGGTAAGTTTACAATATGGTCGAATCCAATTAATAGAACCCAAGAATTGTTGTAGTTCTACATAAGTTGGCTTCATTGACAAAGTAAGACAGGGCAATACAGGAGTGGAGTAGGATTGCATTAATTTATGTCCTAAATACAGAAATGGTTCTTTGAGTTGTACCTTTTCAGGGGCAATCTGCAACCCTGACTGTGACAAATGATCAGTAAGGTGTTGTTGCCACATAGATGGGAGGGTTCTCCCAGCCACCAAGATGTCATCCATATAATGGTAGACCAATAATGTAGGGTATTGAGCCCGAAAGGGTCGCAGGGCCATGTCTACAAACTGTTGACATAGGGTTGGACTATTTAACATGCCCTGAGGTAGCACTTTCCATTGATATCGTTGCGCAGGGCCAGAGTTATTATATACGGGAACAGTAAACGCAAATTTCGGTGCGTCTTGCGCTTGTAACGGTATTGTGAAAAAGCAATCTTTCAGGTCTATAATAGCTAAGGAATAGTCATATGGAATTAAATTTGGATTAGGCGTCCCACATTGTAGCGGACCCATGGGCACAATTAATTTATTTATTTCTCGTAAATCATGTAAGAGCCTCCACTTTCCAGATTTCTTTTTAATCACAAACACTGGGGTGTTATAAGGGCTATTACTTTCTGCTATATGATCAGCTTCCAGTTGCTCCTTTACCAGTTGGTGCAGAGCTTCTAATTTTTCTTTGGGTAAGGGCCATTGTTCTACCCAAATGGGTATGTCTGTCTTCCATTGTAAAGGAAGAGCTGCCTTTTGTTGGCTAATCATTAATAACAATGGTGGTCTGGAATTGCTCCAGTAAATCCCTTCCCCACAGATTTACTGAAATGTCCAAAATACAAGGGCGAATGTGGGCTATACGATCACCATCAAGAGCAACAACTTGTATCCAATCCTTACTCCGTTTTGAATCCTGAGCTCCGCCCACTCCCCACACAGAAGGGGCCACTTCTACTGGCCAAGAGGATGGCCAGTTATGTTCAGCAATTACTGTGACATCTGCCCCAGAATCTATAATACCTTCAAAAAGAACATTGTTTAAACAATACTTACGAACCGGTTTCTCCCTGGTCACTTCTGCCAGTACTGCAGCTACCTGTGGATGGAAAGGATTACCTGAAATACTCACACTCGGCGATTTCGTCCTTGTAGATCCGAATCCACCAGTACGTTTTTGGGAGGAAGTGTTCGATGTGAAAAGACGATATGGCAATAACAATAGTTGCGCAAAAGAATCTCCCTTCTTCAACTGAAGGGGAAGGTGACTCCAATACTGAATATAAATAATTCCCTGATAATCAGAATCAATAACACCAGGTACCACCATTATATTATTCTTGGAAGCAGAGGATCGCGGTAGTACAAGGCCTACGGTGCCTTCTGGTAAAGGGCCAGTGAGTGTGGTAGGCATTAAAAGAACTGCTCCAGGCAAAGGAACATCTTTTGACTCTGCATGTATTAAATCAATTCCAGCGCTTCCTTGAGTAGCAGGGGTGGGTACACTTCCTTGAGATTCGGGGCTGGAAGCCTGCCCCAAGTTCAGTTTCCCTCAATAGGACGGGAAGACACATTGGTATTGGTAGTGGGAGCTGAACGACACTGATTAGCCCAATGATAACCCTTTTTACATTTCGGACAGATCTTCTTTGGCCGGTTTGTAACAGTGCCCCCACCTTTAAATGCTCCTCCGCCAGGAGCCCGACATTCCCTTCTGAAATGACCAGGCTTTTGACAATTAAAACAATTGCCTGTAGGTTTGTTACCCTGTCTTAATGCCCCAGCTAACAATGTCATGGCATGAACATGTGTACCTACCTCTGCACAAGCTTGAATCATGTCTCCCAATTCATATTGAGGTCTATGAATAATGTTTTTCAAAATCTTTTTACAGTCTGTGTTAGAATTCTCGTAAGCTAATTTTAACAATAATTCCCCTTGTGCCTGAGGGTTATCAACCTGCCGTGTCAGAGCCTCTTTCAAACGGTCAACAAACTGAAAATAGGGCTCTGTTGCTTGCTGCCGTACATTTGTAAAAGAACGTAAGGGTTCTTTCCCAGCAGGCACCTTTTTAAATGCTTTCTGTATACACTCAGCAGTTCGATGAAATGCGGCTTCAGGCAATACCCCTTGTTGTGCTATGGTAGCAAAATTACCTGACCCATAAATTTGCTCGGGAATGATATTAGCATCCCCAGCTGCTATAGCAGCATGTCTAAATTCTTGGTCCCAAACTACATATTGCGAAGGAGTCAAAATCATCCTAAAGAGATCCTTCCAATCTTGAGGGATCATGTTATATCCAGTAGCTACTCCTTCCAACATCCCTTGTACATAATTAGCCGTAATCCCATATTCTCTTACTGCCTTATTTATTTCTCTAATAACAGAAAACGGAAGAGCTGTCCAAGTTGCTATGCGATTATTAGCATTATTAGGATCTGGCTGATATGTAACGGGAAAAGCTGAAATTGTACCCTCCCAGTCTCCCATTTCTTCCATAGATAATAATCCTGAGGCTGCAGCCTGAGCTATGGCTGCTTTAACCTTCCCAGTAACCTGTTCTTGTTGGACTGGAGGGCTATATGGAGGAGCATTTACAAATTTCTCAATATCCTTTTCAGGTGTAGGTAAAGAAAGTTGGGGATAAAGAGGAGTTTTCTGGTCAGAATTGGCAAACAGCGATGTCTCTTTTATCCCTAAATGACTAATGGCCTCAGCACACTTTTGCCATAATAAGAGATGGTGAATAGGTGCTCTTGGTTCTTCATGTAATTTTCTCCCTATCTTTATCCAATCTGACTGACGTAGCGATCCTTGCTCTGGATACCATGGACATTGACATTGAATTGTTTTTAACAATGATTCAATGTGAGAACGACTTACAAAAGCTGAGGTATCCTGTTTTAAAATTTTTTGTAGCTCTTGTGCATGAACCTTCTGCTGAGCTGACAATTCCCCCCCCATACTCACGAATGGGAGCTGTACGCTGAGGTGCACCGTTGGCTGATCCTGCCAGTGGGTACGAGGGTGTTTTTTCTGAATCACGTCGGGGTCACCAGATGTAGATATCACGACACAGTGAGACACGGTGAGACCAGAGTTCAATTTCGGAGCCCCCCTCGTAATTCTGGTCTCCGCTTTTATTATTACCTCCGCCTGGAGGCGTGGATTATTTTTTCTCCATAAACAGCCTATGACCTTTAACTATTGTATAACATCACGTACATACATAGGACAACAGCATATCTACGTGGCAATATGCAGGCAGTTATTTAACCACTACAGATGTCAGTATCGTTTACAGCCATAAAGTTAACCACATCCTGTTTTTCCACTGGTCAGATCGCAATGTCTTGAGAGATAGTGTACTGAGAACAGCAGCGTGGTTTGCCAACGTATGCTGTTCATTCAGTCCACCCCACAGAAAACTCCCTCAGAACTACACAGCCAATAAGAGCACATGCTACCTCACTGTACATCATACCACTCTGCCTGGTTCCTAAGCAACACTTCCACCCATCAAATAGTTAACCTTAACACCAACAGAATTAACTCAAGTTACAAACTGAATGATCCCTGTAGTTCTACTTCCAATACATAAGACTATAAAAATCATAGAGATAACGGAAATTGACAATTCTCTGCACCACTGTGGTACTTCTTACAGTTTCAGATTGATTAGAAAACTTAAACATATTCTACTATCTGCTTTGTTCCAATAACATAACCTAATGTATACAGTGGAAGCCTAGGCCTTTTACTAGTCTATAACTGTGCATGACATAAAATAATTATTTAATCAAAAGCAGCTTATACTTTTTTTTTACTTCCGTTTATTTTATTCTGCATATAGTTAACAACAATAATAATAATAATTCTGGGAGTGAACCATTAGTCAGATGCATTTACAGTACGATTGCCAGGTCAGAAGCATCCCAAATCCGGAGATTTCAGGGGCAAAGATATCCATATCAAAGCAGGGTTGGAAACCCCCTGCCTGGAATGCCCTTCCCTTCCCTTTTAACATGGCTACTCCAAATGTCATTACAGATTTGACCCTTCACTTCAGAAAGAGGTCTGAGAAATGAATAAGAGTAATATGATTCTCTACCCTTTTCTGTCTAATCTGTGGGCTGCTGTAAACTCATTTTGACAGCCAACCCAATTCCAGTGAGTAATAACTGACAGAGAGAAAACACAAATGGTTTGGTTTACCTTCACAGGCAGCAGCTTGAGAACAACAATTGCAGCCACACTTCCCAGTATGTAAATTCTCTTTTATCACTATTGGGCAAAAAAAAAACCCATCATGCAACCAACAAGGTGCATCACCAGTTGGTTTAAGGGAGTTGAGCAGAGCGCATGGAACCACTATGGCTGCTTCTATGGATGAAACAGAGAAGTTAAAGTTAAATGAAATGCAAATAGAAAAACAGAAACAAAAGACAGTGATTATTTCCTAAATGCAATGCCACACCAACCACAACAAGATTCCTATGAATAATGCAGAAAACTCAGCATTTCACAACCAGTCAGGATTCCTAACCAAACACCAAAAATAAAAAATCCTGGTAGGCAGGCACCAAAAGCCACAGAAATCCCCATACAGTACAACCTGACCTGGGGGCTACAGTTTGCAGAATGCTGCAGCACAATTGCTGACATGAGTGAGATCCTATCAGTACATAAAACCTCTGCTCTGAAATCTGCATTAGTTGCTGATTTGCTACCATGCCAAGTTCAAGGTGTGCTTTCCATGTTATGGGTGCCACATAGTACTTGTTCTGCTCTTGTAAGAAATCAGTCCTTTAATGTGGCAGCAACTATGCTTTGGAACTCCTTGCCTATTGACATTAGGCAGACACCTCATTTCAGCACCTGCTAAAATAATTTTTGTTTAGGCAAGCCTACCCAGGCATGTAGAAGCTATTGTGTTTTTAAATCTGTTTTTAACTCATTGTTGGTTTTATTATTTTGAATGTTTTTAAATACCTGCCTTTAACTGTTTTTGCCAATAATTTATTGTTTTAATTTCTTCTGTAAACTGCTTTGAGATTTTTTTACAACAAAGCAGTATATAAATGTTATAAATAAAATACATAAATAAATTTTGGAGACACTGTGGCCCTTGGGTCTCTTCCCACTTTTAGGAACAAAGGAATCTGCCTTATACTGACTCAGGCCATTTGGTACAATCTAACTCAGTACTGATGACATGGACTAGCATTGGCTATCCAGGATTCCAGGCAATAGCCTTTTCCAGAAATTGAATGTTGAACATTTGGATTCAAAGAATATGCCCTACCAATGAGCTACAACCCTTCACCTGTTTAAAAAAAGGATCTTTTAAAATTCTTCTTTTCAATTTACTCTTGAATGCACATCATACCTAGGGCAGATCCACAGCATTCATTTAAAGCACATTCAACACACATTTGAAGCATATGAATCCCACCACAGAATCATGGGAACTGTAGTTTGTTAAGGGTGGAGAGAGCTATAATTGAGGGGTAAACTACACTTCCTGGGATTCGTTAGGGGAAGTCATGACCTTTAAATGTGTGTTGGATGTGCTGTAAATCTACTGTGTGGATCTACTTTGCCTGTATGTAAATCGTTTTAATTATTTTTTCAAAATGGAAATGAGCAATGAAGTGCACTGGGTGACTATGTCTCTTAGCCTATCTGCACCTCAGGTTGAAAACAATGAAGAACCATGACCACCCCAAGGAAGAAGGGCACACTTAAAATGTAGAAGAAATAATAGTGTGGAATCAAATACTTATTGGGACACAGTATGAAGAAATATTTATATAAGCATGACTATCAAATATGTTTATTATTTACACAACCTATACAGGTATTTATAGTGCAATCCTATGTTTGTTTACTCAGAAGCAAGTCACAATGTATTCAATGGGGCTTACTCAAACAGGGAAGTGTGCAGAAAACTGAAAGCTCAAGTGATAAGGAACTTATTATTTCAACAAGCCTTTTAAGCTGAGACCTTAACCCAGCCTGTGTCTGTGTTGCAATTGCTTTTTAATATGTTTTAACCCTTTTCTGTTTCAAAAAAGAACTTTTTAAAGCTTTTTTAAAAATGTTTTTAAAGATGTTTTGTTTTAATATATTTTAAAGTCTGTTTTTATGATGTTTTAAAGTGTTTTTAGTGTTTTTGTTTACAGCCCTGGGATCCTACTGGGAGGAAGGACAGGATATAAATCAATTAATAAATAAAAAATAAATGAACTTCATTCACCCAACCAAAAATTCAGAACCATGCCACTTTAAGCTGATTTGCAACTGTTTATACTTTTTATGGTTATTGAATTTTAAAGGGATTTATTTCTTATTGTGAGCTGCCTTGGTTTCCAATCACCAATCCTACCTTACAGGGTTGTTGGGAAGACTCCATATACAAACACACACTGGAGATGTAAAAATACATACACCCCATATAACAGTTTTTTGTCAAACCAGTTAGTCATTGCAGAATGTTTTTTTTAAAAAAAATCAGTATTAGTTTCCTACATAATAAAAACTGTGATACCTAAGTAAGCCCTACCTAATTGCTTTAAAAATAGGATTGGAGGGGGAGAGTAAGATTAACAACACAAACATAATTCTTTGTTATGTTCACTCAAAAGCCCCATTAATTTACAGCATAATCCTAATCATGTCTACTCAAAAGTAAGTCCTACTGAATTCAATGGGGTTTACTTTGGGTATGTGGGGTTAGCATTGCAGCTTTACTCCCAGAAAAGTGAGTACTGGGTTAAAGCTTCATATTGGAAAGATTTACAAAGCACTGCCTTCTTCAACACCCAGGGTTTGACTCCTGCACACAAGAGGAAAAAAAATGAAATCTATATACTTACTCAATTTATCAGATTTTCAGATAAAAAGGAAAGAAACATCCATTTTCTGGCATTGCAGTGAGGTCTAGGAACTGCCTGGAAGTCAACAAATCACAACCCTGACTTCACTTATTTGCAACAAACCTGAAAGGAAGGGGTTAGAGCAGCCAGCTAAGAGATCATTTCAAAGGAGAGGGGTGCGGCTGACATTTTGGTGTATATCTCGAGAACCAGACCACCTAGAAACTGTATTGATTGATTGATTGATAGTACTTATATACCGCCCCATAGCTGAAGCTCTCTGGGCAGTTTTGTTGTTGTTATGTGCCTCCAAGTCAACTGTGACATATGGCAACCCTATGACTCAGCAACCTCCAAGAGCATCTGTCATGAACCACACTGTTCAGAACTTGTAAGTTCAGGTCTGTGGCTTCCTTTATGGAATCAATCCATCTCTTGTTTGGCCTTCCTCTTTTTCTACTTCCTTCTGTTTTTCCCAGAATTATTATCTTTTCTAATTAATCATGTCTTCTCATTATATGTCCAAAGTATGATAACCTCAGTTTCATCATTTTAGCTTCTAGTGATAGTTCTGGTTTAATTTGTTCTGACACCCAATTATTTGTCTTTTTCGCAGTCCATACTCCTCTCCAAAACCACATTTCAAAGGAGTTGATTTTTCTCTTATCCACATTTTTCACTGTCCAACTTTCACATCCATGCATTGAGATTGGAAATATCATGGTCTGAATGATCCTGACTTTAGTATTCAGTGATACATCTTTGCATTTGAGGACCTTTTCTAGTTCTCTCACAGCTGCCCTCCCCAGTCCTAGTCTTCTTCTGATTTCTTGACTATTGTCTCCATTTTGGTGAATGACTGTCAAGGTATTGATAATCCTTGACAAGCATTCGTTTCAAATCATTACTGGTTTCTGCTAAGAGTATGGTATTGTCTGCATATCTTAAATTATTGATATTTCTCCCTCCAATTTTCACGTCTCCTTCATCTTGGTCCAATCCCACTCTCTGTATGATATGTTCTGTGTATAGATTAAATAAATAGGGTGATAAAATACACCCCTGTCTCACACCCTTTCTGATGGGGAACCAGTCAGTTTCTCCATATTCTGTCCTTACAGTAGCCTCTTGTGCAGAGTATAGGTTGCGCATCAGGACAATCAGATGCTGTGGCACCCCCATTTCTTTTAAAGCATTCCATAGTTTTTCATGATCTACACAGTCAAAGGCTTTGCTGTAATCTATACAGCACAGGGTGATTTTCTTCTGAAATTCCTTGGTCCGTTCCATTATCCAACATATGTTTGTGATGTGATCTCTGGTGCCTCTTCCATTTCTAAATCCAGCTTGGACATCTGGCATTTCTCGCTCCATATACGGTAAGAGCCTTTGTTGTAGAAGCTTGAGCATTACTTGACTTGCATGGGATATTAAGGCAATAGTTCGATAATTACTGCATTCCCTGGGATCCCCTTTCTTTGGAATTGGCATGTATATGGAATGCTTCCAGTCTGTGGGCCATTGTTTAGTTTTCCATATTTCTTGACAGATGTTTGTCAAAATTTGGACAGATTCAGTCTCAGTAGCTTGTAGCAACTCTATTGGTATGCCATCTGTTCCTGGTGATTTGTTTCTACCAAGTATTTTAAGAACAGCTTTCACCCTACATTCTAAAATTTCTGGTTCTTCATCATATGGTTCCTCTGTGAATGAATCTGTCATCCAGGCATATCTTTTATAGAGTTCTTCAGTGTATTGCTTCCATCTTCCTTTTATTTCATCTCGGTCAGTCAGTGTGTTCCCCTGTTGATTATTCAACATCCCTACTCATGGTTTAAATTTCCCTTTCATTTCTCTAATCTTTTGGAATAGGGCTCTTGTTCTACCCTTTTTGTTGTCCTCTTCTATTTCTATACAGTAACTATTATTATAGTTCTCTTTGTCCCTATGTACTAGTCGCTGTATTGTTGCATTCAAGGTTCTGGCTGTGTTTCTATCTCCTTTTGCTTTTGCTTTCCTTCTCTCTTTAACCATCTTAAGAGTTTCTGTAGTTATCCATTGAGGTCTTTCTCTCTTTTTAACTAGAGGTATTGTCTTTTTGCATTCTTCCTTGATAACGTCTCTGACTTCATTCCATAGTTCTTCTGGTTCTCTGTCAACTAAGTTTAAAGCCTCAAACCTGTTCCTTATTTGATCTTTACAGTAGGGCCCCACTCATACGGCGGGTTACGTTCCGGACCCCTGCTGTAAAGCGAAAACCGCTGTAAAGCGGAACTCATTGAATAGAATGGCGTGCAATGAGCAAAAACTGCCATAAAAGCAGAACAAGCGCCGTATGAGTGGGGCTTTAGTCTAATTGCGTCTAATTGAGACCGCTGTATTAGTGAATCGCCATAAAGCGAATCGCTGTAAAGCGGGGCCCTGCTGTATATGATTCTTGGATGTTATTTAAATTGTATTTTGGCATTATGATTGTTTTGTTCTTCTTCTTTACCTTTACTCGGATTTTCGATAACGACCAGTTCATGATCTGTACCGCAGTCTGCTCCTGGTCTTGATTTCGCAGAAAGTATGGAACTTCTCCATCTTCTGCTACAAATTATATAATCAATTTGATTCCTATATTGACCATTTGGTGATGTCCATGTGTACAGTCATCTTTTCGGTTGCTCAAACAATGTGTTCGCAAGAAACAAATTATTGGTTTCACAGAATTCAATAAGTCTTTCTCCTGCTTCATTTCTATCTCCTAGGCCCCATTTCCCCACAATTCCTAATTCTTCTCTGTTCCCTACTTTTGCATTCCAATTCCCCATGATTATCAGCACATCTTGTTTTGGTTTGTGATCAATTTCTTCCTGTACATCTGCGTAAAATCTCTCCAATTCCTCTTCTTCTGTGTTTGCCGTTGGAGCATAGACTTGGATGATGGTTATATTGATAGGTTTCCCGTTTAATCTCATTGATATCACTTGCTCAGACCTTGCGTTGTAGCTCCTAATTGCTCTTGCTACATCATTTCTCACTATTAAAGCAACTCCATTTCTTCTTAATTTCTCATTTCCTGCATAAAATATTTTGTAGTTGCCTGACTGAAAATGTCCCATTCCCGTCCATTTTAGTTCGCTCACACCAAGTATTGTAATGTTGATGTGTTCCATTTCTTGCTGGGCGGTTTACAGTATTTTAATTAAATTTTTAATTAAAGCTGAGAGCCCAGAGATAAAGGTGACTCACCCAGAGAGCCAGAGAGGGCTTCCATAAACCAGTGTATCCAGCCAAAAATGGGACATTTGGTAACCCTAATTTACAGTTCCTTGAACATGTTGATTTTGTCTAGTATTCAAAAGAGGAGCATTGTCAACCAATCACAGTTTAAGAGATGTTAATTGTACAACAAGGTAATGCAGTGTCCCGGACGTTGCATTTTGTGGGTCATATCACATAATGTCAGAAAGAGGCTGCCTTGTACACTTCATTATTTTTCTAATTACCAAGGCCAACCATGTGAGATCTAAATTATGATGGCAACTGAAGGAAAATTATTAGTGTGTTTGCTTGTCAATAAAGACAATGTCCCTTCCTATACACCACCTCCAGCAGCAAGGATATTTTTCTATATATACAGTGTCATTGAAGGAAACCAAGGAGAAACTATAGCTGCTGCTAAAATTTGCCAGTAGAGGAACTTGGGCCAAATATCCAATTTCTGCAGTCGGTGACTATAACACTCCCCAAATCCTGAAAATCTTGCCAAAATTTAACAGTATTTCAGCAAGTCTGATTTTGCCCTAGCAGCAATAAAAGACAGAATAAGTTAAACTGTGTGGTAAATGACACTAAAGCAGCCCTGGGCTCCTGCTAGGAGGAAGGGCGGGATATAAATCAAATAATAAATAAATAAATGCAGAAGTACTTGAAGCATCTTCCCACTGCAAGAAGGGCTGAAGGTCATTCTCTTTTTGGTCATGCAACTAAATGGATAAAATGGAACTATGCTGTGCCCTCACTCAATACCCTGAGGTCACCAGGGTCTGGCATGGGGTGGCAAATCAAGTTGTGGGAATGTTTATATATATTACAATATGAACTGCATTTTATATTAAATTGGCTTTCAAACCTCACTCTTGTGACTAGTGTTCAGGGCATATAATCAAATTTAACACAAATCAAAAAGAATAAAACATAAGGTGAAGCTGTTGAAACCAACCATCAACAAAAAGGTTGGGGCCTATGGCAATGAAAAGTGGGTGGATTACTCCCCAGTTTTCAAACAGATTTTTCTTGATAAAAAGGAACACCATTTATTGCAAGACAAAATTTTAAAACTGGTACTAAAGCATGTTACAAGCTTTCTTAATTTAATTTTCCCTGGCATTTATCATATTTAATAAAATACCCAAATGTCAACTGGATTTCTAAAAATGTATTTTATAGCCTAATAAAAAGTGTAAACTGGATTATTCAGGAATAGTGTATATGGTGTTCAAAGACCTAAAATTGATATAGGTTTTGTTTTGTTTTTCCATGCTAAAGGTAATTTCCCTTTACTTGCAAAGTTTTTATAGTAACTGGTACTTAAAGGGGAAACAATACTCTGTTTACATTGCAATTCCTTGCCATATAGTCATTGTTCAGCTTCCATTTGTCTTCTTTTCATCACACTCCACTTTTATTGGGAGAAGGAAGGTTGAGAAGGACATATGCATATCAATTCATTGCCTCAGAATATAACTGAGAATTCTACTATTGACATAACCTTCTAAACAATTACTCAAGTCAGGGCTCAAGTTGAGTGGACTAATGTGTCTACCTGGGAGGGTGAATACCATAATCTACAATATAGATTTTCATTTGTGCACTAAGCTTTAATGATCAAGGGGGGTTCAATAGAAAGAAGAATGTAAAATAAACAATACAAGTGCACTGATGGAAGCATGTCAGAAGCCAAAGCTTCTATTGACTTAATGAAACAGGAAGCTCTGTTGGTACTTGCTGAAGGAAAGTTTTGGAATCATGCATACAACCTTTAAAATAAATCATGGCTTGATTCAAGCCACACATAATGGGAAAAGAGACAGAAAATCATTATTTGTATTTTGGATGTTGTTTGGTTCTTTTATTGTTTGTTTGTTTTGTTTTCTTGATTTATTGTATTTATTGTATTTATACATTGCTTGTTTTTTATCTTTTTGTACACCGCCCAGAGAGCCTTCGGGCTTAGGGCGGTATATAAATTAAATTAAATTAAATTAAATAAATAAATAAATAAAATGGAAGAGTTTGGATGTCACCCACAACCTTAGTTTAAGTTCAAGGTGTGACTCTACAGATGTTGCTAGATATAACTCCCATGATCCCTGACCATTGGCCATGCTGGTGAGGCTGATGAGAGTTCGCATGCAACAATATCTGGAGAGCTGCTGTTTAACCACCTCTGGTTTTATGAGACATAAATAAGCCTAACCACATGCACACTGTCCCTCCTTCTCTCTGCCCACTCAGCCAGGAAAAGTTCAAAAGCTTTCACTTCCACTTTTTTTTAACCACCCTTTGCTGAGTTGCCTTAACTTGAAACTGTGGTTAACACTGACGACATTCACACCACTCATGTCTCCTCTCATACCATTCTGATAATATTTTTACGTTTGGTTAAGCATGCTTCGTAATGTTGTTCATACCTGACAAACTTTGGTTAACAATAACTATGGTTAGTTTCAACCAAGCCAAATTCAAATCATAGAATCATAGAATAGTAGAGTTGGAAGGAGCCTATAAGGCTATCAAGTCCCCTGCGCAATGCAGGAATCCAAATCAAAGTATTCCCGACACATGGTTGTCCAGCTGCTTCTTGAATGCCTCCAGTGTTGGACAGCCCACCGCCTCTCTAGGTAATTGGTTCCATTGTTGTATGGCTTGTTTCTGAAGCTCTCGTGTTTAGACTAGCCATAGTTAAAGGCCACATTCACACTATACATTTATTCCCCTATTATTCCACTTTAAATAGCCATGTTTTCCCCAAAAGAATCCTGGGAAGTGTATTTTGCTAAGGGTGCTGAGAGTCAGAGAACTCAGACAACAGTAATTCCCAGTGTTCTCTGGGAAGAGGGACACTGACTGTAAAACATCACTAGGGCCCACTCCCATAACATCACTAGAGCCTACCCATGAAATCTCAAGAGTTTGGGATGCTTCTGACCTCGCAACCTTAATTCAGATTCAGGTTGTCTATATATGTGTTGCCTCAAGGAACATTCCCCTTCTGAACGCAGCCTGCCGTGTCACCCATTAATCTGTATCTGAAGATGTAGAACACAATGCAGAAGAAGCCTGATGCAGCCAATGAGCAGGATATTTTTTTCTCCTTTACAATTTAGAGTTCAAGCTATATTCAGGAGAAAGAAAAATGCACTGTATGCACATTTTGTTTTATTTATCAAAATATATATCCTGTTTGATTGTTTAAAAAAACCCTCTAAGCAGTTACAAAAAAATTGCAAACTGATTGTGTGTGGTTAAATTATCCAACTTTCTCTCTCATTCTACATAGGTTGCTATGATAACAAAACCTTGTTAAGTATCAGGTTAATTTCCCATTTTGCAAAAGGACTTCTCTTAAATTTATGTTTTCAGAGGTATTTTTCAGTTTAAGTTTTGTATTTCAGTTTTCAGAGAACTATAATATCTGTATCACTGCATCTTATGTCAGCACTTCTAATAAATGTTAATGTTCTTTAGTGAGCTCCATGGTAAGGACAATGATGGGGAATAATCTATTCTTAACAAGCACAACCAAAGCTTTTATAAGTAATTAGCTCTACAAACTGAATTTGGGTACAATACCATTTCTATCTGAAATACATTTAGTGAACATTAAGACATGCCAGACTGCAGGACTGCATGTTTCAAAACTATTAATGAATATTTCATTTAAAAACTGTCTAAACTGCATCACTGAAAGCAATATCAACAAAAGTTAAAGCAACTGATTGTCCCAATTGACTTTTAATAGAGAAGGTCTCCCCCCCCCCTCAGCGTGCATCTCCTGAAGAACTGCAAAATATTTCTTATAGTTTAGCCCAAGTTAGTTTTTAATATAATGGGTTTCTTCAATACATGAAAGATCATAACTCTTCTAAAATTCTTTATTTAAAAATGAAGGTACTCCTGCAGGGGTGAGCAACCTCTTCTGCATCAAGGTACATATAAGAAACAGATAATTGATAACAGGATCCTATGTAGGCCCTACAAGGGTATAAGAAAATCACTGGAAATGTTCCTGGAAGAGGAGAGACGAAACCTGTATGTTGCAAACAGGAAGCAAACTGTATGGAGAACACAGATATACTGTTTGACTTGCATAGGGAAATGCATAGATCCACATGAAAAACAAACAGAATGGTTAATCTCCTCCCCAAGTCACTGTGATTTCAGTGCTCTGGGGAAATTATTCACTTTGATTAAAAGTTAGATCTGTCTTTCAAAACAAAAGTTTTTATCTATCTCTCCACCCCCTCCCCTCCTGAAATCTGGGTGCTTCCATAGTCAGCTTGGTCTTATTTCTTGGGCAGGGGTGGGGGATGCACACTAATAGTCATGCATTTTTTTTAAGAGCCAAAGCCACAGACCCAGTTGGAAGCTTAGGGAATTCCTGGTCCACCTCAAGACACCTTGTTAATGGAGTGATCTGTCTCAGAAACCTAAGAACCTTCCCCTAACCACCCTGATTCACCCCATAATTCAGGCTATACACAAACTGGGTTGTCATAGGATGTAGCAAAAGAGCAGTGTGGGTTGAGGGTTGTCATAGGATGTAGCAGAAGAGCCACTCCACTGATGGAAAGGGAAAACCAGCAGCAGAATGTTCAAAGGCTAGCACAGCTTCAGCATGTCCTGCTTACTAAAATGGGATGTCAAGATCTCCATTCTCAAGGAGCAAATCTGAGTCATTATTATATCAGCAGATTAACTGAGTACGATGCAAAGGGCATGGGAAGAAAGAGGAATAATTGGCCTTGGCCATGAAACTCATTCACAAGAGCTAACAGCCAAATTAGTGAAGTTGTACAGTAGGGCTCTGCTTTACACCACTTCGCTTTACGGCACTTCGCGAATGCAGCGGTCTCAGTTACATGCAATTAGACTAAAGCCTCACTCATACGGCGCTTGTTCCGCTTTTATGGTGGTTTTGGGGCATCACACGCCATTCTATTCAATGAGTTCCAATTTCCAGCGGTTCTCGCTTTTCAGCAGGGGTCCGGAACGTAACCCGCCATGAGTGTGGCCCTACTGTACATGTGCCAGTCATGCGACCTCATACATGTCTGTCCCTCTCATCCAGATGTAGGATAATATGGTAGATGGGTTTCAAAATCCCCCACTTCTTCAGGTTCAGGATTGGAGAACAAGACTGTGTACTTTGATATGGATATGGTTGCAGAGGATCTCTAGTCAAGCCTTACAAACAGCACAATCTTAACAATATCTACTCAGAAAACAACCCCAGGTTCTGAGTGTTCAGCAAATAACAGCAAATTCATATGCAGCAGGAAATATCCAGCATTCAAGATGGTTCTGAGGCTTATAAAATGTGGGTCTTAAATGCCATCTTTGGGATCCCCTGAGAACCCACTTTTTTGTGAGACTTTGGGGATATTTGTGTATGTTTGAGCCTGGGAGAGACCCAGGGTGGATGCGTGGAGTCCTGTGTGGGAGCCAGGAGGTTGAGAAATGTTGAGTGGGGAAGTGTGAAGGACTTTGTGTCGGTAATTATTTATTAATTATTTGTATTATGCATGTATTATTTTTATTATGGTTTTATTGTGCATTTTTATAACGCTTGTTGTAGTTGTTTCACTTTTCTGTACACCGCTTAGAGATCTTTTTATATATTAAGCAGTATAGAAATAGTCTAAATAAATGATAAATAAATATCACTAATATACAAGCCATTTAAAAGGAAGTTATGATAAAAATGGCCATGTGTCCATGTTCCACAATTATTCCAAACTAACTCAGAGCTTAGGAGATTACTTTTAAAAAGGTATAAATTACAATCATTGTTAAATGTAAATGTACTGTCTTCAAGTTGATTCCGACTTATGGCGACCCTATGAATAGGGTTTTCATGTATTCAGAGGGGGTTTACCATTGCCTCCCTCTGAGGCTGAGAGGCAGTGACTGGCCCAAGGTCACCCAGTGAGCTTGATGGCTGTGTGGGGATTTGAACCCTGGTCTCCCAGGTCGTAGTCCAACACCTTAATCACTACACCACACTGGCTCTCACAATTATTGTGCCTTACACGGCGTGGGACCTCAATACCTTGTGGAACGCCTCTCTCGCTATGAACCTACCCGTTCACTTCGTTCAGAATCTAAGGCCCTCCTCCGGGTACCAGCTCATCGGGAAGCCCGGAGGGTGGTTACTAGATCTAGGGCCTTTTCTGTGGTGGCCCCTGAGTTGTGGAACAGCCTCCCTGAAGAGGTACGCCTGCTGCCTACACTTCTATCTTTCCGGCGCCAGGTAAAGACCTTTTTATGCTCCCAGGCATTTTAATCTTTTAATTTTCTTAATCTTTCTACTTTTAACATGTATCCTTCTTAATTTGTGTTGTATTTCGTTTTTGTTGTGCTTTCTGTTGTTTGTTTGTACATGTTTTTGTGATTTTTTTACTATGATATATTGTATTTTATCTTGTTTGTTCACCGCCCTGAGAGCTATTCTGCTAAGGGCGGTATATAAATTGAAATAATAAATAATAATAAATAAATAATTGTTACATGGCTCTAAAAAGGAATAAATTACCATTAAAATTACAATTATTTTGAATGGTATTGATTACTTCACTGTTACTCAAAAGTAATCACTACAATTACATCTAAGTTACTTAAAAAAAACTAGTGCCTACAAGGTGCTGGCCTTGGCTGCTGCACACCTAAGTAGCCTAAAACAACATTAAAAATAAACACACACACACAGAGGTAGTACAATTCTTTTTATCCATAAGATAGCAGTGGTGGTCTCTCTGCTGGTGAGGGAGGCAGAGGCCACCACTCAGATCTTTACATGTCAAAGCAAGTGCAACCCTCCCACACACTCAGCCAGCAAGTGTCATCTCTCTCCACTTCCTGGACCCTGCCCTGCCAACAACTAAGGCACACCCGCCCAAGCAAACATTTTCCTCTGGGGTGCAAAAACGTTAAAACACTGCAAATGCAGCAAAGTAGCCAGGGAGGGCAGTGGAGGCTGCTTCACGCAACAAATGCACAGTATTAACACACACATATTGTTGTCTCTCACGTTCTCAGTTCTTTATTTCCATTCCGCTGCTGCCTCCTTCTCCTTCATCCACATCCTTGCCCTCCATCTCCTTTCTCCCTCCACTCCATTTACCACCACTATTCATTTTTTAAACAATTGTTTTCTCCACTCTACCCCCATCTCGCTCTCCACCTCCACCACAGAGCACGAGGAAAGAGAAATGCTGTGCAGAAGTCCAATTTGAGGCACGTTATTTTCATCCATGAACCAGAGGAGCAGAAGACTTCCCCTGTTCCTTCTCCAAGTGACAGCCAAAAGTAATGCTGGAAACATTACAATTACTCCTCAAAAGTAATAAAATTACTCCTTGTTCTATTACAATCAAAATGTAAAGGAATTATCGACTTGTTCCTCAAAAAAATAATAAATTACACGTAATTCATTTTTTGTAACTAATTATACTTCCAAGCTCTGCTCAGTAGTAGGCTTTCACTCTATCATGTAATCTATCCATATGAAGGGAAAGGGAACTATCCAGCTGGTTTCTAAAGTGGTATTGGCTCATCTGCTCTTTTGGAATATTTCTATCAGCTCATACTGTGCCCACCCTGCAAACAATGCAAACTTTCACTGAGGTTTCTGCATTTAATATTTCTCAAATATGACTGCAGAGGATTTAAAACTGCTTAATCAATATTTAATTACATTTTTTTAAAAATTGGAGTATCTCTACACCATTAAATAAATATTGGAAAAACCCTTCATTATAAATTACCAAAGATAATGATTAAAAGGGAAATGGTATTTATACTGCAATCCTATCCATGCCTATTAAGGAAGTCTCATTTAATTTAATTGGGTTTACTCTCTAGTAGGGATGGATGCATCATTGCATTTATAGTCCATGTCAACTTCCCATATGTTTATTCATAAGTCTGTTCCATTCTGTTTCCACATTAATCTGCGGATTTAAGAAATAATCCCCCCCAAAAATTGTATATAAATATGTACCTAAATACATATCACAAATACATATTTAAATATGCACTTTATCTCAGTGTATGCATTTTTAAATGCATTGTATCCTAAATTATTCACTTTTAAAATACATTTTGGTTTGGGGTTTTTTTTAGTAGAAATTGCTAAATCTGGAGAAATACAACATTCAAAGGATAATTGGGGTTCTAATCTTTATATTAATACAAGAAGTGCAAATTATGTCAGTTCACTCAGAAACGGGGACCAAATAAAATTCATCTCCATGCGCTCCTGGGTAACTGGGTACAGGATTGCAGCCTTAACATACTGAGATTTTTTTAAAATAAAATTAATGGGTGATATCCAACTAAGTCACACTCATATCCAACTAAGTATAAGTCATACACAAATTCAGAAGTACAGGGTCCCTTTTTGCTAATCATAGCCACGCTACACCCCCTGTTGTGTGGTTGAGAATGAGATCCTTGTTAATTCCTTCTCCCACAACAACAGACATCCCTAGGAGCCAAGCAGCATGAAAGAGGAGAGTGTTAACTGCTGAAAACAGCCTTCTCAGTGGCTGACTCGCCTTTCACTCTAATTGGCTCCAATCAACAGGAAAGGGTAAAGAAGCATGTTAGAAGACTCTTCTCGATGGCTAACATACTCCCATTTCATGCTTATTAGCTCATAGGATGATGGAAACATAGGGACTCTGCTGGGAGCCTGCTTCCGGAAAAGTTGAGGGGGTCTAAGACCCCCCAAGACCCCAGACAATTTCACCCCTGTTCATAGTAGACCCACTGAAACAAATGGACTTGAGTCTATTAATTTCAAACGGCCTACTCTGAATATGACTAACATTGGATATCACCTAATAAGACTTTAAATTTGGAGAATACATTTAAAGCATAATTTGTTTTAAAAGATGCAAATGTGTTTTGGTAAGCTGGGACAATAGCTGTTGTTATGTGCCTTCAAGTCGATTATGACTTATGGCGACCCTATGAATCAGTGACCTCCAAGAGCATCTGTCATGCTCCACCCTGTTCAGATCTTGTAAGTTCAGGTCTGTGGCTTCCTTTATGGAATCTATCCAACTCTTGTTGGGTCTTCCTCTTTTTCTACTCCCTTCTGTTTTTCCCAGCATTACTGTCTTTTCTAGTGAATCAGGTCTTCTTATGATGTGTCCAAAGTATGATAACCTCAGTTTCATCATTTTAGCTTCTAGTGACAGCTCTGGTTTAATTTGTTCTAACACCCAATTATTGGTCTTTTTCGCAGTCCATGGTATGTGCAAAGCTCTCCTCCAACACCACATTTCAAATGAGTTGATTTTTCTCTTATCCGAAAAATAAAACAGCTGACATATTTTAAAACATAACTATAAAAATCAGAAAATGTGGTCTTAAAAAAGGTACCTAAAGTCTCTACAGACATGTCAGAAGCAGCCCAATATAATTAATACCAATCTCCTGAATTAACATAAAATTCAAGTATGAGTTTGATTCTAGGGATGTTTACTCAGCATTAAGCCCCAAAGTGTTCCGTGGGGCTTATTCCCTACTAAGTGTGTTTATGATTTCAGCCTAAATGTTCATTAAAACTAGGGCTGGAGCAAGAATTAGAAGCAGTAGTGCTGAGCTATGTAAGCAGCCCTTCTTAAATTCTTGTGCATCGAAGTGAGGCAGGTACATCCTGCTGCAAGCAGGCATCCCACCACAACAGGGCTCAGTTTGTCCTCCTGCTGCATCTACTGATGCCCTCCCCAAGACAGCAAAACTTAATTCAGGAAGAGAGAGAGCTAAAGGAGGTAGCAGCAAGCACTCCTCTCCCATCTTGGAATTTCCTGGTAGAAAAGAAGCACCTTTATCTTGTTGATAAGGGTTAGGTCTGAGGATTTCAAAGGTGTAAAGTTGAAAGGTGGAGCTGAAACTAGTGCTATATTTGAATCAAATAAGTAATTCTTACCATTTAATATCCTTTGGCAGTAAAGTGGAATGGCACCTGAGCTTCTTTTGGGGGCCTGAAAATTGTATGCTGGAAGTACTGTATAGAAAATAATGATGTTTGTTTAATACAGTCTGTCCAAAACAAAATGCTAATTTTCAATCCTTTGCATGAAACATATTAACATAGTTATTAATGGCATCCATTGTTGCTCACAGTAGCATAGTGGCAAATTCAGAAGTAAAAGGTCCCTTCATAACAGTCACAGCCACCCAACCACCCCAAAACTATACAACCTTCTACGATGATAGAATAATATAGCTAAGCTTGAATACTGCCTTCTGCTTCTCTGTCACTGTCACTATTTGGCTGTAGTTTCTCACTGTCAAGAGATATTGCTTGAAGTACTGAATTCAGTGTCTACACATTTATCTCCTGCTGGTACCCAACTCTTAGATGATGTAGATGGGATACTATCATCAGGATCTTTTCTTCTGCACATACAGAATCCTCATTCTTCATAGCTTGGCTTTCTGAAGTAGGAACTAATAGGAACATATTTCACTCTGATTGGCTCCAATCAGCAAGAAATGACAAGGAAACAAGTCTGAAGAGTCTTCTCAGTGGCTAACACACTCCCCTTTCATACTGATTGGCTCATGGGATGCTGGAGGTACAACAACCCTGCTGAGACCTGCTCCCAAAAAAGTAAAGGGTCTAAGACTCCCTGAGACCCTGGACAAATACACCCCTGGTTGCTCATCCTCAATATATACTAGTCTCATTTATTTTTTATAGTTTCACACAGTTATCTTTTTAATGAATTTATGTCAAACCAATTTGGGTCTGTCACTGCTCAAAAACCTTTTATATTAAAAAAAGTCTGTGACAAATAATTCTTGCCCTTACTTTGCAGCTACCTTCCATGTTATACATCAGTAGACAATTAAAAGCACCAAGAGAAATGAATCATAGTGAAAATATAGAGTGGATGATGGATGGTTTTCAGCTGACTTTTTCTAACCTGACTGAAACTATTCCCGCCATCAGAAGACCCCAACAGTTCTGTCGATTGTGGGCCTTTCCAGCCATGTCAGGGAGGACCTGGCATGGCTTCAAAGCCCTCCCCCCGATTGCAGAGTGGCCACGCACACCGCGTCACACAGGGGGCGGGGCAGGGTGGCTATTTAAGCCCTGTTCTGCCCTGCCTTGGCCTCTTTCTGGCCTTGCATGACACAAAGCAGGTCACGGGTCCCCTTGGGCAACGTTGGGCCTGGGCTGGCTGGGGGCCTGTTTCATTGAGTGCGGGGTGGAGGAGACAGCTCGGCAGCGCAGCTTGCAGATCCAGCACTGGCAGCATTGGCAGGAAAGGAGAGGCTGCGGCAGCACAGCTTGCAGCATGCGAGCCAGTGGGAGTAACGGTGGAACAGCAGCAGCGGCAGTGTTGCAAGGCCAGTAACATCACTGGTGGGCTCTTGTAGGCCCACAGGGGTTTGAGCCATTAGGCCTTTCTTTGGCCCAGGGGGTTGAGTGGCTGGGCCTTTCTTTAGCCCAGTGGCTTTTCATGTACTTTCTTTGATAGGGCGGCCATTCTGCAGGCATTTTTGGTGAGGCAATCTTTCTGCTGCCTCGTGTGCGGCAGACATTTTGTGGCAGCCACTTTGCTGCCTTGTGGGTGGTGGGCTACTGCATGACTGGGCCTTGCTTTGGCCCGGCAGCCATTTTGTGGCCTGTTTTGGTGGGGTGGCCATTTTACTGCCTCATCTGCTGTGGCCATTTTGTGGCAGCCATTTGGGGAGATGACCATTTTGGGAGAGTTGTCTAGGTGGCCATTTTGGGTAGGTCATTAGTAGTGCAGCCATTTTGGGTAGGTCATTGGCAGGTGGCCATTTTGGGAAGGTTGTTTGCGGGTGGCCATCTTCGGAAGGCCATTTACAGGTGGCCATTTTGGGAGGTCTGTTCCAATGGTGGCCATTTTGGCCATTATCCCTTAAGGATAAGCCAGGTTGATGGCACCATGCCTTCCAAGAAGGGCCCAGGTGGCCTTGAAGCGGCCAGCTCAGCGACCACCTTCTCCACCCCAGGAGTCTTCTTCCTCAGGGGATGAGGGGCCTGATATGGCTTCAGTGTTGGTCCATACTGTGTCTCCAGACAGGTGGAACAGGCAACCTCAGGAGACTATGGGGAAGAAGGCTAAGGTGGCTAGAGGTAAACAGAATAAGAGAGGTCAGTATGATGATGATTGGAATTCTATTTTAGACCAATTAGCTGCACTGGAGGGCTCACTGGGCCAGTTTGCACCTGTGTATTCGCTGCCTGAGTCATGGCTGTAGGGAGTCCTGAAGTGGTGGCTGCTGTAGCTCAGTCAGGTTTTGATGACTCCACTCCTCCAAGTAATGTGTGGGTAATGTATGGGTGGCCTGGGATGGGACCTTCGGCTATGCCTTGGGAGCTGCTCAGGGATGACCTTTCCTGGCACATTCAGGGGCGGTACCTGCTGAATATGGATGGGGTGTTTCTCTTTCTGCCCAGCAGCAGCCTATGAGTGAGGCTTGTAGACAGGTCTGGACTTCCGTGGGCCCTCCTGCTGCAGGGGCAGCCCAGCTCACTGCTGATCCTTTGTCTTCTGTCTGGGCTGGCGCAGTGCCATTTGGGGAGATGTCAGCTCCTCTGGGGGCTCACTTGTTGTTGGAAACAAGGGAGCATATTTGCAAGGAAGAATACATAGATGTGTTTTCCTGGTTATACTGGGAGCCCGAGCAGAAGGCAAATTATAAGGAGGAGGAGAAAGACAATGAATAATTTAAAAGGAAAAAGGTGGATAGGACTTGGGGCAATTGGATGGCAAGATTTTTAATTTATATGGGAGTGGCGATTCATCACCAGCCTCTGAGGGCAGCAGCTTTGGTGAAATACCTGGACAAAATATTTAGGGCACATATGGAATTCATTGGGTCAGCATGGCTGGCCTATGATGAATCTTTTAGGATGAGAGTGGTGGTGGATGTGAACCTTCAGTGGGACAGAAAGGACCCAGAGTTGTGGTTGTAGTTCATGACTGCAGCTTGACCCGTGCAAGGGGATAGGGGAGATAGCGAGCATTTACTGGGTAAGTCTGCCACTTTGGTGCCTTCCCGTGGGTCCACGGGGCAGGGGGTTCAACCCTGCTTGCTCTGTTGGGAGTTCAGTGCTAAGGGCTTTTGCAATAAGAACCCGTGTAAATTCAGACATGAGTGTTCCATCTGCACTGTCTTCCACCCTTTTACAAGCTGCTCTAGAGCTCAGGGTTTAAGGGTTTTCAGAAGGGGAAAAAGCCCTGATCTGGAAGGCAGCCTTCAGGAACGGGGTCCCATCCCGATTAATATTCAGTGACTTTTGCATTTGCTCTCAGTAAACGGGCGGATGCAATTTACTTGGGGGAAGGTTTTAGTTTTGGTTTTAGGATTCCAGTTGTCAGGGAGCAAAGGCCCTACATGTCAGGGAATCTGAGGTCAGTAGTTGGAATGGAGACAGTGGTGCAGGAGAAAAGAGATAAGGAGGTAGCTGAAGGACGAGTTTTGGGTCCGTTTGCTTACCCTCCTATGCCCACTTTAAGGGTATCCCCTTTGGGCATCTTGCCTAAAAAAGATGGACAATATCGCCTTATTCATCACCTGTCTTACCCTAGGGGGCAGTCGGTGAATGATGCTATTCCCGAGCATTTGTGTTTGGTGTGTTATGCTTCCTTTGACAGTGCAGTTGTTATGGTTTGGCATTTCGGCTGAGGCGCTTGTGACGCCCTTCCCTGGCTCTCCTTGTCAGGTTCCTACCTGCTCGTGGTTACTGCCTGTCACTAGGCACCACCAGGGACTCCACCAGTCCGGACTGTCCTTTTTTATGGTTTCTCTCCCCGCTCTAGCACAGATCTCAACAGATCCCCCTGCTAGGCAGCACCACCAGTCACGTCCTATAACCAGTATTCCCAGAGACTCTGCCTGAGTCTGTCTATCAGGTTACCTCTGTGGCTGAGTGCTTAAGCTGTCCCACTCCCTTTGTATCAATGCAGATAATTCTGGTTTGCTCTGAATACTTGTGGTGTTATATTCTCCCCTTCACCGCTGTCACCATTTGTTTCCCTTCAAGCCTTGGTATTTACCTTACCCTCCCTTCTGGTCTGTGAAACCCCAGCTAAGGATCAGACCTTTGGTAAACCAAATATATTTATTAAATAACAGAGATAACAAGATTTCTTTATAAAGGCACTTAAGCATATGGTTTCATCTATTCCTGAGGTACTGATCTTAGTATTAATCCAAACTCCACACTCTCCTCACATCCACCAACTCTCCACCCAATCTCCTCTCAAAAACCCACCCAAACAACCCACTCACGATCACCGTCCACCCAGATTCAACTGTCATCCTTCCATTTATACTCTCAGCCATTCTAAACACTCAGCCAATCATCCAGCATTCTACTGCCCATTCACTCCCCCTCCTCTTTCATTCCACTTACCATGTATCTCCTATACAAACAGCACTTACCATATTTACACTAATACAGGATCATCACAGCGCTCCCATAGGTAAGTGTGATATTAAGTCGGCTTTCCACCTCCTGCCAGTCCACCCTTTGGACTTTGATCTATTGGGGTTCTCATTAAATGGTTTGTCTTTCATAGATCAAGCTCTGCCCATGGGATGTTTTATTTTGTTTTCAGCTTTTGAACACTTTAGTACATTCCTTGAGAAGGTGAGCTGCCTCTAATGCAGTAGTGCATTATCTTGCTGGTTTCCTTTTTGCTGGTGCCTTCCTGGTTCGCAGCAATGTAGTCAGCATTTGGGCAGGTGGCAGGGGAGTTAGGTGTGCCTTTGGCAGGAGAGAAAACTGAGGGCCCTTCGCCTGTGATTACCTTTTTGGGTATTGAGCTTGACTCAGTAGCACAGGTCTGCTGTTTACCGGTAGTCAAGTTAGAGGAGTTGAAACGTAGGGTTGATAGCATGAGGGAGGCTAAGAAGGTGACCCTCAGGGAGCTTCAGGAATTGGTAGGGCATTTACATCTTGTTCGTAGGATTATAGCACCTGGCAGGGCATTTTTGCGCAGGATTTGTGACCTGATGAGGGGCCTCAGTGGGCCTCACCATTGAGTGAGAATTACCAGGGGCATGACGGATGATTTGCTAGCTTGGTCACAATTTTTGGATCAGTTTAATGGGGTTTCTTTTTGGTATAGGGATTTATTATTGGAGGCTGAGTTACAAGTGGACTCTGATGCCTCTGGGGCATTGGGTTTTGGGGTTATTTTTCAGGATAGCTGATGTGCAGAAGCATGGCCGGTGTCCTGGGCTGAGGCTGCCATTACTAGGGATCTGATCTTTTTGGAGTCCCCCCCCAGATGTTGCAATACATCTGTTGGCAGCTGATTTTGCTAACTCTGTGGTGCATTTCTGGTGTGATAACCAGGCCACGGTGCCAGTTATCAACTTTCTTACAGTTGGGCCCCACTCATACGGCGGATTACATTCCAGACCTAAAAGCAAAACCTGTCGAAAAGCAGAACTCATTCAACAGAATGGTGCCTGACACCCTAAAAATGCTGTAAAAGCAGAACAAGCACCGTATGAGTGGGGCCTTACTCTAATTGAAAGCCGCCACATTAGCGGAACACCAAAAAGTGGGCCTCTGGAAAGCGGGGCCCTACTGTACTTCTAGGAATGCTAGAGTGATGGTTTTGGTACGTGCTTTTGTAACTCAGTGCCTTAAATTTGATTTTTTTTTCCTGGCTCGCCATGTTCCTGGCCTGGATAATGGCATGGCTGATGCCCTTTCGCATCATCAGATGTCACGTTTTCCAGAGTTGGCTCCTTTCGCCAGGCCTCTGCCAAAGCGAATGCTGGTGGTACTGTGGGAACTTGGCAGTTTGAAGCTGAGAAGGCCATACTGTTGTCCCTTGCCACCAGCACAAGAAACTCCTATCTAAGAGCAGGTAGGGAATTTGACTATTTTCGTTTGAGCAGGGGGTATTTGCTTCTTTGGCCTATCCCAGTGGATCAGCTGGTTGAATTTTGTGTGGGTCTTCACCAGCAGGGCCTTTCTGTGAAGACCATAAGGGGTAAGTTAGCGGGGATTGGATTTTTGGCCAAGGTTAGGGGTGTACCTGACTTATCAGGTGATTTCAGGATAAGAAAGATGTTCAAAGGGACTAGGGCCCATCCTCCTGCATCAGACACCCGTTGCCCTATCTCACCAGCAATTTTGTTGGATTTTCATGAGCTTTGGGTGTCTTTATGTAGTTCTAGCTATGAGGCAGTTCTGTTTCATGCAGCTGCTGTTATAGCGATTTGGGGGGGCTTTTGCATGGGAGAGTTGCTTGCTGCGTCTAGAAATGACAAGTCTGGTTAGGCTTTGGAGGTAGGTGATGTGATGGTGGATGGCAGTGGTGTGCGGGTTCGGCTGTGCAAGTCGAAGACTGACTAGAGAGGGTGAGGGGCTGCTATCACCTTGGCCTCTTCCTCTGTTGGTGGACTGTGTCCAGTCCGGGCCTTAGGGTCATTTTTGTGACTTAGGGGTATGTCTGGAGGCTTCCTATTTCAACACCAGGATGGTCAGCCTTTGACTAAGTTCCAGTTTTGGTCCATTACCAGATGGGCCTTCTCATGTTTGGGTTTGGATCCTGGGCTATTTGGTACGCATTCTTCCACGGCAGCTACTTTGGGAATTGAGAGTACAGTGATTCAGGCGGTGGGGCGCTGGCAATCGGGTGCCTTCCATGGTTATGTCAGGCCAATCAATGGCCCACGCTGATTGTTGCACTAATGACAGTATTGTTAATTGGGTTTTTTCTGTTTTAACAGGTTGGAGAGTGCTGGAGTGAGTCAAGGTAGTCATTTGTGGCCACACCATGGTGTTCTGGGCCAACAGGAGGGTGTTTCAGACCAGGCACGGAACCCAGTTGGCGCTCAGCCATTGTGCTTTCTTCCAGTGATTGGGTAGCCATGGCATGCTGTGGGAACGCCTCCCACCAATGCTCTTTGATGCTTCATTGTTTCAGCACCCTCCACAGGTTTTGGTTATTCATTTGGGAGGCAACGACCTGGGAATGTTGAAGGAAAAAGCCCTTATTATTCAGACTTGGACTTTGAGGCCATATGTAGAAGGTGGTGTGGGACCATAATTGTTTGGTCCAATATCCTCCCCAGGAGAATTTGGAGGGGTGGGTTTGACCCCAGGAGCCTGAACAAGGCTAGTAATAAAGAAAATAGGGAGGTCCAGCTTGCTGTTGCTGATAGGCAGGGTGAGGTAATACATCATCCGGAGGTGAAGTGTGGCAGGGCTGATGGTGTTCATATGTCTGACTTGGGTAATAATCTATTTTTGACTGATCTACAGAGTGCCCTGCATGTAATTATTTACTACAGGTATGAGGCTTGTCCTCTTTTGTGGTGGATATGTGCAGGAATTTCACAGGGTAGGGTTTGGTGAGCACCCTTAGATACCCTTTAAGGTGAGATCTGAGGCCTGCCTTCCAGGTTCTGTGGCCTGTTGGCAGGATAAGGCTCACCTTTGAGACTAACTGGTAACACCCACTCAGAGTTGTGCAGCCCTGGGGGGGGGCAGGAAGGCCTCTCAAACCACCCTGTGGGGATGGGACCCAGAGAAGGGGATTGGGCTTGGACCATGCCCTTTTCCATGGCAGGGTGTCCTCGCCCAATCGATTAAGAGTTTGGTCCCACACTTTTCTCTGCAGATCATTTATTATACAATCAAAGATTTAATTGGTTTTATTTAAATAAGTGTGGCCCTTGATTTACCCACACTTCGTCTTGTCTTGTCTCTTCATTTCCCAGCTATGGGCTGCAGTAGCACTTGGGGGGAATCTAACTGAAAATATCAAGAGTCATCCCAGTGGCTGTTTTCTGATAGCTATTGCCACTAATAGTTGTTTTATCATTTAAACTAATACAGGGAAATATAAATTTTCTCATGAGGCTATAACAAGTTAAGGACTCATTTATGGCTCAACCTATGCTCTAGGCATTAATGTGAATTTCTCTGTTATTTCTTTAATTTACGTGAACAAACAGCTCCTGACATTGCAGCTACTTACTCAAGCTTATGGTGAGGTGCTGTCACCAACACCACAAGCATATGCCGTCATCCTTACATCACCACTTCCACACAGAAACTTGACAATCTGCCACCAGTGGCACTCATGCTCACAAAACTCATGAGGAGAGACCCTTAGTCCCTGATAAATCTGATGTTTAAACAATCCAAGATGCAAGTTAATTAGGCTGCTCATCTAAGCATTAGATTCTAAGAACAATTTCTTACAGATCAAGCCTTTAATATGACAATTCAAAAACAGCATACCCTACAATATTCAAAATAATTTAGAAAGAAAACTTGGATATGTAGATATATATTTTATTGAGTTTTTTTAATTATCCTCAGGTGCCAACCATAATTATTTTGTATCCATATTTACACTAACTAGGCAGAGGATGTCACACTTCATAAGATAAATTTAGCAACTTCTGGGTTTGGGATCTCAAACTAAACAAAAAATCCTAAGGCCATATTACCTACTAGCAGATGTCCAGAGTATTTGATACAAGCCATTGGTGACCCACCATCTTAGCCAAACCAAGGCAAATGCCAAACTCAGAAAAGGGGACGTTCCGAGTCCCCAAGATGAATTAATCATTGATATGAAGACATGTGGTAGTAGAGCAATGGGCCCCAGGGAAATGTTGAAGTGTCTGATATGGCAGCCACAGTAATAATAGCATTTTTAGAAACACAAGCCTTTGTGTCTTTGATAATAATTAATCGAAGTCACTCCATAGTGCGATTGAACTATGGAAAGAAAGAAACAGTGCAGGATTTAAGCCTTCAGGAGATAAGAAAGATTTGCCTTTAATTTTAGAATATGTTCATTATGGTGATTCCGTCTTCTTTAACCTAGCCATAATGTATGTAGTGGTGGAAAATGCTAACAATAAACAAGATTTAAGGTTATCAATCACACACGAGAGCCATTCATTTTCTCATGAAGATTACCTTGCAAGTATGAAAATGATTATCCCTTAAATATCAAGCATCCATGGCTTCACTGTATTATTATTCCCATAAGTGCATTCTCTCTAAATTGGGTCTCTTTGGCATGACATCAGAGCCTTGAAAAATCAAGATCAGCATTACACTAATTATGCAGAAACGTGAGCAAACCACTGTTCAATTGTGATTTACTCTAAAAGTATTCCTATAAATTTGAACAGAAACTGTTGAAGTGAAAACATTAAACTGGAAACTAGGATCGAAATGTTATAAAAGATCTGCTTAAAGGAACAAATCTGGCATGTGAAATTAAAGCTAAGCTGTGATGGAAAAGTACTTCTTAGAAATATTGTCTTTCTTCACCAAAACCATATCCTTTCTGGACTTTGTGGACACCAAAAGCATATCCTTTCTGGACATGGTGAGACCACACTTCTGCCACCCTCAAGCTCAGATTTAGGCACCAACATATTTGGAGGGTGACACTCCAGAGTGAGCCTCCTCTGCAATCCCAATTTTCCACTGTTCCACTGTCATTTTTTAGTTAAAATTGGCTTCCTTCTTCCTCAGAAAAGTGAAGTTGTCATTTGACTGTGTGACAACATTACCAAAGGCAAACAAAGGTAATTCATAGAGAAGGCAATATCATACCGGAAATGTTAAGTTCACTCCAAATTAGCAATGTTTGTTATTCATTTATTTATTTATTGCATTTGTATACCGCCCCATAGTCTCAGGGTGGTTTACAACAATTAAAAACATTAAAAACAAATATACAAATTTAAAAACACATTTTTTAAAAGCACTTTAAAAACACATACTAAAATGCCTTGGAGAAGAGGAAAGTTGACCTGGCGGCAAAAAGATAACAGGGTTGGTGCCAGGCGCACCTCATCAGGGAAATCATTCCATAATTTGGGGGCCAGCACTCAGAAGGCTCTCTCCCTTGTTGCCAGACTCCCAGCTTTCCTCCGAGTAGGCACCCAGAGGAGGGCATTCGATGTTGAGCATAGTGGATGGGTGGGTTCGTGTTGGGAGAGGCATTCCATCAGGTATTGTGGTCTCAAGCCATGTAAGGCTTTATAGGTCAAAACCAGCACCTTGAATCGAGCTCGGAAACATACAGGCAGCCAATGCTACCAGGCCAGAATCGGTTTTATATGTTCGAACTGTCTGGTCCCTGTTATCAATCTGGCCACTGCATTTTGCACAAGCTGCAGTTTCCAAACCATCTTCAAAGGCAGCCCCACACAGAGCACATTGCAGTAATCTAACTTGGAGGTTACCAGAGCATGGAGAACTGAAGCCAGGTTATCCCGGTCCAGGTAGGGGCGTAGCTGGGCCACCAACCGAAGTTGGTAGAAGGCACTCCGAGCCACCGAGGCTACTTGAGCCTCAAGTGACAGAGATGGTTCTAGGAGAACCCCCAAGCTATGAACCTGCTCCTTCAGGGGGAGTGCAACCCCATCCAGGACAGGTTGGACATCCACCATCCGGTCAGAAGAACCACCCACTAGCAGCATCTCAGACTTGTCTGGATTGAGCCTCAGTTTATTAGCCCTCATCCAGTCCATTGTCGCAGCCAGGCTCCGGTTCAGCACATTGACAGCCTCACCTGAAGAAGATGAAATGGAGAAAGAGAGCTGTGTGTCATCAGCATACTGATGGCAACACACTCCAAAGCTCCGAATGACCGCACCCAAGGGTTTCATGTAGATGTTGAATAGCATGGGGGACAGAACTGACCCCTGCAGAGCCCCATACTGGAGAGTCCAGGGTGCCAAGCAATGTTCCCCAAGGACCACCTTCTGGAGCTGACCTACCAACTAGGAGCGGAACCACTGCCATGCAGTCCCTCCCACTCCCAACTCAGCCAGTCTTCCCAGAAGGATACCATGGTTGATGGTATCGGAAGCCGCTGAAAGATCAAGGAGAATTAACAGAGTCACACTCCCCCTGTCTCTCTCCCGACAGAGATCAACATACAGGGCAACCAAGGCTGTTTCCATGCCAAAGCTAGGCCTGAAACCCGACTGAAATGGATCCAGATAATCGGTCTCATCCAAGAGTGTCTGGAGCTGGCCTGCCACCACTCATTGAAGGACCTTGCCCAGGAATGGAACATTTGTTACTAGCCTATAGTTATTAAGATTTTCTGGGTCCAGGGAGGGCCTCTTCAGGAGTGGTTTCACTACTGCCTCTTTCAGGCAGCCAGGGACCTCCCCCTCTCGCAGAGAGGCATAAATCACTTTCCTGTCCCAGCCAGCTGTTCCATCCCTGCTAGCTTTTATTAGCCAAGAAGGGCAAGGATCCAGCACAGAAGTGGTTGCATGAACCTGTCCAGGCACCTTGTCAACATCCTCAAGCTGTACCAACTGAAACTCATCCAAGAAATCGGGACAAGGCTGTGCTCTGGATACCCTGCTTGATTCACTTGCTATAACACTGGAGTCTAAGTCCTGGCGGATACTAAAGATTTTACCCTGGAAGTGCCTAGCAAATTCATTACAGCAGGCCTCAAATAGTTCTACCATGTCCTTGGAGCCAGCGTGTAATAGGCCCCGGACAATTCTGAAGAGCTCCACTGGGCGGGAGATTGATGATTTGATAGTGGTAGCAAAATATTGTTTTTTTCCTGCCCTCACTGCCCCTAAATACAGCTTATCGTAGGCACTTACCAGTGTGTAATTGCATCCACCAGTTCGTCTCCATCTGCACTCAAGCTGTCTCCTATATTGTTTCATTGCTCTCAGCTCTGGGGTATACCATGGAGCTGTACGAGCTCTAGACAGGAGAGGGCGCTGAGGAGCAATATGCATAAAATTATGAACTGCATGCAACCAATAACCTTATTATTTAAAATATTATATGCTGTTATTTTATTGCATAATTCCGCCATTATAATATGCAGAGTTGAACTTCAGTTATATTTCATTCTGATATAATGCCAGTGAATTTTAATTAACTGTAATTCTAAACAAAATTTTAAAATCTCATAATTTTCTTAACCATTCATTTTTCCTGCTCCAAAAATTCTTTTGTAAGACATTGGGAAGCACTCTTGCTGCAACCAAAGTATATGCAGCACTAGATCATACAGACATATAAAGGATTCATTTTTACATTGTTCAACAATAGACCTGGAAAGGTAAATTAACCTTGATCATGTCGGTGATTAGTGTTTCCGTTACCACTTTTCAAAAAAGATTTAGTTCTATCATATGAGTAAGAACACCTTTGACATTTATGCAGAATCAGTATCTCCCTATTACTATGTTTATGAAGCATAGCTATTTTCCTTGATGCTAATGTCACTAATGCCCAAACTAAGAAATATTTGGAGAATAAAATAAGGCAAAAATCATCCCATCTATCTTTCTCAGTGTGTGTAGATCTTCTCACAGACACTGTAAGTAGTAAGCAGTCTTGATATAAATTGTTTAAGAATATATTTTTGAGTGATCAACGAACTGTCTTCAAGGTATTAGTTACCCAACTATCAAAAGAGATAAAGGATAGTTCTTATACTTGCCAGATTACAAGAATTGTCATTCTGACAGACCAAATAACCTGGCTGCCTAAAATATTTGGCTAATACCTAAAATGATCTGAAATTAAAGCATTTTAGGTTATTTTTGTGTGCTATTTTCCATGAAAAAGGAATAATGACAGGACATATGCATATAGCTTTTGCATTTTAAAAACCTTCAAGCACAAGACTTTTTTCTGACCTTTTCTACTCACATCTCTTTTCTAACAATTGCATGCAATTACTTCATTCTGACATAACACTTTTCATAGGTTCCTACATGGGTATTATTAAGTTGGTAACTTGATAGATCATTATTGAATGCACACACATAGTATAGAAAAGCCTAGTAGATATGAAAAATAAAGATAATTCTTAGGTTCTTTGAATTCTTTCCTTTCACTGACTCTTGACTATAATAAATCCAAAGAGTAGTCAAGTGAAGGATGACCATGAGACACAAAGCTGAATCATAAGTAGTCTAAACCATGGTTTGGTACTAAATAATAAACTGAATGCTCACATGCTATCTCTTGCTCCCTCATACTCTTACAAATTCTGCTTTATTAGTACAATCATCAAAACCAGCAAATTCAGTTGTGCAAACCTAGATTGTAAATCTTCTTCAAGCAATGCCTTGCCATTGTGGTTTAGTGGACAAGTTTCAACCATGACTGATTCAGATGTAAGGGGAAAAGTATGGTTTGCACCTAAAGAGTAAGTAAGGAAAGTAAGTAAGGAAAGAGGACAGACAGGAGGAAATGTGATGTCCCCATTTAAGGAAAGGCCATAGGTCAGATGTAGAGCATATGTTTTCCATGCAGGTTGTGGGTTTAATCCCTGGCATCTCCAAGTGGGGCTGAGAATGACCTCTGTGTAGAACCTTGTAGCTGCTACCAGTCAGTGTAGAGTCTACGCTGTAGACAATACTGTAGCCAGTCAGTGCCAACAGTACTGAGCTATATGGATCAATGGTCTGTTACAGTATAAGGCATCTTCCTATATGTTTCTACACTGCCAGGTTATGGCATGGAATAACTAGTCAACCAGCTCTGCATTTCAAAGTCAGCCTCCTGTTGATGATTATTACTGTACCTACTTTAGGAAATGAGTGAATTCCTTTATTTTTTTTCTCTGTGCAACTTTTGTATTTTTTACTATAATTATATTCCTTTTCATCATTCATCTATTTTTTTTTTAAAAAAAATGCATATCGAAATACATTTTATCTCAAAATATGCATTTAAATGTACATTTTTGTATCTTTAAACTACCAAGAAGTGCACTGGAAAAGTATAAGATCTGTTGGAGAGTTAAGTTCTTATATGCACATTAGTCCAAGACATACAGGTCAGTTCATTCTGCAATGGAATTCACAAACATCAAATTTCTCAAACATCCCTCAGTTAGATTGAGCCGAAATTTCTCTTCTTGTGTGTGACTGTGGTCACCAATAATAGACGAAGTTATAATGTTTAATCAAGAAACAGGCAGCAAGGGAGATGATTTTTCTTCCCAAGAATTTACTCCCAAGTACTTTACTTCAAATGTTTGTTGTTATTGACATCATATCTGTTTGATCCGAGAGAGATTCTAAGTGCATTAAAGAGGACAGAACACTGTGGAAAGGTACATTTTTTCAACCCTCCCCCAATAACTGAACAGACATAATGCAAAAAGGGTTTTGTTCATCTTTAACAATTTAGTGCTTAAATTGCCAAATAAGTGAATAGAAAAATGATACTTTGTAACCTGTAACTGGAATGGAAGGATCAGATAGAGGTATTAACTGTGCTTACTTAGGTAAAGCAAATTTTCCAGGCACCTCTGCTAATTCTCAGTTCTACTCACGTGGTAACTTCCATGTTGATTGCTTATATTCCATATTTACTAACATAGAAATTTCTAAAAAATAAAAAATGACTATTGTGTCATTTTTGCATATTTGCCTGGCAATTTGAGGGGTGTAATTTGAAACGGACAATATTTCTGATTATGAGGGCGAGTAGTTGTAGAACGAGTAGAAAGCAAACTTTCTGTAGACTAAGGGATTTAAGGAATAGTTTGTCTGATTCTTTAGTTAGGTTTTTTAGCAGTTTTTGAAAGACATGGGCTTCTGAAGGGCTCCCCTGCCCCGGGTGTTGTCTATTTCCTCTTCCCTTCTCAAGATAAGATGTCTAAGAAAGCTGTTGCTGGAGATGGACAAGCTTGCCACCACTCACCTCAGATGGATTAGGAAGTGGACTATTTCCAAAAAACATTGGAAGCACCATTTTCCAAGTTAACCTAAGACTATAGTAAGCAACCTCCTTGGAAAAGCAACCAAGGCATTAATTTGTTGCTTTGCTAGGGGGCTTCATTTAAATATCCTTTCAAAAACTCAACAAAACCAACCCCCCCCCCGAGACCCTCATAGGAGAAGGATTACAATCTACAGATTCTGCAAATGTTGTTGAACTACAGTTCTGATCATCATTGATCACGGGCATGCTGATGGAAGCTGGGAGTCAAACAACATCAGGATGGCCACAGAAGAGCTACCCCTGGGTTAAGATGATATCCTGTGAGTTCTGCACCCAGCCACACTTTTCAAAATAGTTTCCTAGCAAAGCAACTGACACATTTAATGCTCCACCAGGATATCTGAGGAATTCTATCAGCATATTTGTGAAGCTAGCAGATTCTGAGTATAGAATCTAAATAGCTGTCTAGATATGTGCATAAAATAGCACATATGCACTTTAAGGGCAAATTCTCAAGATATTGGGGATAAGGGAGGTAGTATCCATTAATAAAGTATCAGCAAAAAAAGGATCTTGAATTTTACTTAACTTTCATTCCTTACTAAAAGATTCTAGTCCATTAATCTTTCAATATATTGTGATATATTTTTCAACAAACTGTTTAAGAAATGAAATAAAAGCTTATTTACTAATAGGCAAAAAACCTTGCAGTTTAAGAATATACCTATAGCCCACAGATATTTCTATCAAACATTATAAAGCAGGAAAATTTCACAGCTATAGTGAATGCACCAGGGTAGCAGGAGACCTGACCTCCTCTCTGAGATATTGGATTGCCTTACAAATTGGTCAAAATGCAAACACCATTTGGGTTGGTCTTTCACAGTCCAATCCACTCCTGTGTCGCTTGGAAGAATTTGGTAACATGTGCCTCTGAGCATATGGTGAGTGGTGGCAACACTTGCCATCTCCAAAGATAATTATATTTTTGTATGTTTGTTGGTGTTCTTACTTTGCTTCTTTCCTGTGTTACTAATGTTTCTACAGAGAATCTAAACTAGAAAATTTTATTTCCCTCATTATTCATCCTAGAAATCTGTGTCAAATTTATTTTTATTAATTTCAAAGCCTTTTTATTGGTCCATGTCATATGATGGTGAAGACAGCCTTTTGTGTTTCAAATTGGAGGTTATGTTCTATTTCTATTTTGGGTGCATTAACAGTTGAATCTGAAACTGCAGTTTGATCTAAAATGAGACTGATTACAATATGTTGCTACTTCAGCAATGACTCTAGCTGTTGGAAAAAAAGAGGATGCATATTTTCAGCCTACTATGTTTAAACCACTTTATTTAAGGCAAGGTGGGCACCAGGGCCGGTTCCAAAGGGCAGTCAGGTGGGGCACTGGCCCGAGGGCCCCAGAGGCTGCAGCAGCCCCTGGGGGCCCCTCTGCTCCCCTTCAGTGATTTGCAGCAGGATCGCTGCAGCAGATCGCAGGGTGAGAGCTTTGGGGCTCCGCCATTCCCTTACATAACTTACCTTGTTCTGCGGTTGTGCACGCAGCGGTGCCCTTAAGAAAGATGGCAGCTGAGGTTTTCCTAAGGGGCTGAAGCCTCTGCCGCCATCTTGGCTGATGGCACACATGCATGCTGTGCACTCGCATCCCTGCCATGAACCAAGATGGCGGCAGGGCTTCAGCTCCTTAGGGAAAGCTCAGCGGCCATTTTTCTTAAGGGCACTGCTGCATACACAACCACAGAACAAGGTATGTTAAGGAAGGGAATGGCAGAGCCCCGAAGCTCTCACCGTGTGTGAGTTGCGGAAGAGGAGCACTGGGGCCTGGGGCAGGCTTTTGCCCAACGGCTCCAGCGTCTCTGGGAATGGCCCAGGGCATGCACACACATGTATGTGTGTGCGCGCACATACGTGCCAGGGCTCAGGGCAAGCTGGAGCCCAAGGGCCCCAGAATGTCTGGGGCCGGCCCTGGTGGGCACGGTCAATTAAAAACATAGAACACACCTAGAATTTTGCTAGAATATATTTCACCTCCCACTGTTTTATCTTGTGCAAATTGAGACACTCCTGAGATCCACTGAAGACTATTCTGCAGAAGTCAGTGCCATCATTTGTTGTAAATTGCCCAGAGAGCTTTGGCTATGGGGCGGTATACAAATGTAATCAATCAATCAATCAATCCACAATTATGTTTGGAGTTTTTTTAGTGTAAATTTTGCAAAGTGTTGCTGTACTTCATATCTTCACAGAAACAGAAACAAAAGAAAATGATTTCCTATAAGAAACATCACTAAAATTGCAAAGTAAAGCAGACATATTTAAAGTGACCATCTGAACTATATCAACTGTCTTTAATAATGTTGCTTCCTCCCTGCTAAAACAAGATCAGCACAGCACATGTCTTCTTTCTATTATTTCAGCTGGTTGCAGGTGTTGCCACCACTCACCATATGCTCAGAGGCATGTTACCAAATTCTTCCAAGCTACACAGCAAGTGGACCAACCCAAATTGTGTTTGCATTTTTACCAATTTGTAGGGCAGTCCAATATCTCAGAGAGGAGGTCAGGTCTCCTACTCCCCTGGTGCATTCACTATAGCTGCGCAATTTCCCTGCTTTTTAACGTTTGATAGAAATACCGCTTGGCTATACGTATGTTCTTAAACCACAAGGCTTTTTGCCTATTAATGAATTTCCCTGCTTTTTAATCCGGAAGGTAAGAAATGGGATCCTGTGCAAGTTTGCTGAGAGTGGATTGATCATTTGCATGCTTATTGAGTTCAGTGGGATTTACTCCCCTGCAATCATGCTTAGGATAGGTAAGACTGACCACAGGGGATGGGGAGGGGAAGAGGAGGAGGAGGGAGGGGAGGAAATGCAGAAGGGAGGACTGGGATGGGAGCAGGCAGGAGGGGAAGGGGAGGAGAAGGACAGGTTTGGTCATTTGCATGTTTATTGAATTCAATGTGATTTACTCCCGTGCAATCATGCGTAGGATAGGTAAAACTGACCAGGGGGAGAAGGAGGGAGGGCTGGAGTGGGTAGGGGAGGAGAAAGAAGGAAGAGGGGAGGGGGAGGAAGGGAGAGGAGAGGGGAAAAGCAGGCCTGATCACTTGCATGCTCATTGAATTCAATGGAATTTACTCCTATGCAATCATGGTTAGGATAGGAAAAACTGATCATTGGGAAGGAGGAGGGGGAGGGGAAGGAGTGTATTGGAGGGGGCAAAGGAAAGGGGGAGGGCAGGTTTGATCATTTGCATGCTTATAGAGTTCAATGGTATTTACCTCTGTGCAATCATGCTTAAGATAGGTAAAACTGACCATGGGGTTGAGGAAGGGGAGCAGGAGGAGGGGGAAGGGGTAGGAGGGGATTGGAAGGGGATGGGGATGGGTAGGGAGGGGCAAAGGAAGGGGGAGGGAAGACGCAAGAGGTATAGGAAGGAAAAGGGAGAGTAGGTTTGATCATTTGCATACTTTTTGAGTTCAATGGGATGTATTTCTGTGCAATCATGTTTGGAAATGGAAATGGACTGCCTTCAAGTCAATCCCAACTTATGTTGACCCTATGAATAAGGTTTTCATGGTAAATGGTATTGAGAGGTAGTTTTACCATTGCTTTCCTCTGAGGCTGAGACATAGTGACTGGCCCAAGGTCACCCAGTGTGCTTCATGGCTGCGTGGGGATTCAAATCCTGGTCTCCCAGGTCACAGTCCAACACTGACCTGGGGGAGGGGCAGGGAGAGGAGGAGATTGCGTGGGTGGGCACTGGGCAGAAGGGAAACCCCTTTCCTTTCCAAAAGGAAAACATTGGAAACAGTATCATTGCTTTTCAGCATTTCCCCACCTTTTTATTCTACAGCAGGCACATGTAGCCTCCCACCCAAATTTAAACCAAAGCTGTCCCTGGCCATATCCACACGAGGCCTTTGGTTAACTTTGGACAGTCATGGCTTCTCTCAAAGAATCCTGGGAAGTGTAGTTAGTGAATGGTGCAGAGAGTTGCTAGGAGACACCCTGTTCCCCTCACAGACCTTCAATCAGAGTGGCTGACTGTTAAACCACTCTGGCCACTGAAGCTCTCTCAGTGGAACATGAGTCTCCTCTCAGCACCCTTCACAAACTACACTTCCCAGGATTCCCTGAGGGAAGCCATGACTGTCTCACGTGATATCAAAGTCTGGTGTGGGTGTGATCCCCTGATTAGGCAAGCCCAACAGCTGTGAGTCCGGCTCTTAGAACTCTGACAGTTGGTTCTTAATGAGCATGCCCAATGTTATCATAGGATTCCAGCCAAACTTTCTTAAATTAATTAAAGATCAGTCAGACATTTTTTAAACTTTTAAATTGCAGACGATGAAGGTCAGAGTAGGGGGCAAGGTCAGTATTAGTATTACAGGTACTCTGTGAATGTGGCTGATTTTTAGTGAATTTCAACAGATTCTGAGAACTCTCAGAGAAAAAAGTCCAAAAGGGTTCTGATGTTTTTTTTCTCTCTTTTTACACTTTGAACTGTTTATTCTCTCTGACTGTTTTGTGTATCACCATGAAAATTGAGTGGGTTGTTAAGCAAGCGTTTCTGAGTTCAGGACTATAAGTTTTGTAAGGTTTTGTTTTGATATGAGCTTATGGGAAACATCAGAATGGCATGGGGGTATTTTCAGTTTAATATTGCGGAATGTGAAAAATCCATGCTGACTATAGTACACAGCCACTCTCGTGGCTGTAAAATACTACAAATTTTAGCACAGCATGCCTTGAACATGTAGTGTTACTCAGCATATTTGGGGTGTGTGTGAATCTGCATGCATGGTGAAAGTGATCACCCAACATGGAATGGAAGCAAACTTTGATCAACAGAACTGTGGCTCATCACTTAAGCAGGTCTAAATGCCTTATTTAAGGCTTCTGCCTGATTTAAGGGTAGAAATGTCTCTGTTTGCCTGGAACATGAAAAACAGAATGACTAGCAATATTTTAGTCAAACCATGACCACGTACCTATGCAAAGAAACAGCAGTCTTTGGGGGCTCAAACTTTGATTCATGGGCAATTATGAATATGGTTTCTAGTTCAGAAGCATCCCAAACCCTGAGATTTTGGGGGCGTGCCAGAGTGATGTCATGGGGTGGGTCCAAGTGATGTCACAGGGTGGGCCCAAGTGATGTCATTAAGCATGATACATTAAGCACCAAACTCATTGGAGCATGCAATTCATACAAAAACATTTATCTGATTGGAAATTAAGAAACCTTAGCCATAAGATGCAGCCTGAGTAGGGAACATTTAATCTAGCCAATTCACTTTTGGCAAAAAGGGTTCAATTGCCCTCAGGCCAGGCCAGGCCAGTCACCAGAAGGCCATTGTAGGAAGAAAGGAGCCTAGTGTTGTGGAGATGTTAGATGGGAGCACTCAGGAGTAAAGATGTATGCCCCCGAAGAACTGCAATTCTAAACACACTTACTAAGGGACTAAGCCCCATAGAACTCAACAGGACTTACTTCTCAGTAGATATGGTTTAGATTGTGTTGTTGGTAAAGCTTGACAAGGGATCCTCTGCAAAGATATCCATATCCAAGTAGGGTTGGCAACCCCCTGCCTGGAATGCCCTGCCTCTACCTTTTAACATCCAAATTTCTTTACAAATTTGACCCTTCCCTTCAGAAAGAGGTCTGAGTAATAAGGTTCTCTACCCTTTCCTGTCTCTCCTGTGGGCTGCTATAAACTCACTTTATCAGCCAACCCAATTCCAGTGAATATAATTGACAGAGAGAAAGCACACATGATTTGGTCTACCTTCATAGGCAGTAGCTTAGGAACAACACCAATTGCAGCCACACTGCCCAGTATGTGAATTCTCTTTTACACTATTGGACAAGAAACAAACAACAAGGTGAATCATTAGTGGGTTTAAGAAGGTTGAGCGGAGCGCATGGAACCACTGTTGTTGCTTCTATGGATGAAAGGGAGTGAGGATAAAGGTAAATGAAATGCAAATAGAAGAAGAAAAACAGAAGACAGATGTTTTCTTAAATGCAATACCATACCAACCACAAGATTCCTACAAGTACGGCAGAAAACTAAGCATCCCACAACCCGTCAGATTCCTAACCAAATACCAAAAATATGAAAAATGAAGAAATATTTGTATAAGCATGACCATAAAATATGTTTATTATTAACACAACCTGTAAAGGTATTTATAGTGCAATCCTACGTTTATTTATTCAGAGACAAGTCCCAATGTATTCAGTGGGTATTACTCAAGCAGGGACAGAACTGCAACCTCAAGTGAAAAGTAACTTCATTCACGCAACCCAAAATTCAGAATAATGCTACTTTAAGCTTTTTTGCAACTGTTTATACTTGTTTTTAAGGTTACTGGATTTTAAAGGGATTTATTTCTTATTGTGAGCTGCCTTGATTTCCAGACTGCAACCCTACCTCACAGGTTGTTGGAATGATTCCCCATATGCAGACACTCACTGGAGTTGTAAAAATACATACACCCCATATAATAGTTTATTGTCAAAACCAGTTGATCACTGCAGGATATTAAAAATAAAATAAAATCAGTAAGTAAGCCCTGACTAATTGCTTTAAAAATAGGATTGGAGGGGGAGAGAAAGATAGACAACACAAACACAGTTCTTTCCTATGTTCACTCAAAAGTCCCATCAATTTACAGCACAATCCTACCATGTCGACTCAAAAGGAAGTCCTACTGAATTCAATGGGGTTTACTCTAGGTCAGAGCTTGGAAGATTACTTTTAAAAAGTAATAAATTACAGTTACAGTTACATGGCTCAAAAAAGTAGTAATTACCGTTACAATTACAATTGCTCTGAAAGTAACTGATTATTTTACTTTTCCTCCAAAGTAATCACTACAATTACATTTCAGTTGCTTTAAAAAAAACGCCTACAAGGTGCTGGCCTTGGCTGCTGCACATCTAAGTAGGCCAAAACAACATTAAAAATAAACACACACATACAGAGGTAGTAGAATAATTATTTTTATTCATAAGATAGCAATGGTGGTCTCTCCGCTGGTAAGGGTGGTGGGGGAGGGAGGATGAGGCCACTACTCAGATCTTTGCACATCAAACCAAGTGCAACCCCCCCACTCAGCCAGCCAGCATAATCTCTCTCACTTAACCACCTCCCAGACCCTGCCCTGCCACCAACTAAGGGACACTCACTCAAGCAAACATTTTCCTCTGAGATGCAAAAAAATTAAAATACTACAAATGAAGCACAGTAGCCAGAGAGGGTGGTGGAGGCCACTTTGTGTGCCAAGTGCAAACACAGTATTCACGCACACACGTGCTCTCTCTCTCTCTCTCTCTCTCTCTCTCTCTCACACACACACACACACACACACGTTGTCATCTTTCACCTCCACAGTTCTTTATCTCCATTCTGCTGCTGCCTCCTTCTCCTCCTTTATCCATGTTCTAGACCTCTGGATCCTTTCCCCCTCCACTCCATTCTTCACCACCACCATCCATTTTTTAAACAATTGTTTTCTCCACTCCACCCGTCTCACTCTCCCCCTCCTCCCTCGTCACCTCCTCCCCACCCACAGAGCATGAGGAAAGAGCGACACTGCACAGAAGCCCAGTTTGAGGCACATGATTTTCATCCACAAATCAGAGGAGCAGAAGACTTCACCTGCTCCCCCCCCAAGCAATGCCCAAAAGTAATTCTGGAAACATTACAATTACTCCACAAAAGTAGTAAAATTACTCCTAGTTCTGTTACAATCAAAATGTAAAGGAATTACCCACTTGTTACTCAAAAAAGTAATGAATTACAAGTAATTCGTTACTTGTAACTAGTTACTTCCAAGCTCTGCTCTAGGTATGTTTACTCTGGAAAAACAAGTACTGGATTAAAACTACATATTGTGAAGTTTGCAAAACACTTCCCTCTTCAAAATTTAAACTTGTCTGTCTCCTACACACAAGAGAGAAAAAGACTGAAAGTGTACTTATTCAATCTTTGAGATGTTCAGAAAAGCAGGAAAAAGCATGTTTTCTGAGCCTTGGGCCAGTTACTGCCTCTCAGCCTCAGAGGGAAGCAATGGTAAACCCCCTCTGAATACTGCTTACCATGAAAACCCTGTTCATAGGGTCGCCATAAGCCAGAATCAACTTGAAGACAGACAATTCAATTTGACTTCATCATTTTGGCTCTATAATTCCTTGTCAATCACATCCTTGACTTCTTATTGGCTAAAAACCTGAAAGGGCAGGGATTAGAGCAGAAGTTACAGCAACTAAGAAGTTGTGGTGGGATGGATGACATTTTTGTGTATATCTCTGGAACCAGACCACCTAAAAACGTAATTATTTTTTTAAATGAAAGTCCGGAGATTAAGCTGAGTCACCCCGAGACCCAGAGGGGACCCCCAAAAACCAAAATCTTCAGCTGAAAAACAGAGATCTGGAAACCCTAATTATGAATTGATTGTTCTACTTCCCTTCTTTCTAGATAAAGTGATTTCACATGTGCTGTTTTATTTGTGGGGTCCCCAAAGTGGCACTCTTAAACATTTTCATGGTGCCTGCAAAGGCCCCTTACTTCTTCAATTTATTTGTTTTTAATTGAGTTTTGGGGGTTTGTGGGGGTTGTTTGGTTGGACATATGTCTTTTTTCAGAGGACACCTTTCTGTCAGGATGTGTGTAGGTTCTTGTCCATTGTTTCTTGGTGTTCTGAGCATCACTAGTTTTCCTTCTGTGAAATGGATATTTCATGGTGTCCATGATGTCCAAATGTACCCCCAGGTCCCAAAAGATTAGGAGCTCCTGCTTTTTTTTTCTAATGGGCTAGGAAAACCAACAGAGCCATATTACCTTGCTTCTCAGAGAAGCATCACTTTCAATAAATGCATCTAAGAGTACTTGAATTAGGACACTGCCTTGTTATGACAATAATGTAACATTTCATTGATTTTTTTAAAAAGTTAGAAAATAAAATACACAGAAATACTTAATTATCAACAATGAGAACTAATTTAGCCCTTTTATATAGCTGAATCTTTTTTCTTACATTTTTATTCAATTATAATAAGTGATATGGCAAACTAAATTTCCTTTTTTTTCTTAAACCATATGTCTGTTTTTCTTTAATAAATTGTAATGCACACCCCCCCGGCAAAATATTCATGTTTCTACAGAGAGGACCTCACGGATCTCTGATCAGTTCTCTTGGACTCCTGTTAAATTTTGTAAACTGAAGGTAAAATAGGAATTCATGGGAAAGCAGGACAAGACAGAAGGAAAAAGTCACATGAAAGAAACAGAGGGCTTGACACTTCTTTTATTTGTATCACAATGAAGCAATAACTCTGAAGGATACCGTATCATTGTCAGCTCACTCCAGGAAATTTGAACCAATTTATTACAACATATCAGATGTCTGCTTGACAGAATGCAGGGAATAGGCAAGATCACTGGGGTTCTATAAATACCATATAGACTGGAAATAGCTAGTGTGGGGAGGGAGTTACCAATACCTAAATTATCAAAATGGCAAAAGTTATCTCAAAGGATGTCTACTCAACCATCTTCCTGTGCTCCTGATTAGGAGCCGTGAAGATTACAGGGTAGAGGAAATGCACCTCAAGAGCCAGGGAATTTCACCTATTCAAAAAAGGGTGTCTCACACAGTTCAACCACATTTAAAGTGAATAGTACCACCAGAGATTGAAAGTTGTGTTTAATATCTGCAGGAATTAGAAATGGTGAAACAATGATACAGTAGAACTATGCAGATGTGCCCTTATGTAGCAGAAAACAGTTGCAAATACTACATTATGTGGCAATGAAGAGTAAATTGAACATCTCCCTGCAACACATGTGACAGGGTGCTCAAAGCTCTTTGCAGGGAACAAATGAAGCCCTTTCAAAACTCTAGTATGTTGTATATATTGACCTTTATGCGTTCACAGGCTATGAAGAAGAATTCAGGGTTCAGAGTTCAACACCTCTATGAATTAAACACAGCTTCTTTTTAATCTCAGAAATGTCATTTAAACCACACTGATAGGGTGAGAATCTCAATACAAATCAAGAGAAAAATATTTAACCTATGTTTTCTGACAAATAACAAAATATATAAATATATTATGAAGATACTGCCAAACCCACTTAACTAGTGTGGGTAGAGTACTAAGGCTGAATGAGATGAAAGGACAAACCTCTTCTCAACCACAAAATGTCAGTAGGTGGTCTTTGCTGGATCATTATCCACCATCCCAAACTAGTTACTAGAATGTTATGAAGAATTGCTTATTATTTTGAATGCTGAAGAGAATTATTAAAAGTTATCAAATCAATAGACCCACAGATTTTCTATAACACTTGGGAAAATTATATATTTATCATTTACCATTCATCATTACATTTATCCAACGTTATCTCAGCTCTGATGTGGCATTAGCCCTTTTTATCAATCTGTTCTAGCTCTTATCAAAGTTGTTGTATTAGGGTCTTAAACAAGAAACCACTTACAATTTTATGGCACAGTTTTATGGCTCACAGTGCCACTGAACTGTTGAAATTTCCTCTGCTGGGAGCATTCCTCATTCCAGGAACAGAAATTAATTAATCAGTGTATTATCCACTAATGTGCCTAGAAAACATATCTGATTAAATTAATGTAGTAAAGTTTTGCAATCACTGCCTACATTAACTATTGATTAAGTGAAAGCTTGGTAAGCACTCACTTATATTACAGGCTTGTTATATATTTCTCTACTAACTAATTTTGTTGCTGGTGTTGTTCCTTTAATTAACAAATACACTTCTGAAAATATTGCCATATATGAGATGAAAGATGGGCATTTTTCCTTGGAGTGTATCCAAAGGTGCCCTTCTGTCTTCTAGTCACAGGAAGGCTGCCTTAACTTCATATTAGAATGTTGCATAAGGTAAGTATATGCAAAGCTATATTATCACTTTTAGAAGCACAAAAATGGCTATAGAGCTAACATTATAAGTACTGCATGAACTCTTGTGCGGGTGTATGCCGAATAGTGCTATAGACTGTTCTGCTTATCTTCAGGTTTTTTGGCTCCAACCCAATAAATTTTAGAACTATAAACTTTGGTTGGCATATTAATCAACTCATTGGGTCCAATTTTTATTGCTAAATGTAATGTAAATTTTAATCAACATCTTGAGAATTACTTTTTTAAAAATCTATTCTGGTGTTTCGTACAACTGGAAATGAAAAAGGTAATAGTAATATCTCTAATCTACCAACAGCTTTGGGAAACATCATCTCCTAGGAAATCATCATCTCCTAGGAAAAAGGCTCTTCAGCTTCAGACTTCTTAACAGGACATATATTCAACAGTTTTTTCCAGCTTCTTGCCCTTTTCCCCCGTAGAGCCATATATCTGGACTTTCCTGCATGTCTGTCTCAGATATGTGTATGCCCATACATTTAAATCATTCTTATACCACTTTAACAGTCATGGAGAATCCAGGCAACTGTAATTAAGGGTGCTGGAAATTGTAGACCTGTGAGATCAGCACCCTTAACAAACTACAGTTTGCAGGATTCATTGGGGGAACTCATGACTATTAAAGTGGTATATGACTGCTTCAAATGTATGCTGTGAATATGACTTATTTTTACTTGTTTTATAATTGTAACTGTTCTATTTGTTTTTATAACTTATATTATTGTAATGTGTCCTGGACTTTATGGTAAAGGATAGGTAAGAAATCTGATAAATAAATTCATAAAAAATAAAAGCAAGTAGGAATCCATGAGTATTAGTATTCCTGAAGACAAGCCAGGATTTCTCTCAAGCCCCACTTTCCTAATCTAACCTGGCACTCCATTTTGAGGCAGAAAATATACTATCTTAATATATAGCCTAAGGCTGCAATCTTATACTCACTCACTTAGGAATAAAGCCCCACTGAACTCAGTAGACTTACTTCTGAGTAGACATATATAGGATTGCACTGAAAGTTATTTGCATCCTACTTTTGATGCACACTTTCTGATCCTCTAAGGTTGCAGTTGTAAGGGGTGTGGGGGAGTTAAATCCAAAGGTAGTTCAGCCACCTACAAGACAGTAGGATGTAAATGAGGGTGGAATGTTCTTGGGTCCGTTGCCTGGTGTGTGTGTGTGTGTATGTGTATGGACTCCTGCTAGGAGGAAGGGCTGGATATAAACGAAATAATAAATAAATAAATAAAATGTGTATATACACACACACAAGCACACTGCTCAGAAGGGTGTAGGACTGGGACTGCTTTGGATTCAATTTGCTTCCTGGTATATCCTTGTTTTGGCCATGCCAAAGTTGGAGCTCTGATGTTGATGAGCCAAGACTTTGGAGAAATTGATGGTGTCAGAGAGGGAGGTTTATTTATTTATTTTATTTATTTTATTAAGCTTATATACCGCCCGACTAGCAACAGCTCTCTGGGCGGTGAACATTAAAAATACAATAAAAATAACACAAAACTGTACACAAAACTGTACAGTCTAAAATCAAAATATAATAATTTACAATTAACAGGAATTAAAATGCCTCAGAGAAGAGAAAGGTTTTAACCTGGCGCCGAAAAGATGATAGTGTCGGCGCCAGGCGCACCTCCTCGGGGAGACCATTCCATAGTTCGGGGGCCACCACTGAGAAGGCCCTAGATCTTGTCACCACTCTCCGGGCTTCCCTATGAGCCGGAACCCGGAGGAGGGCCTTCGTAGTAGACCGTAGTGTACGGGCCGGTTCATATCGGGAGAGGCGTTCCAACAGATATCGTGGTCCCGCGCCATATAAGGCTTTATAGGTAAGTACCAACACTTTGAATCTGGCCCGGAAGCATATTGGAAGCCAGTGCAAACGGGCTAGCACAGGTGTTATATGCTCAGACCGCTCAGTTCTTGTTAGCAGTCTGGCTGCCGCATTTTGCACTAGCTGTAGCTTCCAAATCGTCTTCAAAGGTAGCCCTACGTAAAGCGCATTGCAGTAGTCCAGACGCGAGGTTACCATAGCATGTACCACTGATGAGAGGTCCTCCTTACTCAGATAGGGACGTAGCTGGGCTACCAACCGAAGTTGGTAGAACGCATTCCGGGCCACCGAGGCTACATGAGCCTCAAGTGTGAGGGAAGAGTCTAAGATGACTCCCAGACTACGCACCTGTTCCTTTAGGGGGAGTGTAACCCCATCCAGGACAGGGTATATATCCACCATCCGATCAGAGAAACCATCCACCAGCAGCATCTCAGTCTTGTCAGGATTGAGTCTCAGTTTGTTAGTTCTCATCCAGTCCATTGTCGCAGCCAGGCAACGGTTCAGCACGTCGACTGCCTCACCTGAAGAAGATGTAAAGGAGAAGTAGAGCTGCGTGTCATCAGCATACTGATGACAACGCACTCCAAAACTCCTGATGACCGCCCCCAGCGGCTTCATATAAATGTTAAAAAGCATGGGAGACAGAACCGAACCCTGCGGGACCCCACATTGGAGAACCCACGGTGTCGAGCAATGTTCCCCAAGCACTATCTTCTGGAGACGACCCGCTAAGTAGGAGCGGAACCACTGCCAAGCAGTGCCTCCAACTCCCAATTCCGCAAGCCTCTCCAGAAGGATACCATGGTCAATGGTATCAAAAGCCGCTGAGAGGTCAAGGAGAATCAACAGAGTTACACTCCCTCTGTCTCTCTCCCGACATAGGTCATCAAACAGGGCGACCAAGGCAGTCTCAGTGCCAAAACCAGGCCTGAAACCCGACAAGATTCCGACAAGAAATCTCTGTCTCCAGTATCAGAGATCAGATTAGATCTATGTTATGGCCTCTGGAATGCCCCCCCCAACCGGGCCAATAGGTTTCACCCCAAGACTGCCATTTGCATTCTACATTTAGCGAAGTTAAACTATTTTAACACCTACTTCTTTGCCACCAGGAAAGTCCAAATGACAAATGTTTACTGGCCTCAAGATTTGCAATTTTCCAAGACAAATATCAGATAGAAGCAAAAAATCCTAAGGATGCAAAATTAATCTTGGTGTATTGCAGGCTGAGATTTATTGTGCTCTGCTTTGATAATTGGCAAGAAAAAAATAAGAGTCTACTTTCCTATTAATTACCTGCTATACATTTCAACTACTTAAAACATGCAAAATCTAGTAATATTCATGCATCTGTTGGTAGGAGTGGGTAGCTGTGTAACCATAAAGATGTATTTTGCCAAAATTGCACATCTTCCCATCTGAGGAAGGTTAGAATATTTCTAAGAAAACTTGCAATGCATAAATTAGCAACACCACATAAGGATGCTCTAATTTACAAAGTCACTATGGACCCAATTATTTTCTTAATAGCAAAAAAGGAAAATAAAATTTAAAGAGAGAGAAAAAAGGAAAATGTTTTACCCTCCTCCAAAAGCAATAATGTATATTCGTGCATCCTAGATTTAACCCTTCATTTCAATAGGCTCAAAAACATTTTTTGTAAAGATTTATTAAGAGCTGCCTTTAAAAGGAAAAACTGTTTGCCCATTCTTACAGGTGACTGGCTGCAATAAAAACATTAAAAAATTATCTGGCTACACATGCACTTTTCCCTGAGTGACAATTCTTAATTCATAAGAAAATAATGACCAAGATAAACAAGAATCATATGAATTTGATGCTAAAAAATCCACTAGCCTGGGAAGACTCCATGATGAGAAAGTGAAAACAGACAAATGAACTATTTTTTTATCGAAGTGCTACATTGACTTGGAACCCCATGGAATGGGATAACAATTCAGTAAATTGTTATGCTCATATATTTGGGAGTAAGCCCCTTTTAAGCCAATGGAACTTACTTCTGAGTAAGCATGGCTAGGATTGTACCACAAATAAAATTTTTGTCTATGTTTTTGTAATTAAAATTCTGTCTTATTCAGTTATAAAAAAGAAATACTTCCCTTAAATAAAAAATAATGGTCTCTAGATGTTAAGTGCCAGCTTAGCTCGTGGGGGAAAATACTATCAGGAACATACATACAGATGACTAGATGTTATTTCTAATGCCATTGATAATATGTGAAAATGATAAAATTGTACCTACATAAAAATCCAGGGATCAAACAACCACCACCCCTTTTCACACTCCCCCCCAACAAGCTTTTATTTTTCCTTCATGAAAGATTTTCCATATGAGATAACCTGTACTGTTGCTGGACTACAATGTCCATTATCCCTGACCATTGGACATGCTGGCAGGAGCTGATAGGAGGCCAACATTCCCATCAATCGTATATGAAAAGATAAACTGCGTGATTCTCAAGCCACTGGTGCCAGATAGTAACATAGTATTTAAACAAACAAACAAATTTGCACAGTAGGATATTGTAGTAACCATCTTGCACAGCCTCCAGCATGCCTTTTTGATGATACAGATTTAATGACTTAGGGCCATCCTACTAGACATAACAGTCATGATGTGCTTGGGAGGGCTTGGTACAAACAACAACAAAAAAGAAAATATTTATATACAGGAATTGACTTGACCATCTTACTCTTTAAATTGTCCCAGATGAGCAGCAAATAATGATTTCACCCTTTGGCATTCATTTCAATAGCATTAATGATGATGAACCCATTTTGCAATTCATACAGATGTAAATTAGCTGATTTCTTATGCATGGTGACCTTTTGCAATCAAGATGTTCCTAACGGAATAATGATTACTTTATTTATTCTGGCACAAAGCCTGTATATAATACAATTATTTCATACATCTGTACTTCTGTCAAAAACCATGTGTGTGTTAGCAACAGGAAAAAACTCAGGTCAATTTCATTAAGAATCCTTCCTTCCGGCCTTTTCTTTGCGCCTCAGAACTATGATGCCTGAGTCCAGCATACAAGTTTCAGAAGATACCATATACGTAAACATCTCTTTTCTTCCCAATCTTTAAAAATATAATTTCTTTGAAGACATCTACTGACAACTATTCAATGAAGTTTGGCATTTTATTTATTTATTTATTTATATCCTGCCCTTCCTCCCAGCAGGAGCCCAGGGCGGCAAATAAAAGCCCTAAAAACACTTTAAAATATCATAAAAACAGACTTTAAAATATATTAAAACAAAACATCTTTAAAACCATTTTAAAAATGCTTTCAAGCTTTCATTTCTTATGCAGAGGGCAGTATTACTACAGAAAACAAATTAAGCTAGCTATAGATATGTGAAATTTCACCTTCATAGCATAAGGATCTTTAACATCATCATACAGCCATCATTATACAGCCACAAGAGTCGTACTCTGCAATGTTAAATTAAAAATAGCCCCCCATGCCATTCTTATGCTTCCCATAAGCTCATTTCAAAACAAAACCTTTCAAAAATTATAGTCCTGAACTCAGAAAAGCTTGCTTAACAAACCTCTAAATTTTCATGGTGATACACAGAACAGTCAGAGAGATCCAGAGTTCAAAGTCTAAAAAGAGAGAAAAAAACCCAGAGCCCTTTCGCACTTTTTTCTGTCAGAGTTCTCATAATTTGCTGAAATTCATTAAAAAATCAGCTGTGTTCACAGAGTACCTGTAATCATGTTACTGACCTTGCCCCATACTCTGACCTTCATCTTCTGCAGTTTAAAAGTTAAAAAAAATGCCTGGCTGATCTTTAATTAATTTAAGAAATTTTACATTGAACTCAATGATAACGCTGGGCATCCTCAGTAAGAACCAACAGCCAGTGTTCTAAAAGCCAGCCTCACAGCTGCTGGGCTTGCCTAATCAGGATAGGTGAAACTGACCTGGGGGAGGAGGAAGGGGAGGGGAGGAGGAAGGGGAGGGAAGGAGGAAGGGGAGGGGAGGAGGAAGGGGAGGGGAGGAGATTGTGTGGGTGGGCACTGGGGAGGGGGGAAGCCCCTTTCCAAAAGGAAAAGATTGTGAACTGTATCATTTTTTTCGGATTTCCCCCATCTTTTTATTCTACAGCAGGCACATGTAGCGTCCCACCCAAATTTAAACCAAAGCTGTCCACATCCACACCAGACCTTTATTTCACTTGAGACAGACATGGCTTCCCCCAAAGAATCCTGGGAAGTGTAGTTTGTGAAGGGTGCTGAGAGGAGACTCCTATTCCCCTGACAGAACACCAGTGGCCAGAGTGGGTGAACAGTCAGCCACTCTGACTGAAGCTCTGTGAGGGGAACAGGGCCTCTCCTAGCAATTCTCAGCACCTTTCACTAACTACACTTCCCAGGATTCTTTGGGAGAAGCCATGACTGTCTAAAGTTACATAAAGGTCTGGTGTGGATGTGGACAGCTTTGGTTTAAATTTGGGTGGGACGCTACATGTGCCTGCTGTAGAATAAAAAGATGGGGGAAATCCGAAAAAAATGATACAGTTCACAATCTTTTCCTTTTGGAAAGGGGCTTCCCCCCTCCCCAGTGCCCACCCACACAATCTCCTCCCCTCCCCTTCCTCCTCCCCTCCCCTTCCTCCTCCCCTCCCCTTCCTCCTCCCCTCCCCTTCCTCCTCCCCCAGGTCAGTTTCACCTATCCTAAACATGATTGCACAGAAACAAATCCTACTGAACTCAAAAAGTATGCAAATGATCAAACCCACCCTCCCTCCTACCCCCTACCTCTTGCCCCTTTCCTCCCCCTTCCTTTGCCCCTCCCCTTCCCCCTCCCCTCCCAATTCCCTCCTCCCTCTCCACCACTCACCATAAGCTCAGGGGCACATGTTACCAAATTCCTCCAAGCTACACAGCAAGTGGATTGCACTGTGAAAGACCTACCCAAATTGTGTTTGCATTTTGATAAATTTGTAGGGCAATGCAATATCTCAGAGAGGAGGTCAGGTCTCATGCTCCCCTGTTGCAATCACTATAGCTGCCCAAATTCCCTGCTTTTTTAAAGTTTGATAGAATTATCTGTTGGCTATAGGTATGTTCTTAAACCACAAGGTTTTTTGCCTGTTGGTGAATATTGACTTACAACATATTTTTAAACTGTATGAGAACTTGGATCTTCTCCTGACACTCGTATGCAACACCTATCATAAAACTGTATGACAGGGGAACAGCTGCATTACTACAGACTAGAAAAGCACTGCCCTGGGAATAAGTACCTGAGCATCTAGGTGCTTGCTTCCTCGCGCCTTTGGGCTGCTGTCTCTTGAGACAGCTGAGCTCCCAAGTAGGTGCTGCAAGGACTGGGACCCCCTGCCTGAGCCTGACTCCAGACAGAAGATGCAGTCAATCTTGTGGTCTCTTGCATCAGCTCCTGGCTGGGTCAGGGTGCAGAAAAGCCCAGCTGCCCTCGGAATCGTCCCTTGGGAAACCTTTTTGGGAGTCCCGAGGGCAAGGGCGCTATCCCCTTATATTTTTTTTAAAAAAAACCAATCTAGAGGAGATTGGTAGTGGGAAGGTCATATGGAACATGTGTAGTTCCTGCGCAGAGTGAGAGCCTGTACAGTGAACTGAGTCACAGGAAACAGTTGCCAGATGCTTTCACAGTGATAGTTGGCAACTGGCAGGAGGCTGGCCCTCCCTGGGTATGAGACAGGGAGAAGTAGATGTGTGCTGTGTGAAAGATATTGAGTAGGTCCCAATTCTCTCAAAAGCCTACTGGGATAACTGGTTCAAGTAGGTTTTGTTGTTGAGTTCTTGTTGGGTTCATATCAGGTGTCTAGGAGGAGTCTTACTAAGGAGGGACATGGGTGATGCCATTCCAATTTCAGTGATTTAAACTACAACTCCCATCAGCCCCAGGGATTGGGCTCGTTGGAGCTGTAGTTCAAAAAAGTAACTTTTCCAAGCTCTGGATTCACGTGATGGTAATGAAATGTCTTCTGCTACCATTTTACTACAGTAAATTTGTCATTACTAGTTAATATACATTTGCCATTTATGAAGGAGTCGGACAGTAGAAAAATAGAGGAGTCGGAGTCAAAGGTCTGGCGTATCGACTCCACAGCCCTGATTGGTTCAGATGTGTAGAAAGACATGTGCTTCTAGCAAATGTAGTATCAAGGAAGGTTTGGAGCACAAAGGGAAGGTTTAAGCAACTTTCTTCTATATCACTTCTCTGCTACAAATATCCCCTCCATTCCAATCCATTTTTCTTTTTTTAAAAACAAAAAAACTAGGGATCTATTACATGCATTGCTTGTAACATGTAATTAACCCCTCACTGTGATATGAATGTATGCATTCAAAGTCAGCAGCAAGAGAGATCACAAGCTTCCATTAAGTTTGACAATTCTTGAGTATTTTGTCTTTCTGACTTCTGTATTTTATTTATTTATTTGTTACATTTATACACCACCTTTCTTTCACCATGGAACCCAAGGTGGAATACATGTGAGTCCCAGGCGGTCTCCCATCCATGCACTGATCAGTCCCAGACCTGCTTAGCTTCAGCAAGGTGGTGGCCTCCTGTGCCTTCAGACCATAGCCTGGGTACTACTTCCTCAAGTAGGAAGGCTGGCACTTTTTTATCTTTCTTATCCAGAAAGTTGGAACTGAAAAGCCTGCTGGGAAATAACATTTAAAACCAAGACCTAAACCAAAACCTAAAACTTTCCCCAGTACCTTGACATTTCTGTAACATTCAGAGCCGATTTGCTCATCGCAGCAAGGATGATAATGCTGAAGCCATTCTGGGGGAATGCGTTATCAATTCCTAGCTGACATCTTTCACTAAATGGAACATTTAATTTGATCCTAGGCCAGTTCTGATTCTTTCTTCAGAAGAGTGCATGAAAATAAATGTGCTTCTTAAGGGTTTGGCACTCTTTACAGGCTGCATTCTCTTTTTAAAATGAACTTTAGCTGTTTTGCAGTGCAGTTACTGTCGAACTGCTGGTAGCAACACCTCATTAGTCAAAATACTCTACAGCCTAGGCTGGTTCAATGCTCAAATGGGTTTAGAATTCACATCTGCACAGTAAAGGTGGAACAGAAATGAAACTGAAAATCATCTAAAAATTGGTTCTGCACAAAGCAGGAGAACATAAAAGGGAAAATGTAGTCCTTTAGCACCATCTTTGTATTTATCTTTGCAAGTGATATTTTCCTTAACAATTGATTTGCATGTGTTGAATATGTGAATTATAGCAATACCTGAAACACCTATATAAGTAAGCATGGAGTAAACAAAAGTCATGTTATTTTTTAAAAAACCACATTTGTGCTTTATAATAGTAATTCAGATACTGAGTTTTCCAAGCTAGAAATGTGTCCAGCATAAGGCAGCCATAATGGTAACATTGGATGTAACCACATTTAAGCAAATCAGCCTGTAGATGAGTTGCTCACTTGCACAAGCAGCCCAAGTGTTCCCATTTCACTCTCCCTTTTTCCTGAGGAAAAGAAACAACACAGCAGCTGCCTTACTGTTACATCTGAACCAACACTCATGGTTTGTTTCTTCCAAACAAATTACTTTCAGAAGGCAGGAACAAACCTTGATTTCCAATGGTGGTTTAGACAGAAACAAACCATGTGCACTGGTCTGGATAATATTGCTAATCCAGGTAGTTCATGGATTCCACACTCACCTAAGAGATGAGTGAAGCAAGAACGTTTGGGCGGTGTGCATCAGCATGCACCTTATGCACAGGCTAAGTTGTAACTATGGCTTCACATTACATCCAAATTTACTTTTCCAAATCTTTGTACTTTATTTTCCAGATTTGTTCCTTCTCTCTCTGTGTGTGTGTTTTTGAACTGCAACAACAACAACAACAACAACAACAATAATAATATAAATGTATTATTCATATGGCAATCTAGTTAGCTCTTACATCTGTTATTTCTACCTTTTAGTCATAAACATTGCCCAATGCATATGTTCAATCCATTATCATCATCATCAATTACCTGCCCTTCACCTGAAGGTCCCAGGATGGGTTACAACAATTTTTACATACATTAATAACAACCTACAATCACAAAATAGGGTGGGTCCTAAAAATATACATCTCGGGTGACAAAGGGAATGGAAAAGGGATTTAGATCATCTTACCTGCTCCCCCCCCCGACAGGTAAGTATTTGAAAACACATTTGTTTAGGGGTCTAAACACACATACTTAATGCATGTAGACCCCTATGGGAAACCAAACTACATGGACATCTAGAGCAAGACATGCATGGAGAAATAATAGATAAATCGGAATAAACCAAATTGTTCACCACATGTTGGACTGATGTGTACACAGAGGAATTATCTAAACAAAAATGCCATAATCCAGTTTGTAGACATGCCATGTTTAAAGGAATTATCTAAACAAAAATGCCATAATCCAGTTTGTAGACATGCCATGTTTAAATCTGATTGTTTCATTGTATAGCTAACTGTTTACTCTGCAGATGGTGCCCAGCATGTATGATATTTCATGATAATGTTTAAACTGCAAACATAGAAACACCAAATCTGAATGGTGCCTATCATATGTTCATCACACAAAAGAGCTGCATCACTGTGGAAATAACATAATAAATAGAAGAAACATACTGGAAGGGTTCAAACATAAAATAAACTACAGTTTAACATTTTCAGTATGAGCTGCAGTGAGATATGAGTTCATGCACTCCCTCTTCCCTTCTCCACTTTTGATATGGTTGGAGATTGAAAGCTTGTACTTCAATTTTAGATCAACCACAGTTTAGCATTATATCCAAACCCTCATAGCCTTAACTAAGGTTTGTTGAAACAAGATATTTTCTTAAAGTATACAAGCTGCTATTAATTTTTAAAAAACTGAAAGTAAACCCTTCCTCATACGTGTGCTAGAGGAAGATAGGACAGCACACAAGACTTAGTGCAAGAGTGAAGAACTTTTGTCTTCCCAGGTTCTGTTGGACTCCGATCATACCTAGCCAGCATGGCCAATGGTCAAGGAGATGTTAATTGTAGTCGAGGAACATATGGAGGCCACATGTCCTCCACTCCTGGTATAGGATTACATCTGAATTAGCACGCTGTGTTTCAGCCTTTGTGGAGTAGAAATCAGGTACTCCTTATGTGTTATAAAGGACTCAATTTAACTGACTTCCTAATTTTGAACAGACAACTCAGTATAGCTATAGCTTGTGATTTGTGAAATAAATGAAGAGCTTGTAATACCAGCACTAAACATTATAATACACCACTATCAGTAGAACACAGGAAGCTGCCTTATACTGGGTCAGACCATATGTTCATCTAGGTCAGTACTGTCTACTCTGACTGGGAGCAGCTAAGTAGGGTTTCAGACAGAGGATATTCCCATCCCTATTGGAAGAAGTTGGGGATTAAAATTTGGGCCTTTTGCATGCAAAGAAAATCCTCTATGACTGAGCTATAGTCATTCCTCAAAAACTGACTTTGAAAACAACTCTTTTGAAAACAGCAAGGTTATACAAATTAGTGGACATATTTTCACAACCAAACTCAAAGTGGTTCCAGTGAACTCAGTGTATAGATTAGCAATAATCTATACACATTTGGCACAAAACATTTAGGAAAATAATATTAAGCATCTTCAAAAGCTAGCAGCAGTCTATAGACATTTGATTTTGATTTGATCTGATTTTAATATTTCTACCCCACCTTTCGGCCAAAAGGCCCTCAAGGCAGCTTACAAAAAAACACAAATATAGAGAGACATCAATCAGTAAAACATCAATAATACATCAGTAAAACATCAGTAAAACATCAATAAAACATAAAAACAATACAATTTGCAAAAATTAAATAGTTAACCTTCATTAGATATTGATGGTGGAAATCATACAAACAGCACATGCCGACCTTAGAAAAAAGAACAGCCTTGCGAGCCTTTCCTTTGGCACAAAAGGAAAATACTATACATCATCAAAAGCTAGAAATCTAGCAATAAAGCAAAGCCTTTTTCAGAACATAAAAGTGCATTTATAACCATTACATATTGTGTTCAGGAGCATAAGGTTAAAAACAAGAACAACAGTCTTGTTGAGCAATTTATCACAGACAACAACTCATGTCAAAGACCCTGAAGGCAAGATACTTATCTAAACCTATCTGGTTCAGAAAAAATCACAAGAAAAAAGCAGCAATTGTCATTTCATGGGATAAGGAGGGGAGTGGACAAAGGGAATTATCTGTAGATAACAGTTACAAAGCCAAAGCTAAAGCCAAAAAGAATGAGGTGTAATTCTGGAACAAATATCATACACGTACACACACCTTCCAACTCAGGAAATTTTAACTCACCGTTTTTGTTGGACAAAAAAGTCATCACAGAAACCACTGAACTGTGCCGAAGGTAACCTTGTATATCAAAGAGCAAGGAGATAGAGTCCAGGCAATTTTAGACTATGTATTAACAAACAAAATGAGATAATTGAGATTTCAGAAGTGCTGCAACATGGAATAGTGCTTAAATGGGCCATGAGGCTTGATCCCTCATTATACAAATTTAAGAGAGGTATTGAAAAATTAAATTTAACAATCTTGCTTCAAGACTAACAGAATTATTGTGGCATTAACTTTTGTAGCTTTATTACGGACAAGATATCACGGGGAATCCAGGTTGTCTCACAGGAACTTCACTTTATCTGCTCAAAGAAAAAGAATAACCTCATTTGGATGCCATGCTAAACTATGGTTTAGTAATATGCAAATGAGCCTAAGGGTTCATTATTTCCCCCTCAGCTCTCCTTCTTCAGCATGACTCTAAAAAGATTAGAAGGTTTTGCTTCCACATTTTAACTAATTGCAGTTATTTGTTGAATACATTTACATGTTATTTATTAATTTATTTATTATTTTATTTATATCCCGCCCATCCTCCCAGCAGGAGCCCAGGGCAGCAAACAAAAGCATTAAAAACACTTTAAAACATCATAAAAACAGACTTTAAAATACATTAAAACAAAACATCTTTAAAAACATTTTTTAAAAAGCTTTCAAAACATTTTTTTTAAATAAAAAGGTTAAAAAAAATTTTTTTAAAAAAAGGTTTAAAAACATATTAAAAAGCAATTCCAACACAGACACAGACTGGGAAAGGTCTCAACTTAAAAGGCTTGTTGTAAGAGGAAGGTCTTCAATAGGCGTCGAAATGATAACAGAGATGGTGCCTGCCTAACATTTAAGAGGAAGGAATTCCATAGGGCAGATGCTGCCACACTAAAGGTCCATTTACTATGTTGTGCAGAACAGACCTCCTAAGATGGTATCTGCAGGAGGCCCTCACCTGCAGAGCGCAGTGATCGACTGGGTATATAAGGGATAAGACGGTATCGTGGTCCCAAGCTGTATAGGGCTTTGTACACCAAAACTAGAACCTTGAACTTGGCCCGGTAACAAATGGGCAGCCAGTGCAATTCTTTCAGCAGTGGAGTGACATGTTAGCAATGCCCTCCCCCAGGGAGCAGTCTCACGGCCACATTTTGCACCAGCAGCAGCTTCCGGACCAACCTCAAGGGCAGCCCCACATTGAGTGCATTACAGTAATCCATCCTGGAGGTTACCAGTGCATGGACAACAGTGATCAAGCAATTCCAGTCCAGAAATGGCCACAGCTGTCTTACCAGCCAAAGCTGGTAAAACACACTCCTACCCAGGTCACCTGGACTCTAGCAACAAAGATGGATCCAGAAGCACCCCCAGATTATGGACCTGCTCTTTCAGAGGGAGTACGACCCCATCCAAAGCAGGCAACTGACCAGCTATCTGAACTTGGGAACCACCCACCAACAGTGCCTCCATCTTCCTAGGATTCAGACTCAGTTTATTGGCCCTCATCCAGCCCAACAATGAGTCCAGGCAGTGGTCCAGAGCTTGCACAGCCCCTTCCAATTCAGATGTTACAGAGAAATAGAGCTGGGTATCATCAACGTGCTGCTGACACCTCACCCCAAATATCCTGATGACCGCTCCCAAGTGCTTCATATAGAGGTTAAACAGCATGGGGGACAAGATGGTACCCTGTGGCACCCCACAGCACAACTGCCAGGGCTTCAAAAGACAATCACCCAATGCTATTTTTTTTAAAAACGAACTTGGCGATAGGATCGGAACCACTGTAAAACAGCACCTCCAATACCCATTGCACCAAGTTGGCCCAGAAGGATACCATGGTTAATGGTATCAAAAGCCGCTGACAGATTAAGTAAGAGTAACAGGGTTGCACTCCCCCTGTCCTTCTCCCAATGAATGCCATGCATCAGGGCAACCAAGGCCTGAACCCAGACTGGAATGGGTCAAGATAATCTATTTCATCCAAGAGTACTTGCAACTGCTGCACCACAGCCTTCTCAATCACTTTCCCTAAGAAGGGGGTATTTGCGACCGATCGGTAATTGTCGCAGACCAATGGGTCCAAGACGGGCTTTTTCAGGAGTGGTCGGATCATTACAGTGGCTGGAACCACTCCCTCCTGCAATGATGCATTGACCACACCCTGGATCCATGTTCTAATCCAGTGGTTCCCAACCTGGGGGCTGGGACCCCCAGGGGGGCCGCAAAGTAATCCAGAGGGGGCCGTGAACAGTAAAGAAATAAATTATTATTTTTTTTAAAAAAAGTCTTCACTCCCTCAACACTGTCTGCTTTCCACTGGTGCTGCAGATGACACCTCCCCCTTGCTCCAAACAAGAGGGGAGGCCTTTTGCTGAAGCTCCAGAGCGTCTTTCAGGTGCACTAAGGGCAGGCATCTGCCTATAAAATACATGGCAGATGCCAAAGGAGGCTGAGGGTGGGGCTACCAGGAAGAAGAGGGGATTACTATCACTGATTCCCATCTGCTTGCACTGCCGCTACTGACAACACCTTTACTTAGAATGAGAGGAGAGGGGTTTTTGTGAAGCTAAAAGAAGCAAGGCTGCAAAGAAAGGCTGCTTTCCTCCTTCCTTCCTGGCAGCCAGCCTGTCTCCCTGGGGGGAGGGGGTCACAAAAAAAATTCAGCTTATAAAGGGGGTCCCATGCTCATAAAGGTTGGGAACCACTGTTCTAATCTATAGCATAGTGCTACGTGCACAAGCAGGAAGGAGCTACCACAGGCCCAGGCTCCTGCCCTGCTAACAAGCCAACTTCACAACACATGCTTTCATAACAAGCCAACTTCAAAACATAGGTTACAAAGCTGGTGTCCTTGTCACCACCACTTTCTACCACTAAGTAGAGGCAACTTCCTATGTGATATGGTCAAAGGCAGGCCTGGATTTCTGGCTTGGTACTGAGGCAAGGTCAAGACATTGGATGAGAGTCAGGCTATGTTCAATGTTTCGTGGCAACTGTTCAGAACTATGATCAGTGATCCTGCAGCTGAGATAGAAGAAGCAAGTTCCCCCAGCACTAGCTTTCAGCAACTGCCAGAACTTTATGGTCTGTTCTACAGAGTCAATACTAAGGCTACATCCTCCAAGTGGTGCATTTGCCCAATTAATTTGTCTTATTTGACACAGCAAGGTTTTGAGTTGTAGGGGCTTGTCAGGGTTTTTCTGATTGTCCAATGAGGCAGAAACCTATTATTCATTGTCTGGTGGCCAAGGTACCCCTCATGATTCAGGGGACGTGTGTGGAGTCTGCTACTGGCAGATCGACTTAGCAAGTCCTGGGCAGCTGATCCATACCCTCTTCTGATGTACTAGTGCTCATGGATTCTACATCGAAGGACTCATGATCCACAGTCTGGGCAGTTGGCTTGTTAAACTAGCCACAATTAGTTCTAAACTATCACCTCCAGTTCTTACATAATGACAATCAGGCTTTGGGGAAACTGAAACTAAATTATGTCATAGGCTTCCTCCTGCCTGTACAGGAGGTGGAGCAAACAAGCCCAAAGTTCATGGCACCTCCTTCCTCCTTGTGCATGTAGTGCTAATTTAGTTTAACATTACCTGTGAATGTGGTCTTTATGGGCAGTATCCAACTAACTCGTTTGGTCAGCACAAGGATTTCCACATGCACAATGAAACATCCTCCCTCTCCTCTCCCTGCCCACACTCTACACCATCCCCAGATCTGGTCCAGAGGGTTTGGGGAATCCTCAGAACAAGTCTAATGGGTGAATGGGACACGAAGAGGGGAAGTTCCATTGTACAAGCAGAAATCCTTCCATTGACAGAATAACTTAAGACACTCCACCCCCATGTCCGAACAGGCAGATTTTGGTTAGCCTTAACTGTGGTTTAGGGGACCAAGTCAACTTCAAACCATGGTTTACAACCTTGTCTATCTCTCCTAAATTATACTCAAGATTAACCAAGCTTTCAGGGTCACACATAATAAACTGTTTAATTAAAATCAGAAGAGAAAACTTCTGAATTACTCCTTGCAGCCATAGGAGTGGGGAGGGAGGAGCACATTTGCCTAACACCCATGTATGGTTTAGGATTACATTCCAATCAGATTAATATGGACTTTTTAGTATTGCTTGTCACATTGCAAGTCACCTAAATGCAAATATACAAAGGAATATGTGTGCACCTCTAATAAATAAAGTTCACTACCATTATATAAACATAATGCTAGACTTAGGAAGATTTTATAAATCTGAGAAGTAGTGATGAGGTGTGTATAATTTCTCTGAAATACATGAGTAGTACCTGCATACACTTCTAGTCAGATAGATATCTTCCAAATGTGTTGTTCAATTTTGTTTTTTAAAAAAGTGAAGCTGTTTTTATTGCTACCATTTCATTGACAAATATCTGACAAACATGATTGACGAGTAATATGTTGTCTGTAGTAGTACTGTCTACTGTAGTATGTGGTCAAATAACAATCAAGTATTTAAAACGCTTATTAGAAATGCAATGCATGGAGAGTTGCCTTTGTACTAAAACAAAGACTATTTGTTTCATTTATATACTAGGTTCATATAAAATATCATATAAAAATAAATTCTAAACAATCACATCCTATGTCAATTCTAATCTAAAAGTTTTGTGTAAACATAAAATGAGTATGTATCATATTCAACATACAGAAATAACTCCTTCACTTGCAGACTAGGGTTCCAAGAATAGTTTAATTGCAAATTTTGTCTAACATAAAATTACACAAAGATCACACTGAAGAGAGATGTTTTCAAATGCAATTCTACTTATACTACATAGATGCCTTCTTCCCCAAAGCAGGAGTGGCAAAACTCAGGCTTGGGACCAAATGTGGTTCTTAAAACCTCTCTATCCAGCCCTTGAGATCCTCCCCATGCCACTGCCCCTCTCCCCAGGCCACACTCTTCACAGTTCCTGCTCCACACCATCCTTGAATGCTTTGCCTGGCATGTGTCCGTGAAGTGTAATTATGCTTCTTGTTTGCCTGGATGAAAGATGGAAGGCAAGACTGTATGTATAGAAACCTCTGACAACTTTTATGTGTGGTTGAAATGCAGTAGGCTACTATACAAAGGTATAGCATTGATCCACGAGTTTTTCCTCTGGCTCCACCCACCACTGCAATATGGCTGTCCAAAAGGTTGTCGACAACACAGCCCTCAGGCTCAAAAAGGTTCCCCACTCTTGTCCTAATGTGTGGGTGGGTTGGTGGATGTGCCTAGAGTTGACATTCTTACATATCTTATGGAATTTTCATAGAGTGGGGTGGGGGGAAGAGGAGATTGTGCAGAGTATAGCATTCCACACAACAGAAACAAGCCAATAAATATTTTACTGCAGATGCTGTAGTAAGCAACACAAAGGAAACTTCAGCTGAACGCAAGGAATGTGATAAAGCACTTTCATTCATTACCAACCACTACATACCCCTTGGGAAGTAAAGTAAAATGCTTAGAGAAAATGTAAACAAACATTTCAAAGAGAGACAGATGGGGTAAGTGGATTACTTTTGTTTCACTTACCGAGACTTTCATTATGCAACTATTGGTACGTTCAGCTCCGTTTTAATTGGTTTACCGTACATGAAGATAATTCATATTGCTATTACTGTGGAATCAGAACTGGGACTGTTTTATTCTACTTGATCCAATGCAAAATCAGTTTATTAAGAATCCTTTAGTTTAATGCTAACTGAAGCAATTATAAACTATGAAGACTCAAGACTCAAAAATTAGCAATTAGAGAGTGGACAGGACAACAATGCTCTACTAAGAAACTGGACTGAAAGGGCACATACAATTATTTATTTATTTGTTTTCTTACATTTATATCCTGTTTTTCTTTCATCAAGAAACCCAAGCCAACATACATTTATTGTTTCTTTGTTTATTGAATTTATATCCTGCCCTTCCTCTCAGAAGGAGCCCAGGGCAGCACATGTGGTTCCCAAGTGGTTTCCCATCTAGGTACTGACTAGACCAGACCTGCTTAGTTTCAGCAAGGTGGCAGCCTCATGTGCCTTCAGACCATAGCCTACAATTTTTTTAACATCCTGCAATTGTTCTTTGGGAATTGATAGGAAGATTTAATTCTTTGGAAGTTGGAAGTAGAAACCAGTTAATTGTGACACAAACATAATTTCTGTAAGTTGGATTTTGGGGAGAAGGAAATAGGACAGTTCAATTTTTGCATTGGTTTTCTGATATAAATTGCCCAGGATTTCAAACTTAATGCCTCCCTCACTGCCCACCTGACATGTTGCATTTGCAGTGGGCTTGGTTTTTCAGTATACTGCACGTCCACTCAACTTACTGAAACAGGTCTGATGTGCTCAAGCATGTTGCAAGGGATGTTACTTTGGAGACAGGGGAGCTGTTATTGCAAGAGGAGAAGGGAAGGGTGGGAAGAAATAATTCAAAAGAAGGAAAGAGGAGTCAAGGGAAAGAAGACCCCTCCCTTAGTGTATGAAAACTTGCAGGATTTTGTGTATAAAAGTGTGCACTGAGAGAGGTTTCCAAGGGGGTAGGAAAGTCTACAGCCCAAGTCCAGAATATGTTCTGTCATGCCCCTCCTACTAGTTTGCAATAATAATAACAATAACAGCAGCAGCAACAACAACAACAATAATAATATTATGCAGGATATCGATCAGGCAAAAAATATCATTAAAACCTGATAGCAATAAAACCAGCAAAACGTGTGCACACAGCCTCCTGTCTAGAAGCAGCCCTAGTTCAAGCAATGCTACTCATGCCCAGAATAGACCCATTGAAATAAATGGCCATGACTAACTCGGCTCCATTAATTCCAATGGGTCTACTCTGAGTAGAACTTAGATATAACACAATATTTTGGAGAAAAGCAACTTTCCTCATGATAAACCCAGCTTGCTCTAAATTTACTCTAAGGAGTGAACTGGTTTTGAGGTCTGCACAACTTAACTGTCCTTTTCCATCTGAGATGATCAATTGTATATTCACTCTCCAAGGTAAATACCTGCATGAGAACTGAATACACATTCACTCAGTATCTTCTGAGACATTTGTTTTCAACAGAGAATATAGGTTGAGACTGTTTTCATTAAGGGTTTTTTAAGCTGATCAATGCCTTTGACATTTGTAGAAATCCACCTTAGACAGTTTATGGAAAGGTGAAATAGAATGTTATCAATAAATAAATGCAATGCCGGCAGAGGACCAGATATGTTACTAAACAACAGTTTAGTGCAAGGATATCTGAAGAACCTCCTTATACCACTTGTGCTTAGTCAGACACTCCACTTTGTGTTCCCCACCTTCAGAAGAGAGTGAGCAGACAGAAGAGATTAGATCTTTTAAATTGCAGCACAGTGAAAGCCCTCCTGAGGGCCCAGTCTTGGCCCAATCACTGCTCACCTTCTGGCAAGCTGTGAATGCCAGCCTCTTCAAGACCAATTTTCTCTGATGGTACTATTTTGTTTTGTTTTTTCCACTTGCAAGGCAGTTACTAATTATGCTTTTTGTTGTTGCTTATACATTTGTATTCTACTGCTGTGATAGTTTTATTATTATTTATTGCTTTATTGTATGGTAGTTCTACTGTTTACTTTTTTATTGAGTTTTAATTCCTCCTGGGGGTCCTTTGGACCAAAACTACTGGGTAATAAAAATAATAAATAGTAATTATGAGGATTGATCAGATGTTTGAAAGCTTCTGCACATACTGGCAAGCTGGGAGAAAATCTAACCTAGAGATTGAAGTCAAACACACTAGTTTTAGATATGTAGATTTATATCATTTATTTATTCATTTATTCATTCATTTATTGATCTATTTATTTATTTAGTATCCTGCCCTTCCTCCCAGTAGAAGCCCAGGGCGACAAACAAAAACACTAAAATACTCTAAAATATCACAAAAACAGACTTTAAAATATATTAAAACAAAACGTCTTTAAAACCATATTCTCAAAAAATTATTTTTAAAAAGCTTTCAAAGGATCTTAAAAAGCAATTTGAACCAGAATCAGATTGGGATAAGGTCTTTACATAAAAGGCTTGTTGAAATAAGGTCTTCAGTAGGCACCGAAAACATAACACAGATGGTGCCTGTCTAATATTTAAGGAGAGGGAATTCCAAAGAGTAAATGCCACTACACTTAAAGGTCTGCTTCCTAAGTTGTGTGGAACGGACATCCTGACATTCGTGCCCATACAACCCCCCTGTTGCAACAACTCCACTGGTTGCCGATTTGCTTCCGGACTCAATTCAAGGTGCTGGTGTTGTCCTTTAAAGCCCTTCACGGCCTAGGCCTTGTCTATCTGTCCGATCGGTTGTCTTCCTATGAACCCCCCCCGTTCTCTCAGGTCCTCCGATAATTCGCTCCTTAGGATACCATCAACCTCACAAGTTCATCTTTCAGGAACCAGAGATAGGGCATTCTCTGTTATCGCCCCTAGACTCTGGAATTCCCTGCCAATAGAGGTCCGATCGGCCTCCTCGCTTCCGGCATTCCGTCGCCAGGTCAAGACGTTCCTTTTCTGTCTCGCATTTAACCTGGACTGAGAAATAGGAAATCTCTTGACCATGAGAGATTATGGAGTAATTATGTGTTTATTGTATTGTATACAGCCTTTTACTATTTTAATCTTATCTTATAAGTTGTATCTATGGTGTATGTCTTGTTTTTATAAGGTATTTTCGGTCTATGTTCTTTTATTATAGAGTTGTTCACTGCTCTGAGCTTTCCAGGAAGATAGAGCGGCATAGAAATGTTTTAAATAAATAAATAAATAAGATGGTATCTGCAGGAGGCCCTCACCTTCAGAGTGTAGTGATCGACTGGGTATATAAAGAATAAGACAGTATTTCAGGTAACCTGGCCCCAAGTTTTATAGGGCTTTGTACACCAAAACTAGAACCTTGAACTTAGCCTGGTAGCTAATAGGCAGCCAGTGCAATTCTTTCAGCAGTGGGGTGACATGGTGACAATACCCTGCACCAATGAGTTGTCATGCCGCTGCATTTTGCACAAGCTGCAACTTCCAGACCAACCTTAAGAGTAGCCCCACATAGAGTGCATTACAGTAATCCAGCCTGGAGGTTACCAGTGCATGGACAGTGGTCAGGCTATCCCAGTTCAGAAATGGCCACAGTTGTCTTACCAGCTGAAACTGAAACTGGTAAAAGGCACTCCTAGCCACTGAGGTCACTTGGGCCTCTAGCAACAGAGATGAATCAGGAGCACCCCCAGACTACGACCCTGCTCTTTCAGAGGGAATATGACCCCATCCAAAGCAGGCAACTAACAAATTATTCAAACTTGGGAACCACCAACCCACAGGGTCTCAGTCTTGCTACAATTCAGACAGTTTATTGGCCCTCATTCAGCCCACCACCAAGTCCAGGCACAGGTCCAGGGCTTGCACAGCCTCTGCCGATTCAGAGAAATAGAGCTGGGTATCATCAGCATAGTGCTGACACCCCGCAGAAAATCTCCTGATGACTTCATCTAGATGTTAAACAGCATTGAGGATAATATGGTACCCTGCAGCACCCCTACGCACAACTTTCATGGGGCCGAAATCACCCATTGCTGTTCTCTGAAAACGACCTGGAGGTAGGATCAGAACCACTGTAAAATAGTGCCTCTGTTACCTATTTCACTAAGTCGGTCAGAAAGATACCTTGGTTAATGGTATCAATAGCTGCCAAGAGATCAAATAAGAATAACAGGGTCGCACTCCCCCTGTCCTTTTCCCGATAAAAGTCATCCATTAGGAGACCAAGGCTAATTCATTCCCATAACCAGGCCTGAACCCAGATTGGAATGGGTCAAGATAATCTGTTTCATCCAAGAGTACTTGCAATTGCTGCACCACAACTGTCTCAATCACCTTCCCTAAAAAGGGGGTATTTGTAACCAGGCAGTAGTTGTCACAAATCAATGGATCTAAGGTGGGCTTTTTTAGGAGAGGTCAGATCACTGCCTCTTTCAGGGTGGCTGGAACCTATCCCACCTGCAACAACATGTCAATCATGCCCTGGATCAACTCAGTCAAACTCTCTCTGCAAGCTTTAATAAGCCAAGAAGGGCAAGGGTAGAGAGGAAACATTGCTGGCTGTATCATCACAAGCACCTTGTAGACATCATCAGGCCCAATCAACTGAAACTGTTCCCAAGAAGTTGCAGCAGACGTTGCACAGGACACCTCATTGGGGAATACAGTATATGTGGATGGGGCATCAAGACTGCTACGGAGGCGAGCAACTTTACCCTCAAAGTTCCTTGCAAACAATTCATAGTCAGCCTCCAAAGGGTATAAAACTCTTCCTAGAGTTGATGTCAACAGACCCTGACAATACAGAAAAGCTCCACAGGATGGCTACTTGAGGATATGATGGTGGCAGAGGAGTGAGCCTTCTTCACCACCCTTACCACCGCAGAGTAGACACGGTTGTGATGTTCTACTCATGCCCGATCAGCCTCACAGCATCTAGCCATCATCCAGCCTGTTTCATTGCCCATAGCTCACTCGTGTACCAAGGTGCAAACTGGGCTTCACAATGTCGGGGGTGCTCAGGGGCAATCATGTTAAAAGCCCAGTGTGCCTCACTGTTCCACAGTGTAACAAGGGCTTCAACAGAGTAACCTACTCTATCTACTGGGAACTCCCTCAGGGCATTCAGGAATCCAGTGGATTCCATTTGTCTCTGTGGGTGGACCATCTTAATCTGTCCACCATCACTCCACAGGAGAGGATCGGAAATCTAAAACTAAACTTCACCAGAAAGTGGTCTGCCCATGACAATGGGGTGACATCCATCCCCCCCTATCTCCAGACCACCCTTTCCTCTATCTCAAGCAAAAATCAAGCTGATGGTGTGCCCTACCTTATGTGTCGGGCTGGTCACAACATGAGAAAGCCCCATGGTGTCCCGTCCAGAGCTGGAACCATGAGACGGAGATGCGGGTGAAATTAAATCTTGCTTTATTAGAGTAATGGATACATCTAGGACATTGCGCTTCATATAGAAACCTGCCTTACTCACTAGAAACCCCTAACTACACTCTAGACATGCTCTGCGGCGCGTGAAGGAAGTTGACTCAGCAACTCCCCTCTTTGAGAGGCCAGCTTATGTAGGGAACATTTTCGATTGTAATCTCTGACTCCTTCGTAAGTCCTGTCTCTGCCCTGTCCGTTTCTCACGGCGGTGGGCACAAGGCGAGGAGGGGCATGTTTCCAACCACTCATCAGAAGACACCTGCTCTTGGGCTGCAGGCTCGAGGTCAGGAGGTGGCGTCATGCTGGTAGCGTCCTGGGAACTGCTTCGCAAGGGAGGAGTTGGTATAACCTCTGGGGCGTCCCCTGACAGGCCTTCGGGAACAACTGGGGATGGCGCACTCTCCTCTATGGAGCTCACGCCACCCGTGGGAATTGGCTGGAGTTCAAGTTCACTGCCCCCCCAAGGCCTCGAGCAGACTCAACAACTTCTGGGTATTCCGAACCTTCTGGCAGCTGAGGCGCCTGAAACTCATGCCTCTCCCCTCCCTGCTCCTTCAGGGAGAGCCAAGGCTCAACACATGGTCATCATGGAGGCCATGAAGTCCTGAGCCGGAACACTAGGGGGATCAGGGGACTGGAAACAAAGCCCTATGAGGAGAGACTGAAAGAACGGGGCATGTTTAGCCTGGAGAAGAGAAGGCTGAGGGAAAATATGATAGCACTATTCAAGTACATGAAAGGTTGTCACAGAGAAGGGCTGGGATCTCTTCTCAATCGTCTGAGTGCAGGACATGAAATAATGGGCTCAAGTTGCTGGAAGCCAGATTTCAACTGAACATCAGGAAAAACTTCCTAACTGTTGGAGCAATATGACAATGGAACCAATTACCTAGAGAGATAGTGGGCTCTCCGACACTGGAGGCATTCAAGAGGCAGCTGGACAGCCATCTGTCGGGAATGCTTTGATTTGGATTCCTGCATTGAGCAGGGGGTTGGACTTGATGGCCTTATAGGCCCCTTCCAACTCTACTATTCTATGATTCTATTATTCTATGACTAGAGGCAGCCTCAGCATGGACATTGGAACCACCCAGGACTATCGTTCTGGGCTCCTCCAATACCAATTATGCTTTTGCAAATAACCTCAGCGAAGACAAATTCTCCAGTATTTTCTCCACTAGGGGAATTGTAACACATCAGAACCCTGGCCAGTACTGCAAATATGTGAGTTTTTGTAACCACATTGTACAGAAAATACACATTATCTTCTGTCATGAAAAATAATGTAATGGGTAGTCTTGAGGGATGAAATCCATCTTCTCATCAGCAAACGACTTCTTTCCTTGAAATGCTTTTTATATCCAGTATCTTTCTCCTAGCATCCTAACATTTCATTTATCATCCAATGCACTTTTCATGACAGCAGCCCTCTTAACAGAAAACTCCTTACCCTCTTTTATTTAATAAAACTCAGTTTAGTTGAAGCAGATCACTTTATGTTTAAATTCTAGCCACTTTTGAACACATTAAAAGTCTTACTCCTTACTTTTAAGCAGTTTAAAAAGCTACTTCTCTTTGACTCTCTTAATATTTGATTGTAATAATACAGCAAGGAACAACCCTTAGGAAGCTCACTCCAAGTGCAGTGGAAGTACTCGGCTACCCTTACATGTAAGCAATTTGTGACTGAATAGCTTTGGTGTCAGGACAACGCATACTGATTCTTCCACTTAGCAGGTTTTCTCAACTGAAAATGTCAACTTGTTCACATTTTTTTATATTTTAGAGTGCTCGGTCCACAATGTCTAAAACAATGCAGTTTTTATTAACAGCTACAGGACAAACCTATTCATTAAAGAAACAGCACCTATGAAACTAGTAGAACTTTGGATTGATTGTCTTTAGTGAGAGGCTATCAAGAGGTTCCCGTTAACCATCATTCTGACTCTTGGGGTCAATTCCTCACCCAGGTGCACTTTTTATTCTGCAATTTACACAAAAGTAGACCTACCAGGTAGACCTTCTAGGATATTGTCACAAACTGTCAGACATGTGACAGCCCCAAATTTCAGCCAGTTACTACTTACCATTTTCCTTCTGGAAACAAAAAAACACCCGAGGTCAAAATATACCCCAGACATTCATTGGATTTGCCACTGGGATGCATTTTGACCTCAGCCAATGTTAGCAGATTACGGTCAAAAAAGACCCCATTGTTTTTTCATAGAAAGAAAGGTCAGGGCTAGTAAACAAAGTGAAACAGGAATCAAATTACCCTTTCCACCTTTGCAAGGGCAAGCAAGCTTGCATTCACATGACAAAGTTACATGACAAAGCAGTAAACAAACTTTCAATCACATCTCCAAGGTCTCTTTGTTGCAGAAGGACACATCTTTGGCTCCTGGAAAAATAAAATATGGCTTCAACAAGCAAAGTAAGTTTTATTTTAAAATCAGTGGGATTTGTAATCCCCCTTCTTTGCCCAAGCTCCCCCTCTCCACCCAATCTGCTGGGAAATGTAGGGTCCCCACCCTCTGTTTCATGCAATTCTAGCTGGGCATACCAAGCAGATTGCAGGCAGGCTGTCTCATTGCATTCAAAGTATGGTGTTTTCCCCCTTTTGCCAATCTAGCTGGGCATACCAGAGGAAGAAATGGAAGGACCTGGAGAGCATCCCCCAAAACAGTCCGTCACAGAACAGCCAGGGACATTATCAGAGAACACCTAAGGCCAACAGTTTTCTTGCAGGTTTATTTATGGGGTCAGAGAAGACAGCAGAAAACCATGAACATTAGTTTTCTGTTGTAATAAAGTTCTTTCTTAACTTTTTACTTTTTTTACTTTAAAACATAGTTTTTGTTATTTGTAATTGAAATAAAAATAACTTTTTAAAGGAGCAGAAATTTTGTTGTTTACTCAATATGCATAGGGAAGAGGCAAATGCTTGCTGCTCAAAAAAAAATCTACCTCCTCTGTATCAGTGTTTTCTGGCTCTGGGATGCACTCAAATTTTTGCAAAATTCAAGTTTGACCTTGGGTTTCCTATTTATTTGTCCTTTTTTTGTATTCATGGATCGGGTTTTCTTCTAACAGTTTTCTGCGGCTGAAGATTATTTTTTTTACAATTTGACTCAAAAATATCAATATTAATATCTATATGTTCCTCAAAATAAGAATATTAATATTGATATTTTGAGGAAAATAACAATATTTTTTTAAATCTATGAAAAATATTTTAAAAAATATCAATATTAATATCAATATTTTTGCAGAAAAAAATTGATCGGTATTTATCACAAATAGCGAACATTGATCCCCGACGAACCATTATCTGAAGGAAGTTCGATGGAGGGAAAATCAAACTGGCACTGAAATGTGGATCCCATCCCTACTCTGGGTGTTCGGTTGTCAAGCACACTTGTAGTGATACCCCCCCCAAAAAAACAAAGGTTTCTGAGGATAAGAAATTATCCCACCTTATCATTGGAAATCTTATTAGGGTCAAACTATACCCCCAAAACTGTGTGATTCCCCCCCCAAAATAGGGTTGAATGTTAAAATGTTTGTGTTCATTTCTCCCTCCTTGCAATGTTCTAACACATAGATTAAAACATTTTCCTTTGCCTAAGTGTATACAATATTATAGGATAAAAAACTAGTTCAAAAGGAAACTTAAAGGGTGGTATCCTTGGGCTGTGTCCAACTAATGTGTTGCACGAACACAGGGATTTCTGTTTGCACATCAGAACCATCCTCCCATGTTCCCCATAAAACTGTTCTAGGAATTCCCCCAATCCTGCACAGCAGATTTGGGGAGGGTGTGGGGTGCATGCAGGGAGAGCAGGGGAGGAGGGGGCAAGAAGTTCAGTTGTGCAAGTGGAAATACTTGTGCTGATAGAACACATTAGTTAGCCCAAGGTGTTTACAAATGTACAAATCTGCCCCAAAACATGCAAATTACAAGACACTCAGTCTCTCATATGGTGCTCACTTACAACATAGCCCTCATGCTTATACACCTTCTCTTGTTCTTCAGGACAAATTCTCATCCTCTGCAAATTGGAGGAATGCTGAAGCTAACTCTAAACTCTGATAAGCAATCATTTGCATATTTTACCTCAAACTGCCGAGCACAATCTTGTTCATGTTTGGCCAAACATAAAGCCAGCAAAGTATATTTGTTATACAAATATGTTTCTATATTTGTACCTGTACAAATTTATCAGAACATCAGACTTGCAGTTTTGCTCTCTTATAAATTCTAAGGATTCAATTAATTAATTTCAACAGAGCTAATCTGTTGCAAAGCCCAAGTCTATAGTATTTACTCATAAATACAGGGCTCATAATATTATAATGTAATATACATATTTACTTATAAATGTGAGGAAGGGCCACAGCTCACTGGCAGAACGTATGATTTGCACAACAAAGTCCAATGTTTCATTCCTGGTGTCTCCAGATAAGGTTGGGAAAGATTCCTACATGAAACGCTGGAGAGCTGCTGCCATCCAGTGTTGACAATACTGAGCACACAGACCAATTGTATGATTTGACAGAAAAAAGCTTTTGATGTCTTTATAACTCACCTCCTCTAAATGAAAGTTTAATGGGAAAGCAGATGGTCCTCTTTCACACATGGTGGGGAAGTTAAGGTCAGGTGGATTAATTTGCACTTTCCACATTTTTGGCACACTAAAGAATTTGCAAGTACTTTAACTCTTCTCTTAAACCAAGAAGGTGTTTGTTTTTCAAGAAACCTAGAATTTTATCATTTTTAAAAAAGTAATGTGAACCACTGGGGACCAAATTTTAACTGTACCGCAAATCTATAGTAGTTTTTTTTACAGGATTTTTCACACAAGGCCTTTCTTACCCTTCCCCATTTAAAAAAAGTTATTCTTTTTTGCCACTCTGTATCTTACAGTATTTTTTCCTCCTTTTATTTATTTATCTATTTTTTTGGTGCAAGGTTCTTTCTAGGGATGGGCAAATCTGACAATTCTGGTTTCTCTCAGTTTTTCATTTTTCCAATCAGTTCTCCACATTTCCACATCAGTTTGTGGATTTAATAATAAAAAGTCCTAATGAAAATTCATCAGCATTTTAATGTGAATTTCTCCTATACAAATTTTTGCAAAGCAATTTCCTCTTATATAATGCATTTTTGTATGTTACGTCCACTAATATAAGCATGGTTATTCACACTTTTCCCTAGTATATGCATTTTATACATATTAATTGGCTGGAGATCTTCACTGCAAAATTTGGAGAAATGTAAGTTTTGAAGGATGGCTGTGTTTCAGAAAGTGTGAATTAGGTAGGTTCACCTTTAATTGCGAACTGGATCAAATTTTTCTCCCATCCCTATTTCTCTCCCCTTTCTTACAAAGTTCTTTCTCTCCCACCCATCACAGAATGTTGCCCATTCTTTTCTTCAATCTATTTACTTGTGGCTACAGCAGCTACAAGACTCCTCAGTTTGGCAGTAGCCTTCTTTGTTGTAGGAAAACAGATCCTTAGGAAGAGAAAATCAGGTACTGAGCATGTGCAGAAGATTTGCCCTTCCTATTTAAAAGCTGTAAACATTGTGAAGACACAACGGACTTTCACAAAAATAATCTCCTGTATTTTCTTCAATTTGTTGATGCACTGAAGTGGGCAAGACAGCATATCGAAGAAACATTGTAGGGGAAAGGGGAACCATTAAGAGAAGAGAACAAAAGCACTCCAAAAAGAGAAATTACTTAAACTGGAGTATTTTGGCCATTTCTCCACGGATCTGTCAGAAAACTGCCCAGCTTATAGTGCTCTACATGAAGAGAACTGATGCCAAATTTATGTAATAATTATATACCACCACTATCAAATTGACTATTGATTTCATTCAAGAAATACTTACCAAATATCCCACCCAGATCTACCATAAACAAAATACATCATATAACAACTGGAGCTTTCATGCTGTATCTATCATCATATTGTTGTGCACCACCCCAATCTCTGAGCGGTGAGATTTCCAGGGGTCCTTGTGCTCATCCAGGGTTTGATTTCCTTGGGAAGAAGGTCAGCAGAGACTGTGGTGTCTTTATGAAATATGGTTTATTTATTTACACACATTCCAACTTGAGCTTAGGATGGAGGAGTTCAAGGCATCAGCAGTCCAATATCCAGCTTTTCCATCAGGGTTACAGGAGGCAGCCCAAAACCATGATGCAGAGAGCCAGCTTCTCCGCTTGCTTCCAGTTCCCAACCTTTCTCCAACACAACTAAAAACACAAGCCTCCCCTAGGCCCCAGGAGGGGGGGCTCTCCTGAAGAGTTTCAATGAGAAAAGGATCTCCCTGGCCCATTCACCAGTTGATGGGCACTTGATAGACCCATTAACCCACCTGGCCACTCTATTAGATTAACAAAAGAAACTCATCTGACCAGCAGAGTGGGTTTCTCACCCCTCAGGCGCAAGTCTCCAAGTCAGAGGCTGGAAGGGGAATCATAGGAATTATCTAGCTCAACTCCAAATCCATAACAATATGTTATTTTCTCTACAGCAGACATTACATCGATAATACAAAATCCCTAAACCCACAATTTAAGTGGACGTATTGGAAGCCATTTCTTCAATACAGATTAAAAACTCATCATCCTTATCATTGCTGATGACAGTAGTTTGTGGCAATGTTTATTTCCAGTTCATTTTTAACTGATTTTTAGCCCTCCGAGAAAATTTTTAGCCCTCCTAGAAAACCATAATGATCTCTATTCAGCATCCTGAGTTAAGTGCAGAAAACTGGATTTGCTTTAATGCTGATTTCTTTTTCTCCTTTCTAAACATGTCATGACACTTGCCAACTTAATAGGCACTTGGTTTTGTTTTTGGAGCATTATGTACTTGAGCAGCAAGAATCAGTAAACAGAATTCAAGTGCAGTAACAGGTGACCGGACATCCCTCTGCAGTTACATCATCTCTGGATGTACCATACAGGTTTACATCCTGAAGGTTTCAGGATGTTACATACAGCAGACTATACAGAGGTAGTTCACTATTTGCTGAAGAAGTAATAATGCTGGCTAACTCACTGAGATCAGATGCTGACTTACATCAGAGTTGCCCTAATGAGAAAACATACAGCAAAACAGCCAAGTCCTTGAATTGTATCACATGTCTAGGAACCAAACACAGTAACGTCCAGCCTAACCTAGCTTGTTAAGTGACTACAGATCAATTATTTCAATACTATAGTTCAGTGTACAAAGTGCTTTACATCTTTTTTTATTCTCACATCCTCAAATTACAGCCCTTTGAAGCAGATTAAGCCATTGAGTGTGCCACTGGATAAGCAGAGATTTTCACATGACAAAACATCACACTGTATCCTAGGCAAGCATAGTGCCTAGTTGTGTGATTTGTTGAGATATACATGTGACAAAACAGTCTATAGCAGAAACATTAAGATGACTTCTGTTGCATGCTTGTGCTCTGTGTTTATCCTGAGAGTATGTCTACACAATTTCTAAAAGCATAAGCACTTTCTCTGTACTAGAGAACATACACTTTTTTTGTACAGAAATCCAGTTATATGGAAATATGAAATTAGCTGTATTTGATGTTTGACTCTACTTCAGCATATGTTTGAGTACAATTTCAATAATTAAGACACACAGAATACCTATAATTACATTACTCCATTAAACAAAATTACTGCAATGTTACTTCAAAGAATGAAGCAAAAGACAGGCCCAACACTGGAAATAGTAATTTCTGCTATATTAATGAATAATTATGTAATGGTGGAGGGGTCAGGGTGCCCGGAAATACAACTTGTTCTGTGCTGTCCATGATTCTTTTTAACATTCTCCATACAAAAATCCCCAAACACTAAAATCTACAAATTATGTCTTTCTTTGGGCACCTTTTATTGGACACATAAGATCATCAATTGCTTGGAGCAGAACCTTGTCAGTAGTGGTGCCAATTTAGCCAGAGATCCTCTTCATGTCACCACATAATGCAATTTTAAATAATGGATAAAAACATCCGTATTTTATGTTTAAAGATTACCTTTGGCTTTCTGTCTTTGTGGTTCCTTGTTCTTGGGGTTCTTTTCAAGACATGATCTTATTCTGTCATGTTTATGATTTAATTGGACTAACTTTAGGATTCTTGTGGTGCTATTTTAACTTGAACACTGCCCTGAGAACTGCTACAGAAGCCTAATATAAACATCCAAAGCTTAATTTTCACCAGGAGATTCCAGTTTTTGGGGGTCGTCTCCTGATCTCTGGGTGAGTCACCTTAATCTCTGGACTCTTACTTTTCATTTTTTTAAAAAATTAAAGTTGTAGGTGGTCTGGTTCAAAAGATATAAACCAAAATGTCAGTCTCCGCCAACAACTTCTGTTAATACTGACTGCTCTAATCCCTGCCCTTTCAGGTTTTTAGCCAATAAGTGAAGTCAGGGTTGTGTTTGAGAAGATTTGTTGACCCACAGGCAACACCTAAACCACATTTCTCTGAGAACAGTTTCCTTTTCCTGCTTGTCTCACATCAGGAATTCATTAAATATATAGCTTCCAGCTGCATAAAGAGTACTTTCTCTGTAAGGATTGGGACTTCCTTTTGAATAAACATGCATAGGATTGCACTACAACAGAAGATCACAGCAGGATCTTAGAAGGCATAAAAGTGTACATGCAAGTTTTTTTAATTACTTGCAAAAATGGCATTTATATATTTTATCTTTCAAATAATTTTTGAACAGAACTTTTAAAAAGTGTACATGCTGTAGTGTTATACTTTTCTAAATAGGGAGTCTGCATTTAGGCCACAAAAACAAAATGCATGGGTACAGGATGGGAAATACCCGGCTTAGCAGTAGTGCGTGTGAGAAGGACCTTGGAATTGTAGTGGATCGCAAGTTGAACATGACCCAGCAGTGTGATGCTGCGGCAAAAAAGGCAAATGTGGTTTTGGGCTGCATAAACAGAGCTATAGTTTCCAGGTCGAGGGAAGTAATAGTCCCACTATATTCTGCACTAGTCAGACCTCATCTGGAAAACTGCGTTCAGTTCTGGGCGCCTCATTTTAAGAAAGATATAGACAAGTTGGAGCGGGTTCAGAGGAGGGCGACGAGGATGATAGCCAGTATGGAGAACAAGTCTTATGAGGAAAGGTTGAAGGAACTTGGCATGTTCAGTCTGGTGAAGAGAAGGCTGAGGGGTGACATGATTGCACTCTTTAAGTACCTGAAGGGCTGTCACATAGAGGAGGGTACAGATTTGTTCTCTGCTGCCCCAGAGGGTAGGACTAGGTCTAATGGTTTTAAGTTGCAGGAGCGTAGATTCCGATTGGACATTAGAAGGAACTTCTTGACAGTAAGGGCAGTTCGGCAATGGAACCGACTGCCTAGGGAGGTGGTGGGATCCCCTTTGCTGGATGTCTTCAAGCAGAGGCTGGACAGCTATCTGCGGGAGATGCTCTAGCTGTGGACTTCCTGCTGTGAGCAGGGGGTTGGACTCGATGGCCTACAAGGCCCCTTCCAACTCTATGATTCTATGATTCTATTCTATGATTCTATGAGTCAAACAAGATTACATTTAATTAGAGTGTTGAAGAGAGCAGTTTATTTGTCTTATCCATAACCTATTTTGAAAACCTTCCCAATATGCAGCTTTTCTGGGAGTAACACTATAATGCTAATTCCACATACCTGGGCGTTCATTCCATTGAATTTAGCAGGACTTACTTTTGAGTAAGACATGGTTAGGATTCTGCTGAAAATCAATGGGACTTTTGAGTAAACATAGAAAATTATTGTGTTGTAAATCTTTCTTTTTCCCCTCTGATCCTTTTTAAAAAAGCAGTTAGGCAGGGCTTACTTAGGTGTCACTGCTTTTATTAGGTAGGGAACTAATACTATTTTTAAAAAAAGTGTTCTGCAATAGCCAACTGATTTTGACAATAAACTATTATATGAGTTGCATGTATTTTTACATCTCCAGTGTGTGTGTATGTGGAATATTTCCAACAACCCTGTGAGTTAGGGTTAGAAACCTAGGCAACTCACAACAAGAAATAAAGCCATTTAAAATTCAATAACCAAAAAAGAAATATAAAACAGTTGCAAAAGAGCTTAAAGTGCCATGATTCTGAATTCTCTGGATTGGGTGAGTGAAGTTACTTAACACTGAATTGCAGTCCTCTGTATGCTTCCCTGTTTGAGTAAGCCCCATTGAATACAATGAGACTTGATTCTGAGTAAGCATGCATAAGATTGCACTATAAATATCTTTACATGTTGTGTAAATAAAAAACGTCTTTGACATTCATGCTTATATAAATATTTCTTCATATTATGTCTTGATATGTATCTGATTTCACACTATGGTTGTAAATTATTATTTACAAATTATTATATTTTCTACATTTTAAGTGTGCACTTCTTCCTTGGGATGGTCATAGTCCCCTTCTGTTGTTTTCACCCTGAGGGGAGATTAGGCTGAGAGATGGTGCGTAGTCTATGGTCATCCAGTAAACTTTGTCGCTTATTTCCATTTTAAAATTTAATTAAAATTATTTATATGCAGGTAAAGTTTATGAAGTAATGCAGCTCCACATAATATATTTAAAGCACATCCAATTCGCATTTAAAGTGCATGACTTCCCCCAATGAATCCCGGGAAGTGTAGTTTCCCCCTCAAAGTTATAGTTACCATCACCCTTAACAAACTACAGTTCCCATGATTCTGAGATGTGATTCATGCACTTCAAATGTATGTTGAATGTGCTTTCAATGCATGGTGTGGATCTGCCGTAGTATGTTGTGCAGTCATTAGAGAACTGAAAAGAACAATTTTAACAGATACATTTTTAAACAGGGCTGTAGCTCAGAGCTAGGGCACATGCTTTTCATGCAAAGGTCCACAATTCAATTTCTGGAAGAGACTATTGCCTGGAATCCTGGAGAGCCAATGCTAGTCCATGTCATCAGTACTGAACTAGATGGTATCAAATGGGCTGAGTCAGTATAAGGCAGATTCCTTTGTGCCTAAAAGAGGAAAGAGACCCAAGGGTGACACTGACTCAGAAATTTGTTTATGTATTTTATTTACAACATTTATATACCGATTTTATGGTAAAAAAACTTCAAAGTGGTTTACAGAAGGAATTAAAACAATAAAATTATTGGCAAAAACAATTAAAGACAGGTATTTTAAAATATTCAAAATAATAAAACCAACAATGAGTTACAACAGATAAAAAAACATAATAGCTTTTACATGCCTGGGTAGGGTTGCCCAAACCAAAATATTTATATCAGGTGCCAAAATGAGTACAATCAAGCGCCTGTCTAATGTAAATAGGTAGGGAGTTCCAAAGCATAGGTACTGCCACACTAAATGACTGATTTCTTACAAGAGCAGAACAAGTACTATGTGGCACCGGTAACATGGAAAGCACACCTTGAACTTGGCCTGGTAGCAAATCAGCAACCAGTGCAGATTTCAAATCAGAGGTATTATGTGCTGATAGGGTCTCACTCAGTGGCGTCACTAGGGGAGTGCGGGGGGTGCAGACCGCACCAGGTGACACCATCAGAGGGGGGTGACTCAGCATTAATTTTAAAAAGTTAAGTTTCTAGGTGGTCCGGTTCTCGAGATATACATAAAAACGTCAGCCGCCCCCATTAAATATTTTTTTAAACTACTGTATAGCACTTCGTAGCTTTAACCCCACCCGTTCAGGATTGCAGCCAATCAGTGAAGTGTTTGTTTGACCTGTGGCAGTGTCTAGTAAACCTCATTGCAAGGCCTGAAAATGGTGGTCCCCCCCCCGTTTATCTGAAAATCTCATAAATTGGGTAAGTATATACATTTCAGTTTTTTCCCCTCTTGTGTGTAGGAGTCAGATCCTGGGCAGTGTTTTCAAAACCTTCCCAATACTTGCTTTTGTGGGGGTAAAAGCATTGCTAATCCCATATCTCCAGAGTAAATCCCATTGAATTCAATAGGATTTACTTTTGAATAGACATGGTTATGAATGTGCTGAAAATCAGTGGGACTTTGGAGAGAATGTAAAAAAGAATTGTGTTTGTGTTGTCTTTCTGTCCCTCCCTCCTCCAGTCCTATTTTAAAGCAAGTAGGCAGGGCTTACTTAGGTATTACAGTTTTTATTCTGTAGGAAACGAATACTGATTTTTTAAAAACTAATACTGATTTTTCTGCAATGACCAACTGGTTTGACAATAAACTATTATATGGGCTGTATGTATTGCAGTGTGTGTGCATGTATGGAGTGTTTCCAACGACCCTATGAGGTAGGGTTGGAAACCAAGGCAGCTCACAACAAGAAATAAAGCCATTTAAAATCCAATAACCATAAAGCAAGAATAAACAGTTGGAAAACAGCCTAAAGAGCCATGATTCTGAATTTTGGGTTGGGTGAATGAAGTTTATTTATTATTTGATTTATATCCCGCCTGTCCTCCCAGTAGGAGCCCAGGGCGGCAAACAAAAGCACTAAAAGCACTTTAAAACATCGTAAAAACAGACGTTAAAATATATTAAAACATCTTTGAAAATATTTTTTAAAAGCTTTAAAAAAACATTTTTTAAAAAAAAAGAAAAGGCTTAAAAACATATTAAAAAGCAATTCCAACACAGACTCAGACTTGGATAAGGTCTCAACTTAAAAGAACAAGTTGAAAGAACAAGTTCCTTATCACTTGAGGCTGTAGTTCTCTGCACACTTCCCAGTTTGAGTAAGCCCCATTAAATACATTGGGGCTTGCTTCTGAGTAAACAAACATCGGATTGTACTATAAATATATTGACAGATTGTGTAATTCATAAACATATTTGAGAGTCATGTTTATATAAATATTTCTTCATACTGTGTCCCAATAAGTATTTGATTTCACACTATGGTTGTAGATGATTTTTTCCTCTACATTTTAAGTGTGCCCTTCTTCCTGGGGGTGGGCATGGTTCTCCATTGTTTTCATCCTGAGGGGAGGATAGGCTGAGAGATGGTGAGTAGCACATTTAAGGTCTCTTCACCTGCCCCCCCTTTTTATTTGTATTTATTTTATATTTCTCCAATATATTGGCTCCTAGAGATGTTTGTTGTTGTGAGAGAATGCATTAACAAAGATCTCATTCTTAATCCAGGAGCAAAAAAGGGTGTACGTGGCTGTAACTATCATGAAGGGACCCTGCAGCTCTGAATTTTCTACTAAACAACTGATAAATACCTAGGTAACTTTGTGTCTGGAGACTTATTATTAAGAATCACTTTCCATAATTCTAAGGAGGTGTGTCCACACGCATGCATCCCAGGCACCTAAATGAGAGGAGAGAGCAGCATAAGGACATAAGCAGATGTCTTATACCAGGGATTCCCAAACTTTTCTTCTACATAGACCACTTGAAAATTGCTGAGGGTCTGAAAGTATCTGAAAATTTACTATGGGCATATGCAAGATAATTAACTCCCATTAGTAATAAGAGCAAGAATTTGAGCTGTGCGTATGATATTGTAATTTAAATGTGTAATTTTAATTTTGCTAGTTGTTTATGTCACTGCTATTGCCATTACATTCAGTGATATATGGGAATTACGATTTACGAGTAACATCAGTACAAAAAACATTACTAAGGATTCTGTATGGTCTGGTACGGGAGGAGGTCCATGGGGGTGACACCATGAGTTACCGCACCAGGTGACACCAACCCTAGTGACGCCACTGGTCTCACTCATGTCAGCAATCAAGCCATAGCATTCTGCACTGACTGCAACCCCCAGGTCAGGCTGTGCTGCATGGGGATTTCTGTGACCTTGGCTGACTGGCTGCCAGGATTTTTTTAGTTTTGGTTAGGAACCCTGACTGGTTGTGGGATGCTGACTTTTCTGTCTTTCTCATAGGAATCTTGTTGTGGGTGGTATGACATTGCATTTAGGAAATCATCGTCGTCTTTTCTTTTACCGTTTCTATTTGCATTTCATTTACCTTTAACCTCCCTGCCTTACATCCATAGAAGCAACAACAGTGGTTCCACATGGTCAGATCAATCCCCTTCAACCAACTGATGATGCACCTTGTTGTTTCCATGATGGTTTGTTTCTTGTCCAATAGTGGTAAAAGAAAATTCACATACTGGGAAGTGTGGCTTTAATTGCTGTGCCCAAGCTACTGCCTGTGAAGGTAGACCAAACCATGTGTGTTTACTCACTGGAATTGGGTTAGCTATCGAAGTGAGTTGATGGCAGCCCACACAGTAGGCAGGAGAGAGTAGAGAATCTTCTTAACTCTTACTCATTTCTCAAATCTCTCTGCAGTGAAGAGTCAAGCCTGCAAACAAGTTTGGAGCAGCCATGTTAAAGGGCAGGCAGGGCATTCCAGGCAGGGGGCAGTCAACCTTGCTCAATATGGTTATCTTTGCGGAGGATCCCTAGTCAAGCCATACCAACAACACAATCCTAACAATATCTACTCAGAAGTAAGTCCTGTTGAGTCCTTTGGGGCTTAGTCCTTTAGTAAGTGTGTTTAGAATTGCAGCCTTCAGGGGCATCCTCCTTTACTCCTGAGTGCTCCCATCTAACATCTCTACAACACTAGGCTCCATTCTTCCTACAATGGCCTTCTGATGACTGGCCTGGCCTGAGGGCACTTAAACCCTTCTTGCCAGAAGCAAGTAAGCTAGATTAAATGTTCCCTATCCAGGCTCTCTAAGCAGGTGAGAAGGAATGATCCTGTCACTTCAGCTGGACCTGGAAACACCCTCATTTAGCTAAGATTTCTATCTTAATTTTCAATCGGAGAATATTTTTTTTAGTGGTATGCTCCAACCAACTGTGGTTTATCTTAATGTATCATGCTTAATGACATCACTAGGACTCGCCCCTGAAATCTCAGGGTTTGGTATGCTTCTGACCTGGCAACCCTAGCTGAAGCTTGTACTTCAGTCTGCATGGGGAAATACAAAATTTCTACTTCAGACATTGGCTTGGCTCACATATCATATTAAACCATAGTTTCCTCCCTCACTCTTGCTGCTGCTATACCTCAGAGAAAGAAGCCAGAGACTGGAATGTTATGTTATCTAACCTGGGCTTACAGTTTGTTTTCTCCAAACAAACTATGAGCAATAAGCAAAGAACAAACCTTGGTTGCCATTTGTGGTTTGTTTTGACGAATTAAGTTGTGAGTTTGGGTTCAGACAACACAATGTCAGACTCTGACTTTTTTTCCCGAAAGTGTGACAGCAGCAGGAGGGAGAGGAGCATTGAAGGAACTTTTGAGCAGTGTGCATCAACACACTGCTTATTCACATGAAACCACCGTTTGTTTTAAACTATGGTTTAATGTGGCATGTGAATTAGGCTGTTATAAGGAATGCTGGACAAGAGGTCAGTGTCACTGATTTGCATATCCCCTGTCTGTCCTCCCCCAATAAGCACTGGTCTTTCTGTAACATGAACTTAAACGGCAGCTGCGACCTTATTTTAGAGGTACAAATGTGAATTACATGACACTGACAAGACTGTAAGATATATTGCTTCTCTGCTGGAAAATGAATGAGTTATGTGCCAGATTTAAGGCTGAGTGCACATGTGCACGTGTTTCTATATGTGGAGTTCCACTTCAGAATCATGTCCTGGGTGTAACACAAAAGTAATTCCATCATACAGATAATTTAAAATCTGTTAAACCTAAAGGGAAATTCAGCATATTAATCCAAATCAAACAGACTGCTGCTTAAATTGACCGACCTTGAGTCAGGATCACCCAATAAAATTGATTGGCAGTGGATTTAGGACAGAGTAAAAGAAAGTATTTCTTCACAAAATGCAGTTACTTTATGGAATCCACTGCCACAAGATGTGGTGATGGTCGCTAGGTTAAATGGCTTTCAAGGGGGATAAGAGGAAATCATGGAGAACATCCTTATCCAGTATGAATGACAGAGAATTCATTCTTCAAGTATGGATCCTTATGCAGCCAAAACTCAGAAAAAAAGAACATAAGAAACTCCTTTATATAGAGTCAGGCCATTGGTCCATTTAGCTCAGTATTATCTAAACCAGCCTTTCCCAACCAGTGTGCCTCCAGATGTTGTTGGACCACAACTCCCATCAGCCTCAGCCAGCATTGCCAATGGTCAGGAAAGATGGGAATTGTGGTCCAACAACATCTGGAGGCACACTGGTTCGGAAAGGCTGATCTAAACTGACACTGGGTTTTCAGACAAGGGTGTCTTGTAGGCCTATCTTTCTTGCACCTCTTTACCCTGGCCCTCAACACCTGAGATGTATATTTTTAGGACCCACCCTATTTTCTGTGATGTTGCTAGGTTGCTTTTAACTGTTTTTAATTATGTGTTTGAAATTGTTGTAATCCACCCTGGGACTTTTGGGTGAAGGGCAGGTAAATAATAATAATATCCGGAAACTTTGTGACTGAACTAGACCTTTTGCATGCAAAGTATACACTCTACCTCTAAGCTCCAGGCCTTCCTGGACACCACCTGCACAAGAGGAAGCATCAGCAAGCTCAAGAGAACCCCATGGTTTGAAGAAGTGCAAAAAGAGCTTTGGGAGGGATCCCTAAGCAAATAAAACAACACTAATGAGGACTGAACATGTTCAATAATCACAAAATGCTGGCTGACTGTTGAAGGACAGGGGACGTATTCTGAACTTATAAGATCTGAACAGGATGGTTTATAACAGATGCTGCTAGAGGTCGCTGATTCATAGGGTCGCCATAAGTCGTAATCAACTTGAAGGAACATAACAACAACAAAACATTTTGTGCCAGCCCCATATGTTAATTGCTATTAGCCAGATTCTGAAGCAATATTTAATTTCATTCAATAGGAAAACAACAGGGAAGCGCTGTCACCTTCATGCCCTGCTTGTGGTCTTCCTGAAAGCATGGCTGGCCATTGTGGGAAGCAACATGATAAGACTAGGTCTGATCCATCAGGGCTCTTCTTAATTTCTTAAGGCCTAGTGCTGTACATAATTATAATAAAACACAGTGCTAAGCACACCATGGTTACCAAAAATAGCAACCAATGACCAAATAAAAATGTCATCTAAGCAAGCAATTTTAAAGTGTTGTCCAGGTAAATTCTGAATGAAGATCCTCAGAAGTCAAGCATGGTTGACCATAGGAAGGTCAAAGTGGTTTAAAAGGAATTATGTGGCTACAAAACTGAAATGTAATAAAGGGGGAAAGAAACCAGAAGCATTGTTAATACAATGGATAAAACATCTAACAAATACCATGTGCATCCCAAGGAAGAGAAGCAAATGAAGTGATGCTGAAGGAGAACCAAAACCACTAATAATTCATTAGGGTCAACACAATGTTTTTGGACAAAATCTTACTTTAGGAACACATCCAGCTGATCCACCGATCAAGAAATCCACTGTACATAGACACCAAATATGTTTTTACTTTTCTTAGCAAGGGTTGCACAAGATATAAAGTGACATGGGGACAGCCAATGATAGCAAATACTGTTGCTTGTGCTATGTGAGGGTCAGGACTGGGTTGTGTTTTCTTAGGGTTTATCATACTTCAGCAGAACATTCTTTGCATATTACAAAGTCAGCATAAAATGTCATATTTGCATTAAGGAATTATAGTAGGACTCACGTATGCTTGATGTAAGAATATAAATATTCATAGTTACAAAATGATTGCAAAGAAGACTAAATGCTCACTTGTAAACTACAGTGCTACTCATATCATGAAATATGGAAAAATACTCCAGGCAAAACAATGCTATGTAAAACAAATTCGGTTTGGACCATATTTGATTTGCAAATGAAAATGAAAAGTACAACACTAAAATATCTAAAACAGTATCAGTAAACAGCAGGTATATACAGGGCATTTGTTCAGATATTGCAAAGTATGAAACCTTGACCTCTTGCCTTTTTTTATTTTTTTATATTCACTTGAAGTGGAAAGTTTTTACATGGTGAAACACAGATATAACTGAAATAGATAATGATATCAGGAAATAACTTTCCTTATATTTGCAACTCTTGAAAAGATAAAATACTTACCAGCAATAGCACCAGTTACAAGTTCTATTTATCTTAGATAATAGTGCCTTCATTTTGAAAGCTAGAGCTAAGTTTCCATCCAAGCTGGTTGCTATAAGAACTTGGTGAGAACATAAGAGGAGTCCTGCTAGATCAGATCAAAGACTCATTTAGTCCAGCATCCTGTTCACCCAATGGCCAACCAGATGCCTATGGAAAGCCTGCAAGGAGGAAATTAGGACCCGAAAGCTCCCCATTTGCACTCCCAGCAGCTAGTATTCAGAGGCACACCAGCTCCAACAGTGGAGGTAGTACATAGCCATCATGGCTAGTAGCCTTATCCTCTATGAATTTGTCTAAATCCCTTTTAAAGTCTTCCAAGTCAGTGGCCATTACATCTTATAGTAGCAAATTCCATAGTTTAATAATATGCTCTGTGAAGAAGTACCTTTTGTCTGTGCTGAATCTTCTATCATTCAACTAAATTGGATGACCCAAGTTCTAGTATTATGAAAAAGGAACACAAACTTGTCCCTATCCATTCTCTTCACACCCTGATTTTATACAGCCCCATCATGCCCCCTTTACTCCCCCTTTTCTAAACTAAAAAGTTCCAAATGTGGGGACTTTTCTCATAGGGGATTTATTCCAGTCCCATGGTCATTTTGGTTGCCTCTTTTTGAATATTTTCCAGCTGAAGAATATCATTTTTTGATGTGTTGTTGTGACGTCCTTCCCTGGCTCTCCCTGTCAGGTTCCCACCTGCTTGTGGCTACTGCCTTTCACTAGGCACCACCAGGGACACCACCAGTCCGGACCGTCCTTTATATGGTTTCTCACTCCGCTCTAGCACAGATCTCACTAGATCCCCCTGCTAGGCAGCACCACCAGTCACGTCCTATAACCAATACTCCCAGAGACTTTGCCTGAGTCTCTCTCTAGCTGGTTACTTTTGTGACTGCATCCTTATGCTGTTCCCAACCCCCTTGTATCTTTATAGATAACACATACAACTCTGGGTTGCTCTGGATACTTGAATTGTTATTATTTCTCCCTTCACCGCTGCCACCATTAGATACTGTTTCTGTTCAGCCTTGGTAATTACCTTGCCCTCCCTTCTGGTATGCATATTCTCCAGCCAAGGATCAGGCCTTTGGTAAACCAAATAAGTATTTATTAAATATCAGAAATAACAAGATTAGTTTTAGAATGTTTCACAAGCGTATGGTTTCATCTATTCCTGTTTTGTACTTGACTTATTATTAATCAGAACTCCAACTCCCTCTTTCTCCACACTCCTGACCTCCACCTTCAAACACCTCTTTCTCCACACTCCCAACATCCACCCTCAAACACCTTTCTCCACACTCCCAACATCCACCCAGATTCAACTGTCATTCTTCCTTTTATACTCCCAGCCATTCAAACGCTCAGCCAATCATCCAGCATTATACTGCTCATGTACTCCCCCCTCCTCTTTCACTCCACTTACCATATGTCTTCTATATAAACAGCACTTACCATATTTACACTATAAGCAGGAACATCACAGTTGTAACCAGAACTGAACACAGTATTCTAAATGTAGCCACACCATAGATCTGTATAATGGTATTATGATACTGGCAGTTTTATTTTCACTTCCTTTCCTAATGATAGCTAACATGGAATTTTCCTTTATCACAGCTGCTGCATACTGAATCAACAATTTCACTGAGCTATCCAACACAAGCCAAAAAAAAATATTACTGTATATTTGAAGATAGGTTTTTTCACCCAATGTGCACAACTTTACACTTGCTAACATTTAGCATATTAATGCCCATTCACTCAGAAATCATTTTGGAGCTCCTTGTAATTCCTTTTTGTTTTTAACATCCTGAGCAACCTGGTGTCATCAAGAAACAGTCATCCCTAACTTCAGGTAATCTGTGAACAAGCTGAAAAGCACAGGTCCCAATACTGATCCTTGGGTGACCCCGTTTCTTACACCCCTCCATTGTGAGAACTGTCCATTTATTCCTATTCTCTCCTTCCTGTTCTTTAACCAGTAACTTTGTGAGGTACTTTAGCAAAAGCTTTTAAAAAGTCTACGTACATAATGTTGACTGGCTCACCTTTATCTATATGCCTGTTGACACTCTCACACATTTCTAAAAGGTTAATAAAGTAAGGCTTACTCATGCAGAGGTTATGCTGGCTCTTGTTCAGCAAGACTTGTTCTTCTATCTTTAATAATGCTTTCCACCAATTTTCCTGGAAAAGAAGTTAAGCTAACTGGCCTGAAATTTCCAGGATCTACTCTGGATCCTCCCCCCCCCAAAATAACTAGTTCCTTTCCCCCCCTCCCTTTTCCCACCAAATCCTTTTTTCCTTTCGTATCATATCTTTTAGATTGCAATTCTGAGAGCTGGCTCTGTCTTACTACTGATCTTTGTAAGCCACTTTTGGAGCTTTTTTCGGTTGAAAAGTAGGATTAAAATGTTATAAATAAATGATTCTCAAAGTTCTTTCCCCATGGACCACTGAAAATTGCTGATGGATTTGGAGATTTTAATGATTTTTTTGCTTGTTGTAGCAATTGTAATCTGCTATGCCAAATGCTATATCTCTTTTAATTGGTTTTTATTGTTTCATTTCCTATATTGTATTTTATTGTATTACAGTTTGCATCCCATATAATTCAAACTGTAATACAATAAAATATAAATATAAGAAATAAAAGAAGCAATAGAAACACAATTAAAAATCAATATGAATATTTAATGTGGACTTGCCACAGACCACCTGAATGAAGCTCATGGACCACTGGTGATCCCTGGACAGCAGTTTGAGAACCACTGTTCTAAACAAATAAACAGCTGCTAAGATATGAAAAGTTCCCAGTTGAAATGTTATGTTCCCTATGAATATGCTAGATGACATTCAGCCACCTACTGCAATATAGGGATATAATACTGATCTACCTTGTAGGGTGATTGGAAGGATTATTGAGAAAATGTATACAAAGTGTTCTGAATATTCTACAGCACTACCTAGATTATTTTGTATTATTTTAAAATAAAAAATCCTTTCTACTTATCTATAAACTGGCACGCTGTCTAAACAATATACACCAAAAGAGGAAACTGGAAAGAGCTGAAAAATGTTTTGGAAAAGCCATGTTTAGTTGAAACTGAACCATCGTATTCAGAAAAAAATCTTCAATTCTCTTATTTCAAAACAATGAAATAAAGTCAATTAGCATTCTCAACAACATCCTGGCAACCGAAGAGAAACATATGAATAATTCAAATCTGGAAAAAGAACAATTGACAAAATAAATATTTTAATGATCTGCCCGTCTGCAACCATTCAGTAGACACAGAGTAATAAAATTTGAGATTAAGAGGAGAGCACAGGGGAAATGATTCAGTAGATTATTAATTGATTTCAAAATTTCAAACCCCCCAACATATTAGCTTTCAAAACATGATTGAGAATACTTCGCAGACTGTGTGCAGTACAGAACTAGCCTGGCACGTAGCTGTGGACAAGAGTTCCCTCTAAAATTGGTGGTATAATAAAAACACCTTCAAATAGGAAGATGCACAGGAGTATTATCATACTCATTCTTAAAAGGTGTTTTTCACTGACAACAGTAGTTTCAGTACTTTAGTTCATCCAAAATAAAAACTTCAAGCTCAGCGATATGTCTTTATCAACCACTATGACACAAAACCTGCTCATTACCAGAATTCCAATGGAGAATAAAATAAATTACAAGTCTTCATAAATGCAGTGTAAAGTTTTTATAGGCAGTCTATAACTTGCTCATCTCTTTTATATCAGCTGCATGACAGCAGGAAATGTAAGTCACTCAGGTACCTCTTTCCCTCACATCTAGGTAATCTGCAAATCTGCAACGATGTGTATTCAAACAGATACTGGTGCAAGCAGACAGCACTTCTAGTTGCACAAGGGCGGGTTCTCCAACTTCCACCCAGTTCTACTCTCCAACAGTAGTATCATGTCCTACACCTTTCTCAAGGGTCCCCTGACCCTCAGGATTAACAAAAAGGGGGCATCAGGGAATGGGCAAGAAAGTTGGGATGTAACTTTCTAGTGCACTTTAATGGTCAAATTATCTTTCTATGAAATCAAAGTTTACACTGATTTTACTCAAAAACCATGAAACCTATTTCACACAATGTATACTAAGAACATACTATGTGCTATACAAAATACTGTAGTTACATAATCCCTTTTAATAGCCTATGATTAGCAAATTCAAACTCTTAGCAAAGAATATGCCTTAAAACAATGTGTCCATGATATTTCCTCTTATTTGGAGATATTTTTCTGCTTGTAAAGATCTTGCATGAGGAAAAAAAGAGTTCAGTCCTATGCTCTGCATACTGAACTACTTCAAAACAATTTTTTGGATAGGATCACATTTTATCCTGCAGTCACAATATTTCAAGGCAGTCCTTTCCAGCCAAATTTTCAGCTTTCATGGACTTAACTATTTTTATTAAATTAATTTATCTCAAGAGGTGTATGCAGGGAATTCTTCTCTCAGTTTGCCCCACCCACTCCCATCACCACCATCAATCTGAGGTACATGAATCTGACCAGAACCTATGAGTCAGCTGATGATTGCCAACATTATTTAAACACAATTCAACTTTTGAATCATACAATGTACATCTGAACAAATCATAAGCTGAAGTAATTTTAGAAAGGATTGTTTTCCCAGAATTTATGTAAATAATCCCCATCCCCTAATTTGCCTCAGAGCAGAATAAGCAAACATTTCTACACACCCATTTATCATAAGATTTTAATATTTCAACAGAAGCTCAGGACAAACTATCAAGAGAAAAATCATTATGATGAAATCAAAGAAGTAAAAACATTGCAATGGAAACTCTACTTACTTCAAGGCATGATACAGAGTCCTGTTTCAGTTCACCATCACCTGGAAGAACACATACGTAATGTTACTGTACATATTGATAAAAACTAGTCAGGATTAGTCTTCAGTTTTTAAAATAGTGACTATAAGAGATTGATGCATTTCCCTGCAAATTGTCTGGGGCTGCCATTATGAATCAAAAGAAATTATAATATTGTGTAAGAGCAAGCTGTTGCTTGGAAACATTATGCTATTCTTTCAAGATTTAAATTTACTCTGAATATTCCTCCTGTATACAACAGGGATTTAAACATTTATCTACATGTACAAGGCTAATTTAGCATAGTAAAGTCGCAAATTACAGTTTAAAGGCCAAACCAAGCACTACCCTGGATTATTCCACCATATGAATCACTGTTTCCTTCCTTCTACTAGAGATATTCCTTCACTCTTGAACAGCTCTCAGCAGACTTGCACTATTCTCAGGCTACTTTGTATTTTGAGTTCAGCTATTCCACCTGTAGCTAGTTAAATTTTATCATTCAGCAGCCTGGACTCAGTGCCCAGCAGCCCAAAACTGACTTTGGGCAGAACAAGTTCTTTCGAGCCTGCCAAGCCCCTATGGAAACCTTTCACTTCTCTTGCCTGCCCAGATCCTCTCAGCATGCCAAAGTCAGCAATCTCAAAGCTGCAACTAACAGTCTCCAGCTGCACAAAGAATCTCAGCATGTGTTTCCATTAAAACGACTGAGGTCAAAATGGCTGGGTCCAAATTCTGGATTTAAAAGCTAAAGTGACTGTCAAGAGAGCTTTGATGCTGGATTTCAGTGCTTTTCTATAGCTCCATTTCATGCAAATGCAAACGAAGTGGAATTGTCCACTTAGTATGTATCAAATACCAAAACAGAGTGGTAACAAAATAGATACCACAGAAATAAGTGGGATTTCAATCAAAACAAGACAGCTTATAAAATATTTTTTTAAGAGATTCATGCTGCTTTTAGCCATCTCAATTTCTTAATTTCAAGGTCATATTACTGCCACAAGGAATGCTCAGAAAGTAAGCATATTTGCATTCTACTAAATGTTTTTTTCTTAGAGATAGTTGAAGATATCCTGGGATCCAATGTTGAGCAGCAGCAATGGGTTGTAATGATTATTTCAACAAGTTGTTCTCGCTGTATATTTCTAATATACATAACCAATTGGACAAAAGATCCCCACTAAAGCAACTCACAAGAGTCAGTAAAGTACAAATCAGCATCTCATTAATCACTTGGAGAACCAACTTTTTAAAACAAACAAAACCAAATCAAAATATCAAGTGGCCAGACAGAAGATCAGAATGATTTCCTTGATGGATCATGTGGCTGCATGAGACAGAATAATTTTTCCATGGAGTGCATTTCTACATTGTATTATTCCATTTCAATAAACGCATTGTAACCCCTTTCATCCACTTCCTATCATTATGAATTTACAGTAGTGGGTCTAAGAGAACAACAAACAGTTCCAGGAGATACAAGGGAAAACGCGTATTCCATCATACAAGGTTATAAATCTGGAGACAAAATCTAAAATTCCAAACTTTTAATTCAATACTTAGCTAATAAATGAAGAAGGTTTTTATAGTTTTAAAAATACTTTTAATTGACCATTTATGTGTAATTACATTCACTGGTAAGCCAGCATATCAGAGTAGTATTAGACTAGGACTAAGGAGACTAAGGTTCAAATCTCATGTCAATAGTGAAGCTCACTGAATTTACCTTCAGCCAGTCATTATGTTAACCTACTTCTTAGGGTAGCAAAGATATAAAGTAGAAGGGGAGTAAAATCATGTAGGCTACCCTGACCTTCTTGGGGTAAAGGTGGATAGCAGCAATCTCTGAAAGCAAGTACACTACATGATGGAGTCTACAACTAAGTGTTGCCATATTTGCCACGGCAATGAATTTAATTCTGGGAATCAGGGCTAGGCGGAAAACTCCAGCAAAAAGCAAAGATTTTTAAATCTTTTAAGATTTTCCCATTGAGCAGGTGGATAGGCAGCTGGCTGTGCATGTTGGCACTATAACTATGTACCCTGTAGGCCCCACCCCAATGCCATATATTTGTGACATGTCTGTAGAGGAGAAGCCTGCCAGATGCATGAAAAGTGTCTTCAAGAACCGGAACACAGCTCACAGGAACAGCCTGCACATATTTGGCAATGTTTTCCTCTGCAAATATGTCCTTAACATATAGATATGAATGACAATCCTAAGAAAGTAAAAAGGCATCAGTTTCCATACTGACTTGTATCTGTGCAGGCAGCACCGTTTCTGTTCTGCTGCAGCTCAGCTTCTGACAAAAACTAAGTTATTTATCTTGCTGTCTGCTGTGGCAGAATTTTACATTATTAATTACACTATTCCACACCATTCATTTCCATTCAAAGGCCATTCATTTCACTGCAAAGGAAATAATACATCATCATCAATTACATATCATTTGTGGAATGCAAACAATAAATACCATTCATATTCATTAGATTGATATCCATTCTGGTCATGAATGAATTTTGTCCCATGGGACAAACATTGGCAATTTCCATTCCCATTTCCATCAGAAGTTTCCAACATCCCTAGACAGGGCCACTGTGCACAGCCACTCTGTCTCTCCCTTTGAGAAGAAAAAAACACCTGAACAATGGTCAACAGAACACCTAATCAAAGCTTGACTAAGCAGGAGATTTTAGCACTATTTTTAAGCTCCTTTTTTACTTCCCACTTCCATGCAAACCTTTTTCTGCTGCACTCCCCTGCCTCTCCTCTTTTGAACTTTTCCATCCCTTGCCCCTCATTTCCATGGACTAGTTCTGTACAATAGACTGCATTCACAGCTGTAAATGAAAAATTACCTGGATCACTGTCCTCTTTCCCCAATCCCCTACTTATATTCAATAAAAGATAAAACCTAAGTTCTACACTGACTCCCACTACATCTTGTCCCTGGGCTACTATTTTGTGAATAATGTAGTTGTTGCAAAGAAGGGGGTATGGCAGAAAAACCTGGATTTTACTTTTGCAGAGGAAATTATTGTGTTCACCATAATTTGTACCACGGTATTGAAAATAGATTCCTGTTCAGTGTGCCACAAAGAATGCCCTGGGTATAAGTGGATGCAGTGAAATCAAAGAGAAAGGGTAGGCACGAGGAGATAATATATTTGTGAAGAGCTGCCGGACAGGAGTTGGGAAAAACTAAGACTGGAATATTTTCCCCCCAATATGAAGGAGTCAGTATTCTCTAGCCACGCACAGTCTAAAGGGAATGAGGCTGATTAATTTCTAAAAACAGGGATACAGGCTTGTGGGGGAGCCATGCCATCTGCCTTGTAAATCTATCTCTTTAATTGTGTGCTGGGAGATGCCAAGCTACACTTGCTGAGTTAAATAGTGTATCTTGCTGGCTAGTAGAACTAATGGTTGGCTCCAGTGGCGTCACTAGGGTTGGTGTCACCCTGTGCGGTAACTCATGGTGTCACCCCCATGGACCTCCTCCCATACCAAACAATACAGAATCCTTAGTAATGTTTTTTGTACTAATGTTACTCGTAAATCATAATTCCCGTATATCACTGAATGTAATGGCAATAGTAATGACATAAACAACTAGCAATACACATATGACAAGATTTTTAACCATATAACTAATTTCAGGGCTTGAAAACTAATATTTCTGCTTCCAGATTCTTCTTTTTGGTACATGGCAACATCCCGTTAATTTGGGGATGCTATGATGTACAAATAAAATACAGCAATTCAAGTCCACATATTGATATTCAGAAATACAAGAAAAATGGGAGGGGGGTCACTCTTTATACAGAGTTACATTGCATCTTGCCCTCTGTAAAAAAGTGATATCCTTACTGTGCTCCACTGTTACGGTATTTCATCATAATTTTCCATACACCACACTACTGGGAGACAGTAGGGGAGAAAACAACAGTTGACTTTATCACAATCACAAAATGAGGAATGGTTCACACATGTGCCCATCCTTAGATTTATGTTCTGCAAAGCCTTGAAGCACTGGAGGTAGAAAAACTTTGGCCCTCCTGATGATGTTGGACTCCATCTCGCATCTTTCCCAGCCTATATAGCAAATCGTCAGGAGTGATGGCAGTTGTAGCAATTTCTCACAATTTCTATGCCCTCCCTCTTGGGATTCCCTAACGGTGGTTTTGCAGTCTGCTTTGGCTTGCGTTGCCAGCTCACTCCCCAAGACTTGCAGGGCAAATGCATCCTGCCCCACTTCCCGGTGCCTAGGGGCGGCTCTGGGTGTCACCCCCTCTGATGGTGTCACCCAGTGATCCACCCCCCCATACCCCTAGTGACGCCGCTGGTTGGCTCAGTCAATTTGAGGATCTGTGACTATTGTTAACCTATCTATGCTATGGACTGCCTTCAAATCGATTCCGACTTATGGCAACCCTATGAATAGGGTTTTCATGGTAAGCTGTATTCAGAGGGGGTTTACCATTGCCTTCCTCTGAGGCTGAGAGGCAGTGACTGGCCCAAGGTCACCCAGTGAGCTTCATGGCTATGTGGGGATTTGAACCCTGTTCTCTCAGGTCGGAGTCCAACACTCTAACCACTACGCCACACTACAGGTATCTGACTAGGACATGTTGGCCACAGTAGTTAAAAGGAATTAAGTAAACCTATTAACCAACTAGTAATTTTAACAATTAGTACCAGGTTTCAATTTGGTTCCAAAGGTGAAGTTATTTTTTTTAATGTACAAAATTGTAAGCTTACTTTATTTATTTATACACAAGAAAGAGGACTGTTGGTATAAAACTATTATCACATACTAGTGGACATATTATTTTTTATCTGTGGTGGGGAACATCCATCCCATGGATTAAATTTGGCCCAGGAGGGCTTCTAATTTGCCCCACAAGGCCTTTCCCCTCTGAATACCACCTACCTGTCCCACACCTGATGTTACAAGTGATGTCAGGTGTAGGGCAGGTAAAGAACAATGGGGAGCCTTAAAGCAAACTCTCAATTGTTCTTTGGCAAGCACCGATCAGCAACTGGGATCAGCTACAATTGGGGACAGGATCCACTGGCCAGTGATGGTTTGAGAGCTTTACATCAACCTAACAAGCTGTCATTGATTCAAGTTCATTCTTTATCTGCCAGCCGCTGCTTTTACCAATCCTTTTTTGCTCAGAAAAAATATTGATATTAATATTACTTTTTAAAGGAAATATCAATTATCATTCTTATAATCAATGTTTTAGAGGTAGTTTTTTTAAAGAAAAAATCTGTTTTCACAAATAGCCGTGGAAATTCGCTACATTACAATCAATTCTTAACTATTGAGAATAAACAAATTAATGGAATATTCTGTACCAAATCCAAATTGGGCAGAATACTAGCACATCCCTAGTTACAATACAGAGTTTCAGATGAGGAACTCTATAGTTCAGCCAGTCACTGCCCAAAGCAGGGTTTGCTGTAAGCAGGAATCAGCTGGTTGGTGCTTACAGCAAGCCCCACAGGGGAAGGCTTCCTTTATCCATGCAGTTCAAAAATCACACCATGCAGGCAAAGCAACATTTTTCTTTTGCAGATTAGCTTGAATTTATGCTAGTCTGCAAATGAAAATACTTCACCTGATGTTTGGCTCACAGGGATTGGGAGTGTCAGCTCCCCATCCCGACTTACACAACGACGCAGTGATGAATAGGAAAAATAAGTAGCTACATAGGACTACCAGTATATGTTTAGAAGCCATTCTTTTCTTCTGGAAAAAAGCTTATTCCTTTCCTTTAATTGAACCTAGAACTAACACTCCTACTGGACTCATTAGTATGCTCACTTACTTCCTAGTTTATTTAATAATTTTGCTGACTGTAATTTTGGCCGTAGAATTATGTGTTACCATTTCAGAATGTAAGGGTTATAGCTCCATCTTAACAAGTATGTACTGTGCACATATAATTAGATTCTAACTTGGAGACCAATTGTGGCATAGCCAGCACTTGTGAGTCATGTTCATAAACTGCAAGAGAGAACAGCAGCCCTGTCTCTGCAATGTTAGTGCCATATCTTTTATTATTTGCACTGAAATAACTTTCATTCAGATTAACTGGAGGGAAGAGTTTTCTTCCAGCTCATGTGTTATGACTTGATTTCAGGTGTGTGGGATTCAGCAATACAATTCTTCCAAGATCAAGGTGGTAAATATCTGAGACTTTCATATGAACAAATATGATGAGGTCTGGTTATTGTCAAGCAGGTTATGAAGAGAAGATTAAATAAAAAAGAAAAGCAACCTCTAGACAAAGTTGTAAATGATCAACAAAAGATACAAGTATTTACTCAAAGTAATGCTGCCCTGGGCTCCTTCAGGAAGAAAAGCGGGATATAAATTCAATTAATTATAATATTATCACATTAGGATGAAATCTGGAACTGAAATCCAAACATCTACAGTTGGAAAAGTCAAGGCTTGAGGCATGCCCAGTGGGACTTTTGTCTTTTTCCCTTTGAACAGACACCCACAGATTAATCTTACCAGTGGAGGGTAGAGACCTACAGCAGAGTGACCTCCATTTCTTAAGTCCTGCCACCAATGGCCAAGGCAAAAAGTGAGCGAAGCAACCATTTTCCCCTCTTCCCCTTCCCACTGTTTTCAATGGGAGGGAAATAACTATGCCATATTTCAGGCTGGGCTAGTTTCCAACTCTGTTTGTGAGGATGGGGGGTGGTTGGGATAACAAGGGAGCTGATGATCCATGGCCACCTTGACATAATAATAATAATAATAAAATTTTATTTTTATGCCGCCTATCTGGCCGAGTGAACGGCCACTCTAGGCGGCGCACATAATTTAAAATAAGATACAGCAAATAAATACAATATAAATACGACATATAAATACAGTCTTCAACTAATCAACCCACCCACATCTGTACGTTATATACTAAAATTTGCTAGGGATCCTGTATGCCCGCTGAAATAGCCACGTTTTTAATCCTTGGCGAAAGCTTACCAAGGAGGGGGCATGGCGAAGATCGTATGGGAGAGAGTTCCAGAGGGTGGGGGCCACAATCGAGAATGCCCTCTCTCTAGTCCGCACCTGCCTGATTGTTTTCACTGGCGGGACCGAGAGAAGGTCTTGTGAGGCTGATCTTGTAAGGCGGCACATTTGGTGATGCTGGAGGCGCTCCTTTAGATAAACTGGACCGAAACCGTGTAGGGCTTTAAAGGTTAACACCAACACCTTGAATTGGGCTCGGTAGACAACTGGTAACCAGTGTAGGTCTGCTAACACTGGAGTGATGTGATCCCGGCGGCGGCCATTCTTTATCAGCCGTGCCGCCGCATTTTGTACCAGTTGTAATTTCCAAACCGTCTTCATGGGTAGCCCAACGTAGAGCGCATTACAGTAGTCTAAGCGAGAGGAGACCAGGGCATGCACTACTCATGGGAGCAGATGAACCGGAAGATAGGGTTGCAGCCTCTGTATCAGGTGTAACTGATACCAAGCTGCCCGGCTCACTGCTAACACCTGAGCCTCCATGGACAGCTTGGAGTCAAGAACGACCCCGAGGCTGCGGACCTGGTCCTTTAGGGGCAAACTTACCCCATTCAACACCAGGTCGATATCTCCCAATCTTTTCTTGTCTCCCACAAGCAGTATCTCGGTCTTGTCGGGATTCAGTTTCAGCCTGTTTCCTCCCATCCATTCACTTACAGACTCCAGGCACTTGGAAATGGTATCCACAGCCAACTCCGGTGAGGACTTAAATGAGAGATAGAGCTGAGTGTCATCCGCATATTGGTGGCACTGCAACCCAAATCTCCTGATGATAGCTCCCAGCGGCTTTACATAGATGTTAAATAGCATGGGGGAGAGGATAGTGCCCTGTGGCACACCACAATTAAGAGGCCAAGGGTCCGAAACCTCCTCTCCCAATGCCACCCGCTGGTGCCTGTCAGAGAGATAGGAACGGAATAATAATAATAATAATAATAATAATAATAAATTTAATTTTTGTGTCGCCTATCTGGCCGAAGCCACTCTAGGCGACGTACACGTTAAAATACAATACAATATAAATAGAGCATAAAATACAATGCAGTCAACAATAACCATTTTAATGGTTTGCCTATTTACAATTGTTAGAAAGATATAAAATGGATAAGAAAATGTACGGGTTTGAAATAAATAAATCTGATTTTGAAATAGGTTTGTGTACAAATGATGAAAATATAATTGCGAAAATGTATAAACTCTTGCTGAAAATGGATATGGAAGAAGAACAAGTAAAAGAGTGTATGGTAAAGTGGGCAAAAATTTTTGGTTATAACATACAAATGGATCAATGGGAAAATATGTGGAAAAAAGGCTTGAGATTTACATTATGCTATAATCTTAAAGAAAATTTCTATAAAATGATGTATCGTTGGTACATGACTCCAGAAAAGTTGTCAAAAATGTATAGTAATGTTTCTAATGCTTGTTGGAAATGTAAACAACAAGAAGGATAATTTTATCATATGTGGTGGTTGTGTAAACAGGCAAAATTATTTTGGGCACAGATAGGTAGAATGATGCAAAAAATCCTAAACATAAATATTCAGTCAAAACCAGAATTTTTTTTATTGGATTTTATGGATAAACAAATAGAAAAGAAATATGGAAGAATAATATTATATATGATTACGGCAGCAAGATTATTATATGCACAAAAGTGGAAAATGGAATCAACACCAACAACGGAAGAATGGCTATTGAAATTAATGGACTTAGTAGAAATGGATAAATTGACATGTTTACTTAGAGAAAAATCGACAGATACATTTCTTAAGGAATGGAAGCCTCTCTTAGACTTTTTGTTGAAAGATAAAAATGAAATGATGATAATGGGATTTGACGAATAATTAAGATAGACTATGGAGAACAGTGATCCTGTATGTATATATTAAGGGACAGGTTTGATGTATATTATATATTTATAGCTGATCTGTGACAAATCGGAAGTCAAATTTTTTATTTTTATTTTTATTCTTATTGTGTTATTTTTTTATTTTTTTTGTTTGTTTTGTGAAAATTTGAATAAAAATTATTGTAAAAAAAAATCAATAACCATTTTAAATAGCAGCAATATAAAACAATGTAGGGCAATCAATAGACAATTTTAAACAATTTTAGCCCATCCCGGAGATCCCAAAGGCCTGTCCAAAGAGCCAAGTTTTTAAGGCTCGGCGAAATATATCCAGGGAAGGGGCATGGCAAAGATCGAACGGGAGGGAATTCCACAGAGTGGGGGCTGCCACTGAAAATGCCCTCTCTCTAGTCCCCACCAACCTAGCTGTTTTCGTTGGTGGGACTGAGAGAAGGCCCTGCGTGGCTGATCTAGTCAGGCGGCTTAGTTGGTGGTACTGGAGGTGCTCCTTCAAATAAACTGGGCCGAGACTGTATAGGGATTTAAAGGTTAACACCAACACCTTGAATTGGGCCCGGAAAATAACTGGGAGCCAATGTAGATGAAATAATACTGGCGTAATATGATCACGGCGGCGGCTGTTTGTGAGCAGACGAGCCGCCGCGTTCTGCACCAGTTGTAATTTCCGGACCGTTTTCAAGGGTAACCCCACGTAGAGCGCATTGCAGTAGTCTAATCGAGAGGTGACCAGAGCATGTACTACCAGTGGGAGCTGATGAATAGGGAGGTAGGGTTGCAGCCTCCGTATAAGGTGTAGCTGATACCAAGCTGCCCGGCTCACTGCCGAAATCTGAGCCTCCATGGACAGCTTGGAATCAAGAACAACTCCGAGGCTGCGGACCTGATCCTTCAGGGGTAGACTCACCCCATTAAGCCTCAGGTCAACAACACCCAACCTTCCCCTGTCACCCACAAGCAGCACCTCGGTGTTATCAGGATTGAGCTTCAGCCTGTTCCTTCCCATCCACCTACTCACGGATTCCAGGCACTTGGACAAGGTTTCCACAGCCAACTCCGGTGAGGATTTAAAAGAGAGATAGAGCTGCGTGTCATCAGCATATTGGTGACACCACAGCCCAAAACTCCTGCTGATGGCTCCCAGCGGTTTTACATAGATGTTAAATAGCATGGGAGACAGGATAGAGCCCTGTGGCACTCCACAAATGAGGGGCCAAGGGTCTGAAACCTCATCCCCCAATGCTACCTGTTGATGCCTGTCAGAGAGAAAGGATCGGAACCAATGTAAAACAGTGCCTCCTATTCCCAATCCCTCCAGGCGATCTAACAGGATACCGTGGTCAACGGTATCAAAAGCCGCTGAGAGATCCAGGAGGACAAGAAAGGTGAATTCTCCCCTATCTACTGCCCTCCTCATATCATCCACCAGAGCGACCAAGGCTGTTTCAGTACCATGTCCAGTCCTGAAACCCAATTGGTATGGATCCAAATAATCCATTTCATCCAAGTGTGCTGACAATTGGTTAGCCACCACTCGCTCAATGATCTTGCCCAAAAATGGCAAATTCGAAATGGGGCGAAAGTTGTTCAAGACTTGTGGATCCAAGGAGGACTTTTTAAGGATAGGTTTTATAATTGCCTCCTTGAGGGCCGGTGGTAGTACACCCTCCTTCAAGGATGCATTTACCACCGCCCTGATCCCTTCGCCCAATTTCTCCTTGCAGTTCATAAGGAACCATGATGGGCAAGGATCAGTCAGACAGGTGGTAGGCTTTACCGTTGAAAGCACCTTGTCCACATCCTCAGAAGGAAGAGGCCGGAACCGATCCCACTAACTGGATTGTGACTGGTCAACTCTGGATCCTCCACTGCATCCACAGCGTACGGAATCGAGTTCTTTAGGTGTTCGACTTTATCAGCAAAGTGCCTTGCCAATTTGTCACAGGAAGCCTTTGAATGCTCCAAGGGTTCCTGAGCAACTGGACCGACCAGGCTTCAGACCACTTGGAACAGCTTCCTGGGTCAGCACTCTGCGGATGCAATAGAGGCAGCAAAGAAATCCTTCTTTGTTGCCTTTATTGCCACCTGGTAGGCAGCTACTGCTGCTCTAACCTGTGTCCGAACATCTTCAGAGCGGGATTTCCGCCACCGGCGTTCTAGTCGTCTCACCTCCTGTCTCAGACTTCGCAACCGGGGTGTATACCACGGTGCTGTCTGAGTTCTGTTCAGGGGGAGAGGATGTTTCGGAGCCACCCGGTCTAATGCCCTGGTGATTCCCTCATTCCACTCCATCACCAGGGTTTCGACCGGGCGACCTTCAGCAGGTTCCAATTCCCCCAGCGCAGTCAGGAATCCATCCGGATCCATCAGGCGCCTGGGGCGGACCATTCTAATAGTAAAACAGTGCCTCCAATTCCCATTCCCTCCAGGCGGCCCAGGAGGATACCGTGGTCGACGGTATCAAAAGCCGCTGAGAGATCAAGGAGGATGAGGAATTAGCATTCACCCCTATCCAACGCCCTCCTCAAATCATCCACCAGAGCGACCAAGGCTGTTTCAGTTCCATGGCCAGTCCTGAAGCCCAAAGTGCTCTAATTTTTGACCCATTACTGATGGAGCCCTAGTGGAAAGTACTACTGCTGTCCAGAAAGAACCTCCAGCAGTGGGGCTTTCTCTCAGGAACTCTAGCAACCTCCAAAAACAAACTGCAATATAATTGAACAAGCCTGTAGTTCCAACAGTATTTTGCAAAGTGGACACCCAAGAGGAAGGACACTGCTAATTTGTTTTAAATTGGTTTTAATATTTTAATTTTAATATTTTATTTTATATTGTTGTGATCTTTTGGTGAAGGGCAGATAATCATCATCAAACATCAAAACCTGAAAACGTCCTTGGCACACAGTGTAGATGTATAGTTGTGTAGTTCATTGAATATGCATAGCTTCCAAGACATATTGGGCCCATCATCCCATTTCTGTGTGGAGGATGGAAATCACTAAAGGATGTTGTGTCCACAGAATAAAACAAACAAAAAACCACAGAGAAAAGTTCCACTTTCAAGCATTCATAGCTTTGAAAACTCTTTTCCAATATATCCCAATTACTCATTCATTTGCCATTTTTAGTTTTTCACACTTGAATCATTGACTTGAGCAGTTCTACAACATATGGTTTTCACTGATAATAGCAATAATATGTTTGTTGCAATTTTACTGTAAGATTTATGTATTTTGTCTGTGTTGATTTTGTTGTTTTAATAATATAATTTGTTTGTGCATATAGATGCGATGTTTTTTGTAAATCACAATTTTTAGAATCAAGTGAGTCATATTTATAATACACACACCATTAATTTTTTCAAAACATAAAAGACTTTGGTTATCAACTGAATTGAGGTTTATAGTGTTTTTTCTCTCACTAGAAGGTGAACTAGAAGGGAAAATGAAGGGGCTTTAATTCCACCATACTAAAAAATGAATTAATCTATCTTTAGTTGAAGTATAGCACATACCACTACGGTAGATACACGTTTCAGGTGTTGGTTACTCTTATATCCTTACAGGGCACAATGAACCCATATTTCCACACTTAAAAGTTAATGCATTTAAACGTTACTAGCCACTACTAGCAAAGTTCAAAGCAATGTCACTTTAAAACAAGTATATGTCAGCTTCCAGTCAACTCAAGTCCTTGTTTCTTGCACAAGCAGACATTGGGAATTATAGCTATGAAATTACAGTGAAACAAATGCAATCCTCTCTTATATGACATCATATAATACATTACAGTAAGACTGAGCAATACTATAAGTTTTTCAGAAATTTCCATACCCATTCTTCCGTAAATGTCAAGAATGGCAGTATTACATTGGACTCAAAGATATCACCAGTGACACTCCTTTTATGTGACTCTCCACTGCCCAACAGCAGTGAGTTTTGTCCTCTCAGCTAAAGAACCATTTTTAAGGGAACCCCATTTTATATGAAATAACAGTGCAAACATCAGTTAGGAACCTCTTCATGGAAGGAGGGGAGAAATGTAGTCATCACATTATTTCTCACTGGTCTCCACTGGATAAATGCATCTTCCAAATGGTCCTTGTATATTAGCAATCTCAGGAGCCATAAGGGCTTCTATCACTATTCATTTTGACTTACGACTAGAAAACATATTTTACATCAAGCAATTTCCACTAAGGACATAATAAAATGTGTAGGTGGTTTTCAAGAATCCAAAGAAAAAACTGTTCTATAATGATTAGCACACTCAGATCCTGCTTGCAGACTTCCCACAGGCATAGAATCATAGAATCATAGAGTTGGAAGGGGCCTTGTAGGCCATCGAGTCCAACCCCCTGCTCACAGCAGGAAATCCACAGCTAGAGCATCTCCCGCAGATAGTTGTCCAGCCTCTGCTTGAAGACATCCAGCGAATGGGATTCCACCACCTCCCTAGGCAGTCGGTTCCATTGCTGAACTCCCCTTACTGTCAAGAAGTTCCTTCTAATGTCCAATCTGAATCTACACTCCTGCAATTTAAAACCATTAGACCTAGTCCTACCCTCTGGGGCAGCAGAGAACAAATCTGTACCCTTCTCTATGTGACAGCCCTTCAGGTACATAAAGAGTGCAATCATGTCACCCCTCAGCCTTCTCTTCACCAGACTGAACATGCCAAGTTCCTTCAACCTTTCCTCATAAGACTTGTTCTCCATACCGGCTATCATCCTCGTCACCCTCTTCTCAACCCGCTCTAACTTGTCTATATCTTTCTTAAAAAGAGGTGCCCAGAACTGAACGCGGTATTCCAGATGAGGCCTGACTAATGCAGAATACAGTGGGACTATTATACTTCCCTTGACCTGGAAACTATAGCTCTGTTTATTTATTTATTTATTTATTCTATTTAATGTATATACCGCCCTAAGCCCGAAGGCTCTCTGGGCGGTGTACATAAAAGATAAAACAAGCAGTGTATAAGTACAATAAATACAATAAAACAAGAACCAAAAACAAACAAACAATAAAAGAACCAAACAACGTCCAAAATACAAGACCGCGTTTGCCTTTTTTGCCGCAGCATCACACTGCTGGGTCATGTTCAACTTGCGATCCACTACAATTCCAAGGTCCTTCCCACACGCACTACTGCTAAGCCAGGTATTTCCAATCCTGTACCCGTGCATTTTGTTTTTGTGGCCTAAATGTAGAATCTTGCATTTGTCTTTATTGAATTTCATTTTATTAATTTCAGCCCAATTTTCTAGTCTATCCAGGTCCCTTTGGATTTTATTCCTGTCTTCCATTGTGTTAGCTATCCCTCCCAGTTTCGTATCATCCGCAAACTTCATAAGGCTTCCCTCCACCCTGTCATCTAAGTCATTGATAAAAATGTTGAAGAGTATCGGCCCCAGGACAGAACCCTGTGGCACTCCACTCGAAACCTCCTTCCAGTCCAAAGCAGAGCCGCCGCCGACCACTCTTTGAGTACGGTTTTCCAACCAGTTGTGAATCCACCTGACAGTATTTCCATCTAGTCCGCATTTGACCAGTTTGCTAATCAAAAGGTTGTGGGGGACTTTGTCAAACGCTTTGCTGAAATCTAGATAGATGACGTCTACAGCATTTCCACCATCTACTAAGCTAGTGACCCGATCAAAAAAAGAGATGAGATTAGTTTGACAGGATTTTTTCTTGACAAACCCATGCTGGCTCCTACTAATCACAGCATTGTCATCTAGATAGTTGCCAATGGACTCTTTTATTATCCGTTCTAATGTCTTTCCCGGTATTGAAGTCAGACTGACCGGCCTGTAATTCCCCAGATCTTCTTTTTTACCCTTTTTAAAGAGCGGGACAACGTTTGCCCATCTCCAATCCTCCGGCACCTCTCCCGTTCTTCCAGGATTTCTCAAAGATGATGGCAAGAGGTTCCGAGAGTACATCAGCAAATTCCTTCAATACTCTGGGATGCAGTTCATCAGGCCCTGGAGATTTGAACATATAGGTTAAATAGGTATTTCCTGACTATCTCCTTATCAATCTTGAACTGCAATCCCGACCCCTTATTGAGATTGCTACCGATGCAAGGTTGCACACTGTTCCCTTTTTGGGAGAAAACGGAGGCAAAATAGGCGTTGAGCAGTTTTGCCTTTTCCTTGTTATCTGTCAACAATTTGCCATCCTCATTGAGCAGCAGTCCCACCGTTTCCTTGGTCTTTCTCTTGCTTCGAACATATCTGAAAAACCCCTTTTTGTTGTTCCTCGCTTCCCTCGCCAGCCTCAGCTCATTCTGGGTTTTAGCTTTCCTTACGCTATTCCTGCAAGCCTGAGCCGCTCGTCGGTACTCTTCCTTGGTGATGCGTCCTTCCTTCCATTCTTTATACATGCTCTTTTTTATTTTTACCTCCTCCACCAGTCTTCCGTGTAGCCACATTGGCTTTTTCCAATGTCTTCTGTTTTTCTTCCTCTTTGGAATTGTTTGCGATTGCGCTTTTTGTAATACGTTCTTCATGAACTCCCATGCTTCTTGGGCTTCTTTTTTCTTTAGTCTATCTAGTTGTGGGATCCTACCCATCATTTCCCTGAGCTTGCTAAAATCGGCTTTCCTGAAATCCAAGGCCCATATTTGACTATATTCTTCTTTGGCTTTCCCCAGAATCACGAATTCCAGCATTACGTGGTCACTTTCCCCCAAGGTACCGACCGCTTTAATTCCCATGACCAATTTGTCCATGTTAGTTAAGATCAGGTCCAGGATTGCCGACCCCCTTGTTCCTTCTTCTACTTTTTGAAAGAGGAAATTATCAGCAAGGCCCATCAGGAATTGTTGGAGGCTTTGTGCTTCGCAGAGTTTGTCTCCCAGCAGATATCCGGGTAGTTGAAGTCCCCCGTCACTACTACTTCTTGCCTCCTTGAGATTTCAGAGATTTGTTTGAGGAAGGCCTCATCTACCACCTCTTCTTGGCCAGGGGGTCTGTAGTAGACACCTACTACCATGTCGGTTTTGTTTGTTTCTCCATTTATTTTTACCCAAATGGTCTCTACTGGACCACTTTGTTCGCTCTCTTGGATTTCCATAGAGGTGTATTTGTCTTTGATGTATAACACTCCTCCTCCTCCTCCTTTTCTGTTGCTTCTATTCTTTCTGTAGAGTTTATATCCTTGAATGGCTATATTCCAATCATGGGAGTCATCCCACCAAGTCTCTGTTATCCCTATGAAGTCATATTTGCCTTGATGCACTAAGACTTCAAGCTCCTCTTGCTTGTTTCCCAAGCTCCGCGCGTTGGTATATAGACACCAGAAGTCTCTTTTGTCCTGATTGGATTCCTCCATTAATATAGCGTGAGCTTTGCCGTGCATCCCTTTCTCTCTCCCAGTGTCTCCTGTACCCTTCAAATCCTTGCGTTTACAACCCGCTGACTTTGGATCGGTCTTTAAGCTATCATCTCCATCCCCCAGAGGCTTTAGTTTAAAGCCCTCTTGATGAGTTTTGCCATACTTCTGCCAAAGAGATTCTTCCCAGTCCTCATGAGGTGCAGCCCATCTGCTGCCAACAGCCCCCCCTCCAAGAAGCTTAGACCATGGTCCCAGAATCCAAACCTCTTCCGTCGACACCATCTGTGTAACCAGTCGTTGACCTGCAGTATCTTCCTTTCCCTTTGTAGTCCTCTATCCTTCAAGGGAAGAATTGATGAGGACCACCTGCGCCCCAAAATCCTTGACCTTCCTACCCAGAGCCTCATAGTCTGAGTGATCTGTTGCAAGGTGTTTCTGGCCGTGTTGTTTGTGCCCACATGGATGAGGAGAAAGGGGTACCTATCTTGGTTCCCAATGAGCCTCGGCAGGTTGTCATTGACGTCCCAGATGTGTGCCCCAGGGAGACAACAGACTTCCCGATTCATTTTGTCCAGCTGGCATACCGGCGCCTCTACCCCCCTGAGCAACGAGTCTCCAACCACCAGCACCCTCCTCTTTTTGCTGCGAGCGGTGGTTGCATCAGCTTCCTTCTTCTGGGCTGTGGAGTCTTCCTTTGCAGCCAGTGGCTCTTGATGCAGGTGAGTTTGTTGAGGCTCTTCAGAGGTGCTGTCTGCTGAGAGATGCTGAAAGCGATTTGTTAGTTGCAGCAGTTCTGAATCCCTCCCGTTTTTCCTTGCCCTTACAGTGACAGTCCTCCATGTAATTGGCCACTATATATGGAATAATTTCCACTGACCTATGCATTGACCCTATGCTTCAGAGCTTCCATCTTTGCTCTGACCTATATGTAATAAGTGCAAAAGTGAGAAAAACAAAAGACCACAAAAGTTCTGTGACGTTTAAACTGCCTAACTGCTGTAACCGCAAGGTGCCCTACTTACTGAAAAATATGTTTTTGTAACTTTCCATGCCTATCATAAAAGGAAAGTTTGCTTGCTTCTTTATAAATCATATACCTATAAAAGATGCTCTTTTAATTTGAGCAGGCAGAGAGCTGGTGGTGACAGTCTGGGTTGCTAACTGTCATTTCCGTTCTCTCCCTGTATGCTTATCTCTGTTTATAATAAAAGTTTCTTGCACGACCTGGTCTCCAAAGTCTCTTGTGGATTTCCATGACAAATACTTGGTGCCATGACTCAGTATGCACACCTGCTCTTGTCCGGAGGACCGTGGATAGCCTCCCACCAACCCCCTGGCATGCCAAAACCTGAAGGTAAGAGACCTTTTAAATATTTAATGCTGCTAATTGGGGTTTTCGAAAAAGGCTACCCATTGGCTTCGTACCCTGTGGGAGAGCTGGGATTCGACCTTTTATATAGACAGGTCAGTGCAAGTCTGAGGCACTTTTAATTAAATCTGTTTGATTGTCAAAGTAGCCGCTACTCTGTGGAACTGCTTCTGAATTCGGCCCATCTTGGAGAATTAGTCTGCACAAGCAAAACACAACGCCTGTTATTCCCATTGTATGAATGCATGGATGAGCCTCAATTGTGTGGTTATCTGGAATTGGTCCAGTGCAAATTCTGAAACCATCTGCTGCAGCACCAAGCCTATTGCTCGGCCCACCGGTTGTTGACCAACAGTGTCTTGAATGCAAGGGCAGATGTGAAATGAATAGTTACTGGAACATTGAGATGTTGAGTGAGAAGACAAATTTATTATTTTATCCTCCCTCCCTTATAGTACATGAGTCCTGTAGCTGCATTGTCCAAGGACATCTAGTCTCAGTCGAAAGATGGGGCTATGGCTAGGCTTCTGTGACTTTAGGAACTTCCTTGTGTTTCTGTCACCTTTCCTCCCCTTCTCTCTGAATGAGCCAGGGCTTGGTTGAAAGACGGGCCCAGGCCATATGAGCTTGGCCTCAGTAGACAGATGGGCCCAAGACAATCAAACCCCATCCTCAATAGGCCATTCCTGTGTTGTGAGAGTGGTCTGGTCTGACAATGAGAACTGATCAGGCTAAACAAGTTCCAGTCCCTCCTAAAGGGACTCCGGCCTATTTCACGTATACAAGACATTCACGCAAGTCCTGTAAATTTCTGGAAAAATGGAACTGGTATACCCAGGATGACCCTTCTAAGCAGTTTCCAATTGAAGGGTCTTTTGATCTGGATGAAGCAGTGCACTTGACAGGTGCACTGGAATCTCGCAGTTCCAAGATGCCTCAAACTCAGTGGGACACATTTTTGATTGGTACTCAGAGGCCACCAAAAGACGCACAGAATCTCAGGCACGTAGTCTTTGAGATTCTCAAGAAAAATTGAAATTACAGTTGAAGCAAGCTCAGGAGAAATTGGCTTCTCCCCCAAATTTGGATTGCCAGCAATTATATCCATCCCTGATGGGGTCCCCAACAGTTATCCCCTCAGTCAGAAGACATCCTAGACATGTGCACCAACCTAGCAATGGCCTCTCCAATGAACCCCACCATCTCACCACTTTCATATTCCTCCTGGTCCCAAGCTATTCAGTGGGCTCCATAACCCACAAACCTCTTCAACCAGTCCCTCTAATTTACCTTCCAGTCCAGGATGGGGAGCATACCCAGGGACTAAGGATACCTCAGTAGTTCTGACCAAGTCTCATTACCTGCAGCCCACAAACTCTGGTCCCATTAAAAGAGAAAAAGCCTCTCTGTAGCATGCCCATAGTATGAACAATTTATTGGCCCCTTTGAGAGAGGTGCCTGGTAATGGACCCACGAGTGTGAACACCATAATACTCCATGCACTTTGGACCCCTGCTGACCTCCATAATTTGATCCTACATTTTCCAAAAAAGATCCAGCCAAATTCAAGGAGGAATTATAGACTGTTATAAATTGTTATAAACCCACTTGGGTGGATATAAACCAACTCCTTCATTCAGTACTCTCTAAAGAAACAGCCCAACACTTATATGCAGCAGCCCAATGGCCTAATCGTGACCCCGGTACTGGCCAACCACTGGTCACTCATAGAGAAAAATTATTGGAATCCATTGCTGAATTCTAGGACTGTCAGTCCTAGAAAATCTGACTGGATAAAGATAAAAACTTGCAAGCAGAATAAGGAAGAGGATCCAGCAGATTACCTGCAGCACCTAAAATACACTTTTGAAAGACATTGAGGAATGGAAGACCTCTTGGCAAATTGGTGCCCAGCCCTCCTATTTTGTTGAAGGCCTATTACCCAAAAAATCAGATCAGATTAAAAATGTAGTTATCTCCTCGGAAGGAAAGACTCTTGAGGAACTTTTATCAGCAGCACATTTCCACAAGAAAAATGAAAAGGCCAAAGAGGCTGGTGAATGCAGGGTTAATGTCCCTCCAAATTCAAGGTCAGACTATCCAGAATAACAGACTCCTAATCCAGCAAGAGAGAGAAAGGGGTACTTCATGTGGGTGAGGAACTCCTAGAGGCCCTAGAGGTAGAGGCAGATCTGCCCCCATAGGATCTAGTAAATATGGGATACAGTTCAACTATTGCAGACAAGAAGGATACTGGAACTCCAAATGCCCAAATAGACCAGAACATTCAGGATTTGCAATGCCACCTTTCCTCCACCTTCACCAGTTTCCTTTCATTACATTTATGACAAAACTGAGGAATTTAAATATTAGGATTGCTTAGAGGAATGCAACATCACTGCTCTGCTTTTGTCCTAGATCCCTCAGCCCCTTGTTACCTGCTCTATTAACAACCAAGCTGCTTCATGCCTTGTAGACACTGATGCATCTCGCTTCACTCTGCACATTTTTGAATTTCCTTCTATCTCAGCCTCAAGTAAGGTCTTCAATGCCGTAGTCATTGAGAGTCATAATATACCTCACTCTGTCTCCACTCCCCTGTCTGTCTCCATTGGTCCAATTTCTGAATAACATGCCTTTCTCCTTAGTCCATCTTCACCTGCTAATCTCTTTGGGAGATATTTGTTATGTAAGTTGGGCTGCACAATTTATTGTTCTCCTGATGGCATCTATTTAGAGGTGCCTGAGCAACAGAAATGGGGCATTTTCACTGTGTTAACAGAATCTGAAGACCCCCAACCTGACACTTCCTTGTTGCAACAGGAACTGTTGCACAGGGTTCCTTCTCAACTCCGGTCCATGCATTCTAATGAAGCAGGCAAAGTTTTAAGTGTAAAGCCAGTGCATATCACTGTTGACCCAACCAAACCACTCTCATTTGTGCCTCAATATCTCATCTCCAAGGAAGACAAGGCCAGTATAAAACCCATCCTGGATTCCTTTAGTCAAACAAGGGATTATTGTCCCCACACGTAGCCTGTGTAACACACCTATCCTTCCCATAAAGAAACCAGGGAAGGATACTTGCTGTTTTGTACAAGACGTGTGTGTCATTAATGCCTCAGTTTTGTCCACTTTCCCTGTTGTTTCCAATCCTGTCACTTTTATTTCTTATATACCTTCCACTGTTACGTATTTTACTGTCGTAGACCTCTGCTCTCTTTTCTATCCCTATCCATCCTGATAGTCAATTTTTGTTTGTGTTCAGTTTTCAAGGACTTCAGTACTCCTAGACTCACCTGCCTCAGGGATAGATGAAGTCTCCCACCTTGTTTTTCCAAATTTTGAAGCAGGAACTTGACTCCATAATGTTCCTGGGTGGCTCCATCCTGGTACAGTATGTGGATGATCTTTTATCGGCTAGTCCCTCTCTAGAACAGCCTTTCCCAACCAGTGTGCCTCCAGATGTTGTTGGACCACAACTCCCATCAGCCTCAGCCAGCATTGCCAATGGTTAGGAAAGATGGGAATTATGGTCCAACAGCATATGGAGGCACACTAGTTGGGAAAGGCTGCTCTAGAAGCCTGTAAAACTGACTCTGTGGTCCTTCTCTGTGCTCTTGCTGAATGTGGACAGAAAGTTTCTAAATCCAAGTTGCAACTCTGTCAGCCCAAGGTCCATTATCTCGGACATGAAATTTCAGCCAGCCAACGCCACTTCTCTGACTCTAGAATTAAGGCTATCATTTCCATTCCCAAGCCTACCACTTGCAAACAAATGTGAGAATTTTTAGTGGGTTTCCAGCCATTAAAGAACATTACTGTGGAAATAAGGCCTATAAACATCACCCTGCAGGAGCTGCAAAAACCTATTATATAGCCTTCATGAGACCTGCTATTAGAGCTGTTGATACACTCCCTTCAAGTCATATCTGAAATGCCAGAGCCATCTCTGAGACTGAAAAATTCTTTGTCATAGCCTTCCCTTGGTATGGAACAGGAAAGCTGGCAAGGGAAATAATGGAGATAGACATGGTGTTAGAGAAAATGGCTAATGAGACATCTGGAAGCTTTAATGCCTTGGCTTCCTAGAAAAAGGATTAGACAAATGGTTGTCCAAAATAGAATGGCAACAGAGTTTACGCTTGCCAGTAAGGGAGGAGTATGTGCCCTGGTACGTGAAGAATGTTGTACAGTAGGGCCCCACTCATATGGCGGGTTATGTTCCAGACACCCACTGAAAAGCAAAAACCACTGAAAAGCGGAACTCATTGAATAGAATCACGCATGACTCCCAAAAACCGCCGTAAAAGCAGAACAAGAACTGTATGAGTGGGCCTTTAGTTTAATTACATCTAATTGAGACCACCGCATCAGCGAAGCGCCGTAAAGCGAAGCGCCGTAAACCGGGGCACTACTGTACTTATATACTAGATAGATCACAGGAGTTGTTTGACCATGTGGCAAACATAAGGAAACTTGCTGAATCAATGCATGAGGCTAAACGATTGAGCCTATGGGGATGGCTTTCCGTAGGTATGGCATGTCCGTAGTCTTGGGGTGCTCCTGGATCCATATTTGTCGCTAGAGGCCCAGGTAACCTCAGTAGCCAGAAGTGCCTTTCACCAGCTTCGGCTGGTAAGACAGCTACAGCCATTTCTGAATCAGGATAGCCTGACCACTGTTGTAACCTCCATGCACTCGTACCCTCCAGGCTGGATTACTGTAATGTGCTCTATATGGGGCTACCCTTGAGGTTGGTCCAGATGTTGTACCTGGTGCAAAATGCAGCAGCGAGACTGCTCACTGGGGCAGGGTATTGCCAACTTGTCACCCCACTGCTGAAAGAATTGCACTGGCTGCCTATTAGCTACCAGGCTAAGTTCAAGGTTCTAGTTTTGGTGTTCAAAGCCCTATACAGCTTGGGATCACGATTGCTGAAAGACTGTCTTATCCCTTATATATCTAGTCAATCAGTGCACTCTGCAGGTGAGGGCCTCCTGCAGATACCATTTTATCAGGAGATCCATCCTGCACAACATAGAAAGCAGACCTTTAGTACAGTGGCAGCCACCCTTTAGAATTCCCTCCCCTTAAATATTAGACAGGCACCATCTCTTGTTATCTTTTCAGTACCTATTAAAGGCCTTCCTCTTTTAACAAGCCTTTTAAGCAGAGACCTTATCACAGTCTGCATCTGTGTTGGAATTGGTTTTTAATATATTTTTAAACTTTCTTTTTTTAAAAAAATAGATGTTTTTAAACCTTTCTTAAAAAGATGTTTTTAAAGCTTTTTTTTAAAAAAGTTTTTAAAGATGTTTTGTTTTAATATATTTTAAAGTCTGTTTTTATAAAGTGTTTTAGTGTTTTTGTTTGCCTCCCTGGGCTCCTACTGGGAGGAATGGCGGGATATAAATCAAATAATAAATAAGTAAAATAAATACATTTTCAGCTCCTTAGGCTCTACCATCATGCATGGACTACTCATATTATTACTTGCTACTGTAGGCATATTTACTGTTACTGTTAACTGGAGCAGGGAGCATATCACCCCTGTGCTTTATCAACTCCACTAGCTCTCAATTTGTTTCCGGGCCCAATTCAAAGTGCTGGTTCTCACCTTTAAAACCTTAAACGGCCTTGGACCAATGTACCTGAGGGACCGCTTATGCCCATATGTACCTGCCTCTGGTCTCTGAGTGCCTCGAGTGAAAGACGTTAGACTGACAGGCACACAGGAGACAGCTTTTCAGCTGTGGCCCCCCAAGCTTTGGAACACCCTACCCCAAGAAGTCTGCTCTGCTCCCTCCCTGATGGTTTTCTGGAGACTTCTGAAAACGATCTTGTTCCGGAGAACCTTTGGGAGGGACTGAAGGTAGAGCCTGACACTGATTTTACAATTTTATGCCTTCTACATTAAATTTTAACCTTGTAGTCCCCTTTAGTACCACTCCCTATATATATGTATATTTGTGTGTGTATAGATAGATTAGATAGATAGATATTGTATTTTATGTATTTTAATTGTATTTTATGTTTTTTAATGTTTTTGTGATTTTGTTTACAATTTCATTATGTGTTTGATTTTATTTTTGTAAGCCACTCTGAGTGCCTTATTATAGGGTAGAAGGGCAGGATAGAAATATTTTAAATAAATAAATAAATAAAATTTACCATAATAATGCTAGTATGCTGTTGCTTGAGCTGCTGCATGAAACAAGTAACTAAGCCTCTGAACCCAGAACAAAGAAGTGAGGTCTACTCTATGTATATGGAATGTCATCAGTCAAGAGAAGAGTACAATGCTATCCAAGATTTAATGGACATTAGGCTGGAGGACATTGCACCAGAAAGGCGCGAAAGGGGGAACTGTGGAATAATTTCCACTGACCTATGCATTGACCCTATGCTTCAGAGCTTCCATCTTTGTTCTGACCTATATGTAATAGGTGCAAAAGTGAGAGAAACAAAATACCACAGAAGTTCTGTGACATTTAAACTGCCTAACTGCTGTAACCGCAAGATGCCCTACTTACTGAAAAATATGTTTTTGTAACTTTCCATTGCCTATCATAAAGGGAAAGTTTGCTTGGTTCTATACAAATCATATATACCTATAAAAAGATGCTGTTTTAACTTGAGCAGGCAGAGAGCTGGTGGTGACAGTCTGGATTGCTAGCTGTCATTTCCGTTCCCTCCCTGCATGCTTGTATCTCTGTTTATAATAAAAGTTTCTTGCATGACCTGGTCTCCAAAGTCTTTGGTGGATTTCTACAACGTACAGAACAGGATGTCAAACTAGATGGGCTTTTGGCATGAACTACCAGGGCTCTTCTTAAGTTTATGTTCTAAAACTGGTATAAAGAGATCTAATATCAAGAATCACCAGGATATCCTCAGTTGTATGTATCGTCAATCCATTCAGCTGATCAACAAAACAGATCAAAAAAATCTCTGATATGAGATACTACTGTATAAAGGGAACCAATGGCCTAAGGAAATTTTTTTTCCTATTCAGGTAGAGGTTCCAGCCTAGACCCACTATCAGAAACAATGGGTCTCCACGGAAGGGGGGGCAGGGATTCCTTTATTGGCATTGGGTAATATGTAGAAAACTAGAGTATGAGGATTAGCATTGTAAAGAATGTTTATTATTAGAATTATATTCCAAAACACCACCATCCACCAGTGAAACATTATCTTCACTTTGAACAGAACACAAGATCATGATCACATGGAATGTAGAAAGGTAATCTTACAATTACCTCAAAACTTTCCTTCGTAGTCTTGTCTGTTCTGAATAATACAAAGACATTATGTCATTAGGTATGAGTGTGTGTGCATACACACATACACACCTCTTTGTTGAACTTGTGTTGAACTGAACTTTATACACATATTATTTCAGTGTCAAATACAGACGTGTGGGGAGGGCTGAAAGATGCAGCACTGTAGCAGTCAGGTCTGCTCTCAACTAATGGAAGCCTGCAGAGAGCTTTTACACATATAGCTGTACCATGATTTTCAAGGGTTTGCAATCACATATGCATGCTAATAACACACAGGCTGGGGCAGAGCCAAGGACAGTCTTGCTGCATGCTGCCCTACCATACTCACTGAAAGTATGAAGAATAGGTACCTAGGCTTGTGAAGACACACACACAAATTATTTCTTTATTGGAAGACGGTAATAATGCATCAGAAAGCCATAGTATCATAGAGTTTAAGCATGACACTAGGACTGGGAGACACAGATTCAAATTCCACAGAGTCATGAAGCTCACTAAGGATGCAATCAAATGGTTCCTGGGAAGGTACGCCTGGGGCCATAAGATGCATCAGGTCTACCCTTCCAATATTGGTGACAGAACTCTTGATATTAGAAAGAGAGAGCTGAAACTGGAGTCACGCTCTCTAATGGTACCACCTCTTCCAAAGCCTGAACCCAACTAACATTGGAGCTCTGGTGTCAGAAGGCCCTAAAAAAGGGCTGTTTGGGGAAGTGACTGGCATCTGAAGGATCCTAAGCCCTCCTGTTTACTTGTCCCACCCCCAAACCCGGAACAAATGTAGACATGCATCTATATAAACCTCTCCTCACTATTGAAACAAACAAAAAAAAACTATTTAAATGTTTTATTTTAAATAGTTTTTTGAAACTGGAAAAAGACGGAGCAACGCAAGAATGTTCTTGCACCATCACATCTGTCCTGCCCACAGAGGCAGTAAAGCTATCATTGATTCATAGAATAATTGAGTTGGAAGGGGCCTGTAAGGCCATCGAGTCCAACCCCTGTTCAATGCAAGAATCCAACTTAAAGCACACCCATTAGGTGGCTCTCCAGCTGCCTCTTGAATGCCTCCAGTGTTGAACCCACCACTTTCCTAGGTAATTGGTTCCATTGTCATATTACTCTAACAGGAAGTTTTTCCTTATGTTCAGCTGAAAGCTGGCATTCTGTAACTTGAGCCCATTATTCTGTGGCCTGCACTCTGGGTTGATCAAGAAGAGATCATGGCCCTCCTCTGTGTGACAACCTTTCAAGTACTTGAACAGTGTGATAATATCTCCCTTCAGTCTTTTCTTCTCAAGACTAAACATGCCCAGTTCTTTGTCTCTCCTCATAGGGCTTTGTTTCCACTCCCCTGATCATCCTTGTTGCCCTTCACTATCTCACACATCTTAAGATTGAAACCCAACTCCCATCCAAAAATGCTTCACAGGGCTATTGTTATTATGTATTTTGATGAGCAAGAGAAATGTTGTATGCCACCCTAACTTTCTTACAGGTAAAAGAGTATAAATGTAGCGGGTGTACTACCCTGAGTGCATGTTGTTGATAGTAGGAATTTCATTTAAAACAGTGAAGGCAGGCTGACTCTCTAAGTTCTGTTTTTGACCAAATTCCTACTAAAACAACATGCACACAGACTGCTGTACCCACTACATTAATATTTGGGTTTATTTGATTTGCGAGATCACTTTAAAGCTCAGATTAGTTAATAGCTAATACAAAAATAATGTTCATTCACAGGAAGGTTATAAAGTATTAAATGCTGAGGATTAAATGCAAATGCAATCTGTGATTATTCCTAATAAAATAACCTGAAATGAAATATTCAGATAAATATTGGTTTAAGTGTCATTTCTTAATCAAAGCAGTAGGATCTAGGGCTGAATGAATTCCGCACCCCATTCAATGGTGCCATAATTCATCTCAAGATTTGGGGCTCGTATCCATTGTGGTGGTGGGAGGTGGCAGCAGTTTGTCTGAAGTAGTGGACTTACTCTTTGAGGCCGCCATGTTTCCCCTAAAAAAAAAAAATCCTCAGGAATGAAACTACATCACGCTGTTATACTCTTCTGGGAAGGCTTTTAGTGGAAAAATAGTTGCTAGCAAGAGAAACTCCACTGCCATGAAAAGAAAATCACCAGCATCTGGCACTACCACAATAATGTGGCAAAAACCTCAGGGCAAATTTAGTCTTTCCCTCAAAACTCACAACTTTACCTACCCCCTTTAACCTCCTCCAACAAATTTTAGCCAAACTTTCTTACCATGTAACTTTCAGCTGGGATTTGGGATACATTCTTGTACCATGCTTTAAATCATGCAAATTCCAAGAACAAAGGAATGGCTAATTATCAGCAGTTATTTCATTTGTGGGTGAAGACAAACAATGAACACACTTAAGCCACATCTGCACCATACATATAAAGCAAACAGTGATGGCTTCCCTCAAAGAATCCTGGGAACCATGGTTTATTAAGGGTGAGATTTTGTTAGGAGGCCCATATTTCCCTCACAGAGTAATTAACTCCCAGAGTGGTTTAAGAATCAATTCCTCTTCCCAGGAAATTCTCTGAACTCTAAGTATGTGAAGGGAACAATGGTCTCCTAACAACTCTTAGAACTCTTAACATACCACAGTTCACAAGATTCTTTGGGGGAAGCCATCATTGTTTAAAGTGGAATAATAGTAATTTAAATGTATAATGCAGATGTAGTGTTATTCTTCTTAGAACTGATAATTCTAAGGGGTGCCTGATTCCCCCAAAAATAACAAAAGTTAACTCTGTGGACTTATCAGTATCAGTTGGAATGAGAATAAATTGCTACTGACACCCAACAGAAATGTCAATATGAATGTATATAGAAAGCTTAGGATGTATTTAAATCAAGAAAACTAACTGGGCATACTTAGAGAACAGGAAAATCAGCAGCAACTTGTCATATTTAGCATAATGTACATTTAATAATATACATTTAATATTTGCTTTCAGTATTTGAATATTTTTAACCAAGAAAATTATATCAATGTTACAGTTTCAAGGCTATCAACTCTGAATCCTAGAAATGTGAACTATATGACGATTAACAAAAATGACTAAACTAGAGTGTGGTACTGCATAGTTTCACTCCATCCCTTTCCCTCACCACAACAGAATATAAAACAGAGATCTAAGTCTGCATGGGGTAGTAATAAGCAAGCTGACTCTCTTGTGCAGGGAAACAATGATTTTGCCCAAAAGGAAAGCCATCTTTTACTCATCTTCCAGCTGTACTTGATAAATTATAAAGTACATTGCAGCTTTTTGTCATACAATATCTGGATTACAAGCTCCGCTCCTGTTCATGAATGCATTCATTGTCATTAACATAAAAGATTGGTGATGACAGCTAAGCTGGGGAGTGAGAGATTTTTGAAAACTTGAAACTTAAAATCTGTTCTATACACATTGTAGGAACATTCACTTCCTTTCCATCTAAGCAATGCTTGACATCAGTTGAAACATGTCTGATAAGTGAAATTTCTTTGATAAAGGAGGGTGTTCCACAAGCTAACTTTCATGGCTTACAGAGAAATAGTTTGTGGCAATTTATTCTGCAAGACAAACTTGCAGTGTTAATATGCTTTTCCTAAATACATTTATTGGAAGGAAGCCTGCTTGATTTTAGTAGCGCTTACCTTAGCTAAGATTATCAGCTGCCATTATTGAGCATTTGTATAACAAAGTGAATACAATACTTTATGACAGCCAGTGTGGTGTAGTGGTTAAGGTGTTGGACTACAATCTGGGAGACCAGGGTTCAAATCCCCACATAGCCATGAAATTCACTGGGTGACCTTGGGCCAGTCACTGCCACTCAGCCTCATGAAAACCCTATTCATAGGGTCGCCATAAGTCGGAATCGGCTTGAAGGCAGTACTTTTACATTTACAATACTTTGGTGCAGAATCTGATAGGGCGTCACATCCATCAAAGCTAGAGGCCATCTGGGCTCCCACTGGGACGAAGGACGGGAGATACACACACACACATACCCACATAATTGTGATTAACAAAACAGAGGTTTTTATTGTAATACCAAAACGTTTCGGCTTCCTCCTTCATCAGCTGCTAACATACAAATGCTGTTACCAAGGTAGCAGTTATAGAGTTTTGAGGATGGAATGCTCAGAAGGGCTTCATTTGCAGAAGTGAGTGATGCTGGTACTGTCCTCCAGGTTAAGGCCATGTGGTGCTAATGTGTCCAAAGAGTATATCCAAAAGTTCTCCCTTTAGTCAATGCTGCCTGATCTACTGGCATCTATATAGCTGTTATATATACATATAACGTCTGGACCAAGATTACAAATTTAATAGCAAGGACTGAGGATTGGAAAATTGTAACCATTATATTACCTGCAGTGCCATAAGTAACTTTGTGTTGGCACAATGAAGTTAATTCACAGGGCTACCATATAACAGCTCACTGCCCCCTAAGAAAAAAGAAACAAGGCACCCAATCAGTATACCATAAGGCCAATACTCTGCTGTACTAACATACAATTTTATATAACTGAATGAGAGTCCACATGAGCTCTTCCTAACTGAAGAATAAATGACTTGCAAGTATCATTTTTTTGTTGTGGGGAAGAGGAATAATTTGGATTGGTTAAATGCTGTATAGTAAAACATGCAAATGTAATTTGTTCATCACTTTCATAAAAGTGAAAATAAAATCTCAAAATGCTACAACAGGATAGCAAACTAAATGTATCCATCATTAGGGAACAGATTGACACACATCAATTGATATTGGGGCTTGAAAATGAAATTTGTGTGATGCAATTAGTTTTACAAATAAAATGAACACTGACCTTTCTGGCTTTCTATTGACACTATCATCCATAGATAGCTGAACTATTCACAGCAATTGTGAAAGAGAAAGAGAAAGATTTACAGGCTTATTTATAAACCAAGGATATTAGTTGCTCAACCTTATTTTTTCCTTCCTATTTAGTGTATGCTTTTCATATGCCATAGAGAATCATCACACCAATGTAAAAAAAAAAGATGAATATTAAAAAAATAAAAAGAGAGGCACAATATACATGAAAATACGCTGGAAGCAGCTTTCTCATACAAACACAAGAGGAGTGTACCTGTCAGTGAAAATAAATGATTACTTAAAAATATAGTTCATATTATGACACTCTGGCATATTCATTACCTTTCATCTTGAAATAAAACACACTGCAATTTGCTTTGGTTTCAAATGATAATCATACTGTGTTTGAGCTGCTGATTAAGTGATTTCTCCTTGTTTGCAAGAATAAATCAACTTCATAACTTACTACAATGAATTCATAATTAACATGTCAGGGCAATCTTGGTTTTGTTTTGCTTTTTTAAGTGAAAAGGCAACACTAGTTTGCTTTCTGGGTATCAAACATATTATTGTTGTGTCTTTAAAGTTTTTCAAGCAAGGACAGAGTGCTATTGCACCCGTCCTCTTAATTTTATTCATTTAATTGATTTCTTCCTTATTTGATCCTCTTCTCCCAGGCATTTTAGCATGTGTTTTTAAATTGCCTTTTTAAAAATGTGTTTTTAAATATGTGTATTTGTTTTTAATGTTTTGAATTATTGTAAACCGCCCAGACAGCTTCAGCTATTGTGTGGTATACAAATGCAATAAATAAATAAATAAATTTCTTATCTGCGCTTTATTATAAGATCCCAGGGTGGGTTACAACAATGTACTTATTGAGTTCCCTTAGGCATCTGGTTGGCCACTGTTATTGTTGTTGTTATGTGCCTTCAAGTCGACTTATGGCGACCCTATGAATCAGTGACCTCCAAGAGCATCTGTCGTGAACCACCCTGTTCAGATCTTGTGAGTTCAGGTCTGTGGCTTCCTTTACGGAATCAATCCATCTCATTTGGCCTTCTGCTTTGTCTACTTCCTTCTGTTTTTCCCAGCATTATTGTCTTTTCTAGTGAATCAGGTCTTCTCATTATGTGTCCAAAGTATGATAACCTCAGTTTCATCATTTTACCTTCTAATGATAGTTTAGTTTAATTTGTTCTAACACCCAATTATTTGTCTTTTTCACAGTCCATGGTATGCGCAAAGCTCTCCTCCAACACCACATTTCAAATGAGTTGATTTTTCACTTATCCGCTTTTTTCACTGTCCAACTTTCACATCCATACATAGAGATCGGGAATACCAATGGTCTGAATGATACTGACTTTGGTGTTCAGCGATACATCTTTGCATTTGAGGACCTTTTGTAGTTCTCTCACAGCTGCCCTCCCCAGTCCTAGCCTTCTTCTGATTTCTTGACTATTGTCACCATTTAGGTTCATGACTGTGCCAAGGTAATTCAATGTCCTCATTGTCAACTATAAAGTTACATAAATCTTCTGTTGTCATTACTTTAGTCTTTTTGACGTTCAGCTGTAGTCCTGCTTTTGTGCTTTCCTCTTTAACTTTCATCAGCATTTGTTTCAAATCATTACTGGTCTCTGCTAGTAGTATGGTATCATCTGCATATCTTAAATTATTGATATTTCTCCCTCCAATTTTCACATCTCCATCTTGGTCCAATCCCACTTTCCGTATGATATGTTCTGCGTATAGATTAAACAAATAGGGTGATACCCCTGTCGCACACCCTTTCTGATGGGGAACCAATTGGTTTCTCCATATTCTGTCCTTACACTAGCTTCTTGTCCAGAGTATAAGTTGCGCATCAGGACAATCAGATGCTGTGGCACCCCCATTTCTTTTAAAGCATTCCATAGTTTTTCATAATCTACACACTCAAAGGTTTTGCTGTAATCTATAAAGCATAGGGTGATGTTCTTCTAAAATTCCTTGCTCCGTTCCATTATCCAATGTATGTTTGCAATATGATCTCTAGTGCCTCTTCCCTTTCTAAATCCAGTTTGGACGTCTGGCATTTCTTCCTCCACATATGGGAAGAGCCTTTGTTGTAGAATCTTGAGTATTATGTTACTTGCATGGGATATTAAGGGAACAGGTCGATAATTATTGCATTCCCTGAGATCCCCTTTCTTTGGAATTGGGATATATATGTAATGCTTCCAGTCTGTGGGCCATTGTTAGTTTTCCATATTTCTTGACAATTTTTTGTCAAAATTTGGACAGATTCAGTCTCAGTAGCTTGTAGTAACTCTATTGGTATGCCATCTATTCCTGGTGATTTGTTTTTTCCAAGTATTTTAAGAGCAGCTTTCACCTCGCATTCTAAAATTTCTGGTTCCTCATCATATGGTTCCTCCATGAATGAATCTGTCATCCTGGCATCTCTTTTATAGAGTTCTTTAGTGTATTGCTTCCACTATAAGAACAGAATACCGAATATGGTCTGATCCATCAAGGCTCTTATGTTCTTAACAAATTGCTACTTTCCCACTGAAAAGGAAGGATATTCATTAAGCGGTAAAAATGTTGTAGACAATGTATTCTTAACACTTTTTTTAGTGTTATGTATGGATGTCTAGCAATGTTGCAACCAATGTTGATTTCAACCAAGTATGGACAAGGAAAACAAAAGTGGGTTCTATGAGTCCTTATAGTGGCTAAAATAATAAATAATAATAATAAATTTTATTTTTCAGCCGCCTATCTGTCCAGGTTAGGGACACTCTAGGCGACGAACAACAGAATAAAGCAATACATATACATCAACATAATCAAATTTTAAGCTAAAGAAATCATCCGTTAATTCAATTATAACATAAATTAATCTGTCCCAAACTTGTAGGCCTGCCTGAACAGCCAGGTCTTCAAGGCTCGGCGATAGCTGGACAAGGAGGGAGCATGTCTAAGATCAAAAGGGAGGGAGTTCCAGAGGGTGGGGGCCACAACAGAGAATGCCCTCTCTCTGGTCCGCACCAGCCTAGCTGTTCTCACCGGTGGGACCGAGAGAAGGTCTTGCGAGGCTGATCTCGTCAGGCGGCACAATCAGTGATTCTGGAGGCGTTCCTTCAGATATACTGGGCCGAAACCGTATAGGGTTTTAAAGGTCAACACCAACACCTTGAATTGGGCCCGGTAGACAACTGGTAAACAGTGGAGATCTAATAACACTGGGGTATGCTCCCAGCGACGGCTATGCGTAATCAAGCGTGCCGCCACATTCTGTACCAGCTGTAATTTCCGGACCATTTTCAAGGGTAACCCCACGTAGAGTGCATTGCAGTAGTCTAAGCGAGAGGAGACCAGGGCATGTATCACCTGAGGGAGCAGGTGAACAGGAAGATAGGGATGCAGTCTCCGTATCAGATGTAATTGATACCAAGCTGCCCGGCTCACTGCTGTAATCTGAGCTTCCATGGACAGCTGGGAGTCAAGTATGACCCCAAGACTGCGGACCTGGTCCTTCAGGGGTAAACTTACCCCATCAAGCATCAGGTCAGTAATTCCTAATTTCCTTTTATCTCCCACAAGTAATACCTCAGTCTTGTCGGGGTTCAGCTTCAGCCTATTCTCTCCCATCCATTCACTTACGGATTTCAGGCACTTGAACATGGTGTTCACAGCCAACTCTGGTGAGGACTTAAAGGAGAGATAGAGCTGAGTGTCATCTGCGTACTGATGGCACTGCAACCCAAAACTCCTGATGATTGCTCCCAGCGGTTTCACATAGATGTTGAATAGCATGGGAGAGAGGATAGAACCCTGTGGCACTCCACAATGAAGAGGCCAAGGGTCTGAGACCTCATCTCCCAATGCCACCCGTTGCTGCCTATCCGAGAGATAGGAACGGAACCACTGCAGGACAGTGCCTCCTATTCCTAATCCCTCTAGGCGATTTAAAAGGATACCGTGGTCAACGGTATCAAAAGCCGCTGAGAGGTCCAGGAGGACAAGGAAGGTGTATTCACCCCTATCCAATGCCCTCCGCATATCATCTACCAGAGCGACCAAGGCTGTTTCCGTTCCATGACCAGTCCTGAAACCCGATTGGTATGGATCAAAATAATCCGTTTCTTCCAAGTGTGTCTGTAATTGCGCAGCCACCACCCTCTCAATCACCTTGCCCAAGAAATTAGAGACTGGGTGAAAGTTGTTTAACTCTTGGGGATCCAAGGACGGTTTTTTTAAGATGGGCTTTATTACCGTTTCCTTGAGGGCTGATGGCATTGCAAGGATGCATTCACCACCGCCTTGATCCCTTTGCCCAGTCTCTCTTTATAGCTCATGATGAGCCATGATGGGCAAGGATCAACCAGACAGGTGGTTGGCTTCACAGTACAGAGCACCTTGTCCACTTCCTCAGAGAGAAGAGGCTGAAACCGATCCCAACAGACCAGAATGCAACTGGCCGACTTATATTGGCCAGTTGGAAGGATAAACATTCACCAGTGGTTTGAAAATCTCACTGCCCTTTCTACATTTGAACATATGGCTTAAAATAATACATTTCATTTAGCCACCTATTTTAACTGCTTATATTAATGTATATGTTTAAATGTGATGGAGCATTCTAACTCTTAATGGCAACTGACAATGCAATTATTATTATCTCCCTGGGTGTGAAACAGAGGTGGAGTAGATGTGCCCTTTGTGAAAAATATTGAGTGGGTCTTACTGTTCCTAATTCTTGCAGAGGCCTTTTTGGATAATTGGCTCAGGTAGGTTTTCTTGTTGAGCTCCTGTTGGGTCCATATCAGGTATTTAGGAGGAGTCTTCGTAAGAAGGGGCATGGGTGATGCCACCCCAATTTCAGTGATCACAGGTAGAGGGAATTATAGCCACGGGGAGGTGGTGAACTACTACAGAAAATCAGGGCAAGAGATCTACACCGTATTCCTTGCTGCCACTCCTCTCATGGATGGGTTCCTTGTTGCTCAATTGCTGTACCCACTGACTTCTGTGTGTTGTTGTTTAGTGCCAGATTGGTACACAGTAAGACCACTCTCATCCATGATTTGATCGTGGATGAAGGTGCCAATTTGGTGTGCATTACTGAGACCTGGGTGGGTGAGCTGAGAGGAGTTGATCTGACCCAGCTTTGCCTAGGTGCATACTCGGTGCAACACCAGCACAGGCTGCAGGGAGGGGGGGAAGGAGTTGCTGTGATCTACAGAACTTCCACCTCTGTCACCAGGAAACCACTCTGTCTTGGAGCTGGCTGTTAGGGCCTGCACCTGGAGTTGGACCAAGGAGACAGTAAACTAGGGTTGTTGCTGGTGTAATAATAATAATAATAATAAACTTTATTTCTACCCCGCCCTTTTTCCAATAGGACTCAGAGTGGCTTACAACTAAAAACAACACCATTAAAACATACAGAGTGTATTATTAAAAAAGAATTAAACTATGAGAAAAATTAAAACCATAAAATATAGGTTAAAAACAGCGGACAATTTAAAATAATAAAATCATATAATGTAATCACCAAACCTATGACACTTAATCCTGGTCGTTCTCTATCCCAAATGCCCGTTGAAATAAAACAGTCTTTACTTGTCGCCAGAAAGACGGCAAGGAGGGAGCTGATCGCACCTCACTCGGAAGGGAGTTCCACAGCTTAGGGGCGGCCACCGAAAAGGCCCTATCTCGTGTCCGCGTCATATGTGCTTGCGAAGGTGTGGGGAACACAAGAAGGGCCTCACCTGAAGATCTCCGTCCACCCTGCTGCCCAGCAGTTTGTCTGACTGAGCTGGCGGAGGTCATATCGGCTGTAGTATTGGAGGAACCCAGAACAATAGTGCTGGGTGATTTCAATGTCCACACTAAGGTTATCTATAGTGTTCCAGCTTGGGACTTCATGGCCTCCATGAAGACCATGGGACTGTCTCAGTTTGTCCGAGGGAGTTACTTTAAGCCTTTCCCCCCTTTCCTCTACTGTTACAGATTGTAAGATGCATCCAGCAGATGCAGGCCGAGGTGATCTTAGTAGCACCGCATTGGCCAAGGAGACCCTGGTTTCCGGAGCTTCTCCACTTGTCTGTTCAGGAACCATGGCATCTTCCTATCAGATCATACCTGCTAAGGCAGGGACCAGTTCTTCATCCACGTCCAGAGCTCTTTTGCTTGATTGCGTGGAGGCTGAGAGGAGTTGGCAAGAGAAGTTGGGGCTTTTGGGGGCGGTTCTAGATATTCTTCTGACCTCTAGGAAGGCTTCCACATATAAAAGTTATGGCTTCACATGGAAAAAGTTCATGGAGTGGTGTAGAACCAATGCGAGGGACCCAGCCTCTAGAAAAGTGGTGGACGTACTGGGTTTCTTTCAGGTGGGGTTGGACAAAGGGCTCAGCTCCAATACTTTGAAACAGCAAGCGGCTGCCATTAGCAGTATCTTGGGTTGCAAGGGGGATCCTCCCTTATCCACACATCCCCTGTGTCGACATTTCCTCAGAGGTGCGGGGCAGAGGAATCCTCCAGTGATTCATAGGTTTCCTACATGGAATCTGAACTGAGTACTCTCTGCCTTGATGGGGCACCCTTCTGAGCCACTGGCTACATGCAAGAAGTTACTGACACTCGGGACAAGTTTTTCTAGTGGCTATCACATCAGTGTGCAGGGTCTCAGAACTGGGAGCCCTGTCGTCCGATCCACAGCTATGTATTTTTCATCAGGACAAGGTTTTCCTGAGGCCAGATCCATCCTTTATACCTAAGGTTAACTCCATTTTTCATAGGGAGCAGAAGATGGTTCTCCCATCATTCTGTCCTAATCCCACTTCTTCCAAGGAAAGGGCCTGGCATTCTCTGGATGTGCGCAGAGCCCTCTGTTTTTACTTAGATAGGACTTCTGGGTTTAGGAAAACAGAGTCTGTTCGTTTCTTTTGGCAGGATTACCAGGGGAAAGAAGGTTTCATCTTCTTCCATCTCCAGTTGGCTCAAGGAGGCAATTGTTCAGGCCTACCAGACTCTAGGGAAATCGCCACGGGGAGATTCACAGCCCATTCATTGAGGGGGGCTTCCACTTCCACTGCCTTTAAGGGGAGTTTCCCAATTGAGGACATATATAGAGCAGCCACATGGTCCTCACTGCATACGTTCTCCAAACACTATAAAATCAATTCCTGGGCTTCAGCAGATGCAGCCTTCGGGAGGGTGTTGCAAAGGGTAGTTAGTTCGTGCATGACTTGTTGGCACCCGGAATCCCGCCCAGGAGGTCATTGGGCTCTGGTACATCCTGACAATCTGAATGCCCTCCAGGAACCACTGGGGAATAAATGGAAATTCTTACCATGAATTTCTCTTACCAGGGGTTCCTGGAGAGCATTCCCCCACCATTCTGGTGCCATTAGTCTACTCACGCTAGTTCATAGTGGCTTCTGCCAGTGCTCCACATGTGGGGGAGGTAGTTAGGACTTCTCTGGGGATTTCATGGCATTTTCTAATCTATCTTTTTAGTAATGTTCTGTCATTTTTCTCTGCCTAGTTCCATGGCGTTTTTTTTCTTTTCATGAGATTGGACACACAGAGTTTTTCCACTCAGGGTCGAGGGGGCGTCCTTGCTCTTCCAGTCGGTCTGGAGGATGGGATGGCTCCTCCCCCTGGGTGAGGTAATTAAAAGACAGGACCCTGCCTGTCGCACCAGGGGGATGCTCCATCCCAAGAAACTGAATGCCCTCCAGGAACCCCTGGGAAAAGAAATTCATGGAAAGAATTTCCATTTATTCCACACTATGCATCTGTCAATGGCAAATTATTATCTTACTGCTTCAGATAGACTATTTTGGGAGGTCTCGTACAGGACACCCTCATTACAAGCTCTCATTTTTATGAAAAATTAGAGGAACATTTTAAAATGGCATGAAGTTATAACTTAGAGGAGAGATAACCATTTTTGGTTTACTTAATGCAGTTCCCAACTCTGGGTAGTTTAACAAACATTATTTTTTAGAAGTAAAGAAATGGCAAGTTCTTTCAAAATTATATTCATAAGGACAACAGACAATCAATACACCCCCCCCAACAAATCACTTGGGAGAATGTTCAGTCATATGCATAATTATGTGACATGAAAAGTATTCATGTTTTCTTAATTGCAAGTATTTCAACTATGTTTAAATACATCATTCACTTTACAAGGTACAAATAAGTATGTGCAATTACATGCTAATTAGTTACAATTTAATTACTGTGTAAATACTGCTATGTAAGAAGATAATCAGATGGTTACTTGTGCAGTGTAAATTAATTGATAACAAGAGATTTACAATTGCAAATTAGGGCGATTACACTTTGAGTGCTATGTTAGATGTTAAGTGCAATGCATAGTGAATCACTTATCTATTATTTCACTATATTGCTGTGTAGTTTAGGTCCTATATCAGTATCTGGAACTCACCTTTCTGAAGTAGGATGATCACACTTTTGGATCCTCAATTCTGAAACAATTATATCTAGCATAACTTCAATTATTATCCGTTATCTCAAAAAGTTACTAATGCTGTTGATAATAGGGTCCTTTGCTGTGTTTATATCTAGGGAGAGAAATGTCTGCCACCTTATCGTTAACTTGCATTTCAGATTCCCTGTTCTCTCCCTGCCTCATGCAGCACTCAATTTAGCTTCACTTCTGAGGCCATCTGCTGCTATAAACCTAAATTGTGTGCAATTTTATGCCTGAAAAAATGCTGGTTTGACCTGTATTTCTTTCATTATTTCACCAACATGCTGTGGAGAGATAAAATGGGGATGGTGGCTTTTGCTGTTTGCTGGAAGTTGTTTGCCCTCTTTTAAAAGGCTTTTTGTGTGCTATTCCAGAATGCTAGCATGTTGACTCTGATTCTTACTAGATAAAGGATGTCTGCAGTAGCTGTTTGTTGATTTTCTATTGACTTCTTTTTGAGACCGAAGGTGTTTCTCATTACTTTCTTATAATGCAGTGAAAATACCAATTTAGTTACATTGACCTTGTAATGACGCTTGGTTCTTCTTTTATTAGTATCCATGTTGAGCATACCTCTTTATTACTGTGTCTTTTTCCTTCAGCTTTTTAGATTACATGAAACAATGTCTGCATACAGCCCACACTTCCTCATTTTTGAATACTGAAGTTTTCTTTCTTGATAAGGACAAAACTGGAATAGACATTTCACTAAATCAGAGATGGAATTGGGAGATAAAAACCAACTCTTTAAAAGTAGGCCAAATTAACACCCTAAAACATATGTGAACATTTAGGCAATGGGATGAAATGTAATCTTAGCAAAAGTCAATTTATGATGCCTCGTGCATGTATCAGAGAAAATCTCAATACAACTGAACACTGCTGTTACAATCAACTGGCACCCATGTACTCGTAACCTCCAGGCTGGATTTCTGCAATGTACTTTATGTGGGATTGTCCTTGAGGTTTGCCCAGAAGCTGCAGCAGGTGGAAAATGTGGTGGCTCTACTGCTCACTGGGGCAAGATATTGTCAACATGTTACCCCACTACAGAAACAATTGCATTATCTGCCAGGCTAAGTTGAAGGTTCTAGTTTTGGTGTGCAAAGCCCTATACAGCTTGGGACCAGGACACCTGAAAGATCGTCCAACCCCTTATATACCCAGTCAATCACTGTTCTCTGCTGGTGTGGGCCTCCTGCAGAAACCATCTTATCAGGAGGTCCATTCCACACAACACAGAAATTGGGCCTTTACTGTTGTGGCACGTACCCTTTGGAATTCTCTTCCCTTAAATATTAGACAAGTGCTGTCCCTTGACTTTTCTCTGCCTATTGTAGATCTTCTTCTTCGACCAAGTATTTTAAGTAGAGACCTTTATCCTATTATGCATCTGTATTGGAATTGTTTTAAGTATGTTTTGTTTAAAAAATGCTTTTAATATACTTTTATTATTTTATCATGTTGTTTGTTGCCCTGGGTTCCTTTTGGCAGGAAGGGCAGGATATTCATCATCACCACCACCACCACCACCACCACCATCACCTTCAGGAGAGGAAAGAAAGGGTCTATCCACACCATAAAACCTTATCTTACTGCAATGATCTGTTTGCATTTGCAGCAATTGCTCAATGTTCTGAAGAACAAATCTCATTCCCATTTGTAACGTGAGTGGAAGGAGTACCCTCTAAGACAGGAGAGACAAACATATCCCTTCCAGATGTTGCTGACCTTCCATCAACCTCAACCATCATGACCAATGGTCAAAATGATGAGAGTTGTACTCCAGCAACATCTGGAGGACCACTGGTACCACATCCCTGTTTATTATAGCCTTAAAACAAATGGTAGTTACATCCACCTTAAACTTAACACAGATGGTGGTCCCATTCCAAATGCTGTGAGAACCCAAGTTAAGATTACTGACAGGCAAAACCTTTCTATCTCATTTGGAAATAGGCTGGTCCTTTCCAAGTCCTTCCAGAGAATCCTCAGAAAAAACCAAGCCCAGGAGGCCAGGTACACCTCTTGTCTGCCAGTCACCCTTCCTCCTGCTAAACCTTTCCATGCTTGTAGGGACAGATAGCTTCAACCTGAACTCAGTATTGTCAATTGGAAATTGGCATATTTCTATGCCACCTTTTGACCAAAAAGGCACCGAAAGAGGCTGACAAATATTCAAAGGAGGGGAAAATCCCAACAAGGTGTTTTTAAAAACAAGTGCATGTACACACACAAATACCTAAATATATCAACTCTCCTGCCTAAAGGGAAAGGCCAATCCCCCCCAAAAAGGGATAGCAGGAGTAAACCCTCAGGCAGCTACTTCACAGGTGGCAGCTACTTCACAGGCAGCAGCTCCTCCTTATAGGAGTCTCAGGGAAGGGACACAGCAGGTGGCTCAGCTTGCCGCTTGATAGGCTAAACCCCGTCTTCACCCCCCTGCAACAATTCTTCTTGGTCAATAAATCAAGAAAAAAATCTAGACTACAATGACCACTTACTATAATTATTGGGGTACAAAATTTTAAAAATATAATAGATTGCAGCATAAAAGGTAAGCAAAAATCAAAGCAGCCCTAAAGTAAAAACAGCTTGTACAATAGGGTCAGCTTTTGACCACGCCGGAATAGGGGAACACGGGACAGATGCATTATATCCATCCCATGTTCCGGGTCTGCTCAGAACCAGATGAAAACTGGGGGACGCAAGGTTCCTACCGACCTTCGACTGCTGTTATGTAATGCCAGGTCTGTGGCTCAGAAAACCTCGCTCATCCATGATATGATCTTGGATGGGCGCGCAGACCTGGCATGTATTACGGAAACTTGGCTGGACGAAGCCTCTGCTCCAATTCTTGAGGCCATGTGTCCGCCAGGTTTCCGTTACGCACAGCAGCCGAGGGTGGGAAGGCGGGGAGGGGGTGTGGCAGTCATCTATCGAGAGTCCTTGGTTTTTGCCAGACCTCGCCTCCATAGGACTCAATTTGTTGATTGTATGTACTGGAGGTTGGGCCCGAAGGGCAGTTTAGGGATCTTGCTGGTGTACCGCCCACCCCGCTGCATGGCAGATTCCCTGGCCGAGGTGCTGGAGGTGGTCTCGGCTGTACGGGCATTGTCCCCAGAGCTGTTGGTTCTGGGTGACTTTAACGTGCATGCCGAGGCCGCTCTCATAGGAGCCCCTCGGGATTTCCTGGAAACCATGGCTTCCTGGGAACTGTACCTAAGTAATACTGGGCCCACCCATGTAGCCGGTCATGCTCTCGACCTAGCATTTGTCCTGGGAGAGGAGAGAAGTGGTCTGAAGTTGGGAGTGATTCTTGCCACTCCTGTGTCATGGTCAGACCACTACCTGGTAAATATGGACTTCTCGTTGCCATGCCCCCTCCGCAGGGGTGAAGGACCTATTAAAATGGTCCGCCCCAGACGCCTGATGGATCCGGATGGATTCCTGACTGCGCTTGGGGAATTGGAACCTGCTGAAGGTCGCCCGGTCGAAACCCTGGTGAAGGAGTGGAACGTGGGGATCATCAGGGCATTAGACCGGGTGGCTCCGAAACGTCCTCTCCCCCTGAATAGAACTCAGCTAGCACCATGGTATACACCATGGTTGCGTAGTCTGAGACAGGAGGTGAGACGACTAGAGCGCCGGTGGCGGAAATCCCGCTCCGAAGATGTCCGGACACAGGTTAGAGCAGCAGTAGCTGCCTACCAAGTGGCAATAAAGGTAGGAAAGAAGGCTTTCTTTGCTGCCTCTATTGCGTCTGCGGAGTGCTGTCCCAGGAGGCTGTTCCAGGTGGTCCGAAGCCTGGTCGGTCCAGTTGCTCAGGAACCCTTGGAACAGTCAAAGGCCTCCTGTGACTTATTAGCAAAACACTTCGCCGATAAAATCGAACACTTACGGAGCTCGATCCCGTGCGCCATGGACACAGTGGATGAACCAGAGTTGGCCAGTTGCATGCCGGTAAATTGGGATCGGTTTCGGCTTCTCCCTTCTGAGGAGGTGGACAAGGTGCTTTCATCTGTGAAGCCAACCACTTGTCTTACTGATCCTTGCCCTTCGTGGCTCCTTGTGAGCTGCAGAGAGAAATTGGGCGAGGGGATCAAAGCGGTGGTAAACGCATCCTTGAAAGAGGGTGTGATGCCATCAGCCTTCAAGGAGGCAATTGTAAAGCCCATCTTAAAGAAGCCCTCCTTGGATCCCCAAGTATTCGATAACTTCCGCCCAATTTCGAATCTGCCATTTCTGGGCAAGGTCATTGAGCGAGTGGTGGCCAACCAGTTGTCAGCACACTTGGATGAAACGGATTATTTGGATCCATACCAATCGGGTTTCAGGACTGGTCACGGAACTGAAACAGCCTTGGTCGCTCTGGTAGATGATTTGAGGAGGGCATTAGATAGGGGAGAATTCACCTTTCTTGTCCTCCTCGATCTCTCAGCGGCTTTTGATACTGTCGACCACAGTATCCTTCTGCTTCGCCTGGAGGGATTGGGAATTGGAGGCACTGTATTACAGTGGTTCCATTCCTTTCTCTCCGATAGGTACCAACAGGTAGCGTTGGGGTAGGAGGTATCAGACCCTTGGCCTCTCAATTGTGGTGTGCCACAGGGCTCTATCCTTTCTCCCATGCTATTTAACATCTATATGAAACCGCTGGGGGCAATCATCAGGAGATTTGGGCTGCAGTGTCATCAATATGCGGATGACACTCAGCTCTATCTCTCGTTTAAATCTTCACCAGAGTTGGCTGTGGAGACCTTGTCCAAGTGCCTGGAATCCGTGAGTGGATGGATGGGAAGGAACAAGCTGAAGTTGAACCCTGATAAGACCGAGGTACTACTTGTGGGGGACAAGAGAAGGTTGGGCGACATTGACCTGAAGTTCAACGGGGTGAGTCTACCCCTAAAGGACCAGGTCCGCAGCCTTGGGGTTGTGCTTGATTCCAGGCTGTCCATGGAGGCTCAGATTTCGGCAGTGAGCCGGGCAGCCTGGTACCAACTACACCTCATACGAAGGCTGCAACCCTACCTTCCTGTTCACCAGCTCCCACTAGTGGTACACGCCCTGGTCACCTCTCGTTTGGACTACTGTAATGCGCTCTACGTGGGGTTACCCTTGAAAACTGTCCGGAAATTACAACTGATACAAAATGCGGCGGCTCGACTACTTACGAATAGTCGCCGCCGAGATCACATCACACCAGTGTTGCTCGACCTACACTAGCTACCAGTTGTTTTCCAAGCCCAATTCAAGGTGTTGGTATTGACCTTTAAATCCCTACACGGTTCCGGCCCAGTTTATCTCACGGAGCGCCTTCAACGCCACCAATTATGCCGCCCGACAAGATCGGCCACACAGGGCCTTCTCTCAATCCCGCCAACAAAAACAGCCAGATTGGCGGGTACAAGAGAGAGGGCATTCTCAGTGGCGGCCCCCACTCTTTGGAACTCCCTCCCACAAGATCTCCGGCACACCTCTTCTCTAAATGTGTTTCGGAAAGCCTTAAAGACCTGGCTCTTTCAGCAGGCCTTCGGGGTATCCGGGGAGGGTTAATTGTTATAACTGAAATGCCTCCTGCCCAGTTTTAATATTGTTGCTGCAGATGTGTTGTTTTTATATTGTATTACTGTATTTTATCAATTGTATTTTAACAATTTTGTAAGTTGCCTAGAGTGGCCATTGGCCAGATAGGCGATGAAGAAATTAAATTTATTATTATTATTATTATTGCTTAGGCTTTTTTCCTTCTGCCCCATCCCACCCCTTGATCAGTGTGTGAAAAAGGAGGAGTATTGCAATTAGCAGGCTAGCCCTATGCAACTAGCAGCTGGAACAAAATCTGGAGGGAAGAGGTGTCATGGGCCCCAAGGAGAACCTTATCGAGAGTGCCACCCTGGGCTCCTAGTGGAAGGAAGTGCGGGATATAAAATATATTATTATTATTACTATTATTATTAGTATTATTATTATTGTGAGAGGATAAAGAGTGGAATACAGATATTGGGTAGGGGTTGCCAGTACTGCAGAAAGAAATGAAGGAGGCACAGAGGAAAGGTCTTCAGAAATGTCTGGGCTTACTAATAGAATTACTATGAAAAGTCCAGAACCTCTCCCTCTTTTCTTCTGAACCATCTAGTAATGAATCTGCCCAGGCACCCAGCCCAGATTAGAACTATTAAAACTAAATGAACCAGTAAGAGAGCAAAGTGAAAGCAGTCAGTCTGAGCCTGAGTTTACACTGTTGCAAGGTCAAGGAGATTAGATAAACTACAGCTTCAGAAGACGCTTTCAGCTCCTAGAAAGAGCCTTCTCCTTATAACAAAATCAAGAAAGACCTAGAATCAACATGTAGAAGTAAGTTCCCACGCCTCTTGGATAGAAAAGTCTGGTAGTGCCTATTTAATGCTTCTGCTGCAGCAGCTCCTTGCTGTGGCCTCCATGCTTTGTTCCTGAGATAAACCTAGGCTGCTTAGTATCCTGAAAGATGTTCCACTATTCTGATATAGAGTGTGATGCTGTGTTCCTGTATTGACTTCCTGAATACAGCTTCATGCAGAAAAAATCCTGTCTTCTAGTCCTGAGTTTGCTTCTTTGGTTGGGAACCAGGACAAGGGGATGATACTCTGAACCAGAAGAATTAGTGGTTGGCAATTACTGGAGATAACTAGTACCCACTAAAGGACCTTGGCATAAATGCAAAATTGGGGTTGCATATGTAAAAATTTTCTTTAAAAGTGGGTTAAGAGAAGACCACCTCCCAAAGAGACAACAGCATCCTTCCTTCCTGCAAACAGGCATTAATAATCTGCCAAATATATATATAGCAGCCATGCTTTGCACAGTTACTCTTCTGATATTTGACATGATTCATGCCCTCAGAAGAGGCAACTTTGCCTGAAAATTTCATCCAATTCTGCCCCCAAATTAATGAAAGTTATAGTCCTTTTTTCTTTTTTAAAAAAATTAAAAGGTGTCCAGTACAAATGCCCTTCGACCTATTTGCAATAGCTTGGCAGGGTTTAGTCACACTGGATGGCATGCCAACAAATTTCAACTACTTTTGTCAAAAGACAGGGAGTTATATCCTTTTTAAATTTCTCAATAGTGAATGGGGGTTGGGGAGAGAAATGAAGCAGACTCAAACAGATCCTGCGCCAAATCAGGCAGCCTACAAAGCACCTTGAATTGGACTGACGTGGGTGGTTTCCTGAACCGCTGAATAGGTCATTGAATCAAATCTTGTGGTTGAGGCAAACCTCTAGCTGTTATCAAATGGTTGATGGAAGCTACTCCTGTTCTACTCAAGGAAGCTCTACATGTAGTATGATCTAAACTATTGTAAAAAAAATTGAAGTTAACAGGTGAAACACTGAAGAACTAAGACTGAAGACAGAGTCATGCCACTGTGTTTCTGACTGTCTAGTGAGTTTTGCAACTATACCACACACAAAATCTGATTCAAGCCATGATACTATATATCAGGGAGTCTTCAGCCCATGGGGCACACTTGCCCTGCCAATGGAACATCATGTGTGGGACAGGTAAGGGTGGGACTTCAAAGGAGCAAATGGAAGCTTAATGTGGGCTTCTGATTGTTCCTTTGCTGGAACAAGGTGTTCCTATTTGCTCATCAGCTGATGAGTCCTCTTGCTCAAGGAAGAGGAAGTGGTTTCCATTCAATGGAAACCACTTCTCCCTTCCAGTGTGCTTACCCCAGAAGTGGCAGCAGTGGGGCAGAAATAATTATCTGCTTCCTCACCTCCTCTTTCCAATGCCATGTCCGCTATTGTTACCGCTGGGGTAAGCAAGAAAAGAAATTCTCTAGCTTACCACAATGGCAACAACAGGACAAAGGGAAGAATTCTCTCTCTCCTTCATTCGACCCCACCCCCCTGGGGTGAGAGGGAAATGTGGTTTCCACTGAATGGAAACTGCTTTCCCCCTCCTTGAGCAAGGAGTGCTCCTATTGCCCATCAACAGAAGGGCAGTTAGGAGCACGCCTTGTTCTAGCAAAGGAGTTGTTGGGGTGGCAGGGGGTGGGGTGGAACAAAGGGGAGAACAAATTCTTCCCTTCATCCTGGTGCTGCTGTCATTGTCATTCTGGTAAGTGAGAAAAGGAAGCCTACATTTTAAAATTTCAAAAATAAAACATGTTTTGATTTCACAGAACGGCCTGAAAACATGAAGTAAATGAACAGTTAAAGTTCAGCACCCTGACATCAACTATACCTAGTCAAAAGCATGTCCATTTTGAAGATAACAATTTGAATATGTTATGCCCCCTCTATAATGAGTTTCTGCCGGGCAGTGAAGACCTGGCTCTTCAGGCAGGCTTTTGGGGTGGGCTAGATTTTATCATCATTGTTTTTAGATTTTTAATGTCTATTATATTTGTATGCCTATTTTGTACATCACCTAGAGTGGCTGGATAGCCAGCCAGATGGGCGACTAAGAAATTCAATAAATAAATAAATTATGTTTATGTGTTTTCAGAGCAACTCTGCAATTAGGGAAAGAAAGAAACTATCATAAAAATATTTGGGACATGTTAGAACACAATTGATTATTATGCTGAACCCACAAATACAAATACAAAAATCTGTTAAAGCCTGGCTTTTAACAGCCATAACATTTAACATTTCTTTTAAACTCTATTGTGTTTTTTACTAACTGAAGTGACATTCTGCATGAGTGTCACTCAAAAGCAGTTTACAACAGATGAAAAAAGGCTACTTGCTATCCATCATGGGTAGGCTACTCAGTAATCTGATTAGACACACAGTAGAAACAAGTTTATTAAGATACCTGACATATTCTCTACCTGCTGGCAGATGAAGTATGCATGGGAATAGGATGTCTTTCTTGTTCTGCAGTGTTCTTGGTCATGTGGGAATACATTTACCACAATAAAACAGAACTCTCAATTTACAAGAAGGAATGGGCTTGAGCTGTAATTCTACCATGGACAGGCTAGAATAAAAATGAACAGATAAGTGCTTCAAGTGTAGTTTTGCCATTATTCGTAGCTGAAAATACATATGGAAGATGGGAATAAACAGCCTGTTACAAACCTAAACAAAACAGGAGTCAGATTAGAGTTGCCATTGAAAATTCACTATAGTGACTTTTTTGAAGTAAATTTGAGATTTCTTTGATTTAAAAAATCAGAGAAAATCTAATGTAAGACAGACACTGTGCTTTCTATGAGAGTTGTAGATAAACTGTACAATTATTCCAGATGCTCAACATGCTATCCACATGTGTACCCCACATATTATGCTGTTTCCAGAGAGCAACAGTTCCAACAGTTCACACACACAACCCCATTTTGTCTAGAAACATTAAATGGCAAAGAAAATTGCATTTGCAGTTCCCACTGACACGTTCTTTTTAAAACGGAAAAAGTTTTTCACTGATGTCTAACCTTCTTCCATTTCCTAAATCAATCAAGACAATACTGTATCATCTATCAAATGGCTAGTGAGAGTCCTGGGCTTTAGTGACCTCTCAAGCAGCACTGTAACACACCTAGTTAGAGTCAGGAAGGAAAAAACAATTGTCTTCTGTTCTCTTGAAAATAACAATTTCAAGAGTAGGCACTCATGATTTCCTATTTGCAGGCGCTGTGTTACCAACCTTTCAAACTCTTGGCTTTAGAAACTCATTTCTGTACCCATTTTCTCAATTTGGTGTGGTCAAGCCTTGCTACAGCTGAAGAAAGTCCCCTCTTCCTACCTCTTAGTTCTATCCTGACACTAACGACCTTCAGTTCTCCATGTGTTTGGAGACAGCATAAGAATGGAAAGGTATAGTTTGTCCTCTGTTTCTCTACCCTGTCAGCTTTCTGACTTGCACCACTGCCACCCCTTCTCCATTCTTCCAAATAAATGCTGATGCATCACCATGTAGAATCCTGTGAGTCATTGCCATCACATTTCTCCCCTCCCCTCCACTTCTTCCTTTTCTTGAATACCTTTCGATTGTTATCCCACACATTTCATTTTACACTCTCAATAAAAGCTATTTTCGGGGGCAGGGACATACTTCTGATATCATCTCTTGCTCCCTCCTGAGTATCTTACATGGGCACTCTGCTATCCCAGACTGTGTTCCTAAGTTACACATGCTGTACTCCTGGTATGTAAACATCCCAGTTTCTGGATCATCTCTGCCAGGCTGACATCAGCATGTCCTCAGTCACAATAGTAACAGGACCACAGCTGAAAGAGGCTCTTCAAGCTATCCCAGTCTTAAGTCTTCCAAAGGCCGTGTTCCTTGACCACAAAGAAGTAGCTTTCATATATGAATAGAGATGCATGTCCTGGGCAAGCATGTTAACATTGTCCTTTGATCCTCCAGAGGAATGGTGGGATACAAAGTGATTTAAAATTAAACAAAACCAGAAGACTGTCTTTTAAATGGGCCAAATGAGGCTGTGATGAATTCTCCAGGGCTACATTATCTCTTTTCATTAGGGTAAAAAATAAAGAAGCTACAGTAACTGATTCTCCATTTTCCTGCTATAGTAATACAAAACAGGACAAGTGGAAACCAGGAAACAGATATGGAAAAGCTGGTATCCAAGGTATATTAATGCTCTAATATTTTTATAGATACCTCACGCAACAAAGGTTGGCAATAGCTATTGATGCCCAAGAAGTCTTCATTAGAGATTCTGTTTCAGAGACTATTTTGGCTTTTTCCACTCTACGGCTAAATCATTGTATCAACCCTATCAGTACAGGTTAGGCAGAAACCGTTCCTGCATTCTTTTAGGCGTCTTCTGAAAAGGTTCAGAAAGGCCTTCTCAATATGAATTTCTATTTTTAGCCCACTATTAATGTTTACTAATGTTTAATTGATGTTTTTCATGATGTTCTTATGGATGCTTCTAGTGAATTTATCATGAGTTTGAATATAGTCTTGATATACTTTTATGAAGAAGAGGATTATAAATACTTTAACAAATAAATATTTATATTTATTTATTTATTTTATTATTTCAATTTATATACCGCCCTTAGCGAAATAGCTCTCAGGGCGGTGAACAAACAAAATAAAATACAATATATCATAATAAAAATACAAAAACATATACAAACAAACAACAAAAAGCACAGCAAAAACAACATAAATACTACAAAAATTAAAATACAGATTAAAAGATTAAAAAAGTTAAGAAGATTAAAATGCCTGGGAGCATAAAAAGGTCTTTACCTGGCGCCGAAAAGATGGAAGTGTAGGCGCCAGGCGTACCTCTTCGGGGAGGCTGTTCCACAACTCAGGGGCCACCACAGAAAAGGCCCTAGATCTCGTAACCACCCTCCGGGCTTCCCGATGGGTTGGTACCCGGAGGAGGGCCTTAGATTCTGAACGAAGTGAACGGGTAGGTTCATAGCGAGAGAGGCGTTCCACAAGGTATTGAGGTCCCACGCCGTGTAAGGCTTTATAGGTCAAAACCAGCACCTTGAATCTCGCCCGGAAGCAAATAGGAAGCCAGTGCAGACGCGCCAGGACAGGTGTTATATGCGAAGACCGACTGGTCCTCGTCAATAATCTGGCAGCTGCGTTCTGCACCAGCTGAAGCTTCCGAACTGTCTTCAAGGGCAGCCCTACGTAGAGCGCATTACAGTAAACTCCCATCGGCCCCAGCCAGCATGGTCAATGGTAAAAGACGATGGGCACTGCAGTCAATCTGGAGAGCACCAAATTGGCTACCCCTGCTCTAAGTTATATAACATCCAAAATCATGAGTGAAGAAGCATAAGTTTCTGGCTACCCATTAGCTACTGGTTCAAGATTCTGGTGTACAAAACCCTATACAGCTTGGGACCAGGATACCTGAAAGATAATCTTACTCCTTTTATGCCCAGTCATTCACTGTGCTCTGCAGGTGAGGGCCTACTACAGATACCATCTTATCAGGAGGTCTGTTCTGCGCAACACAGGAAGCAGACCTTTAGTCCGTGGCGCCTACTCTTTGGAATTCCCTCCCCTTAAATATTAGACAGGCACCATCTGTTATCTTTTTCGTGCCTACTGAAGACCTTCCTCTTTCAACAAAGCTTTAAGTAGAGACCTTATCCGAGAATGCATCTGTGTTGGAATTGCTTTTCAAGATGTTTTTAAAGATGTTTTTAAATATTTTTTTAACATGTTTTGTTTTGATGTGGTTTCAAATATGTTTTGTTTTAATATATTTTAATGTGTTTTTAATCAGCATCCCACAACAGTCAGGATTCCTAACCAAATACCAAAACTAAAAAAATCCTGGCAGCCAGGCAGCCAAGGTCACAGAAATCCCCATGTAGCACAACCTGACCTGGGGGCTGCAGTTAGCGCAGAATACTGTAGCATGATTGCTGTCATGAATGAGAGCCTATCAGCATATAATACCTCTGCTCTGAAATCTGCACTGGTTGCTGATGTGCTATCGGGCTGAGTTCAAGGTGTGCTTTCCATGTTACAGGTGCCACATAGTATTTCTTCTGCTTCTTGTAAGAAATCAGTCCTTTAGTGTGGCAACACCGATACTTTGAAACTCCCTACCTATTGACATTAGGCAGACGCCTTCATTGTACTCTTTCAGCATCTGCTGAAAACATTTTTAGGCAAGCCTAAAAAGCTATTTCTAGCTTTTGTAGAAGCTATTGTGTTTTTTTATCTATGTTTAACTCATAGTTGGTTTTATTATTTTGAATGTTTTTAAATGCCTATATATAATTGTTTTTGCCAATAATTTTATTGTTTTAATTCCTTCTGTAAACCACTTTGAGATTTCGTTCTCTTTCCACTTTTAGAAACGAAGGAATCTACTTTATACCAACAGGCCATTTGATACCATCTAGCTCATACACATGACATGGACTAGCATTTGCTCTCCAGGATTCCAGGCAATAGTCTTTTTCCAGGAATTGAATTTTGGACCTCTGCATGCAAAGCATATGCTCTACTACTGAACTACAACCCTTCCTCTGTTTAAAAAAGTATCTTTTAAAATGGTTCATTTTAATTAACTAATGAATGCACGTCATATATAGGGCAGATTCACATCATTCATTTAAAGCACATTCAACACACATTTGAAGCACATGAATCGCACCACAGAATCATGGGAACTAAAGTTTGTTAAGTGTGATGGGAACTATAACTGTGAGGGAGAAACTACACTTCCCAGGATTCTTTAGGAGAAGTCATGCACTTTAAATGTGAGTTGGATGTGCTTTTAATGTATTGTGTGGATCTACTTAATAAACTTTGCCTGCACATAAATCTTTTTAATTAATTTTTTTAATGGAAATGAGATATAAAGTTTACTGGATGACCATGGGCTATTCATCATCTCTCAGCCTAGTCTGTCCCTCAAGGTGAAAATAATAGAGGGGGACCATGACCACCCCAAGCAAGAAGGGCACACTTAAAATGTAGAGGAAATAATCATATACAACCATAGTGTGAAATCAGATACATATCAGGTCATAGTATGAAGAAATATTTATATAAGCATGACTGACAAGATTTTCATTATTTGCACAACCTATAAAGATATTTATAGTGCAATCCTATGTTTCTTTACTCAGAAGCAAATCCCAATGTATTCAATGGGGTTTACTCAAACAGGGAAGTGTGCACAGAACTGCAAGTGATAAGGAATTTCACTCACCCAACCCAAAATTCAGAATCATGCCACTTTAAGCTATTTTGCAACTGTTCATACTTGTCTTTATGATTACCGGATTGTAAAGGGATTTATTTGTTATTGTGAGCTGCCTTGGTTTCCAATTGGCAACCCTATCTCACAGGGATGTTGGTGTTGCTGTGTGTATTTCTGTTGCTAAATTTGTTTAAAGCAGCACAACAGCAGCAGAGAGTAACAGCGAATGTTGACATGCGAGTGCGCCAGCTTGTGCATGCGTTTACCTAAGAAAGCAGGCTTTTACCCTGCATCAGGATCACTGAGACTTGAGACTTAGTAAAATAAGAAAAGCTACTTTATTTATAGAAATACATAGTAGATAGAAAGGCATACCTAGTTCTAACTAACTAAGTTGGAGGCATAACACCCAGGTGTAGGAGTTTGCCCCATGGCTAGGAGAGAGAGCAGAGACAAAGGGATGTCTCCTCTCTCCCGGACATTCAGAGAAGAAAGAAGTGGAAAGGGCAGAAGGAGGAGGGGCAGGTAAGCTTCCCTAAAGATGTTAAAGTCTAGAGACAGAAGGAAGTCAGTCACAGCATCACAGGTAAAGGTAAACAAGCCTATCCATCTGAAGGACCCTAGCTGAGTCTCCAGGCAAAAACCAGAGACCTGGCAACCCTAGGACTCACACACCCTCTTTTGGAAGAAGACTGAGCCGAAGTAGGAATTGAGTATTTCTGCCTTTTCTTTGTCATGTGTTATCATTTTGCCTCATTGAGTGGCTGTACAATCATTTCTTTTCTCTGTCTTTTGCTATGAATGTACCTGAAGACAGTTTTTTGTTGCTTTTAGCATCTCTCACTAACTCATTCTCAGCTTTAGTCTTCCTGATGCCATCCCTGCAATTCCATGCTACTTGTCTGTACTCTTCCCTTTGTGGTCCGGCCTTCCTTCTACTTCCTGTATATGTCCTTTTTGTTTTCAGGCCATCTGAAAGCTTTTTGTGAAGCCACATAGGCTTCTTCTGCTGTCTTCAGGTAGCAAACTAAGTAATCTTGGCTTTTGAATGTAACATATTTGAAGAAACTTCAAGTAAATCTCTGCAAGTTTGCAAACAAATCATGTTGCACTAGACTTTATTAACAGTTCAAATCATTATGGCAGGATGACTTGTACAATATAATTTACTTCCTAGTCACTGTTACTTTGTTTATATAATTATTTTGCATGTGGAAAATATTGCATTTTAATTTGATTTGCTTTTTTGTTACGTTCACAAACCATAGTTCCTAATTAAAATGCATCCATTGAGGTTTATTTTTGTCATTACCTAAGAAAACTCCCCCCAAGAAACCTCTTTTGTAGTGACTGATACCCCAACCCTTCTGCCCCCCCATGTTTGTCTCTGCCCACCCAATGAAAATGGTCTTGCTATATTCCTGATTCTCCCTTTTATCTAACAGAGGTCTTGTAATGTGTGGCTATGGCATGGCTGGCTAAAACGTGTAAAAAATACCCTACTAGAAGAAATTTAACATATATCTTTCAAGTCTCTTTCATTATTGGCACATTGTGGTTGCTGGCTATACCTAGCCCAATTAAAACAGGGAAGGAATTGTCTTTCCTTAGGTGTGTGGACTTCACATTTCAACAATACTTTAATACATCTACTATAATTAAGACAAGTATCAATGAAAGTTATGCTGCTTGATAATAAAAACAACAATAAGTAAAATCACCATGACTACTATTGTGTTAGGAAATCATCTTATATCGATGTACTGTGCACTAGGGAAAAAACCTGAGAATTAAGAGTATTACAGTAAACAGTATAAGAAAAAGGTGGTTACATTGATGTCTAGTTATATAACAATTCCTTAATTTAAAATCTACTGACATTTAAAAGGGGGAGGGAGAAGTGATAAAGGCTGAGGTTTCTATATATTAGTTATATAGTTGCTAAGACATATCTCAAAATGAAGAATTCCAAGCTTAAAATAGGCAGACTTGAATACCTAATACTACAAGAAATCTGCAGTGACTTCATTCTGTAATGCCCTTCTTTCAACAAGGAGATGTTCTATTAGAAATACAAAAATAAAAAAAGAATAAATGCCAAAGACATGTTTCCATACCTAAGAAGCCTGGATATTGAATTGTCCTCCTATAATGCTTTTAAACGATGTCTCAGCTGGACTTAGTCCAGCCTATATGAACATCAAAGCCTTTCGCAATCATAATTCTCCCCAAATGTTTTGCGATTCACAAAATAATGGACCTCTTTGAACTGTGAATGAGCACAGTTCAACTGGCAAAGCATGCTGCCAAATCTCTCCTGTTGTGCAAACACCACATCATGAACCTTTGCTTACCGTAATGTCTGAATCAGGCATCAGGGCTTGTTTAACCCAAACAAATCATGATTGCAAAGCCAAGAACAAACCTTAACTTCAGGTCATGGTTTGGAGACATTTTGGTAAGCCAAGTCTCATGTTTTGTTGCTGCTGCTTGGAATGGAGAAACAAAGGGGATGGAGCGACTCCCTTATGAGGAAAGGTTGCAGCATTTGGGGCTTTTTAGTTTAGAGAAAAGGCGGGTCAGGGAAGACATGACAGAAGTGTATAAAATTATGCATGGCATTGAGAGTGGATAGAGAAAAGTTTTTCTCCCTCTCTCATAATACTAGAACTCGTGGACATTCAAAGAAGCTGAATGTTGGAAGATTCAGGACAGACAAAAGGAAGTACTTCTTTATTGATGAAGAACAGCCGTCGCCGTCATCGTATCACCCCGGTGTTAGTAGATCTACACTGGTTACCAGTTGTCTACCGGGCCCAATTCAAGGTGTTGGTGTTGACCTTTAAAGCCCTATACGGTTCCGGCCCAGTTTATCTGAAGGAGCACCTCCAGCATCACCAATTATGCCACCTGACAAGATCAGCCACACAAGACCTTCTCTCAGTCCCATCAGCTAAAACAGCTAGGCTGGTGCGGACCAGAGAGACAAATAATTGGGTGTTAGAACAAATTAAACCAGAACTGTCACTAGAAGCTAAAATGATGAAACTGAGGTTATCAGTTATGTGTCTGTGTGTGCGTGTGTGTGCATGTGTGTGCGTGTGTGTGCGTGTGTATAGATATAGATATATAGATATATATAGTATTTTATGTATTTTAATTTATTTTAAGGTTTTTGTGATTTTACTGTTTACAATTTTATTATGTACATGTTTGATTTTATTTTTGTAAGCCGCCCTGAGTGCCCTATTATAGGGTAGAAAGGGGGGTTGGAAATATTTTAAATAAACAAATAAATAAATAAATAAATTGGCACCTGTTACTTCCTTTGATTTTTTTTTTTTACTGTGGATTAAATATTATTCAAATTATTGGAAATTTTAATCTAAAATTTGTGTTTCTTTTTAGATTATAGGACAAACGGTGACAGTATTAAGATACAGAATGTTGTGGAAGACTGTGTGTATATCACAAAGTCCCTCCTCATTTTTCTTGGCATAGTTGCCACCTTGGACTCCTTCTGGCAGGAAGGGTGGGATATAAATTTAATAAATAAATATATTAACAGTTGTTTGCAAAAAAACAATAAAGAAGAAATGTGTGTTTTAGTAGCATTAGGTTATTTTATTAAGCTATGGGCTAAAGTGAGCCCCAGAACTCAGAAAAGGCCAAATAGCAGCATTTCATTTATGTGCAGCATTACTTTACACTGTCAAAAACAGAGGAGTTTAAAAACAATGAATTAATCTGATTGGAAAGGTCACACCTTGCCTATTTCTTTAAAAGAAAGGGTCACAGCCTTGTCAGATCCTTATCTATATGACATATATGCTTATAAGAAAATTATTTTATTCTATGTGATCTGTTTCAGGATTATGCAGCAAGATTCTAAGGCTTCATTCCAAACCCATTTGAACAATGAGAACTTCCCTTTACAGCCTACATAGAGGGTGTGAGCACAGACAGGCTCTTTAAATAAGCAAGTTGTCTTTAAGTATTGAGTATTGGTGAGAAGCTGGAATTCCTTTAGGATTTTGAATGGTTGCCTCTTTTATGACATTGCCCTTAAATATTACTGTATTGTAGAAATGGCTGTAGAATAATAATAATTCTATGGTTACAAATAGGTATGCGTCACAGAAACCCATATTGAGCTTTCTTAACACAGTATACAATAGAAAGAGAAAACAGTTGCCCCAAATTTTGCCCACTAAGGTTCAATGGCACTTACTCTAAAGTAAGCAAGGCAAGGATTCCAGACTTAATTAGAAAACAGAAAAGGCATTCCAAACCAAGATGCACAGAGCTAAAAGGGCTTCAAAAGATAAGATACATCATCTCCCAGACTGCCCATTTTCTAAGCCTATGAGAGAGGCTCTTGTCCATGTTTTGTCTCTGGCTGAGGCTCAATGGTCTGGACAAAAAAGAGGGATTTTCTGATAGCTGCACCTGAGTGGAATACTTCAACCCTTTGAGATCCATTTGGCCCCGTTACTATTTTTTGGTGACTGGTTAAAACTTTCCTGTTTCGGAAAGTGTATCTGGGCAAATGAAGAAGATTATGATTAATGTGGCAGACCGTTATTTTTATCTGCTGAGCTTGTTTGTATTTCATGCTATTGTTTTATGCTTTTTATGGGATTATTTTGTTTTAAATGGTTGTAAGCCATTTTGAATGATGTAAATGCACTGGAAAAATCCCGTTCCGTGCCGGGACCTACCGGGCAGAGGGGCGAGCTTGCGGCCGCCACCAATGTCCAGGCCGCCATCTTGGGGGATGCGCGCGCACATGGCGCGCCGTCGTGTGACGTGGCAGGGAGGCGGGGTGGCTGAAGGCTATTTAAGGCCGCCCCGCCTCCTTCCCGCCATCCATTTTAAATTTTGGCGGCAGCAGCTTCGGCGCGGCGCGGTTCCTTGCCGGCGCACGCGGGCCTCCGGAGGCTTTCTGTGGCCAGGCAGGCTATTCGGCGGCGAGCCCCCCCAGCCTCCTCGGGAGACAGGGAGGCAGCGGCAGCAAGGCTGTACGTAGCGAGGCTTGGTGGCTGGCACCAAGGCCTACGCGGTGAGGCTCCTGGCCTTGGGAGGCCCTGCGGTGGCAGCGCAGACACTACGAGGCGGCAGCGCAGGATCGGATCAAGCAGCGGTGAGGACTACAGGCTAGGCAGCCTTTGGCCGGCAATTTTAAATTTTAATTTTAATTTTAATTGACGCGGGGGCGGGTGGTGCACGACCCCAACCATCGATCCTTGGCGCGTGCAGGGCAATTAGGTTCCCCCCCTGGATAATTGGGTGCCGGGAGGGTGTATAGAATAAGCAGGCCGGGCCCCTCGTTTTGTAAGCGGGGCCCCTATCTCCCTCTCTAGACAGGGTTGGGCCAGGGATACCCAAATCAGCTAGATATGCCACCCAAGAAAGGGCAAGGGGGGCCAAAAGGGAAAGGAAAGGCCCCCAAAGCGGGGGGGAGATGCCCACCCCCAGCGGCAGTGGGGGCAAGGAGTGAGGAGGGGCCACCATGGGCGGCCATATTAGCCAGGTTGGAGGCCCTAGAGCATGGCTCAGGCCATCCTAATGCACCTCAGGACCAACCTGTGACAGGGAAGGCGAAGGACCCACCACCTAAACGTTATCGGGGGAAAACGCAGCGGCCAGTGAACAGGGCTGATGCAGGGGCTGTTGCTTCCATCTTAGCGCGACTGGATGCGCTGGAGGCTGGGCCCAGGGCTGAGGCGAGGACACCCAGCATAGAGACAGGCGCAGCTCCCACCTTGCAAGCAGCCCCGACAATGCAGCCCACACAAGGACCTTCGGCGGAAAGCACACAGGGTGAGCCCTCTATTGTGCCACACCAACAAGGGCAGCGGCAGTGGGGCTGGGCCCCCTGGGGGTACCCTTACTGGCCCTTTTCCCCACCAGTGGTAACTGAGGGATATGGGCAGGCAGGGACTCCCGCTGGCGGGGGGGAGGTTATGCCACAGCAGCAGCATCCCCTAAGGGAGGCCTGTGAGCAGGTCTGGCACCTCGCCGCTGGGATGGCGATGGAAGGAGGGAATCAGCCCGCCCTGTCTGCCAACTCCCCTGCAGAGATATCCGACCCCCTGGGAGCAGTCAGAGAGGGGACCATACTTTTTGGGGAGACGTCTGCCCCACTAGGTTTTCATCTGCTGCCTGCTACGAAGGACAGAATATGGAAGGGAGAGTACGTGGACCTATTCTCACTCCTGTACAGGGAGCCGGTTGGGAAGGATAAGGATAAAGGGGAACATGCAGAGCCCGATAGGCCCAAGCGGCGACGTGTAGAGCGCTCTTGGTCTAACTGGCTGCCTGCATTCATTACGTACATGGGGGTGGTAATACAGAGGCAGCCTCATAGGGCCTCGGTACTGATCAAATACCTCGATATCATATATCGGGGCTACTCTGAGTTCCAGGGGACGGCATGGCTGGACTACGACCAGGCGTTCCGTATGAGGGCGGCTTTTGATACATCCCTCCCCTGGGACAAAAAGGAGGCTGACCTGTGGCTGCAATTTATGGCACATTCTAAGCCCATGGCAGGTGATAGGGCAGACAGTGGCCATCTCTTGGCGCACCAGGCATCAGCAACTCCTTCTTGCAGGCCTGCGTGGCAGGGGGTTCAACCCCGCCTGCTTTGCTGGGAGTTCAGCTCGCGGGGCCTCTGCAGTCGGAGCCCGTGCAGGTTTAGACATGAATGTGCCATATGTGGGGGCCCCCACGCCTGCACTAGCTGCCCCAGAGGCCGCCCCTTCAGGGGTGGAAACAGGGATTCGGCTGGCGCAAGAAAGCCAGGAGCTGCAGGTGCAGCTCAGGGAAAGAGGCCCAAGCCCAATTAAAATCACTGAGCTCCAACACTTACTCCACCTTTACCCGCTAGTCCAAGATGCCCAGTTTTTACTTGAAGGCTTCACAGTGGGTTTTCGGATCCCCTATTTGGGTCCCAGACGACCTTTCATGTCCCGCAACCTTAAGTCAGTAGAAGGCATGGAATCAGTTCTGAGGAAAAAAATTAGGAAGGAAGTAGTAGCCGGCCGGGTTTTGGGCCCCTTTGCGGCACCACCCTGTTGGGCTGGTGACCAGTAGGCATTACTGTCTCTAGTAGTTTTCCATGAAGCCTGCAAGTGTGAAGACGTAACTGTGGTTAAGGGGGAGTTATGTCTATGCTCTGTCTGGGAACGGACTGCCAGGGTCGTTGCTATGGTAGCCATCTGATAGCGACTGGGAAAGTTCTAACAGAGTCTATGTGTTGTTTTCTTCTGAATTATGCCTCTGAGCTGAGAGGCTGTCTTTTGTGTTTAGCTATGGAGAGAGATGTACCAGAAGGGGGGGTGACTGAAGAATCTCTACATGTATTTACTCTTAAGCCTCTGGCCTTAATGTCTTTCAATAAAGACTCTTAACATGCTCTGAAGAAGTTTCTTGCTCAACTTAACTCCAACGTAATGTATGCTGTTTCACACAACAACGCACACAAGCCAACAGTGGTAGCAGAGGATGGTTGCGCTCCACAGCGCATTACACCGCAGTAAGTTGCTGGTCTGAACGGCAGACGGAGTTCCAGAGAGGGCAGCTTGATTGATTGAACCAGACGGAGGTGAGCAACATGGCTGTAAACCTGTCTGGGGGAGGCTTGCCGATGGAACGACTTAATGAAAAGAATTTTGGCAGCTGGAAGCCGAGGATGAGGGCTTTGCTGATAACAGAGGATTTATGGGACGTGATTGAGGAAAAACCCGGTGGTACCGACCGCGGCCTGGAAGCGTCGAGACCAGAGGGCGCAGGCATTTATAATCTTGGCTCTATCGGATTCTCAACTGATGTGTGTGAGAGATGAGCCATCGGCTAAACAGATGTGGGGCGCGTTGCAGGATTTGTCCCAGGAATGGCAGCGGAGGCAGGAGGCGCAGAGAGCCCAGCCGGTGGAAGCTGTCAGAAGCGAGGAGAAATGTGCCGAACCGGAGCAGGCTGCCGAAAGCAGACAGGAAAACAAGCGGGAGCAGCAGCGGCTGAAGTCTTGTTTTGCCTGTGGGGCCCGTAGGCATCTCCGTAAGGATTGTGCAATCAAGCGAAACTCCAGGGACGGAGGCTTGAAGCAGGGAACTTTGTTTGTAAACAGAAGTCTAAAGACTTGGAACAAATTAACTCTATTGTCGACAGCGGAGCAAGCCATATATTAATTAAAGACAGAAGTCTGTTTTACACGTCTACAGATGAGCAGGACTTTGTTTTACTTGCTGATGGATCACGGAAATCCGTAAAAGCTAAAGGTCTGATTAAGTTTGACAAACTTGGACTAATGACAGACTGTTTGTTCGTTCCGGACTTGGCTCATAATATTTTATCAGTGGGCAAACTGGTGAGTTGTAACTATTCAATTTTGTTTCACAAATACCAATGTTTTGTAATGAGGGGAGATCAAGTGTGCATGCAGGGAAGCCTTGATGATTCACAGTTTAAAATGTCCATGGGTGTGAAGTGTGCTGATGCCTTGAGTTTAATGGGGCGGAAAGGGAATGACCGCCAGAGCTGTAAGAAGACAGCTGTTAAAAGCACACAGCCACAGTATTCATGTAATGCAGTCAGGCTGATGCCTGAAAGAGTGCATCGCAGCCGAGTTTACAAGCCACAGGGTAAGAGACGTGGCAAACGTGCACCTAGAGCACAAGAGATTGCATATTTCAAAGTTTGGTGTCCAGAAACACAGCAGTTAATTCTGAGCAGAAGCATTAAAGTCTCAGAAAAGCCTTGGGATCAAAGGGAGACAGTCCTTCTTACAGGAACAAATGACACACGAACACAATCACAGAAATTTAAGCCAGATGTTGACATTAAAGTGGAAGGTACACAAATACCTCTCAGAGGTGCTTTGAATGAGCTCATTTCTGGAAAACGCAGATCAAAGAAACGAAAAGCTGAGGAAATGGAAGCTCCTGCGCAGGTTGTGCCAAGCACAAGCACAAATGGGGGGGCAGAGAGAGCTGAGGCTCTGGTTCCTTTAAGACGCTCCACGAGAGCGAATTTAGGCAAACCGCCTGACAGATTTACTGTGGGATTAATAACAAGTCCTGGCATGAATAAAGTTGTAGATATGGATCCTGAGACACTTTATTTGACATGTGTTGAACCAAAGTTTGAGTGAATAAAGTTTGAACTGTACTGAACTGAAAATGCAATGTACTGAAATGTATTGCAAGAGGTATTGTATAAATGTATGACTGTATGACTATGTATTATGGAGATGTATTTCATGTGTATTTTGCAGTCTTAATGGAAAAAAGGGAGGCTGTTGGGCTGGTGACCAGTAGGCATTACTGTCTCTAGTAGTTTTCCATGAAGCCTGCAAGTGTGAAGACGTAACTGTGGTTAAGGGGGAGTTATGTCTATGCTCTGTCTGGGAACGGACTGCCAGGGTCGTTGCTATGGTAGCCATCTGATAGCGACTGGGAAAGTTCTAACAGAGTCTATGTGTTGTTTTCTTCTGAATTATGCCTCTGAGCTGAGAGGCTGTCTTTTGTGTTTAGCTATGGAGAGAGATGTACCAGAAGGGGGGGTGACTGAAGAATCTCTACATGTATTTACTCTTAAGCCTCTGGCCTTAATGTCTTTCAATAAAGACTCTTAACATGCTCTGAAGAAGTTTCTTGCTCAACTTAACTCCAACGTAATGTATGCTGTTTCACACAACAACGCACACAAGCCAACACACCCATCCCCTCACTCAGAGTTTCCCCGTTGGGCCTCGTCCCCAAGAGGGCACCAGGCGAATTTCGCCTGATACACCACCTGTCCTTTCCACAGGGTGAGTCAGTCAATGACTTCATCCCAGCAGAGCTGTGCTCGGTCTGCTACACATCATTCGACTGTGCTGTACGAATGGTCAGGGACTGCGGGGTCGGGGTCCTTATGGGAAAGTGTGACATCAAGTCTGCTTTCCGCCTCCTCCCGGTCCACCCACAGGACTTCGAGCTGTTGGGCTTGGCTTTTGAGGGTGAATATTACATGGAAAGAGCATTGCCTATGGGCTGCTCTATATCATGCTCTGTTTTCGAGCGCTTCAGCTCCTTCTTGGAATGGGCGGTCAAGAGGCGCGCAGGCTTGCAATCAGTGGTACACTATTTGGATGACTATCTGTTTGCGGGCCCTGCGGACTCAGGCACCTGTAGGGCGCTTATGGCACATTTCACGGGGCTGGCTGGGGAGCGGGATGTCCCTCTCGTGGCCGAGAAAACTGAGGGCCTGTCCACCGCTCTCACGTTTCTGGGCATCGAGATAGATATGGTGGCCCAATGCTGCAGGCTCCCTCATGACAAGTTGGAGGCCCTCAGGGAGAAGATCTCAGAGGTGGTCAGTTCTAATAAGGTGACATTAGCCACGCTCCAACGGCTGGTAGGCCATCTGAACTTTGCCTGCAGGGTTGTAGCGCCCGGCCGTGCCTTCTTGCGGCACGTATATGACGCCATGGCTGGCCTATCACGATCCTACCACCGCACACGGGTGACAGCCGCTCTTAGGGCTGACCTGACAGTGTGGTCCACCTTCTTGCGGGAATTTAATGGGGTCTCCCTATGGAGAAGGGATCGCCTGTTGGAGGCAGAGCTACAGGTGCACTCAGATGCCTCGGGTGCCTTCGGTTTTGGGGTCATTCTTCATGACTCATGGTGCCACGGCAGCTGGCCGCAGGGCTGGACACTGGCTGGCCTGACCAGAGACCTGACGTTCTTGGAGTTCTTCCCCATTGTCGTGGCCGTACACCTCTGGCCCGACAAGTTGGGTAATTCCTCAGTCCACTTTTGGTGCAACAACCTCCCCACAGTGCACGTTATTAACACCCTGTCCTCTAGAAACCCCAACGTTATGCGTCTGGTGCGAGCATTCGTGCTCCAATGTCTTCGCTATAATATCCAGTTCCTGGCGTGTCATGTTCCGGGTATTGACCATAGTATTGCCGATGCTCTATCACGGAACCAGATGGAGAGGTTTCGCCAGCTGGCACCGTGGGCAAGGGCTCAGCTGGAGGTGTTCCCCCCAGCGCTATGGGAGATTGGAGGATTGAATCAGAAAGGGCCATAAGCCTTTCTGTGGCGCCCAGCACTTTGGCCGGCTACCAAGGGGCAGGTAGGGATCTATCAAACTTCAGAGAGTCCAGGGGTTACGCCCAGGAGTGGCCCATCCCTGTCGAGCAGCTTATGGAGTTCTGCGTGGAGGGGAAACGGAGAAGCCTTTCAGTCAGGACCATCAAAGGTAAGCTCTCAGACCTCGCTTTCCTAGTGAAGGCACGGGGCTTTCAGGACTACACGGGTGACTTTAGGGTGCACCGGATGCTGGACGGTTGGTCTCGTGAGCGCCCTTGCCCCCCGGATGCCCGCCTCCCCTTTTCCCCAGAGCTATTGTTTGGCCTGCAGGGACAGTGGAAGCACTTGTGTTCTTCCCCGTTCGAGGCCCTGCTATATCATGCTGCAGCCCTCACTCTGTTTTTTGGGGCCTTCCGAATTGGGGAGGTGGTGGCGGCTTCTAAGACGGATGACTCCCTCCGGGCTCTGCTGGTCTCCAATCTCAGTTGGAGGGCGGAGTGGGCCCTCCTGCGACTCAGGCGGTCCAAAACGGACCAGCATGGTAAGGGGCGCCTGGTGGTATTGGCCCCATGCCAGCAGCAAGAAGTCTGCCCGGTAACAGCCCTGCACGGTTTTGTGGCAGTGAGGGGGTCGCAGTCAGGGTACCTATTCATACATAGGAACTCCCAGCCCCTTACCAGATACCAGTTTTGGTCCGTGGCGAAGGCCGCACTGGGGAATTTAGGCGTGGACCCCAGTAAGTTTGGGACACACTCCTTCCGGATAGGTGCCTCCACGGCGGCCCTCCTGGGCTTCTCTAAAGACAGGCTTCAGGCTGTGGGCGGGTGGTCCTCGGACGAGTACAAGGCCTACGTTAGACTACTTGCTGACACACACGATGCCAGTGGCTAGATGTTGCACCCCCTTTTGTTACCCAATGTCATTGTTGTTTCAACAGATTGCTGGACAAGATCGGAGCAGCCACACATCCTCCTATGTGGCCACAGCATGATTTTCTGGGCGGGCCGCAGGGCGGCGAAGTCTCACTTTGGCACGCAGGTGGGGCTCAGTCAATGGGCTGCAGTGCGGTGGCTGGGACGTCGGGGGATGCGTTGGGATGGGCTCCTGCCAGCCTTGTTTCAACCGGCTGTGGAACTGGCGGTGCCCCAGGTGCTGGTCATCCACCTTGGGGGCAACGACTTGGGTCTGTTAAAGGGCAAGGCCCTAATTGAACAGGCATGCGGTGACCTCCGGGCCATTGCACGTCGCTGGCCGGGGGTGCACTTAGTCTGGTCAGACATCCTGCCGCGCAGGAGGTGGAATTGTGCCGGTGATCCACGCGGGATGGACAGGGCACGGAAAAAGGTGAACAGGCAAATTCAGAGGGCCCTTAGGGTACGGGCCGCCTTTGGGGCCAACGTGCCTCATCCGCTCGGAGTTTCAGGGCTCCGAGGGGCGGTGATGCGGGTTGGACCCCCTACACATCTTCAGGGCGTGGCTGGAGCTGGGGGGCTGGCACAGGGCAGCCCCAGGCTCAGGCAGGGTATGGTCGCCCGATAGCTGCAAACAGGCTTTGCCTGGATCACCAGAATGCTCCCGCACTTAATCTCCCTTCTGCAGGTTTATTATTCAATTGATTCTGTTTAAATGAAGTGGCCCGTTATTTCACCCAAGGAATGGTGTCTGTGTTTTATTTCGGCGATAGGCCGCAAGCAGGGAATATGCTTTCTAAATAAAACAAATTCATTCCTAACAAGCGCAGCCACAAGGAGTCTGTAGACTGTTGTGGCACAAATGGTAGCTTGTTTATTATATGCTCATAAGAGCAGCACACCTGATTAACCCAAAAGGTTCACTTAGTACAGCATCATTGCGAGATGATCAACTGGGTGTTTCCAAAAAGTCCACAACCAAAGAATGACAACAATAGCCCTCCAACACTGTTCCTCTGAATAACAGATATTCAGAAGACACTAATTCTGAAAGTAGAGATTACCTATCATGGCTAACAACCATTAAATTAACAGGCTTACACTCTGTGAATTTGTCCAATCTCCTCTAAAAGCCATCTTAAGCAATGGCCACTGCCACATCCACTATTAAACACCTGTTGCAAGTTGGGGACTGTGCAGTCATACAGTGTAGACAATTGTCAATATTATTAATAATTCATAAGATAGCCAGTGTGGTGTAAGTAATTAGTGTTGGATTAGGACCTGGAAGGCCAGGGTTAAAATCTGAACTCAGCCATGAAGCTCACTTGGTGACCTTTGACCAGTCACTATCTCTTAGCCTGGGCTACCTTTCCAAACCTTTGGGTCCCCAGATGTTGCTGGACTACAGTTCCCATAATTCCTGATCATTTGCCATGCTGGCTGGGGCTGATGGGAGTTGTACTCCACCAACATCTAAGGATCCAAAGGTTGGGAAAGGCTGGCCAAAGTTTTTCACTGAGTTGTAAAGATAAAATCGGGATAATAAATTCTGCAACTGATGGGTGTGGTTAAGGCTGGCTTGGATTCCCAGTCAAAAGTCCCCTAAAACACCAGGTTTGTAGCAAAGGTCAATCTACTTATATTGCCCCTTCAGGCCTTCTTTCAGGCCAAATCTAGCCCTCAATGGTATACAGAAGCCCCATGCTCCATTGACTGGCATGCACACTAGCCGCACTTCAATATCTTTTTAAAAATGCTTATGAAATACAACCTAAGACAGACTTCAATGCTCTCTCAGCCACGGGCCCAGGTACCATATGCACACCAGTGATAAAGTACAATAATTAGCTACAGAGGCCCATTTATTTTCTTTTATTGCAGATCAATTTAATTGGATGACCCTGGGGGTGCAGCTGGGGGTCTCTAACTTTCCATGTTATTCATAATTGTATTGAATAAAATATATCATGTTCCACCCACTTGTTTATTCATCTTTTTTTCTAATCTTAACAGTCCAGAATTTATTTATTTATTTATTTATTATTTTATTTATACCCCACCCTTCCTTCCAGCAGGAGCCCAGAGCAGCAATGATTTACCTGTTCTTTGAATGGAAGGTGATCTAATCCAAGATCATTTTGGTTACCCCTTTCTCTATCTTTTTCAACTCTACAATATACTTTTAATAGTCAGAACTGTACAAAGCTTTCCAAATGTGGCTGCACCATTATGGGTGTTATGACTCCTAGGTTTATTCACAATTAATGTTAAGCATGGGATATAGCTTTCATTCTGTTCCCCCATAGTGAGCTATTTTGTTCACTACGTTATCCAGGACAACCCCAAAATCTCATTATTGGTTAGCACCAGTTTATATGTGAAGTTGGCCTCTCTTTTTACCTCATTGCACACTTATACACTGAACCACGTTTATCCTTTTGTTGCCCATTCTCCCCATTTGAAAATATCCTTTTAGAGTTCTTTGAGGTCTGCTGGGGTTTTCTCATCCTAAAAAATGTGGGTAAAGATTGCACATTTTGCTACTTCATCTCCCACTTCTGCTCACAGGAGATTCTGGGGTTGCTATACATTTTTTAGAGAGATAAAATAGAAGTGGGAAAAGAATGAAAAGATATTCATGAGAAGTGGACTGAGGCCCTGCATTAAATCATAAAGATCAGAAGTAGCCAACCCAATACCCTCTGGATGTTGTCAGACTTCACTTCCATCAGCACCAGCCAGCATGGCAAATAATGAGGGATGTTGGGAGCTCTAGTTCAACAGCATCTAAAGAACATAAGAACATAAGAAGAGCCTGCTGGATCAGGCCAGTGGCCCATCTAGTCCAGCATCCTGTTCTCACAGTGGCCAACCAGGTGCCTGGGGGAAGCCCGCAAGCAGGACCCGAGTGCAAGAACACTCTCCCCTCCTGAGGCTTCCGGCAACTGGTTTTCAGAAGCATGCTGCCTCTGACTAGGGTGGCAGAGCACAGCCATCACGGCTAGAAGCCATTGATAGCCCTGTCCTCCATGAATTTGTCTATCTTCTTTTAAAGCCATCCAAGCTGGTGGCCATTCCTGCGTCTTGTGGGAGCAAATTCCATAGTTTAACTATGCGCTGAGTAAAGAAGTACTTCCTTTTGTCTGTCCTGAATCTTCCAACATTCAGCTTCTTTGAATGTCCACGAGTTCTAGTATTATGAGAGAGGGAGAAGAACTTTTCTCTATCCACTTTCTCAATGCCATGCATAATTTTATACACTTCTATCATGTCTCCTCTGACCCGCCTTTTCTCTAAACTAAAAAGCCCCAAATGCTGCAACCTTTCCTCGTAAGGGAGTCGCTCCATCCCCTTGATCATTCTGGTTGCCCTCTTCTGAACCTTTTCCAACTCTAGAATATCCTTTTTGAGATGAGGCGACCAGAACTGTACACAGTATTCCAAATGCGGCCGCACCATAGATTTATACAACGGCATTATGATATTGGCTGTTTTATTTTCAATACCTTTCCTAATTATTGCTAGCATGGAATTTGCCTTTTTCACAGCTGCCGCACACTGGGTCGACATTTTCATCGTGCTGTCCACTACAACCCCGAGGTCTCTCTCCTGGTCGGTCACTGCCAGTTCAGACCCCATGAGCGTATATGTGAAATTCAGATTTTTTGCTCCAATATGCATAATTTTACACTTGTTTATATTGAATTGCATTTGCCATTTTTCCGCCCATTCACTCAGTTTGGAGAGGTCTTTTTGGAGCTCTTCGCAATCCCTTTTTGTTTTAACAACCCTGAACAATTTAGTGTCGTCAGCAAACTTGGCCACTTCATTGCTCACTCCTAATTCTAGGTCATTAATGAACAAGTTGAAAAGTACAGGTCCCAATACCGATCCTTGAGGGACTCCACTTTCTACAGCCCTCCATTGGGAGAACTGTCCGTTTATTCCTACTCTCTGCTTTCTGCTTCTTAACCAATTCCTTATCCACAAGAGGACCTCTCCTCTTATTCCATGACTGCTAAGCTTCCTCAGAAGCCTTTGGTGAGGTACCTTGTCAAACGCTTTTTGAAAGTCTAAGTACACTATGTCCACTGGATCACCTCTATCTATATGCTTGTTGACACTCTCAAAGAATTCTAATAGGTTACTGAGATAGGACTTTCCCTTGCAGAAGCCATGCTGGCTCTGCTTCAGCAAGGCTTGTTCTTCTATGTGCTTGGTTAATCTAGCTTTAATCATACTTTCTACCAGTTTTCCAGGGACAGAAGTTAAGCTAACTGGCCTGTAATTTCCGGGATCCCCTCTGGATCCCTTTTTGAAGATTGGCGTTACATTTGCCACTTTCCAGTCCTCAGGCACGGAGGAGGACCCGAGGGACAAGTTACATATTTTAGTTAGCAGATCAGCAATTTCACCTTTGAGTTCTTTGAGAACTCTCGGGTGGATGCCATCCGGGCCCGGTGATTTGTCAGTTTTTATATTGTCCATTAAGCTTAGAACTTCCTCTCTCGTTACCACTATTTGTCTTAGTTCCTCAGAATCCCTTCCTGCATGTTAGTTCAGGTTCAGGGATCTGCCCTATATCTTCCACTGTGAAGACAGATGCAAAGAATTCATTTAGCTTCTCTGCAATCTCCTTATCGTTCTTTAGTACACCTTTGACTCCCTTATCATCCAAGGGTCCAATTGTCTCCCTAGATGGTCTCCTGCTTTGAATGTATTTATAGAATTTTTTGTTGTTGGTTTTTATGTTCTTAGCAATGTGCTCCTCAAATTCTTTTTTAGCATCCCTTATTGTCTTCTTGCATTTCTTTTGCCAGAGTTTGTGTTCTTTTTTATTTTCTTCATTCGGACAAGACCTCTATTTTCTGAAGGAAGACTTTTTGCCTCTAAGAGCTTCCTTGACTTTGCTTGTTAACCATGCTGGCATCTTCTTGGCCCTGGGGTAGGAATATCAGAGGATTCTGCTGTAAACAAACATGGAAAGCATTGCCACAGTCTGTGTGTTTGATTTCCATTCCTGACCATAGATAATCAAGCAAATACCTCTTCTCCCAGGCATTTTAGCATGTGTTTTTAAATTGCTTTTTAAGAATGTGTTTTTAAATTTGTATATTTGTTTTTAATGTTTTTAATTGTTGTAAATAGCCAAGAGAGCTTCGGCTATGGGGTGGTATACAAATGCAATTAATTAATTAATTAAAAAATTGTGTTCACTCACGTTGTTTTAAAAAACCCCAGAAACAATACACAGTTAATGACACTGTTTTTTAAATTGTTTTGTTGTTTCCTTTATATTTCAATTAATGCTTCCTGCAGGTTGAGCACACGAACACATGCATGCAGATAAACTCACACACACATCTAATGAATGGGGACTTCATTCCTGCTTTCTGCAGTGTTGAGCTGCATCAGCAACAAGATTATAGAAATACGACAAATTATGAGAAATATATAATTTATGAAAAATGCTGCCATAGCAGGCAGTGAAAAGAATAAGGTAGTATTTTGGTGGAAACCAAATTGTAGCAGAACAGAAACAGTGCTGATTATGATGAATACAGGCCAAAATGGAAATTGCTGCCTTCTTATAACCCTCATCTGGGAGTTTATATCCCTCCTCTGGGAGCACCATGTTGGCTACCCCTGCTGGAGAGTCTACATATAGTGGCAGTGTAGAATTGTACCTACACAACATCTGGGCTACCCACACCCATATGCTGGTCTTAACATACATAAAAATGAACTCAATTTGCATGATCTATAAACCCAGTTTTTAAACAAGATGGTTTTCACTGATTTACATCTAACAAACTTTTTTGTGTCCAACATATGGCCATGAAGCAGGCCCAAAGTACTTGGACAGGGTAGAGACAGAGGTGGGTAAGTACTATCTAAGTCTTCCATCACACAGTATGTAGACTATACACAAGCTTACACAACCTCATATTCTCCAAATATTTTTGACTACAGTCCCAGTGGCCATGTTGGCTATGGTTAATGAGAGTTATAGCCAAAAAATCTGAAGGGCAGTAAGCTGAGGAAAGTTGCTGTGCACAATTTGAAGCAAGAAGGCTAGAAAGGAAGGAGGCAAAGGCAAGCATAACTCTTTTTTTGTTTGTAAGGCTGCACTTGTTTACCCTGGAATTTTATATTCTGGTTTACAACCATGCAAATATTAAGCCTTAATTTAAATCTGGTGAGGTTCCAAAGAAAACACATGATTCAAATACTGAAGCATCACACTGCAAACCCCATTCCGATCAAGATGCTGTTAGGCTTCTTGGAACTTCTATATATAGAAGTCAAAAATTATCTTATAATAAAATCATTCAAATAGAAATAAAATGTTTTCTATGCACTAAACTCAACAGAGAATGCATGTATATGTGGTTCTTTTTAATAACAGAAGCAAAGAAAACACTATTCAAATGCCTTCTATTTCAATCCAATGTATTTAGCAGGTTCCTACCGCTGACAAAGGGGAAGTCAGAAGAAAAATATAATGCTAATAAAATTTCACCCTAGCCAATTCAGATATTTAGAGCTGCACAAGATATGACAGAATATGAATATTTCATATATGAGCATGATCTTGTTAGGAGGTGAGATGCTTCTAGACAACAGATTAAAAAAAGCCCCATGAGACACAAAAAGTCTTAATTTCAATCTTTCCTTGAGCAGCCTAACAGCAGAGTAGCTTTTGGATGCTTACTGAATTGTCCTACTATTCTAGCAAGGCTAAAATCAAATAGGGTAAGAACCAAAATCCTTAGGTTCAATTTATAACACAACATATACACATTTTTGGTTTTTTTTAATAAGCACTTGGTTTGGACAAGATGTTTTTCTCAAGCAAAATAAAGCTAGAAATAAAGTGTGAATACTACTGGCATTGACATGCTTGTGCTTTCTTGTTACTTTTTTTGGAAGAAAAAAATGAAAATGCTTTGTATATTTAATAGATATGAAGTGGAAAATTCCACTCTCAGGGGTCACCGGTATTAGGGCTCGTCCAAACTGACCTTGATAATCCATGTTTTCCATTTGCGCTTTGTCATCTGACAGTCCCCACTAGCCTGTTTGTTCGCTCTTCGCTGATATAAAAACAATGCTTTTTTTGCACCCGCACACACAGCGGGGAAGACCCATACTTCTTCTCGCTTTTCCCCAGCTCCGCTCCTGATTGGTTCACTTTTCCCAGGTTTCTTCCCCCGGACATTCGCGTACATGTGCAAGTGATTGGACGGGAATGACGGAAGGGGTGTGTGGAAATGGCCAAGGACCACCCATCAACTGCCTACATTGCTAAAGTCCAGGGTATTGCATCCTAGTGCTATGTTGAAGCGGGTGATTCCTGGTTTTAAAAAAGGAAATCGCATTTTTTGCGATACTGCAGATGCGGATTTAAACGCTATAACATCTGCAAAAACGGGTGACGTATGGACCATGGAAAATTAATGAAGACACAAAGTGATCATATCGCTGATTAAACCGTCGTTTGGATGAGCCCTTAGTATGTAAATAAGGTGGAAGGGGATGGATGTTGTGACAGGATGGGGCAGACGAAAGATGAGTATGTGCGTTCATACTTCCTCTTAATGGAGAATTACCTGATGAATCACGGAGCCAGGTGGGAGCGGGAAACAAGTAAAGCCTGTTTGGGTACCTTGGGACACATGACTGTGACAGTGGGAAACAGGTAAAGCCCCTTATTGGGTACCTTGGAACACATGACTGTACATTGTAAAAACCTAGAAAAGACCCTCAATTTGGGGAAGAAGGCAGCCTCCCGCCATAGCACATGCTGTCCAGGGGCTCCTTGCAATTGTAAGTATAATAAACAGCTGTAAGCTTCAACCTGGCTCAGTGTCGTTTCCTGGAAAAGGACTCCATCAAGGAAAAAATTCCACAACAGATATCCTGTCTTAAGCAAAGTTACCTAATTAGATTCACAAAGCTTGCATTTTGGACAGAAATTCCCCGGTCTCTTGGGTCAATCAAGATACCAATGAGGCGTTAGCAGAAATTTCAGTAAACATCGAACTACTAGGTATAACACAATTGTGACTGAACTTAGAAGGGCTCTTATCAAGAACGTTTAAGTATTTATATTGGGCAATGTGAATCTGCAAATATGAATACATGATTCAAGTAGCTGTTGTTGAACAGAAGTTTCAATTTATCGACAGCTGTACCTGTCTCTGATTCTTTCTACAGTCTGCAAAAAGCACAATTCAAATGTTACATAGCAGAGTTTATATTCGCTCTTCCTATTACTGTAGCATCCAAAAAAACCCCACTATAGTATCAGTCTGAGAATGGAAAGTATTTAGATACAATAAAGAGAGAGAAAAATAATTCTGCATTTCCTACTTTGTTCGGACTGTTTCGTAACCAACTAAATCATAACTTTGTTTTCTTTTAGTGCACGATTACAGTGTGCTGGATGAGGACCAGGAAGACCCAGTCAGACATTACCTAAGCCACTGGTGACCTCGGACCAGTCACTATCTCCAAGCACAACCTACCTCACAGGTTGCTGTGAGTATAAATTCAGAGAGGTACTTTTTCTATAACTTTTGCAGTTACACAGTTATGCCAATAAAGTAAAATTGTGTCCTCAATCCAAAAAGACTGGCAACCCCTGCCATAACAAAATCCAAGTGGAATATTTACTCGTAAGTGCTGCTTATGTGTCACACTGTCAGCATGCTTACAGTATGCCTATTTTTTTGTTTCCATCATAATCCGTTCAGTTTTTAATTAGTGCATTAGGTTTTATTGGTGTGTTTGTTTTAATTAGTTTTAATGTAAGTCACTTTGGGTCATTCTGTGAGGAAAAGTAACAAATCATAATCATCATCCTCAGTTGCCTCTGCACCTTTTTGGAATTGCTTGGCATATTGGTAAATAAAATCCCCAATTTAGAAGTAACCTGACGGGTCTGGTTGCAGTTACTGTTAATTTTTACCCTCCTTTTGTTAGCCTAGGAAGGGACAGGACCTTTAATCAAGGCCACCATTTTATAAGCCAGTTATAAGACATCCTGACTTTTGATAAGACAGGAAAATGGGATTTTGTCTTTGCTTTCATTTCAATCATTAAGCCCTTGCGTATAAATACACCTGCTTTTTGCCTTAGCAGCTAGGAACCTTTGGAACCCCTAAAGAAACCACACTTTTCCACACAAGACCACCCCTTTTCTCCCCTTCTCTATTCCTCTTTCTTGCCATAAAGTCAAACATATCAAGCTGATTCTTTGAAGAAACAGTACACCCCCCCCATTTGTAAGTCCATCAAGCTAGCCAAACCCTCTCTCACTCACTCCATAAGTATGATGCATACTTATCTTTCATACCTCCAAGTGTAGGGTTTTTTTAAAAAAATGTTAAGCAGCAGTAATATCAGGGTGAAGGAATTGAATGCCTAATTGAATAAATAAATAAATATAACACGTTTAAAAGACTGCATGTGCAAATGGTCTAACAAAGTTCCCGTAACAGCTTATTTACAAGAACAGATTATATACTGAATTTTTAAAACTCAATTAGAAATCTCAATGTGCAACTAATTCTGAAAAAAATTCTTTTGCATAGGGGAAAAAAATAACTTCCCTTTGCACAGTTTGGTCAACTCTTCATTTTCTTAAAAGACCTGCACTGAAAACACATCTACCTGACAAGTTAGTGACAGCTGGAGGATGGATCAAATCTGATACCTGGAATACACAATGATATTATCTGAAAAAAGAAGAGAATGAGTGACAACAGCCACAGGTGACGCAACACAAAGGAAAATTCATCAAAAGTAGGGCATGTAGTTGATATTGTCTTTGTGTTCATTAGCCAGTATCAAATTGAATAATGGGATTGTACTGCTGTGAATCCATGGCTCAATATCAAGTACAGGCACTGGTACACTTCCATTTTCCTATTACAAGTTCATCATGAGAGACATAACATTCTTGCCAGCAAGCGTATGATAGGATGTACAGGTCACTGTATCTCCAATGCATTATATGAAAATGTGCCACTCAAAAAACGATATATACAAGCATCCGTAAACACAACCAATAGTTCATATCACCTCCTCTGAGATCTCACTTATGCAGCGGTTTGATGAAATAAGAAAAAGCAAGAGTCTCCATCACTGTGTCTTACCTGCTACATAGCCACAGTCAAGTGACAAAACTCCCTGCTTCTTTTCTGGGTAGGTTATGACAAGCACAAATAGAATCTGGAGTAAGCCAACGCTGTATGGGACCTTTAACTGTGTGCCCAGGCTTGAAAGGTCTGACCCTGCGATGCCCAATCCACTGGAGAAGAGGAATGCTGGTCTGCCATATGGAATACACTACATACTCAGCTTCATAAGCAGCCCAAGAGGACCAGAGAGCTGTTGGCATCAGAAAGCCAGTGCTGACATCAGACCCTGCCAGGCTGTGACCAGCTTGGTCTTTCTTTGTTTTTGGGTGACACTCCTGAAACACTCCTGAAGCTAGAATATTTCCTAGCTTCTTTGGATAAGTGATTCCAGAGCTTCAGGGCCACAAATGTAAAAGGCCTGATTCTGGCTATCACTATCCTAAGGAACGGGATGGTGAACTATGACTGATGACTGGCTCAGCTGGCAGATGAGATCATAGGGGCGGTCCTTAAGGAATACAGTTAGTACAGAAGCAATGTGATATGGTTTGGTTTAACTTTCTGTAGAATGTAGTAAATCTCACAAAAATGTGCATTTTGAAACCAATAACTATGCCACAGGAAATATGTTTTCCCAACTTCATTTTGATGCTCAGTGAAAAGAAAAAAAATGACTGCACCAAACCAGTACCAAAGGTGAAATGTACCCCAATAAAGCCTTACAAAAATACCTAGTGGAAATAATTCAACATGATACCATTTGCAACACATAAAATCATGTCATTAAGAGCTTCCCTTTTCCAGTAAAACAATATAGTAATCATGAGCCACGGGGGGGGGGGGAGAGGTGATTACTCAAGCAGGGACAGGCGGTAGTTCCTGGTTCTTCAGTCAGGACAGTGAAGTAGGGTAAGGCGAGGCAAAAATCAGCAGTTTGGAGGGAGATCAAATTGTGGATTCAGAACCATAGACAATAGAAACATCCCATGTTTTCTCACTGTAGTCCTTCCACCTTCCTCTTTCAACACGCCTTTTAAGTATAATAATAATAATAAAATTTTATTTGTTAGTCGCCTATCTGTCCGACTTAACGGACACTCTAGGCGACTTACAACAACAATTAAAATACAATATACAATTCATCCAATATCAAAACATCTAAACACAACAAAAAAGCTAATCCACCCCAAGGTTCTTGCAGGCCTGCCTGAATAGCCAGGTCTTTAAGGCTCGGCGAAAGCTCATCAGGGAGGAAGCATGTCGAAGATCATAAGGGAGAGAATTCCAGAGGGTGGGGGCCACAACCGAGAACACCCTCTCCCGGGTCCGCACCAGCCTAGCTGTTTTGACTGGTGGGACCGAGAGGAGGTCCTGTGTGGCTGATCTTGTGAGGCGGCCTCATTGATGATACTGGAGGCGGTCCTTCAGATAAACTGGGCCGAAACCGTATAGGGTTTTAAAGGTCAGCACCAACACTTTGAATTGGGCCCGGTAAACTACTGGTAACCAGTGTAGATCTACTAGCACCGGAGTAATGTGATCTCGGCAACGGCTATGCTTAATCAAGCGTGCCGCCGCATTCTGTACCAGCTGCAGTTTCCGGACCGTTTTCAAGGGTAACCCCACATAGAGCGCATTACAGTAGTCTAAGCGAGAGGAGACCAGGGCATGTATCACCTTATCCCAGTCTGGTGTGTGTTGGAATTGCTTTTTAAGATTTTTTTAAAGTTTTTTTTTAAAAAATGTTTTGTTTTAATAAGTTTTTTAAGATGTTTTGTTTTAATATACTTTAACGTCTGTTTTATGATGTTTTATAGTGTATTTAGTGTTTTTGTTTGCTGCACTGGGCTCTGACTAGGATGAAAGGTGGGATATAAATTTAACAACAGCAGCAGCAGCAATAATAATCCTGGAGCAACTGGCTGAGTTTTATGAGAGGCGTGGATAATCAATGTCTAGAGGCCCCAATCAAAGTGCTACCATCTGGCCAGGGAAAGGGCTGGTGCCTTCTCCTGCAATTGTTGGCTACTTTTAGGGGTATCCAGCTGTGCAAATGTGCCCTCAGGACTCTCTTAATCCCCAAAGAAATCAGTGAACCAACCACAATATTCAGGCAGCCTATGCTCAATCACATTTCATAATTGCATGAGTAGGACAGACAAGATTGCTACATGGCACATGTCATTGATGCAGTTTTCTGTTATGTCAACCATAGAGATGGCAGCTTTTCTTGGTGTTAGCTTTAGCAGGCCCAACCAGTTGTGACTGCTTTTCTTGATGTTCTAGGCAAGGTGGTTATTTGTCTAGTCTGAACTGTAGACCAAGGTCTAATTGGAAGAGATGTCTTTTAAGATGTTTGCACCATCTAGCTTCAAAACAATATAAGCATTGAAACAGGCAATTTGTGCCATATTTGGGGGGGAAACTGGGCATGAGTTTGGCATGCCACCTTCAGTTTTATTATAAGAAAAAATTATCTCAGGCTTGGAATCCTAATTGGAGACTGGTGCATCATTAGCCTTTGAAGATGTAAAAATCATTTACCTTCCTTTCTTTGCCACATAACTTACAAAATTATTATTATTATTATTATTATTTAAATTTCTATACCACCCCATAGCCGAAGCTCTCTGGGCGGTTCACAACATAAAAATCAATATATAATATACAATTCATATTTGGTACAAAATCCTTGCAAACCAAAAATGCTGCCATTTCTGTATTCACAGACAAAGATTTCTAGAGAAATTTTTAGTTTCTTTTTCAATATGACAGAGACAGGCCTTTCTTAGCTAATCCCCTTCCCAATGGCACACTGATGATGAAGTTATCAATTCTTATATGCCACCAAGAACCCTGTAAATGTGTTGTTGGTTTCTCAACCGCTGTCTGGCCTATGTTTCAAGCTGCTGGGGCACCTTCTACCTTTACTTCACATAAGTCTACATCATAAACATGTCTTTGTAATTGCAACACATTCAGAATTTTAGGTCATGATTTGCAGATTTGGATAGCATATACTGCCACCCCATCTTCCCCTGAACGACACTAACTGTTCATAAACGGAATCATACTCATGTCATCAAACATTGTGAAAGCCTTGGTAAACATATTCCACAAGTTGCACACAGGGGCAAGCCTGTCTCTCTCATTGGTAGTTCAATGTTAAAACTGGTCATCAAATCTGATGGCTTTATTCATTCTTTTGAAAGATGCCAGCGACATTGTACCCCAGAAGTATTTAGAGTAAATCTCAACAACACATTTTACAAATATATATATCCATGAATAGAGGAAAGTGGTCATCTTTTGGTTCTTGATTGTGTGTTGCCAACAGAAGCAATGAATGAATGGACAAAGTGGTTTTGGTACCCACCTGACAGCAGTGCTGCTGTTCACCAGGATGGGGTGAGGTGGCAGCAAAATCAGGGGATGTCTGGGTTGGTGGCGGCAGCATTCTGCGAGTGCATACACACCAGAAAATTCTCAAAAGGTGAATTTAAATAAGCAAACAATATTGGAGGGAAAGAAACCACCCAGCTTGTTCACAAGGTTTACACTACCATATTCAGGAATGCCATATTTGTATTAGCAGTAGACTGCAATCCTATACCTCTTTAGCTGGGACGCAGTAGGACTTGCTTCTCACTAGATGTGTCCACTTGTATCCATTTAGGTCTGCTGCCAAATCTATACAATCTTGTATGTCATGCTGTATCTTCCATTCTTTATTCTGACACTAACACTATCTCTTTTTCTCCCCACTTTAGTCTTCTTTTCACCTTTCTCTGAAGAGCTATCAGTAAGTTTTTCAGATGTCTCATTTTACTTTTGCATAACCCCAAGGCTCCTTTTTCTACTTAGAGACAATTTAACAGAAAATAAAGAGGCGGACAGATGTAGATTTAGAGCAGCATAAAAAGAAAATTATTAAACAAAAGTAAGTACAAATATTGTCCTTTTGTCCACTTAGGCAAATAGCTAATGCTGTGTCTTCACATGATCCTAACCTATGGTAACAATTCTATTTCAGATTCTTCCAAGATATGTTCCTTGTCTATACTTTATTATTGCACAGGTCTCTTACACAGAACTGGATGCATTAGACTCACAGATATGTGTGTGTGTGTGTTATTGTATCACAGTGTCTCTGCACAACAAGCCAGAGTTATTGTTTACTTATACTAGAATGAGGATGTAAGACATGTGGTCCCCCCCCCCATTGCCTGTAAGAACTGCAGTAGCAAACCACAGGAGACAAGAGACAAGAGTTGTTTGTGCAATGTAGAGGGGGGGATTCCACATTGTGTGTCAGAACCAAAACAGACCTTTTAAACTAAGCAGAAGGAAACATGGGGGCCTGCCAAAGGAGAAGATAAAAACAGCGAACAAACACCAACTCTTCTGAACTGTAGGATGTTTTGTACATCACATTAGCAATTAGCAAAATGTTTCTTGCTCATGATATATACCTATCTTAGCAGGAACTATTGTCTAAGAACAGCAGCACACCTTAATTAATTCATTTGAACTGAGAAGTAAGTTCCAAATATGTAACTAACATAAATGCTAGACATCTGTTATTGGACTCTGTGTTCCTTACATGGACGCACACCGCAAATGTCATAAATCACTGAAAGCTGATTTGTGAGAATTATGATGTTGGGAGACCATCTAGTCTAACCCTTTCCCTGATGCAGGAATCCAGAGCTACACCAACTCCAACAGATGGCTATCCACTCTCTGCTTGAAAACCACTAGCAAGGGAGAGTCTACCATCCCCTTAGGCAATTGGTTCAATTGTTCAAATGAACTTACATCTGGTTCAACCCTTTCTCCTATGACATTTCATCATTGTCTTTGTCTATTATACCCATTTGAATTTGTCTGGATCAGGGGTTCTCAAATTGTGGTCTGTGGACCACAAGTGGCTTGCAAGCTTCATTCAGACAGTCTCTGGCATGACTGCATTAAATATTTGTATTATTTTAAATTGTATTTTATTGTTTCTTTTATTTCTTATATTATATTGTATTTCATTTGAGTTCTATATAGTTTATTTCTATATAAGAAATAAAAGAAACAATAAAAATACAATTAAAAATCATACAGCATCTAACACAGTGGATTACAATTGCTACAACAGGCAGAAAAAGCATTAAGTGGTCTTCCAAGACCCTCAGCAATTTTCAAGTGGTCTGTAGGGAAAAAAGTTTTGTAACCACTGGTCTAGATTCTTCTTCAAGTGTAATGCCAAGAACATGATACAGTACTCTAGACGAGGTCTGACTAGTGCAGACTAAACTCAAACTGTTGGTTCCTGTGACTTGGAAGCCATGGTTCTGTTAATGCAACCTACAATCAAATTTTGTTTTGTTTTGTTGAGCCATATCACAACACTGACAACTGTTAAGCTCATGATCAACTACAATCACAAGATTCTTTCACATGAACCATTGCCAAGCCAGGTATCCCTTATCCTATATTTTTGCATTTGATAATTCCTTCTAAATGCAGAAGGCATAGGGAGTATGCACTGTCAGGAATGGATTTTACACATGCACTATTAAACCATTTCAAAGGACAGCATTTTACTATGAGAGGGTGTGTGTTTTATATATATTTCTTAATATAGAACGGTGTCACTTCCCTTAAATTTTACGTACATGAGCACTTCAAGCGAATGAAGCTTTAAGATCCCTTAATTTGTTGCATGAGTTATCTTGCCTTGCAGCACTTTTCCGATTGTCAGGGTTCTACAACAGTGATGGATGCAGCTACATTTTGTACAAACCTCTAGAATATTACATAGCAAAGCATTCCTGATAATAAGTAGCTAATCTATTACTTTGGAAATTATTTCCAATGTAGTCTACAAATTGTACTCCCCATGATGCAGAAGAAACTGATGCTAACATTCTACTAAGAGCCATGAAGTGCATGTAACCATGTAATATGAATGATTTTTCTCTGAAAACCAAGTACAAATTTAGTCAGCAAAATAGCAACCACCACAGAAGTAGTTTGTGACATATTAAGTCACAAGACTTGACAGAATAGGAAAGAACCCACTCATCTTGTACTTGGGTAGTAAAATGTCATTGTTAATCATCTTTTCCTGGACATTTTAATAGAAAAAATAAAGCATTGTCTTATAGCTGTACATTTTGTAGGAGAATGCCATAAGCTGGAGCACTGTAAGACAACACAAAACAACAAAAGGTAAAGTCAATAAAATTATTTCAGTAGGATTATCTGAAAGGAGTTGATTTATTGCTTATATAATTATTTAGCTAATATACTCCCTGTAAATTTTCTCTTTCTCCCCTAAGTAAAAGGACTGCAGAATTTTAAAAACAACTCAAAGCTGAAAATTCAGGGAAAGTGCTTGGGATATCTCTTCCGGGAGAAGCTCCTGCAGGTCCACATGTGACTATAAGTCTGGTACAGTAGCATAGGCCTATTTATCAAAAACGTCCCTTTCTTGTTTGGAATTATGCTGTCTTAACATGCTTTCTGACTTCTTCCCAGGACTGATGGCCTCTTTGGATTTCTAGGTCATTCTATTATCTAATACAGTCAGATAATTTTGCACATCAGACTGTCTGAATAAACTGCTGACTAGGTGAATTATTATTTCCACCATAATTCTCTCTCTACTGGCAGCAGTCATAGAGTAATGTGTTCAGCTGCCATTGCACAGCCCTGTTTTAAGCAGCACTATAGAAGCTGTATAGAAATATTAGCAGTATAGAAACAGCACTCTATAGCGTATATACACTATATAGCTGTATAGAAACAGCACTCTATACCTACTGTCAGTCCGAAGCTGAGGCAAGCAAAGTAACTTGGTGGTAGCTAGGGTTACTAGATCTCGTTTTTGGCCAGAGTCTCCGGTTTTTGGGGGTCCCCTCCGGTTCTCCGGCTAGCACCCCTTAATCTCCAAACTCTTAGTTTCAATTTTAAAAAAATTAAGTTTCTAGGTGGTCTGGTTACCGAGATATACACCAAAATGTCAACCGCCCCCCCCCCGTGCAGCTGTTAAATCTGTTTTACAGATCTTTATAACAGCTCCTAGCTCTAACTACAACTCCCATCAGCCCAATCCAGTGGCCATGCTGGCTGGGGCTGATGGGAGTTGTAGTTTAAAAAAGTAACTTTTCCAAGCTCTGGCTCTAACCCCGCCCTTTCAGGATCATAGCCAATAAATAAAGCCAGGTTGTGACTTGTTGATCCAGGCCTGCTTAGGCTTAATTTCAACATGAGAAAATTGTGGCTTTGAGATTTTGCAGTTTGCGTAAGTAATATGGCTTAAAGTTTTTTTTCTCTTGTGTGCAAGAGTCAGACCCTGGGCTATGAAATCTGAAAGTATTTAATCCAATACTTGCTTTTCTGGGAGTAAAGCAATGCTAATCCCATGTACCTGGAGTAAACCCCATTGAACTCCATTAGGACTTACTTTTGAATAGACATGGTTGGGATTGTGCTGTAAATTAATGGGATTTTTGAGTAAACATAGCACAGACTTGTGTTTGTGTTGTAAATCTTTCTCTCCCCTCCAATCCTAGTTTTAAAGCAATTAGGCAGGGTTTACCTAGGTATCACAGTTTATATTATGTAGGAAACTAATACTGATTTTTTTTTTAAAAATGTTCCTCAATGACCAACTGGTTTGACAATAAACTATTATATGGGGTGTATTTTTACACCTGAAAGTGTGTGTGTGTGTGTATGCAGCCTTTCCAACAACCCTGTGAGGTAGGGTTGGTGATTGGAAACCAAGGCAGCTCACAATATGAAATAAACCCCTTTAAAAACCAATAACCATAAAACAAGTATAAACAGTTGCAAAACAGCTTAAAGTGGCATGATTCCAAATTTTGGGTTGGGTGAATGAAGTTTATTTATTTATTTTTATTTATTTATTATTTGATTTATATCCCACCCTTCCTCCCAGTAGGAGCCCAGGGCTGCAAACAAAAGCACTAAAAACACATTAAAAATCATAAAAACAGACTTTAAAACATATTAAAACAAAACATCTTTAAAAACATTTTTAAAAGCTTTAAAAACTTTTTTTTTAAGAAAAGGTTTAAAAACATTAAAAAGCAATTCCAACACAGACACAGACTGGGATAAGGTCTCAACTTAAAAGGCTTGTTAAAAGAACAAGTTCCTTATCACTTGAGGGTACAGTTTTCCCTGGTTGAGTAAGCCCCACTGAATACATTGGGACTTGCTTCTGAGTAAACAAACATAGGATTGCACTATAAATATCTTTACAGGTTGTGTAAATAATAAACATATTTGATAGTCATGCTTATATAAATATATTGTCATACTGTGTCCCAATAAGTATCCGATTTCATACTATGGTTGTACAATACTTCCTCTACATTTTAAGTATGCCTTGGGGTGGTCATGGTTCTCCATTGTTTTCATCCTGAGGGACAGATAGGCTGAGAGATGGTCACCCACTACAGTTTATAGCTCATTTCCATTTTGAAAAATTAATTAAAACAATTTACATGCAGGCAAAATTTATTAAGCGGATTCACACAATATGTTTAAAGCACATCCAACTCGCATTTAAAGTGCACAACTTCCCCTAAAGAATCCTGGGTGGTTTTACGGTGGTTCCGTTCCTATCTCTCAGGCAGGTACCAACGGGTGGCATTGGGGGATGAAGTTTCAGACCCTTGGCCTCTTAATTGTGGAGTACCACAGGGTTCTATCCTCTCCCCCATGTTATTTAACATCTATGTGAAGCCGCTGGGTGCCATCATCAGGAGTTTTGGGCTGCAGTGTCACCAGTATGCGGATGACACTCAGCTCTGTCTCTCATTTAAATCCTCACCAGAGTTGGCTGTGAACACCATGTCCAAGTGCCTGGAGTCAGTAAGTGGATGGATGGGCGAGAACAGACTGAAGCTGAACCCTGATAAGACCGAGGTGATGCTCGTGGGTGACAAGGAAAGGTTGGGAGATATTGACTTGGTGCTTAATGGGGTGAGATTACCCCTGAAGGACCAGGTCCGCAGCCTAGGGGTCATTCTTGACTCCCAGCTGTCCATGGAGGCTCAGGTTTCGGCAGTGAGCCAGGCAGCTTGGTATCAATTGCATCTGATACGGAGGCTGCGACCCTACCTTCCTGTACATCAGCTCCCACGAGTGATACATGCCCTGGTTTCCTCTCGCTTAGACTACTGTAATGCGCTCTATGTGGGGTTACCCTTGAAAACGGTCCAGAAATTGCAACTGGTACAGAATGCGGCGGCACGTTTGATCACACACTGTTGCCACCAGGATCATATTACCCCGGTGCTAAGAGATCTGCACTGGTTACCAGTTGTGTACTGGGCCCAATTCAAGGTGTTGGTCTTGACCTTTAAAACCCTATACGGTTTCGGCCCAGTTTATCTGAAGGAACACCTCCAGTTTCACCAATTATGCCGCCTGACAAGATCAGCCACACAGGACCTTCTCTCGGTCCCACCAGTCAAAACAGCTAGGCTGGTGCGGAGCAGAGAGAGGGCATTCTCGGTTGTGGCCCCCACTCTCTGGAATTCTCTTCCCTTCGATCTCCGACATGCCTCCTCCCTGATGGGCTTTCACCAAGCCTTAAAGACCTGGCTATTCAGGCAGGCCTACAGAATCCTCGGGGTGGATGAGTATTAATAATGTATTATTTGATGTTTTAGACTACCTTTGTGTTTTTTAATTGTATACTGTATTTTATTGTGTTGTTGTAAGTCGCCTAGAGTGTCCGTTGGTTCGAACAGATAGGCGAGTAACAAATAAAATTTATTATTATTATTATTATTATTATTATTATTATTATTATTATTATTATTATTATTATTATTATTATTATTACTGGGAAGTGTCATTTCCCCCTCACAGTTATAGTTCTCACCACTCTTAACAAACTGCAGTTCCCATGATTCTGTGGTGGGATTCATGTGCTTCAAATGGGTGTTGAATGTGCTTTAAATGAATGGTGTGGATCGGCCCTAGGTATGATGTGCATTCAAGAGTGAATTGAAAAGAACAATTAGATTACTGCAATGCAATCTACGTGGGGCTGCCTTTGAAGACGGTTCGGAAACTGCAGCTTGTGCAAAATGCAGCGGCCAGATTGGTAACAGGGACCAGACGGTCTGAACATATAAAACCGATTCTGGCCCGCTTGCATTGGCTGCCTGTATGTTTCCGAGCTCGATTCAAAGTGCTGGTTTTGACCTATAAAGCCTTACACGGCTTGGGACCACAATACTTGATGGAACGCCTCTCCCGATACAAACCCACCCGTACACTACGTTCAAGATCAAAGGCCCTCCTCCGGGTGCCTACTCCAAGGGAAGCTTGGAGGATGGCAACAAGGGAGAGGGCCTTCTCAGTGGTGGCCCCCAAATAATGGAATGATCTACGTGACGAGGTGCGCCTGGTGCCAACACTGTTATCTTTTCGGCACCAAGCCGAGACTTTCCTCTTCTCCCAGGCATTTTAGCATGTGTTTTATACTGTTTAAATTTTTTAATTGTGTTTTAAATTGTTTTTATAAGATCTGTTTTAATTTGTATCTGTTTTAATGTTTTTAGTTACTGTAAACTGCCCAGAGAGCTTCAGCTATGGGGCGGTATACAAGTATAATAAAATAAAAATAAATAAATTCTAAAAGATACTTCTTACTCTTACTCATTTTTCAGACCTCTTTCTGAAGTGAAGGGTCAAATTTGTAAAGAAGGTTGGAGCAGCCTCATTAAAAGATAAGGGCAGGGCATTCCAGGCAGGGGGTTGCCAACCCTGCTTGGATATGGATGTCTTTGCAGAGGATCCCTAGTCAAGGTTTACCAACAGCACAATCCAAACTATATCTACTCAGAAGTAAGTCCTGTTGAGTTCGATGGGGGATTAGTCCCTTAGTACGTGTGTTTAGAATTGCAGCCTTCAGGGGCATCCATCTTTACTCCTGAATGCTCCCATCTAACATCTCCACAACACTAGGCTCCTTTCTTCCTACAGTGGCCTTCTGGTGACTGGCCTGGCCGAAGGCACTTAAACCCTTCTTGCTGAAAGCAAGTAGGCTAGATTAAATGTTCCCTACCCAGGCTCCATCTTTTAGCTAAGATTTCTATTTTAATTTCCAATCAGATTTTTTTTAATTGTATGCTCCAAGCAACTGTGATTGATGCTTATTGTATCATGCTTAGTGACATCACTCGGGCCTGCCCCATGATGTCATTCAGGTCGGTCCCATGACATCACTCAGGCCCGCCTCCATGACATCACTAGGGCCCACCCCTCAAATCTCAGGTTTTGGGATGTTTCCGACCTGGCAACCCTAGTGGTAGCCCAAGGAATTTGGGGGTAGGATCTCAGGAAAGCGTATCAAGTGGGCAAAAGGAGCAATGGTAAGGACTAATTCTTCACAACTTTGTCTATACCAGACTAAAAGTAATGGTTTAACTTTCCGTTATGACTAGTATGAAGACAAAAGCCATAGTCTCAGATAGCCAATGATCATCCTGGCTGAACAGAGATGGAGAAGTAGTGCAAATTATAACAAACTTCTTCTGTTTCATTTAGCTCTTAGTATCACCACAATTTATCTGGAATATTCTAGTTGCAAAGGATATTTTCAGAAAAATTAAGGCTGGTATATGTGATAAGTTTATGAGAATACTGACCATTCAAGAAACAGCAAGTCTAATAAAATGACTTAAAGGTTTGTTTATCAAATGCTGCTTCGTTTTGATTGTTCAACCTAAAGCACTGAAACTTGTGCTGCTCCTTCACAATTTGCTGGAGTAGCTGTTATACTCTGCTCACAAACAATGAGAAAGTTTTCACTTGGACTGCAGTATCTTACCAGTCAAATGCCATCAAGGTAATCAGATGTGGAAAGTAGGAGAAGGAAATATCAGTTCAATGATCCACTTTCCAGGGTTTAAATTCATGGATGGAAACATTTTGATTACTAACCAACATGGGCATGAATACCAAGCTTTGCTTTATAGCAACAATTGGGAATCAATATCTCCATTAACTCAATAGATAGGGCTTTATATTATTTTCAGTGGCCAGGTCATCTGACAGTGAAAGAAAACAATCAGCAGAGACTTCTGAGCTACAGACAGCTATGCAGACGAATTCCACTAAACCAAATTGCGTGGCAAAATGTTGTTTGAAGGTATCTAAATTACCAGAAAAACAAATCATGGCAATAAGAGAAGGAAACCAGGAAAACTTTGCAATCATCTTTCTATTGCTAGCAAGATTACCCATTGTCATACAACTGAAAATTAGTTTGACCTTTGCAGGATTCCAGCCCTGTGCTTTGTTTTTCCACTTGACTTGAGAATACAATGAAGTCAGTTTAAGCACATTGCTCCCCATTCTCAGATGTATTTGACTACTGGTTTTTCACCTTACATCTACAATTACTAGTGACATATCAAACATTAAATTCACCTCACAAATTCTGTTATCAGAAGCAGTATGTTACTGGCATTTTATATTAAATATGTTTAGCTATACTTTTCCTCCTTATACATAGGTGTTCAAACTGCAAAATAAATCTTTGGCTCTCTGTTATACATGATATCATCTCTTATTCCTTTGAGTTTAAAAATTAAGGGATATATTAATTTTCAGTTATATGTGTACAAAATCTGAATATGGACCATTCACTTATTAGAATGATGCCCTATGGAAGCTGAAGGTCTCAGCAGCAAAAATGTTGTCAGATATATTGAGTGCACTCTGGGTAGTGGCACTCCCTTTGCTACGTATCAGTGGTACTTTTTGAAGTACAGAGAAACTAAACCCATGGTTAGATGAGAAAGTGGAGTTAGAGTTCACTAGGGGTAGAAGGAAGGTTTAAGAAAGCATAGGTACAAGAAAAAAAATTCAACCAGACAATTAGAAAGAACAAGGAATAGAGGAGGAGAAAGCAGGTAAACTATCCTGGGTACAGACAATAGAAGGGGCATCTGATTGCTATTCAGGTGTTTATACAGGCCTGCTAGGCACAGCCTGTATCAGGTGACCTGCAGCTGGTGTACAGCTAATAGTTGGCTTTCTGCCAACTCAAACTGGTCTACCAGCTGTGCCCATTCAGCTGACTTGGCGACAGTGGCACATGCATTGGTGACATCAAGGCTTGATTACTGTAATGCGCTCTGTGTGGGGCTGCCTTTGAAAACAGTTCAAAAATTGCAGTTGGTTCAAAATGCAGCAGCCAGAATGTTGACTGGCTCATAGCACAGGGAGCATTTCAATCCTGTGCTTTATCAACCTCACTGGCTCCCAATTTGTTTCTGGGCCCAATTCAAAGTGCTGGTTCTGACCTTTAAAGCCCAAAATGGCCTTGAACCAATATACCCGAGGGACCGCTTACGCCCATATGTACCTGCCCATAATTTAAGATTGCCTGCCTCTAGTCTCCTCTGCATGCCAGGAATGAAAGATGTTAGACTGGCAGGCATGTAGGAGAGATCCTTTTCAGCCGTGGCCCCCAAACTCGGGAATACCCTACCCCAAGAAGCCTGCTCTGTTCCCTCCGGGAGACTTCTGAAAACCATCTTGTTCCAGAGAGCCTTTGGGAGGGACTGAACATAGAGCCTGTAACTGATTTTGTTTTCCCCCTTTTTTTAGTTTTTACCTCTTCATATTAATATCACTCCCCTATATTTTAAATTCTATGTGTTTTTATCTATTTTAATGTTTTTTGTGTGTGTTTTTATTGTATATTATTTTATTGTGAGCCATCCTGGGTGCCCTATTGCAGAGTAGAAGGGCAGAATATAATTATTTTAAATAATAACAATAATAAGCACTGAGAGCAGCATCTCTGGAAGAAGAGGATGTGTCCTAAACTTTTCATCCTCAATTTCTTGATTTGAATATTATCTCAGAAACCTTAACACATCCATCTTTTTAAAGCTGAACAGACACATTAAGAAAAAACATCTGTCTGAAATGATACACATTCTTCTTTGAGAACCACTCAAGTTTCTGAGAAGTGTTTACAGTTGCCTTCCCCTACTCCATAGCCAACACACACTCTGACCCAATGTTCTACCTACAAGTCTAGATTGAAAAACTAGCAACATCTGAGAACACTCTACATGTGAATACAGAGCAACACCAAAAACTGAAATGCTGGCTATGTGAAATAAGGACTTGTTTAAAAAAATCTTGCTCCATGTCTGAAAATAGCACATTCATCACAGCCACATTTTGTATACACATCCCATATCCTTCCATCAGTACTAAGAGAACACAGAAAGAAAGGAAGACTGTACAGCAGAAGACAGTGAGGAAGAAAGAGGGAAAAAGCAGAGACCTCTTTGTAACAGTTTCCGTTTAGGATGATTGACCAGCAAATCTTTACAATTTTTTTTTAAATTATAAAATTTAAAGAGATGAATGAAATTGTAATGTCCTCTTGGATACTGTACTTGCTTTGGCTCATTCACTCATTGTTAAGTTTGGACAACAAAGAAAGACAGACACTACTGACACTTCAGGTACATCTATCTGCCCAGTGGATACCCGTGTATCTAGATCCACATGAATCTTGGCTTTTCCACTGGACCTTGCAATGCAATACAAATTTTATTATACAGGTACAGACCCGGTTAACAAAAAGTAACTCGCCAAAATCATATTGGATCTAGGAAATCATGCTATTACTCTATTCTATACCACATCTGGAATCATCTTCAGTTCTGGAGATCACAGTTCAAGAGCATGTTGACAAGAAAGAAAGGAGAGCAGCAATGAAGATGGCAAGATAGTAGTCCTCTCAAAGTATTATTATTATAAGTGAAGTAAAATTGTGGAAGGGCAGCAGAGAAAATGCACTAGCTCTGCCCATCCATTGCTGTTCCAGTCATGGAGGTCCATTGTCTCCTGTAGGAGGCCTTATGTACTCATGTTCTCCACACATTTTAGAATCCTCAAAAATGTGTGGGAAGCTTCCAAAAGGGCTAGTAACACATACAAAATCTATGATATCTAGCCTACATTACGAATTTTTATTCACCATTCAACTACTGTAGAAGAGTGAGGAACCTGTGGCCCTCAATATAGCGTTGGGACTCTCATGAGCCCCAAACAGCTTGGCCAACTGTCAATGATTTTTATTTATTTATAGAAGTATTTCTGTACTGCCATATCATCAAGTGTCAGGACAGTGGATAATGATAAAATATAAAACAGCATTAAAAATCATTGAGATGATCATGAAAGTGTCTAACAACAACTGCAAAGGCCTGTCGGCATAAAGAAGTCTTCAAGAGACACCTGAAAGTCAAAAACGATGATGGGAGATGTAGTCAAGCAACATCTCAAGAATCACAGGATCCCCACCCCTGCTATGGTCTATGGTGCCTTTTTTGATGATACACAAGTTCAAAATTATAATCGTACAGAAATACTACAGGAAATATTGAAGGTTCTTTCAGATCAACTGGGGACAAAATGAATTTCAAACTCAACACATTCTATAATATGATGATGTGGTTCTGAACGCAAAAGGGAAAGGAAATATTATTTTCATATGCACTGAAATGTTTGTCATTTGCCGTTACAGCTGAGTTACAAAAAAAGACTTCCTCCAAATATCCAGAATATTCAGAAATATTCAAATTCAATGGTAAATTTCATCTCCATAGATATGAGCCAGTTTATCATAGTTTTCCACTGTTACAGGGGGGGAAAACACATACTCTTGTAATGGGAATTTCTAGACTTGTACCTAGGCACAAGGGAGCAACAAGTCAATGGGGGTAGGGGTCTCTGGGCTATTTCTGACATATTTACTACTTAATCAAGGCATGGGAGTAGAAATATGCACATCCTGCTCACCACAAACACTTATCCTGTATCTGGGCCCCAGTCTTGTTTCCATAGCACATGTGCAAGAAAAATCCAACACAAGTAAACTCAACTATGCTGTACATGATTTGGACATACACATGTCTGACATTTTCATGCATAGGTATTATGTGTGACCGACCAGGAGAGAGACCTCGGGGTTGTAGTGGACAGCACAATGAAAATGTCGACCCAGTGTGCGGCAGTTGTGAAAAAGGCAAATTCCATGCTAGCAATAATTAGGAAAGGTATTGAAAATAAAACAGCCGATATCATAATGCCGTTGTATAAATCTATGGTGCGGCCGCATTTGGAATACTGTGTACAGTTCTGGTCGCCTCATCTCAAAAAGGATATTATAGAGTTGGAAAAGGTTCAGAAGAGGGCAACCAGAATGATCAAGTGGATGGAGCGACTCCCTTACGAGGAAAGGTTGCAGCATTTGGGGCTTTTTAGTTTAGAGAAAAGGCGGGTCAGAGGAGACATGATAGAAGTGTATAAAATTATGCATGGCGTTGAGAAAGTGGATAGAGAAAAGTTCTTCTCCCTCTCTCATAATACTAGAACTCGTGGACATTCAAAGAAGCTGAATGTTGGAAGATTCAGGACAGACAAAAGGAAGTACTTCTTTACTCAGCGCATAGTTAAACTATGGAATTTGCTCCCACAAGATGCAGTAATGGCCACCAGCTTGGATGGCTTTAAAAGAAGATGAGACAAATTCATGGAGGACAGGGCTATCAATGGCTACTAGCCGTGATGGCTGTGCTGTGCCACCCTAGTCAGAGGCAGCATGCTTCTGAAAACCAGTTGCCGGAAGCCTCAGGAGGGGAGAGTGTTCTTGCACTCGGGTCCTGCTTGCGGGCTTCCCCCAGGCACCTGGTTGGCCACTGTGAGAACAGGATGCTGGACTAGATGGGCCACTGGCCTGATCCAGCAGGCTCTTCTTATGTTCTTATGCAAACAAGATACCCATTTATGGATGTCCAGTGCAGGTAAATGCAGGACAAACACTGAAAGTGAAAGATACAGGCATGCATGATTTTGCTACGCAAGCCATTACCAGCATAGCTTCATTGGAACTGACCCTTTGGCTTTTGTTCTCATCATCTCTTCATACTGGCCATCTGACAAAATGAGTTACAATCCAGGAGTATAATTATTATTTATACAGTGTCATCCATGTATATGGTACTCTATGTAAATAAAAATATACAGGAAGAATGCTCCCTGCCCTAAAGACTATTCACTAAAATTTGAGAATGGGGAAATAACAACTGAAACTCTTCCCCCAAATTTGGGGGGGAGTCAGTGATGGAAGAAAGAACAAAAGACTCCCCTCTTTTATATGTGCAGGGGAAGAGGCTGGGGATTGTGGTTTTCAGTAAAGCAAAACTTATGGGAGCTCTTCAAAATTCCATCAGGCTGCAACCACCATTTAAGGTGCCCAGCTCTGAGATACTTTCAAGGGGATTGTCACCACAAAAAATGGACAGCCCTTTCCCCCTGTAAAACACCCCTCAACACAACATTCCGGGAAATCTAAGAATAGTGAATCCTAGGCTGATGGAATTTTAACAAGCTACAATAAAGTGCTCCTGCCACAACACACACTAAAAATAAAGCAAGTCCCCCCGGAAGTGACAGATCCTGATGATGTGCCATCACTCTCAGGGGCAAAATTGTACATAAAATACATACAAATTCCTCCTGAGAGTGGCAGCATATCATCAAGACCCATCACTTCCAGGGGGACTGCCTTTGTTTTTAATGCGTGCTGGGGCAGGAGCACTACAGAGTATCTAGCTGTTTTTAGGCAGCTGTAATTACATTTTAAAAATAAGCAAGAGCAAGTATTTGGACCACCTTGGGTTTTTTGAACTAAAAAAAAGGAGCTGTGTAGGGTTTTTTTTTTAATGGATTTGTGTGGATTCTTCCTAAAATATCCACACAGAAACAGAACTGGGTAGTCTTATTCAGTCCCAGGAGCAGCCAGAATTTGGTCCATCCCCAATTCACACATGCATGCAAAAACCTGCATTATATATCTAATCACAAATAGTGGTTGTGTGGGTTTCAAATTGAAATCAAATGTGTAATTTTTTTTAAAAAAGATAATCTTAATATCTATATTTAGTTGATTACGAAACAGAATAAAGTTATCCTGGGTTATAAGGAATAGCTATGTAATGAAAATGGCCATTCAAATATGCTAAAAGTAATGAAAAATATTGTAATTCAAAGTCATTTGCATGTTTAAATTACCAATGTGCTACATCCGTAAAAATCTGATTTGCATGCATACCTCAAGGCATGGCTTGAAATCTTGATTCAAATGCCTTCCCACCCTCCAGTAAGAGTGGTTCTTACTCTTTTCCTTGCAGACATGTTCAGCAGAGGGCATTCTGTTGCTGTACAGTTAAAACAACAATATCTGCACAAGAGGAGAGGTCACTCTTAACTATTAAAATTTGATATGTTTAAGCCTTCTTTTCAAAATGTGTTTTCTTCTGTTAACTACTAAACAAGTGCTTGTTTTCATGAGCTAGTAGCTGATTTATCTTCAGAAATGTACCTGAGAAGCTGAGAGAGTAAATAAGCAAGTGAACTCAGCCATTAAAAAATAAGTTTTTACTTATAAAACATCAGGCAGCTGTAGAGGTTAGTGGCATTATCTACTGAAATCTGTTCAAAAGTCACCAAAAATTACAAAAAAAGTCCTGAGGAAATAATTTTGTAGCAACTTAGACCTTGTTAATTCTGGTCGGGCAATAAAGTACCAACTGCAATTAAACCTAGATCAAAACTAAACTTAATTGGAGCAAACCTAGTATACCATTTTAGAGTAAGAAAGCTTAAGTACATATTCAGCTATGCAGTAGAATAAATTGTAGGTGTACGACACTGGAACTTTAAAAAATAAGACTTAGGGCTCGATCACAAGATGCAGATCTGGTACTTTTTGCAGATCCTTTTAATTTGGACCATTTGCATGACGTTTTTGCTGACCTGATTGCATTCAACTGCTATTGCCTTTAAATCAGGATTAAATTAAATAAATAAATAAAAATAAAATCAATGCAGTAAAAATCCAAAATTGGTTTGAAAATCCGCACCTGCTTCAGTGCCAACCTGGTGTATGGTTGCTACACGGGTTGTTTGCCATTTTAGATCCTCCCTTTCCCCACCCCCCACACTGTCCATAGACATCATTTTGTTTCCTGCTGCTGATGAACAAACTTCCGGTCACTCTAGCCTTCCTTCCCCTCCCTAGAACAAGTTCCCTCTCTCAGTCCTTTAAACCACCAATGCGCTCCGTTTACTCGCTCGCTATTTTACTATATGAGTCAGGTGGGGGCAGCGAGGGAAGAGAAGAGGTGCTGCGCTTCCACTCTCCCCTGGGCCTCTCTCTGCTGGGGGAAGGAGGAGGAGGAGCCGCTTTGTTCTGCACCAGTTTGTGGGGAAGAGACCAGGTGGGTATTTAGGGTCGGTGCTTGGGGCGTAGGCAGGTGAGCAGCCCTCCTCCCCTCCCGTTCCCTTCGAGGCAGTGGTGGTGACAGGGAGCAGTCCTGCCCTCCAGCTGCCCGCGACCAAGGAGAAGGGAAGAGATGCAGCCCACAGAGCAGGACTTGCCGCGGGATGTGCAAGGGTGGCCCTGCTTGGTTTTCTGGAGGAGAAGGAGAGGGGGGGTCGACCTGACTCCCCCATCTAACACTTTCCAGCCGGGACACAGCCATCTCGTTCACAAAGAGGTTGTGTGCACGCACATACAAACACAAAATATACACACTGCACACTACAAACATTTCATTCCTTCTTCACAAAAAGGGGCTTTGTCTAGAGCAGCCTTTCCCAACTAGCGGGCCACCAGATGTTGGACCACAACTCCCATCAGCCTCAGCCAGCATTGCCAATGGTCAGGAAAGATGGGAATTGTGGTCCAACAACATCTGGTGACCCACTAGTTGGGAAAGGCTGGTCTAGAGGAAATGAAACTGACTAGAGAAAAAAAGTAGTTTAGTGTCAGTTGCACCCCCCACTTTCTCACACTTAGTGTGAAATTGACAGAAAACCCCTCCCCTTCTCGATTAGTGATGGGGATGTTCCAAAGGGAGTTAACATTTAAATTTGGGAGCAGGGCCACAAGGAAACAGCGATACTAATAAACGCAAACGTGTGTGAATGTAAACCAGCAAAACAGAAAATTGGAGGGTAGGGAGGACAGACGTGTGTGAACTGTGGAACTCTATCGCGAAGGGAAAAGCTTCAAATTCAATATGGATTTTAGCTCCTATGTGAACCTGGCCTTAAAATGCAGATTTAGCCAAACTTAGGTGGTGCAGATTCTGTTTTCCCAAAGAAGCCCACGAGGTTGTTAAATCATTTCTGGTTGGAATCTTGTTCACACATTCCAAGGTGTCCACTCCATAACAAACTGCACACTAGCCATTTTAAAGAACTTTGAACCCAGCCGTCTTATGCTAATTCAGTCTTGCAAATAAGCCCACAGAAGTTATTAGCCTGCTCTGGTACAAACGAACCCCTCTGTCAGAGCAGATGCAAAGAAGCGAAAGAATTAAACTAAGGGAAATGAGTTAGAGAGCTGCTGAAATATTTTAGTTGAACACAGCTACTGAATAGGAGTTTGGTGATTTTGGGGGGGGGAGTATGCGTTCTCTAGTTGTAAGAAGCTTGCAGAGAAGGAGTGCACTACTTAATTTTCAGAAGTGACTGATGGGGACCACTGCACTCTGTGTTGTTAGCCTTTCTTAATTCTGTGAGAGTGGCAGGCTGTGCTTGCTTGGGGGAATGAGACTCTGCATGCTCAGAAGCCCCTTTACAATATTCTTGCTGGCTAGTAAATTATTACTTTGTGATCAAGCCTGGACATAATTTGTGGAGTCTTGGGTATAGATTATGGAACTATGGCATCCAGGCCATATTATCCCAAACATAATACTATATATTAAGCAGTTGATTCAATTATCTACTTATCACTGAGGTACTACACCTACATCTGGGCTGTATCATCTTCAGACTGAAGGATGTGCATATGGAGGAAGGGGGCTCACATGATAAGAACAAGTACTAGTGGGAGAGAGAAGCAGAGGAAGAGAAGGCATAGATCTAATTTCAGAAACTACCATCAATCCTGTTATGTTTATTCATTTTGGAATCCCTCAAGAATGATTTAGTAAACCTTGGAAGAGGATTGTTGTGGCTTTACCATACCATCAATTCTAAAATGACATTCTTTTCAGGTTGTATACAAATGTGCAGTGTCAAAAGCTGACAGACTGGATATTAAGAATAAACCACAATGACTTTAAAAGGCTTTATAAATGGGGGGAGAGCATTAGGAGTACACTCATTAGATTATTACAGTTTATGTGCCTAGCCTTTACCAACCATCCTTACTCCTGACCATGTTGCAGTGTGAAAAGAAACTGTTATTCTAGGCATACTCACAGTTCAGGCCCATCCATACAAGTTTATAATCTGCAGTGTTATAGCTTTGTGTCCTCATGACATCATACATAGGGCAAGTTAATACAGATTTTCACATTCACAAATCTGTATTAGAAATACCTCCAAAAAACCAATATGCTTTCCTAAACCGATAATCAATCACATTAACATATGTGCACTCACAGAAGCTCTTGCAATAGGCGACCCATGGACGTTCTACCATCATATGCCAAGGCCCTTCTCTCCTTCCCACCTAATAGCACATCTGCATCTGTGTTGGAATTGCTTTTTAATATGTTCTTAAACTTTCTTTTTAAAAATGTTTTTAATCTTAGTAGATGTTTTGAAAGCTTTTTTTTAAGTAACTTTTTTGAAGATGTTTTGTTATAATGTGTTTTAAGTTTGTTTTTATGATGTTTTAATGTTTTTAGTACTTTTGTTTGCCGCCCTGAGGTCCTGCTGGGAAGACGGGCGGGCAACAACAACAACAACAACATCATCATCATCATCATCCACAAACCTGCTCAGGAGTGGGAATTAAAAAAATATATATACATTTCTACGCTGTTCAGAAAAAGCACGTGAAAAGCAAACAACCGTTATGGACCAATCACTGAAAAGGGGAGTACTTAGGGAAGTGGCCAATTCTAAAGCAATTTATACAAAAAAAAAAAGCCCACACATGAATGTGTGATAATTGGGTTTTCGCAATAATCCGACCACAAACAGGACATGTATGGATCTCGAGGCCACCAACTGAATATGGAAAACATAGATTTTGTGGTTAGGTATGGATGGGCCCTTCATATACAGCACAGCATCCTCCTAACTAGCCTTTTGGGAAGCAGCATAGGTTGGAAAAATACAGTAAGATTGATGTGCAAATATCTGGAAAGAAAATAAATATTTCATTGTGAAGCTCATTGTAAATATCCAGCTCTGTTTCTCTGTATCATCTGAATTGGGAGAGGCTATGCAAACTCTGGATCGCTGCCTGGACGTGGTGATGGGCTGGATGAGGGCCAATAAACTGAGTCTGAATCCTAGCAAGATGCAGGTGCTGTGGGTTGATGGTTCCCGAGTTTGGATAAGTGGTCAGCTGCCTGCTTTGGATGGGTCATACTTCCTCTGAAAGAGCAGGTCTATAGTCTGGGGGTGCTCCTGGATCCATCTTTGTCGCTAGAGGCCCACGTGACCTCAGTGGCTAGGGGTACCTTTCACCAGCTTCAGCTGGTAAGGCAGCTGCAGCCATTTCTGGACTGGGATAGCCTGACCACAGTTGTCCATGCACTGGTAACCTCCAGGCCGGATTACTATAATGCGCTCTATGTGGAGTTGACCTTGAGGTTGGTCCGGAAGCTGCAGCTGGTGCAAAATGCAGCAGTGAGACTGCTCACTGGAGCAGGGTATCGCCAACATGTCACCCCACTACTGAATGGATTGCACCGGCTACCTATTAGCTTTCAGGCTAAATTCAAGATTGTGGTTTTGGTGTACAAAGCGCTATACAGCTTACGACCAGGATACCTGAAAGTCTGTCTTACTCTTTATATACCCCGTCAGTCACTGCAGTTTGCAGGTGAGGGCCTCCTGCAGATACCAACTTATCAGGATGTCCGCTCCACACAACATAGGAAGTGAACCTTTAGTGTAGTGGTATCTACCCTTTGGCATTCCCTCCCCTTAAGTATTAGACAGGTGCCATCTCTGTTATCTTTTTGGTACCTACTGAAGACCTTCCCCTTTCAACAAGCCTTTTAAGTAGAGACCTTATCCCAGTCTGCATCTGTGTTGGAATTGCTTTTTAATGTGTTTTTAAAGCTTTTTTTAAAAAAACGATGTTTTAAATATGGTTTGTTTTAGTATGTTTTTAGGGATGTTTTGTTTTAATATATTTTGAAGTCTGTTTTTATGATGTTTTAGAGTGTTTTTAGTGCTTTTGTTTGCCACTTTGGACTCCTACTGGGAGGAAAGGCGGGAAATAAATCTAATAAATAATCTACGACAAAACAGAAAGCAACATTCACAAGAGTTTGGCTATGTTCATTTTGAATATTCTTTAACGTTTTAGGGAATGCAGCAAGTATGGTCAAACTTACTAACAAAACAAAAAACTGAAAAGAATTACAAGCAGTATAGAGAACAGGACTAAAATAAAAATTACCTATTTATATTGGAATACTGGTTGCCAAGTATAAAATGAAATCAAAATAAAGAAAAATAAGTGACTTGAGAGGAAATAGCATAGCTTAATTTTGCACTAATTAGATCTCAGATGAAACACTGCATCCTGAAATACTGCAATTAGTAATCACCATTTCAAGAAAAGTAGAAATATACGGCAGATGACCTAAGAAGAGCCATGCAAATTAACTGTGCTTGTTGTGTTTAGGAACAAAAGGAAACAGCACCAAACTGGAGACAAAAAGGAGAGGCAAGCTCTGGTGCCGAGTAAAATTTATTGTAGTGCTCTACGTGTTTTGGAAGTAATTTCCTTCCTCAGGAGCTGTGGAGCTATATCTCCTTAGCTCTGTCAAAGCAATGAGAATCCTTTGAAATTGAATGTGGCCTTTGTCTCCCTCCCCACCTCCCTTACCAGCGGAGAGACCATCATTGCTATCTAATGGATAAAAAGAATTATTCTACTACCTCTGTATGTGTGTTTATTTTTAACGTTGTTTTAGGCTACTTAGATGTGCAGCAGCCAAGTCCAGCACCTTGTAGGTGTTTTTTTTAAAAAAGTAACTGAAATGTAACTGTAGTGATTACTTTTGAGAAAAAGTAAAGTAATCAGTTACTTTCAGAGATATTTTAATTGTAATGGTAATTACTACTTTTTTCGGTCATGTAATTGTAATTTATTATTATTAATTAATAATCATTTATTGTTACAATTATTTATTTATAACTGTAATTTATTTTTAAAAGTAATCTTCCAAGCTCTGTATGTATGTATGTGTGTATGTATGTATGTGTGTATATATATATATATATATATATACACATACACACACACACACACATATATAACACAGTGCCGTGCAAAAGTAATCAGACCCCTAACCAATGCTCTCATGTTACTGAATTACAAATTGTACGTTGAAATTTTGTTCTCTATGATATTTTATTTTCAAACAAAATCAATTACTGTAGGGTAACATTGGTTTTATGATGGGAAATGTTCGTAAGAAACATAAAAAACTGAAAACATGTTGCTTGCCTAAGTATTCAACCCACACACATTAATATTTGGTAGAGACATCTTTCTCTGCAATAACAGCTTTAAGTCTTTTGGAGTAGACAATAACGCTGGGAAAAACAGAAGGGAGTAGAAAAAGAGGAAGGCCAAACAAGAGATAGATTGATTCCATAAAGGAAGCCACAGACCTGAACTTACAAGATGTGAACAGGGTGGTTTACCCATTTCTTCTTCCAATTGCTAGGTCCTACAGCAAGGCCCTTCCTGAGTCTCCCAATGCTCAGAGAGAGGCTTTTTAGGGAGCATAGGGAGATGTAATGGGGAAAAAGTGAGGAAGTAGTTTTGTAAATGCATAAACTCTGGATTCAGGCCTATATCTTAACTGTGAAAAATGGACTGCCTTCAAGTCGATCCCGACTTATGGCGACCCTATGAATAGGGTTTTCATGGTAAGCAGTATTCAGAGGTGGTTTACTATTGCCTCCTTCCTCTGAGGCTGAGAGGCAGTGACTGGCCCAAGGTCACCCAGTGAGCTTCATGGCTGTGTGGGGATTTGAACACTGGTCTCCCAGGTACCACTATGCCACACTGGCTGTCATCTTAACTGTAATTGTTACATACTCAGCACTTTAACATTCTTAGCACTTTAATCGCACTTTAATTGCGGTTTTTATTTGGACTGAGACTTACCTGGGACTCGAAAGGTCTGGAAAGGACCGAACCGGCGCGGTAATTTGAATACTGCAGGAACTGGGAACCACAGGAGCTGCGAATTACGGCTAATTGAGTCCGGGGATGGTGGCGGCCTTTTGTCTCTCTGCTGCTGATACCTGTTGGCCGTTTGGTGCGACCAGTGCTGTAGTGGGAGTGCTTTGCCTCTTGTTCCTCCCCGGTTTGTATCAGCTTGTACCAGCTCTCCCGGTGCCGCGGCTGTGTTGGTTTCGGCCATTGTTATCACCTCCCGGGTCGGCTCCATTTGTGCTTCTGGTCCTTGTGGGCTTTTTGCTGGAGCGTCCCTGGGCTGTTGTGCTGTCCTCGCCGCTGCAGTTTGGTGCCCTGGGCTGTTGCTGCAACTGTTGTGGGCTTAGCTACTGCTTTACTGTCGCCGCATCTGTGTGACCCGGTTTGCCATCGCTCGTCGTCATCGCTGTGCGACCGTTGTGGATCTGGTCGCCACCTTGTTGCTGCTGCTGCGGTCTTGAGCGTTGGGCGCTGCCGCGGTCTTGAGCTGCTGCGGTCTTCAGCGTTGGGCGCTGCCGTGGATACTATCATCGATGCTGCGACTCTCGTGGATCTGGCTGCTGCTCTGCTCTGCTGCTGCTTTGTCCTGACTATTTCGGATTGTTTGGGGATCATTGCTGCTGCTGCTGACCGCCATTGCTACTATTTTTGTGGTCGTTCCAGTCGTCGCTGTTGCCTGGTGGGGGGCATTGCCGCTTCATCGCTTTTGAGCCCTTGCCGCTGTTGCGATTCGTGGCTGCTGGGACCTTGCTGCTGTTGCTGTGCTATTTGGATGTATGAATGGTTGTATGAGTGAGTGTGTGATTGTGTATAGAGTATGAGTTTTTTTATTTATTTTATTTTTATTATGTGCCTGGGTGAGAGGATAGGGCATTGGGAGGGAGGACCACAGGGGGCCCCAATCAGTGCAGTGACGGGTAATGGGAGGTATGGCGTCGTGAGGAGGACACGCCAGTTAAGGGGAACTCGGCCCAGACAATTGGTGGCTGTGCCGTGTTCCGGTCCTCCTCACATCCACAGGATTGCTGGTAGTTCTATCAGCCAACTCTCGGATCTCCAGTTGCTGCTTTTTAATGCCAGATCGGTAAATAATAAAACCTCCCTCATCTATGATTTAATTGTGGATGAGGCGGCCGATCTGGCATGTATTACCGAAACCTGGGTGAGCGATCTGGGAGGTATTAATCTCTCCCAGTTGTGCCCACCTGGGTGTTCGGTTCAGCATCTGGGTAGATCCGAGAGTCGGGGAGGGGGAATCGCTGTGGTCTACAGAAGTTCCATCCCTCTTGTTAGGCACCCCATCCAGGTGGCTAGCGGCCTGGAGTGTCTGCACATTACGTTGGGTCAGCGAGACAGACTGGGAATACTGTTGGTGTACCGTCCACCCTGCTGCCCAACAGCTTCCCTAACTGAGCTGACAGAGGTGGTCTCGGACTTGGTGTTGCGATCTCCCAAACTTTTGGTATTGGGGGATCTCAACATTCATGCCGAGGCCGCCTTGTCTGGAGCGGCTCAGGACTTCATGACCTCCATGACAGCCATGGGGCTGTCTCAATTTGTTACTGGCCCGACGCATGTGTCAGGACATACTCTAGACTTGATTTTTGCCACTGGAATGGGGGAAGGTGATCTGGGAGTGAGGAATTTTACATCTATTCCTTTGTCATGGACAGATCATCGCCTATTGAGATTTAGACTCACATTGTCTTCTCCCCTCTGCAAGGGTGGAGGACCAATTAAGATGGTCCATCCCCGGAGACTAATGAATCCTGAAGGATTTCAGAGGGCTCTGGGGGATTTTCCAGCTGATAGAACTGACGATCCTGTCGAAACCCTGGTCACTCTGTGGAATACGGAAATGACCCGGGCAGTTGACACAATCGCCCCGGTGCACCCTCTCCATTGCAGAGCTCAATTGGCTCCTTGGTTTACCGAGGAGCTAAGAGTGATGAAGCAAGAAAGGAGACGGTTGGAGGGCAAATGGAGACGAACTCCCGACGGCTGTAATTATGCACTTGTGAAGGCCTCCACTAAACGTTATGTGAGGGCGGTGAGGACGGCGAAGAAGCAATACTTTGCTACCTCTATTCAGTTATCTTGTAACCGCCCAGCGGAACTTTACAAAGTTGTCCGGAGACTTTTACACTCTGGTCCTCCGGACGCAATATTACCATCAATGGCCCGCTGTAATGAGTTTGCGAGGCACTTCCGAGACAAGATCATAAACATCCGTCGGGACCTCGACTCCAATATTGTAACAGCTGAATCTAATGAGGTGTCCAGAACACAGTCTTGTCCTGTTTTATTGGATGAGTTTCAGTTGGTACAGCTCGAGGATGTGGACAAGGTGCTTGGACAGGTACGGGCGACCACTTCCGCTCTGGACCCTTGCCCCTCGTGGCTAATAAAAGCTAGCAGAAATGGAACGGCCGGCTGGGCCAAGGAGGTGATTAATGCCTCCTTACGAGAGGGAGTGGTCCCAATTTGCCTGAAACAGGCGGTAGTGAGACCGCTCCTAAAAAAGCCCTCCTTGGACCCTGACAATTTTAACAACTATAGGCCGGTAGCAAATGTTCCATTTCTGGGCAAGGTTCTAGAGCACGTGGTCACTCACCAACTCCAGGCCCTTTTGGATGAAACTGATTATCTGGATCCATTTCAATCCGGCTTTCGGCCAGGGTTTGGTACAGAAACAGCCTTGGTCGCCCTGTATGATGACCTCTGTCAGGAGAAAGACAGAGGAAGTGTAACTCTGTTGGTTCTCCTTGATCTCTCGGCGGCTTTTGATACCATCGACCATGGTATCCTTCTGGGGCGACTCGCAGATTTAGGAGTTGGAGGCACTGCTTGGCGGTGGCTGTGCTCCTATCTTGGGAATCGTCTCCAGAGGGTGATGCTTGGGGAACATTACTCAAGTCCCTGGGTGCTACAATATGGGGTCCCGCAGGGCTCAGTTCTGTCCCCCATGCTTTTTAATATCTATATGAAGCCGCTGGGCGAGGTCATCAGGAGTTTTGGAGTGCGCTTCCAGCAATATGCTGATGATACGCAGCTCTATTTCTCCTTCTCATCTTCTTCAGGTGAGGCTGTTGCTGTACTGAACCGCTGCCTGGCCGCGATAATGGACTGGATGAGAGCTACCAAACTGAAACTCAATCCTGACAAGACTGAGATGCTGTTGGTCAGGGGGCTCTCTGCTCAGATGGTTGATGTCAGACCTGCCCTAGATGGGGTTACACTCCCCCTAAAGGAACAGGTCCGTAGTTTGGGGATCTTATTAGATCCGCTTCTGTCACTCGAGGCCCAAGTAGCCTCGGTGGCACGAAATGCGTTCTACCAGCTTCGGCTGGTAGCCCAACTATTTATTTATTTATTTATTTATTAAATTTATATACCGCCCGACTAGCGATAACTACGACCCTATCTGGACAGGGAGAACCTAGCCTCAGTTATTCACGCTCTGGTAACCTCTAGATTGGATTACTGTAATGCTCTCTACGTAGGGTTACCTTTGAAAACGATTCGGAAACTTCAGCTAGTGCAGAATGCCGCGGCCAGAGTTCTTACTGGGACGAAGAAATTCGACCACATAACACCTATTCTGGCCCAACTGCACTGGCTTCCAATACGTTTCCGGGCCAGATTCAAAGTGTTGGTCCTTACCTATAAAGCCCTTAACGGCACTGGACCGCAATATCTGATGGAATGCCTCTCTCGCTATGTTCCTACCCGTTCACTCCGCTCGACGTCTAAGGCCCTTCTCCGGGTCCCAACTCATACAGAGGCCCAGAGAACAGTAATAAGATCTAGGGCATTTTCGGTGGTGGCCCCTGAATTATGGAATGCCCTCCCAGATGAGATACGCCTGGTGCCTTCTCTGTCATCTTTTCGGCGCCAGGTAAAAACCCACCTCTTCACCCAGGCATTTTAAGCTTTTTATTTTAATTTAATCTTATGTTTATTTTTCTTTTACTCTGTTTTTAAATATGTTTTATAATTGTATGCGCAATACACACTTGCTTGTATTTTAAATATTGTGGTTTTATCATGTTGTACACCCCCCTGGGAGCTGTTAGCTATAGGGCGGTTTAGAAATGCAACTAAATAAATAAATAAATAATAATAAATAAATTATTGAGGAACAGTGCTAACAAAATTTGGTCTGAAAAAAATAAAATAAAAAAGACTTATATTTTAGACATCGTATGTTAGATTTATGGGTTTCAGCAGCACACTTCCAAAGCAGATCACACAGACACAAAATCTACACTTTTCTCTGTCCAGATATAAAGATAGGGACAAGGATAGATGTCAGCTGGACTGACATCACCCACTGAACATTTGGTAGAGGCAGGCTCCAAATGAACAACAGTTAGCTACAGGAAAGAGACTGTGGCCAAGCTCTTCATGAATATACAGCTGATCCAACTGCAGATATTTTGATCCAGCAAGAACATGCCATATACCTCTCCTCTTCTGCTTGACAGCACAGAACAAAAGGTATGCATTACAATTCCTGCTTCAAGCCAGAAGGCTAAAATCAGCCAGAACATGTATGACAAAAGGAGTGATTACATACGCATACCCAAGGGAATGTAGCAAGAGATATTCTTAACACCTCTGGAAACTGTTCTTAGAAGGAAGTGGAAAGAAGCAAACACAAAGGTGGTTGGATGTGGAGATTTATTGGTACATTACTAATTCTCTTGAGCAACTGTGGAGCTGTATTAGTTTGGGGGGTACATACAATTTTAACTCTGGTTTATGGGAGCGAGACTGAAAAAGACTCTGTTAAAATCCACTCAGGATATCCCCCAAATCTGGCTAATACAGATTTATTGTCTTGAGGTAGCAATTAAGGCTACAGATGACTTGTGTGGAACTTGTTTTTTGGTCCAACAAAAAATATCTCAATGTATCCACATACACACAAATTAATAAGTGTGCTACATGTGAATAAAATTAAGTGAGTGCATAAACAAAATGCATGTATGAGCAATAAATGAGACTCAGTGCAGAATACCAAATTTATACAACTATACTTGGTTCTGTGAAATGTGGGTCTGAATCATTACCCTGCCATGGCCTTGAGCAAGTTATTTTCTCAGTCACAGATACCCATTTGTAAAATGGGAATATTGTACATACTTCCAACGATTACGCTAGGGCAAAGAGAATAAAAATGGTAAAGCATATTAAATATTAGAAGTGTGATATTCCTGTTAAGCAGTTGTAGTAATTATTGTATTGTGAAGAAAGGTATGATTCTCTAGCACTAATGCACCTTTATCCGTTCATTTCTCAAGTTTTGCACAATATAATGTGTTTTCACTCACTGGAAAGTGATCTAAAATACAGGATCCATTTAAGAATAAGGCTCTAGTAGTGGCACAGTCCTCAACCATCACAGAACAGTTTCAGCCCTTAAAGTGACTAAGACAATGAAATTAAGGCTAACATGGTGGAAAGAAGTGAGGACGCTATTGTCAAGTCCCCAAAATTCATTTATATTCAATAGATGTTAAAGATACTGGCAAACCAAAGGCTTGCAAATAAAAGCTTATTTTATTTATTTATTTATTATTTTATTTTATATCCCGCACTTCCTCCCAGAAGGAGCCCAGGGCGGCAAACAAAAGCACTAGAAACACTTAAAAACATCATAAAAACAGACCTTAAAATACATTAAAACAAAACAACTTTAAAAGCATTTTTAAAAAATATTTAAAAACATCTTAAATAAAAAGGGTTAAAAATATTGTTTAGGGGGGAAAGGTTTTTAAAAAGCATATTTAAAAGCAATTCCAACACAGACGCAGACTGGTGTAAAAGCTTGTGTACTGTAATCATATTGTTTTGGAATGAAACCTGTGAGCAACATTAAGATGCACAATCCTAATAAGCTCACATTACTATAAATTATTTTGAACTGAAATCTGATTTTAAAAAAATGAATTGGAAATCAGATCAATCCATGGCCTAGAATGAATGGATTTTGCCCCTGTCTTGGGTTTATCTTTAATTTAAGTTTGGTGACCTCACTCTTTTTGCCTTCCAGAAATAGTTTTTTTTCATGTGACTGATATTTTAAGCAAACAGATATAGTGCTACTACAAGGTGAATGGGGTTGCTCAATATTCTTGCCCAAAGGGGCTTGCTCAATATAATTGTCCACAGACCTGGAAAGGCCGAAGAGCACTAGCAAGCACTTCTTCCAACTATTTTAAGCTATCAGCAATACATTATTTACCAACATCAGGCAAGCTAGAACATAATTTTGTCCATCTTGCAAACATTATACTAGAGAGCTTCCTATGAATAGTTATTCAGTGCTTAGACCATGGCAAATTCAATGAGAGCATTTTAATTGGCTTAGGATCATGTCATCAATTATCCTATAAAATGCTTAAAGTATAGGTAGCATATTAGTATACACTCAGACAGACGCCACATGCTGTAAAAAAACAAAATTATTGTCTATTAAAGAGAAAGGACTTCCCGGAGGCCACTATCTACAGGAACAGGATGTTGGACTAGATGGATCTTTGGTCTGATCTGGAAGAGCTCTTTTTATGTTCCTAAGTTGGGTAATGACAACAGGAAGTAACAGAAACAGAAAGTAATGACAGCAGAAGATTTATGCAACTTTACAGTTGACAATGAGGACATTGAACTTGTCAAGGATTATCAATATCTTGGCACAACCATTAACCAAAATGGAGACAATAGTCAAGAAATCAGAAGAAGGCTAGGACTGGAGAGGACAGCTGTGAGAGAACTAGAAAAGGTCCTCAAATGTAAAGATGGATCACTGAACACTAAAATCAGGATCATTCAGACCATGGTATTTCTGATCTCTATGTATGGATGTGAAAGTTGGACAGTGAAAAAAACTGATAAGAGAAAAATAAACGCATTTGAAATGTGGTATTGGAGAAGAGCTTTGTGGATACCATAGACTATAAAAAAATTGGGTGTTAGAACAAATTAAACCAGAACTATCATTAGAAGCTAAAATGATGAAACTGAGGTTATCATACTTTGGACACATAATGAGAAGACATGATTCATTAGAAAAGATAATAATGCTTGGAAAAACAGAAGGAAGTAGAAAAAGAGGAAGGCCAAACAACAGATGGATTGATTCCGTAAAGGAAGCCACAGACCTGAACTAACAAGATCTGAACAAGGTGGTTCATGACAGATGCTCTTGGAGGTCACTGATTCATAGGGTTGCCATAAGTCTTAGTCGACTTGGAGGCACATAACAACAACAACAAAGTTGGGTACAAGTTACAGGAGGTTATATTATGAATACTGTGAAGAACTGTATGGCCTATTATTATTATTAATTCAGTTTATATCCCGCTCTTCCTCCCAGCAGGAGCCCAGGGTGGTAAACAAAAACACTCTAAAACACCATAAAAACAGACTTTAAAATATATTTTAAAAAAGCTTTAAAAACATTTTTAAAAAGCTTTAAAAACATCTTAAAAAGTAATTCCAACACAGATGCAGACTGGGATAAGGTCTCTACTTAAAAGGCTTGTTGAAAGAGGAAGGTCGTCAGTAGGCACCAAAAAGATAACAGAAATGGCGCCTGTCTAATATCCTAGGGGAGGGAATTTCAAAGGGTAGGTGCCACTACATTAAAGGTCCGCTTCCTATGTTGGACGGAACAGACTTCCTGATAAGATGGTATCTGCATGAGGTTCTCACCTGTACAGCATAGTGATCGACTGAGTATATAAGGGTAAGACGATTTTTCAGGTATCCTGGCCCCAAGCTGTATAGGGCTTTGTACACCAAAACTAGAACCTTGAACTTAGCCTGATAGCTAATGGGCAGCCAGTGCAATTATTTCAGCAGCAGGGTGACATGTTGGTGATACCCTGCCCCAGTGAGAAGTCACGCCACTGCATTTTGCAGCAGCTGAAGCTTCCAGACCAACCTCAAGGGCAGCCCCACATAGAGAATATTATAGTTATTCAACCTGGAGGTTACCAGTGCATGGACAAACGTACAATGAAAAGAAAAAGGCTTATACTTAATGTGACATATATTTCTACAGTGCAATGAGACATATTTCCTGCAATGTACCATACTGTTATTAGATTATGGGAAAAACATGGGAACATAAATAGTTATTAGGATGTTCAGGATCTCCATGCCAAAGAAAAGTAAAAGGTTTGGATATTCATGACAACTTAAACTGCAAAATGGAAACAGGATTTGTACTCTATGAAGTTAACACTTCCAGAAAAGCATCTGAATATGGATTTAGTCAGAAACCAGATGATCGATCAAGGACCCAGTTCATACCAGAAGTGAGCAGTTCATAATGCAAGTTTGACAGCACAAAATTGGCAGCACACTGTACTGGCCTGTTTGTACCATGCTACTGACAACCTTTTATCATCTAAACTCCTTTAATAGCTTATAAACATGCACTGCAATTTCACATTTTCAATTTGCATCTGAATTCCACCACTGTTAGCACCTGTGTTTTGAGGAGGTGCAGATACAGTATTGTCTGCTTCTACAAGTGGCAGCAACTACTACCGCACTCCAATTTTACACCCCACAGGATTGGCAAAGTACCACTGATTTCAGTGGAACTTGCTTACAGTGAAGTGTTTGTTAAAATGATAGCCATAATACCACTTCAGGGAAATAACACTAATGTTAAGTCTTGTTGATTGTGTGTTTATCAGTGCTATTGACCATATGTAGTTTCCAACCAGTTAAAGTTATAGAAATATCCTCACACACATATTAGCAGCTACTACTCTTATTGTATTTTAAAAGAAAAAATGCATAGCAATGTTGACTATGAGAACTCTTCTAGTCAGGAGTAAACTGCTGTGGTGGCATTCAACTATTGTTAAAAATGGTTCTGTAGCTTGTGTCCAAGAGACAAGAGAGATTCTGTGGAAGTACACAAGTTCAAATAATGTTAACCCATAAATTAACACAGCTCAGGCAGATAGTCCAACCTATGCAGTACAACTGTAAAAAGTGTTATGGGTACAAATGCCTCAAAATGCAGCACAGATGTTTTGAAACTACTTCCATTCCACTACACTTGACAATGTATGTCTATCTGCACCCTTACATGAACATTGCTCCCAATGAAATAAGTTGTAATTATTTCCAATTTATTCATTCATTCATTCATTATTTGATTTATATCCTGCCCTTCCTCCCAGCAGGAGCCCATGGCAGCAATTTAGGGTGTTTAAGTTCAAGATCCCAGCAGGTGAGATGTTTGTAGCTTTCAACCTAGTACTTATGACAGCTGAATTCATCGTTCTATATGTAATTTCATTAAGGTGTTGCAGTATTTTTAGCACAAAACCTACAACAACTTTCATAACACATAAATCAAGAATGATCCCTGGATTTATACAGATCCTTTAAAAAACATTTCAAGAAGTAAGCTTAAAGGGTGGGGAGAGAGAAAGAAAAAAACGAAGGAAATAATGTTCATGATTTATAAAGGTAACATCTCTAGGATTGTAGTATATCCTTGCCTATAAACACAAATAATGAAATGCAGCAACAGCTTTCCTGCTTTCATTTAAGTCAGTACGTAAAATGCTAACTAGCCCCACTTGTTATGCAAGCAACATCATTTCATTGGTAGTTTAGTGAGCAAGCCGTTTCTGTCTGGGATAAGTGACACAACATGCTGCATTATGTTGCTTCCAACACAGAAAGCTAACAACCACCCTTGAGAAGACAGCATTTGAAAAGAAACACTTGTTTACATCCAACAAAAGTTGTCCAAGCATTTACACTGGATAACCCAATACCTGTGCCTTGCATGCAGGTATATGCACACACAAACACACACACCTGTGTCACTTGTTTTCTTATCCTTTTCACAAGTACATTTCAATCGTAGAGCCAATCTTAATTTGCAAAGCTCATGAAAAGGAAGCCATCTCCTCATATCTGGCATTAAGATAGGGGCTGTTAACTTTCAGCATGCTCAATGTTTCTGCAAAGTATCACAGAGGATTTTTGTTGTGTTTGTTTGACTTTGCTTTCAAGAGACATAAATGAACATAACTGGACCAAACCCTGGAAAATTAATAAAAGCTCAGGAAAAACCTGGCCAGGGTTGATCATCCAAATGTCTGTTTATCTCAAGATCCACCACACCTACCCAGTCTTTCCTTCTCGTTCGTCCTATTTGTCATAGGCAAGAACAAGGGTCCGATACATAGCGCCTTTCTGCTGCCATCTCGGCTTTATTGCAAAGGTGACTGGAAAAGATAACTGCTATCTACTAGCAAAGTTAATCTCCATATCTGTACTCTTCTGGGCAAACCCTGAGAGGGAATTGTACAGAAGACAGACTCACACAGGAAGAAGGATCCAGTCAGATGCCCATCGGTTTGTTCCCTGTCACACTAGCAGCAGCTTTTTATGGGAGGAGGGGGATTTGCAATTTTACCTACCATAGTTCCCCACCCTCTCCACATCCATTTCTGTAGGAAAATCTGTTCGGCAGCAGCCCTTACCTACCAAAACACTCTCACTCTTTATGCAAACTATATTTGGGTGGCAAACTCCGCCATCCCTCCTCTTTCCACAGCTCAGTCCTGTATGTTTACTCAGAAGTGGAATATCGGAAGCTGTTTTATACCGAGTCAGCCAGCTCATCCATCCCGGTCAGTATTATCTACACTGATTGGAAGCTGTTCTCCGGGGTTTCAAGCAGAAGTCTTTCCCTGCCCTTCGTGGAGATGCTGGGGATTGAACCTGGGACCATCTACACGCAAAGCAGTTGCTCTGCCATTGAGCTACGTCCCTTCCCCTAAGCAAGACCCCCCACGTTCCGTAGAGCTAATTTATGCCCAGATTAAGAGCGGGCAGGGCTGCAGCACGAGCCGCTTGCTTCAGAGCAGCGCGTGGACAAACGCGAGAGGCAACTACTCGGGAGTAAGCGCGTGGGAAGTGCGCGGCTTTAAAGGCAGAGGCAAATCACGGGCCACTATTAGCATGAAGGGCTGGGAAAGGTATCACCCCTTCAGAGCAGAACCCGCCGTCGTGGCCGCTGCCAAACTGCTGCAGACAAACTGCAAAGCCCAACGGGCAGTTTGAAAAACGCCAGTCTCCCCGAGAGAGACCAGCAGCGAAGAATCGTCCAGGTCTTTACGCCACAAATAAACTTATCGACTCGGGGAAAGGGTAGCGAAATCCTAGAGTCAAATTATACATGCAAAACAAAGCCGAGGGGGGGCGGAGAAAGAGAAGAGAAGAGGGGCTGGGTTGAAGTCATGCCCGAGCTCGGAGAGAGAGAGAGAGAGAGCAGGAGGCAGAGACGGCGTTGTACAGAAGAGGGGAAGAAGAGCCTGGGTAAGACTGAACCGTGCCTTGACTTGCCTCTGAGACAGCGTCAATCTCTCTCCCACACAGGCACCTTTTTTGGTGAGGGTATTTGATCTTTATCTGCAAAGGCAGCCGCGACTCACCACCACTGGAGAGCGAACGAGAGAGAAAATGTGCCTTTTCGCGCTCTTTTCCCCCCTCTCCCCCCGCCGACAAAGAAGGCACTGCACTCCGGGACACGCGACCGAGCCCTTACCTTGACAGGGAAAGCTGTCAAGAGACTCCTCTGAGCTGATGCAGGCAGACTCCCAGGGCACAGGCTAGCAAAAAAAGCAGGCAAGCCGCAGCCGGTGGAAGTCGTGTGCTGAGGCTGCTCCTCTCTCTCGCCACCCCTTTTTTCAAATTTCTCTTGGAGAGCCCTGCTTTCCCGAGGTGTGCGGTTAAGCCTTGAAGGCTGTCGCGAAGCCGGAATGCCGGAGATGATTTGGGAACGTTGTGCGGTGATGCTGATTGCTGCTAGCGGTGGTGGTCGCTTAACAAACCCCACCCTCCTCCCAAATCTATGCCTCAGATGCTAGTGGGGCGGAGAGGGTAGGAGAGAAAGGAGAGGGAAAGAGTGTGTGTGTGTCAATTAAAAGAAGGGAGAGGGAAAAAACGCGACTGCCAACTACCCAAGCTGTTTCAGTGTTAACTCCGCCTCCCTCCTCTCCCACCCTTTTTTTCACCCGGTTCCCTATTTTTACTTTCCCTCCCTCGCTTGCCCTGCAATAGAGATTGGGCGAAGGGAGAAAGAGCCGCACAGGTTCTTTTTCGCTAGCAGAGATTCCTCGGGGCGTGGCTAAAATGTGTGCGGGCACGTGCGCAGCCCTCCTGCAAAGCATCCCATAGATATCATGAGACCTTTGGGGGGCAAGAGTCGCCGCCTTCGCAGCGCAGCAAGGGTGTCATTGATTTTCATGGAGTGAGGATGGACTGAGCACACGCATATGCCCCCACGCAACAGCCCCTGCCAGCTCCGGATCAGCTTCTGCTGAGAAGCATCAGTCACCACTATTACTGCTGGTAGAGGGCTCTCTTGGGACCCTACTTTATATAGGCCAGGGCACCTGTGGCACTCTAGATCAGGTGTTGGGAACTTGTGGCCCTCCAGATGTTGCTTATCTACAACTCCCACCATCCCTGGCCCTTGGTCACAGTTGCTGGGGCTGATGGGAATTGTAGTGTAGCAACATCTGGAGGGCACTGGACCTGTTCTAGATGTTGCCAGAGTCTTAACATCAGCCCCACCCTGCATGTCAGATGGTCAGGAAGGATGGGAGTTGTAGTCCCAACAACTTTTGGATGGTGGAAGTTCCCCATCCCTGAAACAGAGCCAGCTTGGTGATCTCAAGGTGATGCTGGACCCCAACTGCCATCAGTACCAGGTGGCATGGCTCATGATCACAGACAATGGCAACTGTAGTCCTTTGACTCTAGAAGGCCACATGTTCCCCATTCCTGCTCTAGGCTATGCTGACACCAAGCTTTATTCTAACATGCAACTAGATACATTTTGTGCAGTGTAAAAACAAAGTGCAGTGTGAAATAAGTTTTTATGCAGTTGAGCATATGGGATTTAATAAAGAGATAGATAGTTTGTAAAAAAAGAGATGAGAAAAGATAAAAAGAAATAGAAAATGAAGATAAATACTAGTTCCTTTCAAATCTTCATAACCTTATACTAGTCAGGGCTTTCTTTGGGGGTGAAGTGCCAATACAGTACTCATCTCTTCATAAAAGTACTGTGGGTGCCAGCACAAAATGGCTGGCATGAGCAGCAAAAAACAGGTGCTGGTACTCAGTACCGGCAAGTACAAAAAAAGACCTGCTAATAGTATATAAAGGGACAAATTACTTGGCTAATTAAGGGTGAGCAGTGTGCTGGCTGCTTGTGTAGTAGGAAACAAACCTTAGAATAAACCCTGGCTGACACTAGATCAGCACTGATCTCTTCTTCTTTTCCCACCCAGTCTTAGAGGATAAGCAGCCCTGAACTAGCAAATGGTGGTTACAAAAACCACTCCCTTTGTCTCCAATCATTCACTCATTTTCTCTAGGAGGCACAGCAAGAAGAAGGAGGCATAGAAGAAGAGGGCAGTTGATCCCACCCCTGTTGCCTTGCCTCTTTCTTTGGATGGTGGGGATGATTGGACCAAGTGGGGCTGTCTAGAGAGAGCAAGGAGTAGCTACTGCCACTGCCAGAGCAGAGGGGATCATAGAATCATAGAATAGTAGAGCTGGAAGGGGCCTACAAGGCCATTGAGTCCAACCCCCTGCTCGATGCAGGAATGCAAATCAAAGCATTCCTGACAGATGGCTGTCCAGCTGCCTCTTGAATGCCTCCAGTGTTGGAGAGCCCACTATAATAATAATAATAATACAATTTTATTTGTTAGTCGCCCATCTGTCTGAATTAACGGACACTCTGGGCGACGTACAACAATACAAAATACAATATAAAACAATATACAGTCAATATACTATCTCTCTCGGGAATTGATTCCATTGTCATATGGCTCTAACAGTTAGGAAGTTTTTCCTGATATTCAGTCGAAATCTGGCTTCCTGCAACTTGAGCCCATTATTCCGTGTCCTGCACTCTGGGATGATTGAGAAGAGATCCCGGCCCTCCTCATTTGACTACCTTTCATGTACTTGAATAGTGCTATCATATCTCCCCTCAGTCTTCTCTTCTCCAGGCTAAACATGCCCAGTTCTTTCAGTCTCTCCTGATAAGGCTTTGTTTCCAGTCCCCTGATCATCTTTGTTGCCCTCCTCTGAACCCCTTCCAGTTTGTCTGCATCCTTCCTGAAGTGTGGAGACCAGAACTGGACGCAGTACTCAAGATGAGGCCTAACCAGTGCTGAATAGAGGGGAACTAGTACTTCATGCGATTTGGAAACTATACTTCTGTTAATGCAGCCTAATATAGCATTTGCCTTTTTTGCAGCCACATCACACTGTTGGCTCATATTCAAAAAGATGTTTGGGCCCATTGGCCCAATGCCAGCCCACACTGCCCAGAAAAAGAGCATGGCCAAAAAAGTGAGAGGAGATGGTGAATGTAATCACCAGGGACGTAGAGTTTAGGGCTCCCCATAATCTGGAACCAGCCCTGTCTAGAAGAGATTAGCAGCAGCACCCCTTGTCTCATTTCATGGCAAAATTGTTCCCACAGGTTAGTGAAAGAGTACCACAAAGAACCTTTGATGATGGGTGTGTGGGTGCGTTTATGAGTTGTATGTCTTATTAATCCAAGGAGTATTGATCAGGTTCTGCAGTCAAATTAGTGTGATACAACCTCTAGCTAATTTCTAAGAAAGAAGGTATAGGAGAGCAGTACCTACTGCCCTAAAAGCCCTTGCTCCTGAATGTGGGAGGGCAAACTGTTGGTAGCCAGTGGTGTGGGAAAAGGCATCCTGTACATCCTCAGAGGACCTCACATATTCCAGGACTCTGGGGCATGGACCTTGTGTTGAAAATAGAATCTGGTGAGGCCTGGGAAGACTCTGTTTCAGTAAGAAAACACATGGCTAACAGTAGCAAATGTCTAAATCTAGAAAGATAGAAATTGGCAAGTTCCTGCTTGCCTGAAAGTTACACCCAGTAATATTGATTGATTTGATTTATATCCCGCCCTTCCTCCCAGCAGGAGCCTGGATGCAACAGGACACGAGTATGCAACAAAAGAAGTACATTTATTTATTTATTTTCCTCACAACAAATCTGTGAGGTAGGTAAAGCTGAGAGAGCACAGCTGCTCCATTGCTAGTATGATGATTAGATTCTGGGTCCAAGTCCATAAGTGCTACAACATACTTTTAAGTTGAACTGTGCCATTCTTACCCTGATAATATAATTCACTAATAGGCAAAAAAACCTCACGGTTTAAGAATGTACCTGTAGCCCACAGATATTTCTATCAAACTTTAAAAAGCAGGGAAATTGGGCAGCTATAGTGAATGCACCAGGGGAGCAGGAGACCTGACCTCCTCTCTGAGATATTGGACTGCCCTACAAATTTGTCAAAATGCAAACACCATTTGGGTTGGTCTTTCATAGTCCAATCCACTTGCTGTGTAGCTTGGAAGAACTTGGTAACATGCCTCTGAGCATATGGTGAGTGGTGGCAATACCTGCCATCTCCAAAGATGGAGAATTATATTTTTGTATGTTTCTTGGTGTTCTGACTTTGCTTCTTTCCTGTGTTACTAATGTTTCTACGGAGAATCTAAACTAGAAAATTTTATTTCCCTCATTATTCATCCTAGAAATCTGTGTCAAATTTATTTTTATTAATTTCAAAGCCTTTTTATTGGTCAATGTCATATGATGGTGAAGACAGCCTTTTGTATTTCTAATTGTTTGTTATGTTCTATTTCTATTTTGAGTGCATTAACAGTTGAATCTGAAATTGCAGTTCGATGTAAAATCAGACTGATTACAATATGTTGCTACTTCAGCAATGACTCTAGCTGTTGGAAAAAAGAGGATGCATGTTTTCAGCCTGCTATGTTTAAACCACTTCATTTAAGGCAAGGTGGGCACGGTCAATTAAAAACATAGAGCACACCTAGCATTTTGCTAGAATATATTTCACCTCCCACTGTTTTATCTTGTGTAAATTGAGACACTGCTGAGGTCCACTGGAGACTATTCTGCAAAAGTCAGTGTCATTATTCCACAATTATGTTTGGAGTTTTTTTAGTACAAATTTTGCAAAGTGTTGCTGTACTTGACATATTCACAGAAACAGAAATAAAATAAAATGATTTCCTATAGGAAACATCACTAAAATTGCAAAGGAAATCAGACGTATTTAAGGTGACCATCTGAACTATATCAACTGTCTTAATAATGTTGCTTCCTCCCTGCTAAAGCAAGATCAGCACAGCACATGTCTTCTTTCTACTTGGGCTGATTGTAGGTGTTGCCACCACTCAACATATGCTCAGAGGCACGTTACCAAATTCTTCCAAGCTACACAGCAAGTGGATTGGACTGTGAAAGACCAACCCAAATGGTGTTTGCATTTTGACCAATTTGTAGGGCAGTCCAATATCTCAGACAGGAGGTCAGGTCTCCTGCTCCCCTGGTGCATTGTCTATAGTTGCCCAATTTCCCTGCTTTTTAAAGATTGATGGAAATATATGTGGGCTATAGGTATATTCTTAAACCGCAAGGTTTTTTGCCTATTAGTGAATTTCCCTGCTTTTCAATCTGGGAGGTAAAAAATGGGATCCTGTGCAAGTTTGCTGAGAATGGAATGATCATTTGCATGCTTATTGAGTTCAGTGGGCTTTACTTCCCTGCAATCATGCTTGGAACAGGTGAAACTGACCACAGGGGATGGGGAGGGGGGGAGGAGGAAGAGGAGGAGAAAAGAGAGGAAAGGCAGAGGGGAGGACTGGGATGGGAGCAGGCAGGAGGGGGAGGACAGATTTGATCATTTGCATGTATTTATTGAGTTCAGCGTGATTCAGAATGATTCTGTGTCTTTAAGAGAACAGAAAATTCAGCCAAGTACAGGTTTTCTTGCAACACCGTAATGGGAAAAACCACAAGGTGAAATTTTCCCTTCCCCCTGCACAACTTTTAAAGATACAGAATATCTCTTGGAGGCTAGGCCTGGCAACCCTAGTTTGATCATTTGCATACTTTTTGAGTTCAATGGGATTTATTTCTGTGCAGTCATGTTTGAAAATGGAAATGGACTGCCTTCAAGCTGACCGAACTTATGGTGACCCTTTGAATAGGGTTTTCATGGTAAATGGTATTAGATGGTGTTACCATTGCCTTCCTCTGAGGCTGAGAGGCAGTGACTGGCCCAAGGTCACCCAGTCAGCTTCATGGCTGTGTGGGGATTTGAACCTTGGTCTCCCAGGTCGTAGTCCAACACTGTCCCAGGGGAGGGGGGAGGGGGAGGGGAGAGGGGGAGGGGGAGGAGATTGGGTAGGTGGGCAGAGAGGAAGCCCATTTCCTTTCCAAAAGGAAAACATTGTGAACAGTATCACTGCTTTTCAGCATTCCCCCACCTTTTTATTCTACAGCAGGCACATGTAGCCTCCTACCCAAATTTAAGCCAAAGCTGTTGCTGGCCACATCCACACCAGACCTTTATCTCACTTTGGACAGTCATGGCTTCTCTCAAAGAATCCTGGGAAGTGAAGGGTGCTGAGAGTTGCTAGGAGATGCCCTGTTCCCCTCACAGACCTTCAATCAGAGTGGCTGACTGTTAAACCAGTCTGGCCACTAGAACTCTGTCAGTGGAATAGGAGTCTCCTCTCAGCACCCTTCACAAACTACACTCCTCAGGATTCTCTGAGGGAGGCCAAGACTGTCTCAAGTGAAATCAAATCTGGTGTGGGTGTGGCCCTCTGATTAGCCAAGCCCAGCAGCTGTGAGGCTTTTAGAACACTGACAGTTGGTTCTTACTGAACATGCCCCATGTTATCATAGGGTTCCAGCCAAAATTTCTTAATTAAAAATCAGCCAGGCATTTTTTTTTAACTTTTAAACTGCAGAAGATGAAGGTCAGAGTATGGGGCAAGGTCAGTGTTAGGATTACAGGTACTCTGTGAACATGGCTGATTTTTAATGAATTTCAACAGATTAGGAGAACTCTCAGAGAAAAAAGTTGAAAAGGGCTTTGGCGTCTTTTTCTCTCTTTTTAGACTTTGAACTCTATTCTCTCTGACTGTTTTGTGTATCGCCATGAAAATTGAGAGCGTTGTTAAGCAAGCGTTTCTGAGTTCAGGACTATACGTTTTGTAAGGTTTTGTTTTGAAATGAGCTTATGGGAAGCATCAGAATGGCATGGGGAGTATTTTCAATTTAACATTGCAGAATGTGAAAAATCTACTCTGGCTATAGTAAATATAGCCACTCTCGTAGCTTTATAAAATGGCTCTCACCCAGGGGTTGCAATCTTGTGTTTAGGGAATAGGATCAGGGAATAGGGATTCAACCAGTGCTGGATGGGGTCGCACTCCCCCTGAAGTCTCAGGTTTGCAGTTTGGGTGTACTCCTGGACTCAGCTTTGAATTTGGAGGCCCAGATTGCTGCTGTATCCAGGAGCACATTTGCCCAATTAAAACTGGTGTGCCAGCTGCACCCGTTCCTGGAGCTACCTGATCTGACTAGGGTGATGCATGCCTTGGTTTCATCCCGCTTAGACTAGTGTAACGCGCTCTACGTGGGGCTGCCTTTGAAGACTGTTTGGAAACTTAAATTGGTACAAAGAGCTGCAGCCAGAGTGCTAACCGGGGCTGGTTACAGGGACCATACAACTCCCCTGTTACAACAGCTCCACTGGCTGCCAATTTGTTTCCGGTCATAATTCAAAGTGCTGGTTTTGACCTACAAAGCCCTATACGGCTCAGGTCCAGACTATTTGACAGATCGTATCTCCCTACATGAACCTGTCCGGGATTTGAGATCTTCAGGTGAGGCCCTTCTTGTGTTCCCCACACCTTTGCAAGCACATATGACGTGGACACGAGATAGGGCCTTTTCGGTGGCCGCCCCTAGGCTGTGGAACTCCCTTCCGAGTGAGGTGCGATCAGCTCCCTCCTTGCCATCTTTCCGGCAACAAGTAAAGACTGTTTTATTTCAACGGGCATTTGGGATAGAGAACGACCAGGATTAAGTGTCATAGGTTTGGTGATTACATTATATGATTTTATTATTTTAAATTGTCCACTGTTTTTAACCTATATTTTATGGTTTTAATTTTTCTCATAGTTTAATTCTTTTTTAATAATATACTCTGTATGTTTTAATGGTGTTGTTTTTAGTTGTAAGCCGCTCTGAGTCCTATTGGAAAAAGGGTGGGGTAGAAATAAAGTTTATTATTATTATTACTATTATTATTATTACTTGGGAATTATAAGAGAATGGGATCCAAGTATTGCACAGTATTGGTATGTGGATTCTTGATCTTCATTGTTACCAAAATTGCTGTCTACATATAACTATTTGTTTAGTTAGTTAGTTCCCCCATTTCTAGATTACTTTTAGCAAGGAAGAGAAAAAAATTCCTAATAAAATCAACAATACAATATAACAATAAAATGCATATATAGTATAGAATTAGACAAGCAGCAAGAAAATAATCAGAAGTTAGGAATTAGATGCCATCAATACTTAGACATGTTGCAAAGAATTTGCCTGGTGAAAGCAGTCTGTAGTCTGGGTGTCACTAGAGGCTACCAGAGAGAAGACCCAAAATCTAGCAAACCTACTCATTTGAGAATGTAGAGGTATCTGAAGCAGATTCTAACACGGAATATATACAAATGCTAGCAGAACATTTTGGGTCCTACTCTGAGTCTTTTCTTACACTTAGACGTTCATCGCTGAGCCCTTAATGGGTGATGGCAGAATGGGCAATTGCTTAATAGTGACAGAAGTAGCTACAATTGATACAGAAAGCTGTTTTACCAGGTCAGATTATTCATCCATTTAGCCCTGTACAGTCTGTTATGACTGGCAAAAGTTCTTGAGGCTCTCAGGCAGAGGTCTTTCACATTACCTGAGCCCTTTAACGAGATATTTGTAGAGAATGAATGTGGGACTCCTTATATGTATGTGAATGAAGTATGTGTTTTACACTGACGTATGCTTCCTCCTCAATAAAAACCACTTTTCAATGCATCTCTTAAAACACGAACATTAATTAACTAATTAATTAATATAATTAATAACTAGTATTTCTAAATTTGAACTTCAGAATTATACACAATTATGAGATTCTTTTAAAAAAATCCTGAAATCTTTATCAGTTTGAAAATACTTGCCTCTTGTTCTTCTGTCTTGTTCATTTTTCCTGCCACCTCATTTGGCTGAATCCTCACCTGTTTTCAACCCAAGGACCCACCTCCAAGACGAATCTTCATGTACCTTAAGAGAATCTCAGCAACCTACCTCCACTGTCACAGGCAGTATACATCTGAATACCAGTCACTGGAAACTGCAGGAGAGGAGAGTGCTGATTCAGGTCCTGCTTCCATGCTTCCCATAGACATCTGCTTGGCTACTGTGAGAACAGTGCTGGATTAGATGGGCCACTGCCCTGATCCAGCAGACTCTTCTTGTGTTTTTATATGTTCTTATGATAACATTTAAAAGCCTCACACAATTTTGTTTCCTGTCAACCAACCTAGTAGCACTCCACATAACTTACTAACTAGAATATAAGAGAGTTGCCTGCTGCTAAGGTCTACAAGTCCTAACCTACCTGAGATAAGCTTTTAAGTGTCTCAGGCAGAAGTGTTTCTCTTCTATCAGAGAGCCTTTTAATGGAAGTAAAGATGCCAGCATGAACTTAGCATTAAACATGCAAAGTATGTGCTGTACCGCTGAGATTTAGCTCTCCCATCTTTAGTTTGTTGATTTAGAAATATTCCATAAACTAAAGTACTTGTTTATATTACTCTATACCCTCTGTTGATTTCATAGTCACAGTGGGGGATATTCAATACTAGTCCTACTCAGAGTAGACCACTGAAGTTTATAGACATGACTAACTTAGGATCATTCAGCTCAGACTAATAAGGGCATTGTGTGCTAGGAATCAAATTCAGTAATAATCCAGGAGTTAAATTCTGGAGGAAGGAAGCCAATAGAAAACCTGGTTTACTATTAACAGAGATGCTTGAGGGGTCACAGTGAACTAGACCAAACTCCAGTTTTGGAGAAAAGGTAAAAAAGAAGTGGTCCACAAACATATAGTTCCATATAATACATAATACCTAGCTACTAAAAATGTCAGCCTAGATTACAAAAAATTAGCCTTAGCCTTTAAAAGCATGCCCAGTGTAGACTTCAGTTTTCCTAGACTAAAAAGGTTAGGTTTACATTAAAAGTTTGTAGGTGAAAAAGGACTGAGCTGAAAGCTTAGCTTTCAGATCAGTGTAAAACCAGTCAAAAAGAAGTCCAGCTTATGAAGATAGAGTGCAAGTTATTACTTAAAACTGCAGGGCATCTTGCACTTTCAAAAGTGTGTTCAGCTCAGTAAAAAAAGGGGGCGGGAGGATCAGACAAGTTAAGTTATATGAATTGAAAGTATTAAATAGGAATCTTTCTCCATGAAGGAAGGAAGGAAAAATTCCCCCTGGGAATTAACCCCCTGTCGACTCATCACCCATTATCCACTTAAACAATGCTCATTGTTTACTCCACATTGCCATGGACGAAACTGCCCTCTCTCCAGCCCCTAATCAAATTCTTCCAGGAATTTGAGCCACACTCCTTTACCTTCATTGGCTGTAGTAGCAGCTGGGAAGAACCAGCTAGGCATATAAATTTAGGACAGCCTAGTTAGGGAGCCTGCTCCATGAACTAGAGGGAGCCCTAGCTGATGAAGTGTCCCTGCCCCGGCGACAAAGCATCAGAGTGAGTTTAGTAACAGGGCAGGGAGGCCAGGGTACACCATGCTGGCTGGCTGTTCTCTGACCAGAACAAAAGTTTTAAGTAAATTAATTCAATAAACTACAAAAACAATTATGCAGGTAGGAAGCCATTGGGGTGTGTGAGCTTTCCAGTGTTTGCACTGTCTGTCACATGTATGACTATCTTCCTATTGGACCAAAGTTATGGGTGTGCCCTCAGTGCAATGATCTCCTGGCTCTCTGGGAACAAATTTGTTTTCTTGAAGCGAAGGCGGCTGACTTGGAGAAGCTGAAAGAGGCAGAGAGGTTAGTGGATGAGGCCTTTGGGGATATTATAACCGTGTCCCAGTCCCAGGATGATAGCTTCCCTGCTATCATGAGAAATGAGGGCCTTGGAGAAGGATAGCATCACTCTGAGGAAGAGGGAAACAATCCCTTAGAAGGGGCCCATTCCTTGGGGGATGAGCAGATATCCGCTTGTGCCAAGGATACTTCTCTGGGGGGTGGAGGCAGCCTAGTAGTGGGTGATTCGGTCATTAGAACATAGATAATGGGGTGTGTGATGGTCATGGAGACCACATGGTGATTTGCTTGCCTGGCTCGAAGGTTACAGATGTTGGCCATCACCTAGATAGCCTGGTACTGGACAGGAGTCCATGGCTGTGGTGCATCGTGGCACCAATGACATGGGGAAATGTAGTCATGAGGTCCTGGAAGCAAAACTTAGGTTGCTAGGTAGGATGATGAAAGCCAAGACCTCCATGATAGCTTTCTCTGAAAACCTACCAGGTCCATGTACAGGGCCAACTAGACAGGCACAGCACTGTAGTCTCAATGCGTGAATGTGACAATAGTGTTGGGAGGAGACATTTGGATTTGTTAGGTACTTGAAAAACATTTTGGAACAAGCCAAGCCTGTACAAAATGATTGGTTCCACAAACTGGAATGGAACCAGACTGCTGGCACTTAAAATCAAAAAGGTGCCAGAGCAGATTTTGAACTGATGAGGGGGAAAAGCTAATAGGAGCTGAGGAGGGTCCCATTCAGAACAAATCTCCCCCCCCCTTCTGGGATAAAAAATGATGAAAGTTTAAATGGGGTAGGCCCAGAACTAGGCAATGTGAGTGCAGGGGTACAAGATAGCAATTCAGAGAGTCCAAAGTATGACAGACCAAAACAAAAGGGCCAAAGACACTTGAAGATAAACACTGTATGAAAGTGCTTATATACTAATGCTAGAAAGCTCTGAGCCAAGATGTAAGAACTGGAGTGCTCAGTCTTAGAGGGCAGCATTGATAAAGTGAGCATAATGGAAACTGGGTGGAACAGAGCAAACCAATGGAACACAGTTATTCCTGGTTATAAACTACATTGAAAGGACAGGGAAGGACATATTGGAGATGGTGGTGTTCTATACTGTACATGAAAGAGGGCATTGAATCAAGCAAGCTAGAAACCCCAAAAGAGGCATACTGCACAGAATAATTGTGCATGGTGATAACAGGCCCAAAGAGTGATTTAGTACTGGGGATGATCAGGGACCTCTTGAGACCAAAAATGAAACTGAGGAAGCATCCAAACTAGAACATTTTGTAGTAATGAGTGACTTCGTAACATAGACTGCCTACATTTGTGTTCAAGTCATGACAAAGAGGTAAAATTCCTAGATATTGTAAATGACTGTACTCTAGAACAGTTGGCCGTGGAACCCACCAAAGGGGTAGTGACCCTGGATTTATGGCACCCAGGACCTGGTGCGAGATGTAAGTGTTGTCAAACTGATTGGCAGCAGTCACCATAGTGCTATTAAATTCAGAGCTTGGAAAAGTTACTTTTTTGAACTACAACTCCCATCAGCCCCAGCCAGCACATGCTGGGTGGGGCTGATGGGAGTTGTAGTTCAAAAAAGTAACTTTTCCAAGCTCAGATTAAATTAAACATGCATGTAAGTGGCCAATTGCCAAGAAAATCCAACACGGTTACATTTGACTTCAAAATAGGAAACTTCCCCAAAATGAGGAGATAGATAAAAAGGAAGTTTAAAGGCAAAGACAAGAGGATCAAATCATTCCAAAATGCTTGGAAGCTGTTTACAAAGGCAATATGAGAAGCTCCACTGGAGTGTATACCACAGATCAGGAAAGATACCACCAGTGCCAAGAGCATGCCTAAGTGGTTAATGAGCAGAGTCAAAGATGCTGATAGAGGCAAGAAGGCTTCCTTCAAAACTTGAAAGTCTTGTCCAGATGAGGAGAATAAAAAGGAACACAAACTTTGGCAAAAGAAATGTAAGCAGACAATAATGGATACTAAAAAAGAAAAGAGGAACAGATTGCTAAAAACATAAAAACCAACAATAATATTTAAATATATTCAAAGCAGGGGACCATCTAGGGAGGCAGTTGAACCCTTGGATGACAAGAGAGTCAAAGGTATGCTAAAGCAGGATGAGATTGCAGAGAACCTAAATGATTTCTTTGTATCTGTCATCACAGTGGAGATACAGGGCAGACCCCTGTGCCTGAACTAACTTTTGCAGGAAGGGAGTTTGAGGAACTGAGATAAATAGTGGCGATGAGAGATGAAGTTCTAGGTTTAATAGACAAAACAAAAACTGACAAATTGCCAGGTCTGGTTGGCATCCGTCCAATAGTTCTCAAAGAACTCAAATGTGAAATTGTTGATCTTCTAACAAAAATATATAACTTGTCACTCAGATCCACCTCCACACCTGAGGACTGGAAAGTGGCCAAAGTCACACCAATCTTTATAAAGGGAACAGGGGTGGGTGGGATCCTGGAAATTACAGGCAGCTCAGTTTAACATCTGTCCTGGGAAAAGTGGTGAAAAGTAACCAAGCATATGCTGAAGCAGAACAGCATGGCTTCTGCAAGAGTGAGTCCTGTCTCACTAACCTATTAGAGTTCTTTGAGAGTGGCAACAAGCATAAAGATAGAGGTGATCCAGTAGACATAGTGTACTTGGACATTCAAAAACTTTCAACAAGGTACCTCACCAAAGACTCCTGAGTAAGCTTAGCAGTCATGGAATAAGAAGAGAGGTCCTCTTGTGGATCAGGAATTGGTTAAATAGCAGGAAGTAGAGAGTAGGAATAAATGTACAGGTTGAAGCATTTGGGGCTTTTTAGTTTAGAGAAAAGGTGAGTAAGAGCTGATGTGATACAACTGTATAAAATTATGCATGACATGGACTAGAACTCATGGACTAGAACTTTCATCTGATGAAGCTGAAAATTGGAGAATTCAGGACAGACAAAAAAGTATTTCTTCACACAGCACACTGGGAAGAAGGGCCTTCTGTTGGAGTGACTTCCATAGTTTAACATTATTGTTGTTGTTATAAAAGAAGGCAGTGATGGTCACAAACTTGGATAGCTTTATAGGAGGAATTAGACACATTCATGGAAAATAAGTCTATCAGTGGCTACCAGCCATGATGACTATGCTCTGCCTCCATAGTTGGAGAATGTATGTCTCCATAGTCAGAGGCAGTATCCCTCCAAATACCAGTTGCTGGAAGCCACAGGAGGGGAGAGTGCTCTTGCAATCAGGTCTTACTTGTGGGTTTCCTATGGGCATCAGGTTGGCTACTGTGAGAACAGGATGCTAGACTAGATCTGCCACTGGCCTGATCCAGCAGGCTATGCTTATGTTCTTAGGACTTAGTAGAATACAACCCAGTACTTTTTAAACTATGTATACATGTTGCTTTTATGAATGTGAAATGCATTTGTACCTGCTTGGAGAATAAACTGCCAAGTGCACTTATTTTGATTGGCACAATAGTGTCTAATTTACTTAAGAAACTGATCTAACCGCTTTGCTAATCTATAGTGAATGTTAACACTCTTAACACTTTAGTGTTCATTGTGGTTAGGGCTGCCTGCTCTCAACCCAGAGATCTTGCTTGTCCCTGTAAGGACTTTGAAGCAGCAAGAAAATATGCAGGTATTGTTCTCCCCTCTGTAATCCACTTTGTACTCTATCATCTACCTTACCCTTTTCCCTTTTATCGAACAAAATGAAGCTCTTCTTGCTATAGGCGAGTGGGGAGGAAGATGGTTGATGAAGTGATTTCTACAACAGAGAGGAAGCTGCACCAGCTGTAGCATTTCTTACTGCCTTGGGGATTTGAATGGGACGTGCATGATCTTTGGATTCACAGCTGCTGAAGACTAGTTGTGGCCTTAAAGCAGTGCTGGCCCTACTGTTATGCACAGTGAAACTTGTCTTAGGCAGCTGATAATGGGGGGAAAGGGGACACATGAGTGGCAGCAAGGCGCTAGAAGACACACCTGTGTATTGTGGCCTGCCCTGCACCACCTAAGCTAGCCTGTTGGCCTCAGGTGCGGTAGAGAATACTGTCCCATCAGCAGGATTGAAGTAAAATTCAACTGCCGATCCCAGTCAGCTTCTGTACAAGGAATGGGGGAAGAGCACAATCTTGTCCTTTAACTCAGACAGCCAAATGTCTCAGGATGGTCGTGCCCTAGAGAATCATAACACCTGAATATAAAATATGCATTTTGAATTCATGATGACAAGTTAATATTTCAAAAAATCTTCAGTGGTTCCCTATACTAGTTACTGTCTCCCACTAGAGAAGTACCACTAGAGAAGTACCACTAATCTAGGAATAGAGACTGGCCATCATTCTTTGCTGTTTATATTGACCAGGTCAAGTCTCAGTCTTCTATTGTGATTTTATTTCCAATGCCTATTCTCATAACCATATTCATAGCACTATGGAAAGGCTACATAGCTTCAGCATCCCATAAGCTACCATTTGTTTTATTCTAAACTTTCCCTAATTTTTCCATAACCAGGGAGTCGGGCATCTCAATCTGATAGATTCAGCACTAATCCTGATAACTAATAGTAGTAGCAGTAGAAGAACAGCTGTCTTGGAAATTAAACTTGTGAGCAAGGAAAGGGAGGTGACTATGAGATACACACAAACACACACACAAGAGAATTTGGATTTCAAGCTTCAGGGAAGAATTGGCTTTATATCTGGGTAGGGATCTCTCGGCGCAGTGTGTGTGCTCAGCAGCCATGCAAGCAGCACCTTTAATGCAAACAGGATGTTCTTCTGTAACTTGTACATCTCCTGGGTTTGGGAGGATTAAGAGAAACACTTATTACACTTAATTGTCTCCAGTGCTGCACTTGGTGCTAGATGCCTCACTTTATGGTTTAATAAGCTTCACGTTGATATAAACTGAATGACAATTAACATTAGTGCAGGTTGAGTTTGTATTTAATGTGACTCACAGGTTTGCACTCCATATGCTTGCACTTTGTGGTTTCATTTCACATATCAGCACCTCCTTATTAGAACAGCTCCTGGCGTTAGGAATAAATCAATGCTTTCCCCCCAAACAGCGAAGAGATCATGCATCCTGACATCAGTGCAGTCCCTTCAGAGAAAAAGGCTAACTGCATAGCTGTCCAAGGAGAACCAGAAGGGCAAAGTTTAATTCCCTGTTAGTGGCAGAATGGACCCATGCAGAACTCATTAAAAAATGGGCCCATGCAGAACTCATGAAAGGCAGTTCTGGAGGAGAAGCACGAGTATGTAGTTTTTTTACTGTTTAAGACAGAAATCATGTAATAGTTTCTTGCAACACAGAACACGTTTTTTAAATACTTGCACCTCTGATTGTAATCAGAGAAGAGTGAGAATTGCCCAGTTTATGTAAATATTATCAGATAATATATTTAATTTTATAAAGTAGATGTTATGTTATTTAGAGATGATCTTGCAAGGTTCTTTTCCTTCAGTAGCTATGGAGCAAGATTGTCGCCAGCTATTCCTATCACTGCTGCAGCACAAAAGAGGTCAAACTTCATCTGTCAGGATAGATGCTGTGCTGGGTTTTTTTTATAGGATAGGCTCCAGTACTGGAAAATAGATAGGTAGATTAGATATGGATGGGTAGACAAACAGATCTACAACATTCATTGCACCAATCATTAGCCTAAGATGGTTTGCATGAGGATAAATAAAAAAGTATAAAAAGAAACCATTAAAAAAGAGCTAGGACAGCAGTTAGAACACCAATGGGGTACCTCAGGCCTGGGACCAAATGCAGCCCTCTAGGACTATCTACCTGGCCCTCTAGGACTCTCCCCAGGCCACATCCTCTTCCAAGCCTCACCCTTCTCCAGCCTGGCTTTGCCTTGAGTGTTTTTGCCTGGGTGGAATTTGTCCTTGAACTCTGATAATGTTTCTTGCTTGCCAGAATGGAGGATAGAGAGGGATGTGTGAGTGAGAAGAAACTAGCCTACTGTAGAAGACTAAAATTCACATTTGTTCCTCTGCCCCCCAAAAGATTGCCCAGAAAGCAATGAGGCCCCTGAGCTGAAAAAGGTTCCCTATCCTTGAGCTAGAAAAATTTGCAGATTCCTGCCAAGAGTTGAAGGTCAAAAGACAATCCAATTCCTAAATCCAATCCTGTCCCAACTCAGCATAGACTTACTGGATACATGTAGTCAATGGACTGAAACTGTCACTTCATTTCCCCTGGGGAACTTTAAGGAAGGTAGTGTGATGTTCCTATATTAGTGTAAATAGGGTAAGTGCTGGTTGTATAGGAGATACATGGTAAGTAGAATGAAAGAGGAAGGGGGAGTGAATGGGCAGTAGAATGCTGGATGATTGGCTGAATGTTTAAAATGGCTGACAGTATAAAAGGAAGAATGTCAGGTAAATCTGGGTGGATGTGAAGTGGATGTGAGTGGGTTTTAGAGAGTTGTTTGTCAGGAGAGCGTGGAGAAGGAGGGGGGTGGAGTTCGGATTAGTATTAGATAAAACCATATGCTTATGTGCCTTATGAAGAAATCTTGTTAATCTTGTTCTCTGTGTTATTTAATAAATACTTAATTTGGTTTACCAGAGGCCTGATCCTTGGCTGGGGTTTCACAGACCAGAAGGGAGGGTGAGGTAAATAACCAAGGCTGAAGAGTGGCAAATGGTGGCAGCGGGTGAAGGGAAGAATATAACACCACAAGTATTCAGAGCAAACCAGAATTATAAGCAGTCTGAGTAAATCAAAGGGATTGGGACAGCTTAAGCACGCAGTCACAGAGGTAACCTAATTGAGGGAGACTCAGGCAGAGTCTCTAGGAATACTGGTTATAGGACGTGACTGGTGGTGCTGCCTAGCAGGGGGATCTGTTGAGATCTATGCTAGAGCGGAGAGGGAAACCATAAAAAAGGACAGTCCGGACTGGTGGAGTCCCTGGTGGTGCCTAGAGACAGGCAGTAACCACGAGCAGGTAGGAACCTGACAGGGAGAGCCAGGGAAGGGCGTCACAGGTAGTTTTATGAGGAACGCTGACAACATTCAAAGAACCCTCACTTTACAGCAGTCATGAGTGTATAAAATGGATAAGCTCAATATGAGTTGTAGTGTAGACACGAATCTGCTGCAGTTCTTATTGAAGCAACATCACTAGACTACATTAGGCATTTTTACTCAAGCTGCCTTTATTTATTTATTTATTAGATTTATATTCCGCTCTTACTCCCAGTAGGAGCCCAGGGCAGCAATTCCCTGTTAGTTTGAGACCAAGTGCAATAAAAAGCAGACAACAGTCTTAGAGGATAGCCCAGGGGAAATGAATCTGAAGAAGGCATCCTCCACAATGATGTAACCAGGAATGTTGCAAAGTGCTGGTCTAGCCATCTTACTCCAGGCAAGCTCTATTCCAGCTGGTGGCAATTAAGTGAAGAATGCCAGCTAAGATTGGAGGAACTGAAAAGTTGAAACAGAAACTCAGTGAAGAGACAGCTAAAGGCAGCAGACAGGCCTTACAGAAGAGAAACAGCAAAAAGGCTGTCCACTTCATTTAAGTCTGATCAGGCAGGAGTCTTGAGGGGGAGGCAGAGGACTAGACTAAGGTTTCTGTTCTGATCCTAATAAAAAAGAAGTGAAAACAGGCTTGTATCAAATAAGTGAAAATATAACAATATTTTGGACCTATGTATGGGTAGGAAAAAAGCAGGGCTGAATCAGCTGGAACATTTGGGAAAGATATCCTTGCTACCATAAGTTAGGGAAACTGTGAGTGAGCCTTTTAAGTAAGTATATGATATGTGAAGAATCTCTTTTAATAATCCCAAGGTTTTGTGCTTTGGAAAACTACACCTCGAAAGACAGATATAAGAAGTATGGGGCTGCGTTCCTTGTGAATGCAATAAAATAATTTTGAAGACAAATGCCCCCAGCCTGAAGTTTCTTCTGCCCCCCCCCCACTCCACAAGCCTCCACCAATTTTGGTGGTGGCAGCTAAAAAAAATTTGAAAACAGACATGACACGGGGCTGGACAGAGAGGCTTGCATGGGAAATGAGAGAGGAGGTAGGTGAAGTTGTGACATTGGATAAAGAATGGATGCAGCAAGGCTTAATTCCAAGCTAGTGGAGCAATGATTAAAGAGTCTATGACACAACCATGTAAATAGGGTGGGACTTCAGAACCAGTCAAGAGTATCCCTGAATAGATTACGCATGTAAAAAGTCAGGAACATCTTTCCATGCTAAAAAAAAAAAAATCTGGAGCCTATGGTTTGAGCTGGATTGCTTTTGACAGTGTATCTCATTTCATAGTCCATCACTGAATGAACAAACAAATAAGATAACATGCAGCATATGCTCTACCAGGCTGTGTTTGTTTTTTGTTCTTTAAGCTCAGCAAGCCCACCCCCTTAGTTCTAAATGAACTCATCCATATCATCAGAAAGGGAAGCAAGAAAAAAGGCACAAATCAAGGTCTCCAGATAAAAATTGTGGATCTGCCCCATTTGGAGGGGAAAGTCTAAAATAATTCCGAATCAGAGTGATAAATCCAGCTCCAAAACTGCCTTGCAGATCAGCTGTAATAATAAAGCTGACACTTTGGACAAGGTTTTGCTATATACTGACCTTCAATCACATTTTCTATGTAATCGTACTACATAGCCGACAGCTGATCTGCTTTAAGAAAATATACTGGCCTTACCTTGAGTGAGAACATTAATTAAATGCACCTGAACTGCTAAAATTACATAAGAAGAGCCCGCTGGATCAGGCCAGTGGCACATCTAGTCTAGTATCCTGTTCTCACAGTGGCCAACCAGATGCCTATGGGAAGCCTGCAAGCAGAACCTGAGTGCAAGAGCACTCTCCCCTCTTGCAGTTTCCAGGAACTGGTATTCAGAAGCTAGTAGCCACTGATAGCCTCTTCCTCCATAAATTTGTCTAATCCTCTTTTAAAGCCATCCACATTGGTCACTTTTAAAGCCATTACTGCCTATTGTGAAAACTAATTTCATAGCTTAAATACATGTTATGTGAAGACATGTGTTCTTTTGTCTGTGCTGTATTTCCAACATTCATAATAATAATAATAATAATAATAAATTTATTAGTCGCCCATTAAATTTATTAGTCGCCACTCTGGGCGACGTACAAGATAAAAACAATACATTAAAACGTTAACATTTAAAACCATAACAATAAAAACCTAACCCACCCCAAAAGCCTGCCTGAAGAGCCAGGTCTTCAAGGCCCGGCGGAAGCTCATCATAGAAGGGGCATAGGATGTTCATGAGTTCTAATGTTACGAAAGTTGCCCTACAGGTGTAACACCTGCGAAGGAAACAAGCATGGTTAAATATGGTGGCTATATATAATATTATGAGAATGCCACACAAATACTTGCAACATATCCTACTTCTTTTGGACTACTTCTTATGGAAATATGGATAGGAATATTCACACATGAATTATCTCATTTTAAAGGGATTCCTAGGCCTGTGTTTAAATCTAGTTTGTGAATGTATTATTTATAATTTTGAAAGTGTTTTAACAGCCCAGCCCTACAAGTTGCTACTATCAGCAGTAGCATAAACAGGAACTTGCCTGTCATAACTTAAGTGTTTTTTTAAGCCTGGAAAATGAGGTAGAACCAATACTCTATCCACACCCTAGTAATAGATAAGGCTATGTGCAAGGTTGCACTAGCTTTATTATAGAGCTAGAAATTTTTAAACAGCCAATTTAATGGCAGGAACCTCCAGGAATCTGTCTGTTTCCTGCCACCCATGCAGAGACCCTTGAATGGTGTTATGCATCACAACTGGCATGTCTGGTCCCTTCCAGCATAACTTGTTTTTTCTTCACTAGTTCTGTTTCAAGTGTGAGTCTAGCCATCCCCCAAATGCCATCAAATTTTCTTCTTTGTGGTCTTCCCTATTTCTTTTCTCCCCCTCCCCGTGTGTCACACTCTTAAAAATAAACTTAGCTGGTTCCCCACTACTAATACAGTGAAATCTTCATTAGGCAACTCTGTCTTAAGTTACTACACCAAGTATCCCCAGGGTTTGCAGTACAATTCTCTTTGACCTTTAATTAAATACAAAGAGTGTCTTTACTAGGAGAAGGACATTTGCTGGTCCCTTGAGGGATTTTTTTAAAACCAGGACCTCATGTATCTCTTTGTGCTTTCTGTGCAGAAGGATTTGGGTGTAATCATCCCCGCCCCTGCGCTGTTTTGATCCATATGGGCTATTAACACTGTGCGAGTTTCACTTTAAATTCCACATAGAAATAATACCCAAAGGCAAAAATTCAGAAGCTCAGTTAAAATAATGATTTCGGAGAGATTCACATAAACAACATGGAGTATTTATCTCATTACTCTTTTTAAGAGTACCAAATCACCTCAGTTATGATGTGGAGTTTTACAAAAAGGTGTATGTTCCAAGAATTTTCTACATGGAACTTGGCACATGTACTTGCATGTAATTAGAAACATATGGCTACTTCCAAAAGTGACTGTCAGGTGTCAGGTTCCTTCATCACAGCAGCACAAAATAACAGTAATACAACAATAATCCCGTATATTTCAGCAGGTTTTCACATCCTATTGACAAGGTATCTTTCTAGACCATCTTTGTGAGTTGGAGGCACCAGTTTTTTTGCTCTTATTTATAGGGTTGGTTCCAGAGAGTAGTAGTGAGTGACTGTCTCGGCCCCCTGGCAGACCTCCAAAGGAAGTGTCTGATTTTGCCTAATTGACTAGAATATTACTAATTTCCTGTAAATGTCCCTTCCACCAACATTCATAGGATTAGATTCTAGATGTCAAAAGAAAGTGAGACTTATTCTGCCCTAGGGGACCCAGGTCAACAGACAACACACACCACACACACACACACACACACACACACACGAAAGGTTCACACAACTAGCTTTATTTTAAATGGTAGATCTGACATGGAAAATGATTAGAAATGTGCAAAGACCATACTCAAACATTCTCAGCAAAAGCAGTCTTAACACCCAAAACAACAGCAATAATAAGATAAGTGGTATGAGGGGTACATTGCTCATCTCATGAATGAACTAATAGCACCTCTTCCACGGAAAGAAGCATTATTTTGTCCCACTCAGACCCTTCAATTTATATTATCCTTTCCTACCACAGTCTGAATTAAACTAGGTGATTATATTTAGTAAGAACAGGTGGGTCGTCATCCCCTTGTTCTGTAGAAAATCCCCAAATGTCTTTTTCCATCCCTTGACATTTTATACCATCTGGCTGGGTTTACCTGAACTTCAAAAATAAATAGAGTTATGCACACTGTTCTTAAACTTTAGATCCCCAAATGAGCCAACCATCCAAGCATATTAAAAGTGTTTCCCCTTTTCTTACTTTCAATCAAAACACCATCTTTTTTTGTGCCATTCTGCTATGACGTTTAAAACCCATGTCAAACCACACATGTCAGGCACGCACACACCTCAGCAAGAAGGAAAACAATCCTTATAGATTCAAATAAACATATCCTAGGTTCCTATACACAAAGCATGATTTTGCCCCCAGTGCTATTTAATGTTTTCATTTATTTATTTATTTATTTATTACATTTGTATAGCGCCCCATAGCCGAAGCTCTCTGGGTGGTTTACAACAATTAAAAACATATATGAAGCTGCTGGGAGCAGTCATTAGGAGATTTGGGGCAAGATGTCATCATGCTGATTATACCAAACTCTGTTTCTTTGTAATATATTTACACTTTCTTGGACTCTGACTAGTGCTTCTAAATTTGTTTTGTACACTGCTCATTTTATTTGTGATATACTTTGCACTTTGTTTTTATTTTATATAGTTTTCAGGAAATCGTACTGAAAGTTATAATCTTTTTTGTAAGTGGCTTAGAAATTTTAATTACATCAAGCAGTATAAATGTTATATGAGGATTAATGGCAGGGCAACAAGAATGGACTTTACATGCCCCAATGATTGCTAAGAGACTCATACCTTGAGCCTAGGACAAATACTGTTGGTTTGGATTATGTACCCTCCAAGCCTGTAATTCTGTATCTGAAGGAACCTGTGGAACTAGACAAACCAGTTCTAGTCAATGGGGCTTATCCAAACGGAGCGGGATAATTCACGGTTTCCATATTTGGTTTGTCATCTGATAGTCCTCACTTTGCCTTTTAGTTCGCTCTTTCCCAATTAAAAAAAAGCTTTTTTGCACCCGCACACGCAGCGTTAAGACCCCTACATTCTTTTCGCTTTTTCCAAGCTCCGCCTCTAAAACCTCCCCCTATCAACCAATTGGTCAGCAAAAAAATGATGTATGCTCCTCTCCCCCTTTGCAACGAAGCACAATATGGTTGTAAAGGAGTTCTCGCTGCGGAAGAAAAGGGAGAAGGAGGGGGTGGTCGGTTTCAGCCTGCCTCCAGAAAGTTTTGTCAATTTCATTCTACTCGCTGGGGTTTTTGCTTCAAATCATTTTGCCACGGGAAGGAAAGGGAGAAGGAGGGGGGTGACACGTTTCTTGCTTTTTTGGAGAAATAAGTGCAATGCCAGCATGTGTATCTCCTTAAATATCCATAAAGGCAGAAAAGCATACATTCGTTTAAGCGTAATATCACAAATACAAACAAGAAAGGGGCTGCTGGTCGGTTTCACGCCTGCCTCCGGAAAGCTTTGTCAATTTCATTCTACTCGCTGGGGTTTTTGTTTTAAATCATTTTGCGGTGGGAAGAAAAGGGAGAAGGGGGGGTGACATGTTTCTTGCTCTATGGTTCTAAAGTCTCTATGGTTCCAGGCGGCGGGGACACTGTAGCAAACCACTCATATGCAGGGCAGGGAATGCCCATTACTTTCAACGGGTAGAACTGGGGGCAGAAAAGCCCATGCATCTCAATGGGTAGACCTGGTGTCACAAAAGCCAATGTGTTTTAATGAGTAGATCTGGCATTTCAAAGGGTAGACCTGGCATCCGGAAAGTCTATGCATTTCAATGGGTAGACCAGGCCACCACGTCTACCCATTTGAAGCCTGCTTGCTTTCTTGTTTGTATTTGCGATATTATGCTTATGTATGCTTTTCTGCCTTTATGGAATGTATGCTTTTCTGCCATTATGGATATTTAAGGAGATACACATGCTGGCAATTGCACTTGTTTCTCCAAAAAAGCAAGAAATGTGTCACATCCCCCTCCTTCTCCCTTTCCTTCCCACAGCGAAATGATTTGAAACAAAAACCCCAGCGAGTAGAATGAAATTGACAAAGCTTTCCGGAGGCAGGCATGAAACCGACCAGCAGCCCCTTTCTCGCTTGCTGTGCATCGCAGATCTCACCCAGAGCGGCCGCCCAGTTTGCAGGCTGGCAAAAAATAAAATGCATCTGCGCAGTAGTTGCAGACACTCCCCCCAACACCCCACCATTGTGATGATTGGTTCAATTTTCCCGGGCTTATTCTCGCATATGCTCAAAAGTGAAGATACGTGATTGGCTGGAATGAGGGGAAGGGGCAAGGGGAAACGCCCAAGAACCACCCATCAGCTATAAAGTCTGCGGTATTGCATCCTACCTCCTGAAGGCACAGCGGATGATTCCCGATTTTAAACAACAAATCGCATTTTTGTCGGTATTGCAAGGAGTGGATTTAACCCTCCAAAATGCGTAACAGCTCAAGACATCATTTGGACGACCGAAAAATAATGAAAACACATAGCGGGCATGTCACACATTTTGCAGTCGTCTGGATGAGCCCCAAGTCTGTCAAGTACCCCCATTAACATTTCTGAAGATTTGGTCAAGAGCAGATTGCCAGAGCAACAAATGGCCAGGGATGCTCCTTGAGGAGGATAGCCCTCCCCGTTCCCCTGGCTAGGGCCAGGAGTTAGCCTGTGTGTTTTAGTTTTAGTCCGATGTGGAGCTGTGAGCTGTGAAGAGACTTAGAAGACTGCCTGCTTTCTCTGTCTGAATCCAATGCTATGGCTTTGGGACACCTCCCCAGAAACCTAATAGGGAACCAAGATCTGTTGGAGTGTTAATGCATCCATCTTATGATCAGGTCATATATATGTATAAATAAAACCATATATCCTAAATACACCACAGTCTCCAGTCACCTTCATTACAAGAATACTGAACCCTGGGTTAGTGCTGGAACTCTTGGGAACCTCTCACTGCTTGGAGATTTTGGTGCACCCAACAATGCAATGGTTTAATGACCTAAACACCCTTGCTACATTTGAGCGTACCTTTTATCAATACCAACCTTGTCTGGGTACATATTTGGACATTTGGATGGCATATATTGATTTATATGTGTAAACTAAATGGATGTATAGATGTTTAAATGTTCCATTAATGTGAACTGACAGGGTTTTATTTTTTCTTTATTTTTTCCTTTTATTTCCCTTAATGTAACTGCAATTAAAAATAGTTTTTAATAAGCAATATAATTTTAAATAAATAAATATCTACGTGAAACCACTGTTTGAGATCATTTAGTGATTGGGGTGTGGTGTCATCCGTATGCTGATGATACCCAAATGTGTTTTTTGTTATCTTCTCATAGTGTGGTGGGTTCTGAACAAGTGACTTGAAATCAGAGATGGACTGGATGAGGATGATGATTTACAGAGACAAGACAGTGATGATGTTTGGCGTGTGTGTTTATGGCATAGGTGTTTGACATTTTCTAGACGTTGTAACATTTCCTTTAAAGCAGTGGTAGGGAGAATCCAGCCTATGGACCTCCCCATTTCACCTGTGAGACCATTTTGGCAAGGTCAAGCCCCCCTGCTCCATACCTCATATGGCATCAGGTGTGGCTCATATAAAGTCATGGCTGGGCCAAAATTCCCCATGCACAACTCTTTCCAAGCCCCAACAATCAGCTTATAATTGGGGTTTGTGTACAACTATGTGCAGAGCTTTGAAGCTCCAACAACCAGCTGATTGTTTGTGCTTGCACAGAGCCAATTACCAGGGCCTCAAAGTACTGTACATGGTGTGCTTGTGCCTGCTCAATTTAATCTCAAACCAAGCAGGGAAAAACAGATCATCTGATGTCATCATGATGACAGATGATTGACAGGTGAGTGGGCCCAGCCCAGTTGGTGGGCCCATCCATCTGCCAAACATGGCCTGCAGGGGGTGGAGGAGATAAGGATCTGACCTGCCAGCCAGATCCAATTCCCCACCCCATCCTTAAAGGATTAGGTTCACAAATTGGGATTCCTCTTGAACTTGGAACTGTTGGATGCCTAGGTAGCGTTCTAAGGAATGTTCTTTCAGAGTTTGGTTGATGCACCCATTGGATCCTCTTTCTGGGCAGGAAAGACTGTTATGCATGCCTGATAATAATTTTTAAATGTCATGCAGTCAGATGCCTCTATAAAGTGATTGAAAACTATTGCTAGTTGGTTTCCTGGCCAAATTTGAAGCACTGATTTTGACTTTTCAAAGCCCTAAATCAGATATAGGGAACATATGGTGCTCCAGATATTGTTGGACTATGACTCCCATCATCCCTGATCATTGCCCATGCTGATTGGGGCTGATGGGCATTGTCCTGCCCAGAGTAAGACTCATGAGATGGAGACGAGACTGGAATTAATTCCTGTTTTATTAAAGTAACATTGAAGGCAATGCGTTTCATAGGCACGCTGTGCTAACTCACTACCATCCCTAACTAAGCTACTTAAGCATACTCTGCAGCGTGTAAAGAGAGTTGACTCAGCACCCAGATCTGGGGGGTGCAACCTTAAATAGGAAAGGTCTTCGCTCGTAATCTCTGACTCCTTCGCAGCCCCTCCCTCTGACCGAAGCCCTTCTCCCGGCGTCTGGCGCGGGGCAAAAGGGGGCTTGCCTCCGCTGGCTCATTGGACAGCACAGTCTCGAAAGGTGTCTGCTCAGCTTCAGGAGGCGGGGAAATGCTTGACGTGCCATGAGGGGGGCTCAGGGGGAGTGGAGTTGGTGCGTGCCAAGACATCCCCCAACGGTTCAGGGGGGGCATCTGGAGGATGAGCACGGTCTTCTTCGGCAGGAGAACTGACCGTGGGAACTGGCACAGTGTCAAACACACCTCCTCCCTTCTCATTCAGGAAAGTCTCAACACCCTCTGACTCTTCTTCCTGCCCTAACGGAATGAATGGAAGCTCATCCAGCCCCCCTCCTTGATCCTCCTGAGGGCACTGGGGCTCAACAGGCATTGAAACCCAACAACATCTGGAGAACCGCAGGTTTCCCATATCTGCCCTAAATGGAATGATGTACAATATTTCAAGAAGTGATTACTTCCCATACGATTGGAGGCTCTGTTCCATGCATTGTCACCTTCAGAAGTAAAACAGCAGCTACAAGTGACAGGACCTTCTCATTAATGGTACTCAGGCTCTTTCAGATTCAATCCGTTTAGTCCAAGTTTCCTGAAACTGTCAAAATCATGTTTTTGGTAGAGGTGAGAAGGCAGAGTAAATAGCTGGGGTTTTTTTATTCTTGCTGCATATATTTGTGTCTGTTGGCCTTGCTGCTTTGTTAGATGGATTTATATTGTTTTTTTACATTAATTTTTGTGTAAGCTGCTTTGAGGATCTTTTTTGTTGGAAGGGCAGCATATAAATGTTTCATATAAATACACATATAAATTTATTAGAACTGTTTACACACAAATACATTATTTTCATGGTGTTAGTTTCCTTAATGTTGCTTAAAGAAACAAGACTTGCACCTTAATAGAAGGACAACTTTGGCCCTGAATTCATTCATTGTTTGCAAGTGTTTAAATAAAGAGAGATCATTACAGCATTTTGAAAGAAGTGCCTTGAGAGAGATAATATTTGCAATGCATAAATAAGCTACGACAGCTGTTTCCAAGCTTTTTAAAGCTCATTTTTTCAACAGTAGATCCTGTCTAACTAGACTGTTTTATGAATGTGTTGTTTAGGTACCTCTGTCATGCGGAATCTTGCTTACTTCTGCTGTCTATCTGTGACATCTCATACTAAAAATTAATGTAGATAACCTGTTGAAGGGTTGATATATGGGGTGGAAGATCTAGCCTTAAGGCAGGGGGCTAGTTGAGATGATATTCAGGATTCTTGAACTTGAACAGGCTAGAAATCTAAATTTAATGTGCTAAGAAGTCACTGCACTGTTAATTCCCATAGATGTTTCACGCCTTGTCCCAGTTATGCATTAAATGAAATAGATTAAATTCACTCGCTTTGCCATAAAAAACACTAACCACCATCTTCATATCAACTTGGGTACATCTCTGATTATCTAGGACCCAGCTGTAATCTTTCCTTTTCCTTTTATGTTTATAGGATTTTATTCTAAGATCAAAATATATTTTTGCATTAGTTCAAATACATGTTGACATAGCTCATCTCCAAAAATCAGTCCTGATTTTCCTAATCTACAAACTTAAATTAACAATCCATATTTCCAAATAAATCTATACTACATTTTTCTCCTTCTACCATTGTTGGTTAGATTTGCTTTTTCTCTAACCACGGCGGACAGAGAAGATAACAACAAATGTGGTTCAGTGGGAGTAAGTGTAAAGTGGTGCACATTGGAGCAGGACTGGGCAGTGACTGACCAGGAACAAGATCTTGGCGTTGTGGTAGAGGAAAATGTAGTATGTAGCAGCTGTGAAAAATATAGGGGAAAGGATTGAAAATAAAACTGCTAGTGTGCCTTTATACCAATCAATGATGGAGTTGCACAGTGTGTAGTTCTCATCAACCCATCTAAAGGGGATATCAGTGAGCTAGAAAATGTGGAGAAAATAGACCAATAACAGAGAAGCTTGATAGACATTTATGAAATTATTATGCATGTTGAAGATCATAAAGCCAGAAGTTGGGACTATCCAATGAAAGTGATTGGCAATAGATTTAGAATAAACCAAATAGTACTTTTTGATGCAATGCATAATTAATTTATTGAATTAATAACTGCAAGATGTGATGATAACTAGCAGCTTAGATGGCTTTAAAGGAGATTAAGTAAAGCCATGGATCTAAGTCTATCAGAGGTGATAAGCCCTAATGGCTAAATAGAACTTCCATGCTTACCAGGAATACCAGGTTGGTGGCAAGCAACAGCTACTGCCATCGTATCTCTCTTGTGGGCTTCCTATAAACATTTAGTTGGCTACTGTGATTTAAAAAACAAATAAATCCGAGTTTCTTGTAAAACTGACCATTATCATCTTTCTTTCTCACAGGGCTGAACTAAATTGCTTTAGAAGCCATGAAAGGAACTTATCTTCTTTGTACTGAGTTGGTCTCAGTAGCTGTGGTTTATTTGGAGTTCTGAAGTGACTTTAAGTTTGTGTAACTGTGTGAGTTAGGCAGTAGGAACAGGAAGTTGCCAGAGGAGGTCAGTCCATTGGGCCTTCTAGCTCAGTATTAACTACCTACACTGACTGGCAATAGTTCTTGTTGAACCCCAGTTACTCCAAACACCTCAGAGTGAGTGGGCAGAGGAGGACAACACTTCTGAGAGCCTTGAGGGAGGGGGAGCATTAGCAACCCTTCAATCTCTCTGGATATTCACCCGGGCAGCTTAGAGCATGTTCCACCTGATAACGTCTTGCCACCTGCAAGCACGCTGCCAGAGCCGTTGGGGAGCGATCTCGCATGCGTGCCAACTCCAACCCCCCAGGATGCCCCGCTTGGACCTTCAAACGTTTCCCCGCCAACTCACTCCCCGCCCCCTGAAGTCAAGCCAGCACCTAGTGAGTCTGTACTGATGAGCAGGTGGAGGCTCGCTCCCCCTTCACCCCGCACGAGATGATGCGAGAAGCAATCCGGTCAGAGGGAGGGTCTTTGAAGGAGTCAGAGATTACGAGCAAAGACCTTTCCTACTTAAGGCAGCGCCCCTCTGATTGGGGTGCTGAGTCAACTTACTCCACACTCTGCAGAGAATGCTTAGTTAGCATAGTTAGCACCAGTAGTGAGCTAGTATAGCCAGACCTATGAAACGCACTGCTTTTGATGTAACAGTGACTCTAATAAAGCAAGAATTATTGCCAGACTTACCTCCGACTCCTGTGTCAAACTCTGGGCAGGACAGTTCTCCAGGACTTTAGGCCAGAGTCTCTCCCAACCTTACCTGAAGATGAAATCTCACATCTTCTGCATGCAAAGCAGATGCTTGATACTGAGCTACGGCTCTTCCTACATTGTAACAAGCTGTTCGTGAGCACTAGGACCATTTTGTGGGGGGAATGTGTCTTTCCCTTTCTTTCTCTTTGCCTCCACTTTATCTCACATTTCTTGCTATTCCATTGCTACAAAGTATGCTCTTCCTCTGATTAACTCTGTGGTAAAGCATGGGACTCTCCTTGAAGTTTAGGATTTCAGCTCTCTCAGGAGGCATTTTGCATCCAGATGTTCAGCTTAGACCCTCTTCTCTCTTTTGGTTTGGGAAACTTTGTTTTGGAGTTGAGAAGACGGTGTCACTGTAGATAAAATGTCTTTACCAGAAAGATAACCAGGCTGATGTACTAAATCCTGAAACAATAAATCATCCGGACATATTTTTAAAGTGAATTTAGTGCTGGTGAAAGATGTTGGATTGACAGCCTTTAGCAAGAGTGAAGTCTTGCAAGAAAACAGTGGAATCATTACATCTCACATCTGCTGATGTGTCTTAAAACATCTACCTTAGAAACCAAAGACAGAACTGTATTAATTGAAGGAGGAATCCTGAACCCACTTTTACAATTATACAGGTGGAAGCTGCAACAAAAATGTCGAAGTGTGGAGTGCTCCCTATTCATATTCCAATCACTGCATTCTGTTCTCTTCCTGGTTCAACATTCTGAGAGCACTGAACCCACTCAGTTCTTACTGGGCTTTTTGGAGTTTCTCCCCTGCCCCCTTATGGTTTTCTTACAATGCTTTTTTAAAAACTGCTGCAAACCCTTGGGATTCCCCAAGCCTCCCAGTATATCTCTCTCTTATTTCTTACATGCATTTTGGCCACCTAAGCAATAGTACTCTTTCTATGAAGATCTGAATTAGTATATCAGTTACTATTTCTGCTTTTGAATTTTAAATCTTAATCATAGATTTGTTTGCTGCTTTGGATTCCTTTGGGAGGAAGACCAGGATATAAATTAATTACATATAAACAAACAAAAATAATATATGACGATATGCACCTTGCTTCTTGCTGTTCTGTGTCCTCAAATATTCTTTTATTACATCTTTTTTCTATAACAAGTATTTAGAAAACCAGTAGTGATATTTGGGACACTTACCTGGTTCTACAAATGTACAATGTTAACTTTGGGAAGCCTCATAATTAGCTGCATTCCTAATGTGTGTGCTTGATTTGCCCAAGCTGAAAGTGCTATTCTTGTAGGAAATTTGTGAGTAAGAAACAGTCCTGAGTGCTAGCAATTTGTCCAGGATATAACCCAATAAGCTTCAAGACTGAGCAGGTATTTGAATATGAGAATGAAAAGCTCACCACCTTATTAGCTTCCAGTATGTTTACTAGCCAGAGTACTTTCTCATTCTTATCTCTCTTTCTATTTATATGGCAACCCTATATGTGAGTTCCTGTGGGCCTTTTACTGAGGTGAGACACCTCTGGGATAAAGTTATTTACTTCAGCTTATTCAGTGAGTACATATCCAAGTGTTTGGCAAGTCAGGTTTGGGTAGTCAGACCACTATTGATCATACTTGACTGATTGTTGATGCATTCATTTCTAGTGTATTGGAAAGACTTATATTCATTTATTCTGGCTAGGAATCTGGCCAAAAGATATTCCTTCTTCTGAGAGCATCCCCCTGATCCTGCATTCATTATCTTAGCAAACCCACTGTTGAAATCAGCAGGAGTTTTGTCTGAATTAAAGACTGTGAGATTTGACCATGAACTGCAGGTTAAGAACTAAATTTCCTTTTGCACATTCTGAGAAGTGTGAAATAACATCTTAAACTAGTAATTTGTTTTTAGCTCTTTTGCTAAAGGCATCTGAACTTTTCCCCTCCTCAGAGGAAAAATGCTTCAGGATTAAACCCTCTATGCACCATTTGAGCCTACAGCAAAATAATAATAATAATAAAAAAATGACTGAGTTACCGAACTTTGAAATTAGGGGTTTTTAGAATAGAAATGATGAGGTAATTCACAAATGGTACTTTTATAATTATAATTGTAAATTAACACCTTGGGTTAAAAAACTAAGGACAAAAAAATAATGTTATAAAACAGCACAGGAAAGGCCTGAAGTTCTGTAGTTCAAGAGCTGTAAATTGTTTTCTAAGATGGCTATGATTCCAAAGAGACGCATACCTCAATGCTCTAGTATTAAAGTACCGTGTTTAAACATTACTTTATTATCTGCTATGGATGTTTGAGATTAATTTTTCACAGTTTAGTTTATTAACAAGAAGTTCAATGACATTTAGAGTTTAATACAAAAAAGGATTTTTTAAAAAAAAAATAAAGATTTATTTCCCCTCTAGACACATAAGGGAAAAATTATAAACAAACATGGTTCATACAGGAAACACCAAACCAAGGCTGTGTTGCCCTGATAAGGTGTTGACATTTATAAATGTCATGTGATTAGCATGAGAAAAAGGCAATCCTTTCATAATAAGGCCTATTAAGTATTAACTAATAAATGTACAGCATAATAGCAATGAAGAGCTTGTTAGCTATAATGCCTTTAAAAAAAATAGAAGCAGACAGAAGAATGGCTATTATGTTTTAAGAACATTTTGCTTTCCAAATGCACCTTGTGAACACTGTGATTGGCTGTTTTGACTAAATTAATCCATACTACTCAAGACAGCAATGACTGATTAGAACATATATTTTATTATAGCAAGATGAGATAGGACTTGATTTATTTTAATTATTTATTTAGTATATTTATTAGGTCCACCCTACATTATAAAATGTCCAGAGGAGAATACAGTTTACAAATTCCAAAGAGCAAATTACATAAGATCAGCTAAAAACAAACAAAAACTATACACTGACATATCAGTCAGTACAGCAAAAATACTGTTGCGTGCCTCCCCCAATCTCCGAGCGGTGAGATTTCAGAGGTCCCTGCACCCATCCAGGGTTTGGTTTCCTTTGGGAAGAAGGTCAGCAGAGACTGTGGTGTCTTTATGAAACATGGTTTATTTATTTACACACATTCCAACCTGAGCTCGAGAATGGAGGGGTCCAAGGCATCAGCAGTCTAATATCCAGCTTTTCCATCTGAGTGCAGGGGCATCCTATAGCCATGATGCAGAGGGATAGCCTCTCTGTGTGCCTGCAGCCCCAGCCATTCTCTAGAACACACTAAAAAAAAAACTCTCCTAGGCTCCAGGAGGGGGGGATGCTCTCCTGAAGAGTTTCAATAACAAAAGGATCTTCCTGGCCCATTTCACCAGTTGCTGGGGCAACTAAATAGGCCCAACATCTTACCTGGCCACTCTATTTGATTAACAAAGGAGATTCATCTGGCTAGCAGAGCCAGCCCCCAGGTCATAGGATTCCAAATCAGAGGCTGGAAAGGTGACCCATAGAAATCATCCATTCCAACCCCACATGCTCATGACCCTACCCCCTTCTCTGAAAAAGGTCTGCCCCAGACCTGCAAACAAACAACAGAATAACAACTTTTCCTACAAAGAAATAACAGATACAGGTTAGCAAGACATTGAAATATAAATCATTAAAACATATTCATATTACAGTCTCATTTCCACACAAGTACAAAAAAAGTCCATCCCCTTACAGCACATCTTCAATTAAATGCTCTCTTTAGGCTTCCTCTTCTTTCTTGGAGCTCCCAGTCACAGTTCTGCATCCAACAGCTTACTCAGTTCTCATAACTCGGCAGTTGCCTGAGTTCCTGACATGTTTAAGCATGCCCTCAACCACATGCACATTTACTCCTTGCTCCCCCAAACAGTTGTACATACACCCACAATCCAACAGTCACAGAATAACAAATCTTAAACATTAAAACCTTATCGCAAAAACCTATCAACATAATTCCTAAAAAATCATTAAACAACAGCATTTCAAAAAGCAATACTACAACCGTCAGAAAAATTCCTACAGCAAATCAGTGCACAGTCCCATCAGTATACAGTCCCATCAGTCTACAGTCCCATAAGCACAACCCCCACCCCCAGACCATGCTGTTGCCAATGTGGTCCTTTGTCTTGGGACTTCATGGAGTTCCCAGTCCAAGCTGATTCCTGCTGCTGCCTGCAGGGGGTTGGGACTCCTCTCCAGGAACATATTTGTTTCCCCATCAGCACACGGCTGGCTGTAGCCATTTTCTTCCCACCCAATGCCCTGCAAAAAGTCTTTAAGCCAGTCCACTTGGTCTCCCGCCCCAAACTCTAAACCAAAGTTCTGCCACAAGTCTTTATCTGGGGGGATCTTCTTAAAGATTAGCTGGCCTAGCCCACCCAGGTTGGCAGAAAGAAATCTTCTCCCTCACAATCTCCAGTGTAAATCATAGGCCCAAACAGAGGCAGGTAACCCTCCCAGTGTCTCTTGCCCTCCAAACTCACAGGGCGCTGGGTGCCTCTCACTGCTGCAATTTGCCCAAGGACTGCACACATCATAGGAGCTGCATCCCACCCTATAAGGCCATTATGGGGCACCAAAGGGACGAAGTCTATTGGGTATCTTATCTCACCCATCTCTCCAGGTGCTGGGAGCTCCTCTTGGACTTGAACTCCCTTCTCAGGGTTCTCCTGCTGCACCTTTTCTTGCACAGCCATTTCTCCAGTTGCTGGCAGCTGCTGTCCAGCCTCTCGGTCACCTTTCTCCAATGCTTTTTCTTCCTCCTGCACTACTTCTTCAACAGCAGGCACACAGGGAGCAGAGAAATCTATCAGTAGCATCACTTCTCCAGCCTGTATTCCTCTTTCTTCCGAGGCCTCTTCCTCTTCATCTTCCAGCCTGTCCTCCTTCAACTCTTGGGGCTTCACTTCCAGCTTCCTGCTGTTCCCCCCCCCGGCAGGCTCCTGGACAATCAAAGCTTCTTCCTCCTCCGCTACTGACTGCAATTCTTCACAGTCCAAACCCTCCAGCTGCCCATCCACTTTCTGGATCTCTTTAGCCACCCCAGTCTGGGTGCTCTGCAGCTAGACCTCTGGGTCCCCCTCGACCCCTTGTAGCTGATCAGGCAGGGCTCTCATCTCCTCACATGGGATCTCCTTTTCCTCTTCAAAGGTACTTCCCAATATCTCCCTCATTCTTTGCCAGTGCTCCTGGCGGTCTCTTTGTATTTGTTCCCGTTCCTCTTGGCACTCTTTTGTCTTTGTTCCTATTCTTCTTGGCGCTCTTGTTACCTTTGCTGCCGGTCCTTCTGGTCATATTTCTCAATCAGTTCTGCTTGCTGCTGGAACATAAATTTCATCTCTTCCAGGAGGGTTGCTGTTATCCCTCCATCTTGACTCAGGCACACCTTGCTCCCAATGCTTCTCCCAGGAAACTCAATCCAACTGCTGACACCAAAGTTGTTCACCTCCCCCAATCTCCGAGTGGTGAGATTTCGGGGGTCCCTGCACCCATCCAGAGTTTGGTTTCCTATGGGAAGAAGGTAACGCCAATCTTCAAAAAGGGATCCAGAGGGGATCCCGGAAATTACAGGCCAGTTAGCTTAACTTCTGTCCCTGGAAAACTGGTAGAAAGTATTATTAAAGCTAGATTAACTAAGCACATAGAAGAACAAGCCTTGCTGAAGCAGAGCCAGCATGGCTTCTGCAAGGGAAAGTCCTGGCTCAGTAACCTATTAGAATTCTTTGAGAGTGTCAACAAGCATATAGATAGAGGTGATCCAGTGGACATAGTGTACTTAGACTTTCAAAAAGCGTTTGACAAGGTACCTCACCAAAGACTTCTGAGGAAGCTTAGCAGTCATGGAATAAGAGGAGAGGTCCTCTTGTGGATAACAAATTGGTTAAGAAGCAGAAAACAGAGAGTAGGAATAAACGGACAGTTCTCCCAATGGAGGGCTGTAGAAAGTGGAGTCCCTCAAGGATCGGTATTGGGACCTGTACTTTTCAACTTGTTCATTAATGACCTAGAATTAGGAGTGAGCAGTGAAGTGGCCAAGTTTGCTGATGACACTAAATTGTTCAGGGTTGTTAAAACAAAAAGGGATTGCGAAGAGCTCCAAAAAGACCTCTCCAAACTGAGTGAATGGGCAGAAAAATGGCAAATGCAATTCAATATAAACAAGTGTAAAATTATGCATATTGGAGCAAAAAATCTGAATTTCACATATACGCTCATGGGGTCTGAACTGGCGGTGACCGACCAGGAGAGAGACCTCGGGGTTGTAGTGGACAGCACGATGAAAATGTCGACCCAGTGTGCGGCAGCTGTGAAAAAGGCAAATTCCATGCTAGCAATAATTAGGAAAGGTATTGAAAATAAAACAGCCGATATCATAATGCCGTTGTATAAATCTATGGTGCAGCCGCATTTGGAATACTGTGTACAGTTCTGGTCGCCTCATCTCAAAAAGGATATTCTAGAGTTGGAAAAGGTTCAGAAGAGGGCAACCAGAATGATCAAGGGGATGGAGCGACTCCCTTACGAGGAAAGGTTGCAGCATTTGGGGCTTTTTAGTTTAGAGAAAAGGCGGGTCAGAGGAGACATGATAGAAGTGTATAAAATTATGCATGGCATTGAGAAAGTGGATAGAGAAAAGTTCTTCTCCCTCTCTCATAATACTAGAACTCGTGGACATTCAAAGAAGCTGAATGTTGGAAGATTCAGGACAGACAAAAGGAAGTACTTCTTTACTCAGCGCATAGTTAAACTATGGAATTTGCTCCCACAAGATGCAGTAATGGCCACCAGCTTGGACGGCTTTAAAAGAAGATTAGACAAATTCATGGAGGACAGGGCTATCAATGGCTACTAGCCATGATGGCTGTGCTGTGCCACCCTAGTCAGAGGCAGCATGCTTCTGAAAACCAGTTGCCGGAAGCCTCGGGAGGGGAGAGTGTTCTTGCACTCGGGTCCTGCTTGCGGGCTTCCCCCAGGCACCTGGTTGGCCACTGTGAGAACAGGATGCTGGACTAGATGGGCCACTGGCCTGATCCAGCAGGCTCTTCTTATGTTCTTATGTTCTTATGTTCTTAAGGTCAGCAGAGACTGCGGTGTCTTTATGAAATATGATTTATTTATTTACACACATTCCAACCTGAGCTCGAGAATGGAGGGGTTCAAGGCATCAGCAGTCTAATATCCAGCTTTTCCATCTGGGTGCAGGGGCATCCTATAGCCATGATGCAGAGGGATAGCCTCTCTGTGTGCCTGTAGCCCCAGCCATTCTCTAGAACACACTCTAAGCTACAAGCACCAAAAACTCTCCTAGGCTCCAGGAGGAGGGGGGAATGCTCTCCTGAAGAGTTTCAATAACAAAAGGATCTTCCTGGCCCATTTCACCAGTTGCCGGGGCAACTTAACAGGCCCATCATCTTACCTGGCCACTCTATTTGATTAACAAAGGAGATTCATCTGGCTAGCAGAGCCAGCTCCCAGGGCATAGGATTCCAAATCAGAGGCTGGAAAGGTGACCCATAGAAATCATCCATTCCAACCCCCGCATGCTCATAACAATACAATGATTAAGCTACAAAACAAATCTAAAAATGGATGTTTAAGGGTAGGATTGCCACCTGCCCCAGTTTAAATCAGCATGGCAAACATTTTCTTTCTGTTGTTGAAATCGGCATAATTGGTAGGAATGGGGAGTTGTGCATTTCCTTATTTCAACAAGTTTTTAACACTACAGGACAGATGTTTAAGGATAGGGTACAGTCCTATTTAGGAGAGTGTGGGGAAATATTGTTTTCAGAACCAAAGGACCTGGTTCCAATTGCCAGTTTCCCTGGGTGTAGGGAGCAGATTGTACGCTTCAGTGTGGCATAGTGGTTGGAGCGTTGGACTACAACCTGGGAGACCAGGGTTCAAATCCCCACACAGCCATGAAGCTCACTGGGTGATCTTGGGCCAGTCATTGCCTCTCAGCCTCAGAGGAAGGCAATGGTAAACCCCCTCTGAATACCGCTTACCATGAAAACTCTATTCATAGGGTCGCCCTACGTCAGGATCGACTTGACGGCAGTCCATTTCCATTTTCAGGGAGCAGATGGAAAGCATGCACTTATTTGCCACCAGCAGGGCACCAAGGGCCTGGGAGATAGGCACCCTCTTCCTCCCAGGATGAATGGGCCTCATCTATTGAGCAGAGAATAAATTGCTAGAGAGGGCTTGCTTCCCTCTCCCTGCAAGAAAGAAAGAACATTCATTTAGCTCCAATTGCCAGTTGCTCTGTGAGTACAGAACCACAAGGAAACATGCTCTTACCCATCCATCAGCCACAAGCAATCAGGACTACTGAGTTGTGTGTGTCTTTGAGTCTTGGGTTTTGTTTTTATTTTATCATATGATGCTGCTTGCATGCTGCTTTGGGAATCATTTGATTGAAAGGCAGGGTATAAATATTTGAAATAAATGCAGTAGAAGTGTGGGTTGTTGAAGTTATTAAGTTATACTGAACACCTTTAACAGAGTAGAATATATTGCATGGATTATAGTATCTCACATGCAAAAACCTAGAGATATCTGTATATAGATATGTTTTCCTTAGAAGCAGCTGTGAGTGTACAAACAAAACCTGCTCAGCACCATAGATTTCAGTACAGCTTAACAGAGCAATTCAAACTCCCTTTGTGACAGACTGAGGAGGGGCTTGTATTGGGTGGAGGAGTTCCTCTGCCAGTTCTGTTAGCTGCTACAGAAGAATGACAGCAGCATCACTCCGCTGGTGTGAAGTTCCCCTTTCCACTCACCAATCAGGTAGGCAGAAGTGCTGACGCAGGGTTTTCACCAGCGGCAGCTCTGGAACAGCTCTGAAACAGGTCTTTCACAAGGCAGGGCTGAGCCAGCCTGGGATCTGTTATATCCCAAGTTGACTCTGCTGCCATCATGTGATGGCATCTAACCATCAGGGCCTGATCCCTGCTCCAGGCTGGCACAGTGATCAGCCTGCCTCCCATCTTTGTCCTGGCTACCATGTGTGTCAGGGATGCAGATGGACCTCTTGCTCCACAAAGTCCGGCTGGGCTGGGGGGAGTTTGGATTGCTTCCTAGCCACAGTGAGATGGACCATTGGCCTGATCCAGCGGGCTATTCTTATGTTCCTTAACTATCACAAACACCTTTTCTGTCATTGTAGGAGAAGAAAACAGGGAAGTCTTTTCAAAATGAGTTCATTCAGCAAAGATCATCCCCAGGCAAAGTATGAGAGATGTAAACTTTCATGCCAGTTCCCATTCTAGGCAATATGTCTCCTCCAATTGTAATTTCTCTTGTACCTTCCGTACCATTTGTGTACTGCTTATTTTGCTCATCATGGCCCCTTCTTCCTGACTCCCGTAGGCATCTTGCCTCCCTGCTGTAGTCATGGTAATCTCTTTTCTGCTTCTCCTATCCCTGATTACTGCCTTTTTGCTCTCTGTCATATAGGTTCATAACACACTCTTAGACTACCTGTTGTACAATGCAAGTTGTTTAGCAAACTGCTTGTTGCTGATGACATTCCCTTGCAGTTGGTGGTGTACGATCACTTTTTGTCATGGAAATGATCTTGTGTGCATCATGGTGTCCTCTGTCCCCTTGGATAGAAACTTATTTCCACATACAGATTCACCCTCTTCACAGACAATACCTGCAGTTTGCCTATCAGGGCTGGCATTTTCAATACTCCCATTCCGTGGCCGGTACTTACCAGGCGAAGGGGCGAGTTTGCAGCCGCAGCCGATGCAGCAAGGGGGCGGGGTGGCTGAAGGCCATTTAAGGCCGCCCTGCCAGCTTCCCACCATCCATTTGAATTTTGGCGGCAGCAGCTTCGGCGAGCAGCTTTGGCGGCGCAGCACAGCTCCTTTTTGCGGCACACATGGGCTTCCATTGGCTTTGCTTTGGGCAGGCCTGGTGTTCGGTGGCGATCCCCCCAGCCTCCTCGGGAGATGGAGAGGCAGCGGCGGCGAGGCTGGGCACAGCGAGGCTTGGTGGTGGCATCAAGGCTTGCGTGGCAGCAGGGCACCTTTGGGGGTGACAGGCGGTCCAGAGGCCTGGAGTTCAGGGCTACACGGCCTGGGGGCAGGGTACGGGCCACTTTTGGGGCCAATGTGCCTCATCTGCTCAGAGTTTCAGGGCTCCAAGGGGCGGTGATGCGGGTTGGACCCCGTACACATCTTCAGGATGTGGCTAGAGCTGGGGGCTGGCACAGGGCAGTCCCGGGCTCAGGCAGGGTTTGGTCGCCCGATAGCTGCAAACAGACTTTGCCTGGATCACCAGAATGCTCCCACACTTAATTTTCCCTTCTGCAGGTTCATTATTCAATTGATTCTGTTTAATAAAGTGGCCCATGATTTAACCCAAGGAATGGTGTCTGTGTTTTTATTTTGGCAATAGGCTGCAAAGGGCCCTTCCCTTAGGACTCTCCTCAGCCCCAAGGGTGTTCATTAAGGTGATAGTGGCAGTTGTAACACATCTGAGACAACAGGCTATCCATGTATTTCCTTATCTGGATGACCTACCCATTTGGCTAGAGTCTTTCTATTAGGGATGATATGTCGTGGAGACCACCATGAGATGCCTTTGTCAGCATGGTTTTCTAATCAACAAGTCAAAAAGCCAGCTGGTGCCCTCACAGGAGGTGGTTTGTCTGGGGGCACAGATCAACACCCAGAAGTTCAGTAGGCACTGCTCCCACACCAACAGAAGATTGTTCAGCTGTCACTTCCAGGTGCTGGTGGGGAAGTGAGTGAGATCCTCTCTTCATTGATGGCCAGGGATATTCTTTTTGGGAACAGTGGCAGGTTCAAGTCATTATGGATGCAAACCTGCCAGGGCTGGGATGCACACTCAAGGGACCAGTTGGTAGTCATCAGAAGAGGTGAAGCAACCAACAAATTGGCTGGAGCTATGTGTGATCAGACTGACTTTCCTATCTCTGGTCCATCACAGGCATGTGCTGGTCTGTATGGTATGTAAGAGCCATAGTTGTTATCAGAGCTTGGAAAACTTACATTTTTGAACTACAACTCCCATCAGCCCCAGCCAGCATGGGCACTGGATTGGGCTGGTGGGAGTTGTGGTTCAAAAAAGAAACTTTTCCAAGCTCTGGTTATGACTTGCAAATAGGTATTCCAATGATTACTCATGTAAACACTTCTGACAGGAGCTGGTAACCACTGATGATGCACTTACCGCTAGAACACATGCTTGCAGAATTCAGTCTTTGTGAATTCCAATATGAAATTACCTGATTTTACTTCTTCACGCAGCACATAATTAAACTATGGAATTTGCTCCCACAAGAGGCAGTGATGGCCACCAACTTGGATGGCTTTAAAAGAAGATTATACAAATTCATGAAGGATAAGGCTATCAGTGGCTACTAGCCATTATGGCTGCGGTCTGCCACCATAGTCAGAGGCATTATGCTTCTGAAAACCAGTTGTCAAAAGCTGCAGGAGGGGAGAATGCTCTTGCACTCAGGTCCTTCTTGCAGGCTTCCCATGGGCATCTGGTTGGCCACTGTGAGGACAGGATGCTGGAGTAGATGGGCCACTGGACTGATTCTGTAGTCTCTTCTTATGTTCTTATGTTCTGCACCTGCACTGGAATTTGATTATTCAGTATAGATCTCAAATATATATATAAAATATATTTAAAATGCATATTTTTGACAGAAAAGATGTTTAGAAATGCATATTTAAATGCAGATTCTGTGCAGTTTTTAAAAAAACAAAATTCACCAATTCACACAGGAGCAACATGAAACTGAATACTGGATGAATATATATGAAAGTGACATGGACTGCAAATAGACTGATACACCTGTTCCTGGAATTCATGTTCATGAACTGAGGTCTGAGACATAAAATGTGCCCTTTACCACCTACAATACAGCTTGCATTCATATCATCGCCGTTGCTCAAGCAAAAATAGAATCACTATGAAATTAATTATATTTTTAATATAAAAAGGCAAAATAAATACATGCATGTTCTTCCCAATTGGAAACAATAACAAATATGTGCTAAGCACCAGCAGTCTGTTTCTAAGAGGCAATTGCAAATAATGATGGGAACTTTAAAGGAGGAGTGAAAATATCCCTCTGCAGCTTATGAATAAGAGATAAACCTTGTTCAGGTAATCATAGGTTGCAGTTAGGCAGTGAAGGCTAGTAGCCTCTCAATACTAAAAAAAATTAAAAGTGCTGATGCAAAGAAAAAGAAAAAAACATAAAAACCTTCCCCAATCTCTTCCCAGAGAATTTTTTTCCAGGTTCATAAACCAGGTTATTAACCATCATTATAAGTCAATAAGAGAAACACTTCAGTATAGTGTTTTTCAAAGGACAATTCCAAAATGTTTTGTTGGCTTCATTTTCTGACCTATTATGCTTAACTGCTGCCCCTTGTGTATCTTCCTCTCTCTTTCCTCATTAAAAAAAAATGGAGTGAGACTATCAGGGGACAACTCAATATTTGGAAAATACGTACAGGTTAAATTTAAAATGTTGTATATTTGCTACCCTGGAGCTTTTGAATCTGAGGAATGATTAAAAGGAAAGGGCATATTATGATTTACTGCATAAAAGAGGTTGTTAGACTTTACTATGCCCAATTTGCTTGGTCCTGTAGAAATCCTTAAGAGATAGCATCTATGTCATGTAGCATCAAGCTAAACATACATAGTAAAAGGCAAACAGAAGCAGAGCACTATTATGAGTACCTTCTCACAGATGGAATCAGGCCTGACTGGTTTTGTACGAAATCCATGCCATACTTATTTAGTAAGGTAGGGACTGAATAATTGGGCAGGTGGTAAATGATGTTGACACAATGATTGTGCCACATCATTTCACCACATGATTGTCCTTTGAATGTGGTTTTAGAGAATTTATGTAGCAGACTGGTAGTAGGGAAGGCTAATATTGAGCCAGCTTGTATCCAATGTCAAGCATATGTTGTTGCTATAGGAAACTTGCCTGCATCTTCAGATATACCATTGTCAAATCAGATCAATTCTAATTAACATTTACACATTATTATATTTTCCTTCCTCTGTCTGCATACTATGCCACAAATCTGTGGTGCTATCAACTTACAGTTGGGCTAAAACAATTGCTTTGCCATGCTACCAATGTCTAACAAAAATTAGTCTTGAAAATTGCATTTCATCCATCAATGGTAAAACTACTCCATTCACTTTGAAGGTCTTAGTCACTATCCTTCTCCTCCTGCAAATCTGCTGAATAATGACAGACCCTATGGAGAAACGTCTTCTCTTTCAGATATCTAGACAGATACTAAGGCTTTCCTACACAGATTGCAGGAAGGGAATTCTCAGCTTATGTTTAATGATGTACTGAGGTCCACCTTTTTCTTCTCAGAAATACAAGTCTCAGTGACTTGTAGCATTTATTTCAAATTAGAGCAAGGCATAGGGAGAAGGAAGAGAGGAAGAATGTCTTTGCCCCTTTCCTTCTCTTTGAAGCTGAGAAGTAAAAAAAAATATGGGTGGCAATAGAGACTTTCCTTGTTTCTTTCTCCTCTTTGCACTTGCTACCAACACTGATCTGGAACACTACCATCGTTTTAGCTTAGTAAGTGGGGATAGGAGGGTATGAGGATTCAGGGGTGTGTGTGAATTTGGCTTTTTTTGGAAATAAGCTGATATACTATGTCATTGGGGACAGGGGCAGGGAATAGGCTGTGCTTCTTTCCAAGGAACTCCAACATGAGCCAGAAGAGACTTAGCCACCATATGAAGCTGCCTTGCACCAGATCGTGGCACTGATGTCACTAGCTTAGTGTTTTCTACTCGTGCCCTCCATATGTTATTAAATTACAACCCCATCACACCTGATCATTGGCCATGCAGGGTGAGCTGATGGGAGGGCACCAGGTCTATTCCAACTGGATAGCAGAGGACTTTCATATCACCTGTTACTTGATCCTTTAAACTGAAGACGCTAGTGATTGAGCTAGTGATTGCATCTTTCACATGCAAAGCATGATCTACCACTGGGCAGTGCCCCCCTTACTACTTAATCTGGAGGAAGTAAGGTGATATGTTTTACTTGGTCCAAAAGTAAAGTAAGAACTTATCTAGTAGTGCTATCTTATATGTGTATACTCAGAGGTAAGCCCCATTGAGTTCAGTGGGGCTTACTTCCAGGTCACTATGTATAGGACTGCAGCCTAAACTGTCATGGACTCTCATTTAAACTTCCCTGAAATCATGGCTTGTGAGTGCTACTAAAATAGAATTAGGTAAGAATCACATGGACGAGACAAAAGGTTCATCTAGTCCAGAATCCAGTTTCTAACAGTAGATAACAAGATGCCTCTTTGAAGCAAGCAGGGCATGAATGCAAGAGCCCATCTCAGTTATGTGAACCAGTGCATGATGTTCAGGGGTATACTGCTTCTACACATGGGTGCTCCTTTCAGTTCTCATGGTTAACAGCTAACACCCATGAGGCCTATCTTCCATTTCAAGTCCCGACATCCTGGAAGCACAATACTTTGAGTCACTCAAGACTCTTCAGCTACAATAGTATATGCACATATCTGGGAGTAAGTCTCACTGAACTTAATGGGACTTACTTCTGAGTAGATACACTGTTCTTCATGTTGTGGGTATAATGAGGCACGGGAGATGCTGTTAAACCTACCTTTGATATTTATCCAGCTCTTCAATATCTGGGATGGATGAAGTGACTTTACTTACACTTTATGTAAACAAACATAACATAAAATAAAAGATTCTTTAGCAGAGAGATTTTCACTAACAAAATAAAAGCTTTAAGGGTCCTTTTTTGTCCAAAATAAAGCAAGCAACAACAGCACAATCTCCTTGCAGCATTCATAGGGAGCAATGCTATTAATGCCATTGATGTATGCGCAAAGAAGGTGAGAGGTCCTGAACTTTAGCTCTGTATAATCCACAAGCTCTCTGGTGTGCGCATTGAATCAGTTTGTGAGCCAGCTGATATTTCCTTACTATAAAAGGAAGCAGAAGAAAATGCAGTCAGGATTTTTTTTCCTTCTAAAGAAGAACTTGGGTGGGGGAGGGGAGAGAGAACAGATTTAGCTTCATCAAAGGAAAAGTGAGTTAATACTGGAAATTGTAAGGAGGTTTTTCCTCATTTAACTCAGCTAAGCTTTTCTACGAGAAGACTCCTGCCACATAAGCAATAGATTGCATCCAAAATGACAGTCTGTTAAGAAAGATTCCTTCAGGGACAAGGCCCTAATGTGGAGGGAATGACTCAAGAGATACCCCAAATACTTTAGTAAATACTAAAAGAACTGGATATTCTAAAGATGAACTTCAGTTGTATTCAAAGCTTGTTCTTGTATGAACACTCCATTAGTTAGATAACAGGCCATAACTGTTATGCAAGAGCATATCCAAGAGATGCCAATTGGTCTAAAAAGCTTTTTTTTTTACTTTTTATACTTTCACTTTTAGGTTCAGACAACATTCCAATGGCCCAGTTTGCACATAACACTAAGCCAAATCATGGGTTAGTGAGAATGAGTGAATGTGTGGGCGCTTGGAGGGGAGGTCATGGTTGCTTTGCTCCTCTCCCAGTCATGGAACAATTGTAATATAACAATACACACACACAAATACTTTCTTGAACTGGTAAACCTTTTTAAAAGTTTATACAGCCACAGGAGTGGTTGTATACTATTGTCAGCATGGATTTTTCACATTCCGCAATGTTAAATTGAAAATACCCCCATGCCATTCTGATGCTTCCCATCAGCTCATTTCAAAACAAAACCTTACAAAACTTATAGTCTTGAACTCAGAAACGCTTGCTTAACAACCCTCTAAATTTTCATGTCAATACACAAAACACTCAGAGAGAATCGAGCATTCAAAGTGTAAAAACAGAGAGAGAAACCAGACCCCTTTTGGACTTTTTTTCTGTCAGAGTTCTCATAATTTGTTGAAATTAATTAAAAATCAGCCATGTTCACAGAGTACCTGTAATCCTATTACTGATCTCGCCCCATACTCTGACCTTCATCTTCTGCAGTTTAAAAATTTAAAAAATTCTGATTTTTAATGAAGACATTTTGCATTGAACTCAATGATAATGTCGGGCATGCTCAGTAAGAACCAACTGTCAGTGTTCTAAAGCCAGCCTCACAGCTGCTGGGCTTGCCTAATCAGGGGGCCACAGCCACACCAGACCTTTATTTCACTTTAGACAGTCATGGCTTCCCCCAAAGAATCCTGGGAAGTGTACTTTGTGAAGGGTACTGAGAGGAGACTTCTATTCCACTGACAGAGCTCCAGTGGCCAGACTGGTTTAACAGTCAGCCGCTCTGATTGAAGGTCTGTGAGGGAAACAAGGCATCTTCTAGCAACTCTCAGCACCCTTCACTAACTACACTTCCCAGAATTCTTTGGGAGAAGCTAAGGCTGTCTAAAGTGAAATAAAGGTCTGGTGTGGATGTGGCCAGGGATAGCGTTGGTTTAAGTTTGGGTGGGACGCTACATGTGCCTGCTGTAGAATAAAAAGGTGGGGGAAATGCTGAAAAGCAATGATACTGTTCACAATGTTTTCCTTTTGGAAAGCAAAGGGGCTCCCCCTCTGCCCAGTGCCCACCCATCCAATTTCCTCCTCCTCCCCTCCCCCTTCCTCCCTCCCCCTCCCCTTCCTGCTGTCCTCCTACCCTACCTGTCCCTCCCTCCCAGGACAGTTTCACCTTTCCTAAGCACGATTGCAAAGGAGTAAATCCCACTGAATTCAAAATACATGCAAACAATCAAAACTGCCCTCCCCTCCTCCTCTGTCCTATCCACTCCCTCCTGCCCCTCCCCTCCCTTCACCATCTCCCCATCCCCATCCACTTCCAATCCCCTCCTTCCCCCTCCTCCTCCTTCTCCTTCTCCTCCCCCATGGTCAGTTTTATCTATCCTAAGCATGATTGGACGGGAGTAAATCCAATTGAATCCAATAAGCATGCCCTCCCCTCCTTCTCCCTCCCATCACCTCCCTTTTGCCCCTTCCCTCCCCCCTCCTTCACCCCTTCCCTTCCAATCCCCTCCTTCCCCCTCCCACTCCTTCTGCTCCCCTCTTCACCCCTTCCTCCTCCTCTCTGTTCTCCCCTCCTCCTCCCCCATGGTCAGTTTTACCTATCCTAGCTATGATTGCACAGGAGTAAATCCCACTGAACTCAATAAGCATGAAAATGAGCAGACCTGCCTTTCCCCTTCTTCCCCTCTCCTCTCCCTTCCTCCTCCCTTCTTCCTCTCCTCTCCTCTTCCTTCTTCCTCCTCCCCTGCCCACTCCAGGCCTCCCTCCCCATGGTCAGTTTTACCTATCCTAAGCATGTTTGCACGGGAGTAAATCCCACTGAAGTCAATAAACATGCAAATGATCAAACCTGCCCTCCCCCTCCTGCCTGTTCCCATGTCACTCCTCCCCTCTCCACCCCCTGTGGTTCAGTTTCGCCTATCCTCAGCATGATTTTTATTTATTTATTTATTTATTCTTTAATTTATATCCCTCCCTTCCTCTCAGCAGGATCCTAGGGTGGCAAACAAAAGCACTAAAAACACTTTAAAACATCTTAAAACAGACCTTAAAATACATTAAAACAATACAACTTTAAAAACATTTTTTTAAAAAACCTTGAAAGACATCTTAAAAATAGGGTTAAAAACATATTGTTTAAAAAAATGTAAATCCCAATAAGTACACGACGATCAATCCATTATCAGGAAACTTGCACAGGATCCCATTTCTTACCTCCTGGATTAAAAAGCTGAGAAATTCACTAATAGGCAAAAACCCTTGTGGTTTAAGAACTTACCTATAACCAACAGTGGATTGGACTGTGAAATACCAACCCAAATTGTGTTTGCATTTTGACAAATTTGTAGGTCAGTCCAATATCTCAGAGAGGAGTTCAGGTCTCCTGCTCCCCTGGTGCATTAACTATGGAAAAATGAAAATGGACTGCCTTCAAGTCGATTCCGACTTATGGCGACCCTATGAATAGGGTTTTCATGGTAAGCGGTATTCAGAGGTGGTTTACCATTGCCTTCCTCTGAGGCTGAGAGGCAGTGACTGGCCCAAGGTCACCCAGTGAGCTTCATGGCTGTGTGGGGATTTGAACCCTGGTCTCCCAGGTCGTAGTCCAACACTCTAACCACTATGCCACTAGCTGCATAATTTCCCTGCTTTTTAAAGTTTGATATAAATATCTGTTGGCTATAGGTACGCTCTTAAACCACGAGGTTTTTTGCTTATCAGTGAATTTATCTGAAGCTCAGAAAAAGACCTGTCTATCCCAAGGGACTTTTCTGCTTCCAAAACACTTACTGATTTGGGGATTGTCAGCCTGAAAACATCTTATCCATCCTGAGGGAGAATACTAGTTTTGAAAATTCAGGATCATACAGAGTTTTAGACACCACATCGAAACTCTTCACTTGCCAGCCAGAGTATGATGTGCTGAACCAGGAGGGGCTGAGTTTTGTGCCTCCTATTTTGGAAAACATCTTCAGATCACTTGAAAATGCATGGGGGTGGATTCCAAGAGGCATTTCCAAGTGGTTTCCCCCTAAAATCCAGCAGTTGGAAATCCAGTTTCACAGCTGGAAAAAAAGTGTAGGAAATGTCCTTTCTGCTGTAAGGAAATTGCACAGACAAAGCTGCAGATCAGGACAACAATGGCTTTCCAAGAGATGAAAGATTTGTGAACTAGTAGGAAATGGGGGAGAGTTATAGATATATAACATGGAGGAGGGCATCTATGCAAAATCAAAGCAGACCAAAACATACAGGAAAAAATAAGTAACTGGGGGTGCCCACCCTGAAATCTGCTCTGGGACAGCAGAAATCATACACCCCATGAAAGGGGAGGGTGTCCTCTATGAGATCCCACTGCATCCCGCCTGGCCCAGAGCTTCTGCTGGGCACAGGGGAAGGATGAGGGCATCTATGCAGACAGAAAGGGTAGAGAATCTTCTTACTCTTACTCATTTCTCAGACCTCTTTCTGAAGTGAAGGGTCAAATCTGTAAAGAAGTTTGGAGCAGCCACATTAAAAGGGCAGGGCATTCCAGGCAGGGGGTTGCCAACCCTGCTTCGATATGGATGTCTTTGCAGAGGATCCCTAGTCAAGCTTTACCAACAGCACAATCCAAACTATATCTACTCAGAAGTAAGTCCTGTTGAGTTCGATGGGGGATTAGTCCCTTAGTACGTGTGTTTAGAATTGCAGCCTTCAGGGGCATCCATCTTTACTCCTGAATGCTCCCATCTAACATCTCCACAACACTAGGCTCCTTTCTTCCTACAGTGACCTTCTGGTGACTGGCCTGGCCTGAAGGCACTTAAACCCTTCTTGCCGAAAGCAAGTAGGCTAGATTAAATGTTCCCTACCCAGGCTCCATCTTTTAGCTAAAATGTCTAGCTTAATTTCCAGTGAGATATTCTTTTCGATTGTACGCTCCAAGCAACTGTGAATGATGCTTAATGTATCATGCTTAATGACATCACTTGGGCCCACCCCGTGACATCACTTGGGCCCACCCCTAAAATCTCAGGTTTTGGGATGCTTCTGACCTGGCAACCCTAGCCCAGTGGGACAGTTTGAAAGATACCCATTTCGGAACCAGCAGTGGCTCCGACCCAACCGTCATCTAAGGAGGCTGTGTTAGAGGGTATTTTTTAAAAAATGTTTTTAAAGATGTTTTGTTTTAATGTATTTTAAAGTCTATTTTTATGATGTTTAAAGTGTTTTTACTGCTTTTGTTTGCCGCCCTGGGCTTCTGCTGGGACGTAGGGTGGGATGTAAAGCAAATAAATAAATAAATAAATAAATAAATAAATATGGTGAGTTCCTGGAGCTATGTCCCAATGGAAGGGTGTGCCCTGGGGCTGGCCCCCATGGGGTTTTTCCTACTGGGGTTTGGGACAGGCTTGGATTGGGACAGAGACAAATAACCAGGCTGTGCCTGCACCTGTAGTAGGGAACATCCCGCAGCACCAACAGCCCCCTTTGCTTGAGCCTGTGACCAGGTATGGCAGCCTTCCATGCAACCCATGCAGATTCAGGCATGAGTGTGTAATATATGGGGGCTCCCATGCCTGCACTAATTGCCCCAGGGAGCAGCATTTTAGGGATGCGAACAGGGATCCCTCTGGCCCACAGAAGCAAGGACCTGGTGGGGCAGCTCCAGAGAAAGGGCCCCAGCCCAGTTAAGCTACCAGAGTTCATAGAATCATAGAATAGTAGAGTTGGAAGTGGCCTACAAGGCCATCAAGTCCAACCCCCGTTCAATGCAGAAATCCAAGTCAGAGCATTCCCGACAGATGGCTGTCCAGCTGCCTCTTGAATGCCCCCAGTGTTGGAGAGCCCACTACCTCTCTAGGTAATTGGCTAACAGTTAGGAAGTTTTTCCTGATGTCCAGTCGAAATCTGGCAACTTGAGCCCTTTATTCCGTGTACTGCACTCAAGAAGAGATCTTGGCCCTCCTCTGTGTGACAACCTTTCATGTACTTGAAGAGTGCTATCATATCTCCCCTCAGTCTTCTCTTCCCTAGGATAAACATGCGCTGTTCTTTCAGTCTCTCCTCATAGGGCTTTGTTTCCAGTCCCCTGATTATCTTTGTTGCCCTCTGTGAGGCGTCCTTCCCTGGCTCTCCCTGTCAGGTTCCTACCTGCTCGTGGTTACTGCCTGTCTCTAGGCACCACCAGGGACTCCACCAGTCCGGACCGCACTCTCTTATGGTTTACCTATCCGCTCTAGCACAGATCTCAACAGATCCCCCTGCTAGGCGATCACCAGTCACGTCCCAATACTAGTATTCCCAGAGACTCTGAATACTGGTATTGTTATTCTCTTCACCGCTGCCACCATTTGTTACAGTTCCCCTTCAGCCTTGGTCATTACCTTACCCTCCCTTCTGGTCTGTGAAACCCCAGCCAAGGATCAGGCCTTTGGTAAACCAAATTAAGTATTTATTACAGATAACAAAGCTAACAAGATTAACAAGATTTCTTCTTAAGGCACCTAAGCATATGGTTTTACTCAATACTAATCCGAACTCCACCTCCCTCCTTCTCCACTCTCTCCTGTCAAACAACTCTCTAAACCCCACCAAGCAACCCACTCAGTTCTCTTCTCCCCCCCAGATTCCACTCTCACTCTTCCTTTTATACATTCAGCCATTTTAAACACTCAGCCAATCATCTCGCATTCTACTGCCCATTCACTCCCCCTCCTCTTTCACTCCACTTACCATGTATCTTCTAAAACAGCAACACTTACTATATATACATTAATATAGGAACATCACACCCTCCTCCAAACCTGTTCCAGTTTGTCTGCATCCTTCTTGAAGTGCGGAGACCAAAACTGGATGTAGTACTCAAGATGAGGCCTAACCAGTGCTGAATAGAGGGGAACTAATACTTCACATGATTTGGAAACTATACTTCTGTTAATGCAGCCTATTATAGCATTTGCCTTTTTTGCAGCCACATCACACTGTTGACTCATATTCAGCTTGTGATCAACCACAATTCCAAGATCCTTCTCGCATGTCATATTGCTGAGCCAAGTATCCCCCATCTTATAACTGTGCATTTGGTTTCTTTTTCCTAAGTGTAGAACTTTGCATTGATCCCTGTTGAATTTCATTCTGTTGTTTTCAGCCCAATGCTCCAGCCTATCAAGGTCCCTTTGAATTTTGTTTCTGCCTTCCATAGTATTAGCTGTGCCCCCCAATTTTGTATCATCTGCAAATTTGATAAGCATGCTCTGTACCTCCTCATCCAAGTAGTTAATAAAAATGTTGAAGAGCACTGGCCCCAGGACCGAGCTCTGTGGTACCCCACTCATTACTTCTGCCCAGTTTGAGAAGGAACCATTGATAAGCACTCTTAGAGTGCGATTCTGGATCCACCTGTGGATCCACCTGATAGTTGTTCCATCCAGCCCACATTTAGCTAGCTTGCTAATCAGAATATTATGGGGCACTTTGTCAAAAGCTTTGCTGAAGTCGAGATATATTATGTCTACTACAGTCATCCCCGCAGTCTACAAGGGAGGTTACCCGATCAAAAAACGAGATTAGTTTGGTAGGATTTGTTCTTCGTAAATCCATGTTGGCTCCTTGTAATCACTGCATTGTTTTCAAGGTGCTTACGGATTGACTGCTTTACAATCTGCTCCAGAGTTTTTCCAGGGATTGATGTTAGGCTCACTGGTCTGTAGATCCCCATTTCCTCCTTTTTGCCCTTTTTGAAGATAGGGACAACATTAGCTCTCCTCCAGTCACCTGGCACCTCACCAGTCCTCCATGATTTCGCAAAGATAATAGACAGCAGTTCTGAGAGTTCTTCAGTCAGTTCTTTCAATACTCTAGGATGCAGTTTATCGGGCCCTGTCGATTTTAACTTATTCAAAGTGATTAGATATTCTTTCACCATTTGTCTATCAATCTCAAGCTCCAATCCTGACCTACTTCATGTTTCCCGGGAGGGTCATAGACCACTTTTGGGGAGAAGACTGAGCCAAAGTAGGAATTGAGCACTTCTGCCCTTTCTTTCTCATCTGTTATCACTTTGCTGTCCTCATCGAGTAGCTATGCTGTCTTTTGCTATGGAAGTACCTGAAGAAAGCTTTTTTGTTGCTTTTAGCATCTCTTGCTAACCTCAGCTCATTCTCAGCTTTAGCCTTCCTGACACCATCCCGGCAATTCCATGATACCTGCCTATACTCTTTCTTTGTGGTCTGGCCTTCTTTCCACTTCCTGTCTGTGTCCATTTTTGTTTTCAGTCATCTCTAAGCTTTTTGTGAAGCCACATTAGCTGCTTCTTCTGTTTTCCTCCTTTTTTCCTTGTTGGAATTGCTTGTCATTGCACTTTTAGAATTTTGTTTTTTATAAACTCCCACCCATCTTGGACTCCTTTTCTCATTTTCTCCTTTTCTCATTGGAACCATACTTACAATTGTTCTGAGTTTATTTAAATCGGCTTTCCTGAAGTCCAGGGTGTGCGTATGGTTACTCTCAGCTTTTGCTTCTGTTAAAATCAAGAATTCAAGTATGGTGTGGTCACTTTCCCCCAGAGTTCCTGTAACTGCCACTTCATCCACCAAATCTTCTCTGTTGGTTAGAATCAAGTCCAGGATAGCTGATCCTCTGGTTGCTTCCTCCACTTTCTGTAGGAGAAATTTATCTCCAACACAAGTCAGAAATTTCTTGGAGGGGCCGTGTTTGGCAGAATTTGTCTCCCAACAGATATTGGGATAATTGAAGTCCCCCATTACGACTACGTCATGCCTCCTCGAAACATTGGCAGTTTGCTTTTCAAAAGTTAAATTCTCATCTTCTCCTTGGTTGGGTGGTCGGTAGTAGACTCCAAGCACCACATTCCTTTTATTACTTGCCCCATTAATTTTAATCCAGATACTCTCGGTGGAGCTACCAAGCTCATCTTCCTGTATTTCTGTGCAGGGATATATATATATTTAACATATAGCACGACTCCACCTCCCTTTTTATTCCTTCTGTTCTTTTTGAACAAGTTATATCCTTCAATTGCTGTATTCTAGTCATGGGAGTCATCCCACCAAGTTTCAGTTATACCTATCAAGTCATAATTACCCTCCTGTATTAAGAGTTCAAGTTCGTCCTGCTTGTTTCCCATGCTCTGTGCATTAGTATACAGACATCAAAGACCATGTGATTTGTGGCTTGGCTTCCTTACTACATTTTTCTGAGGGCTGTTACTGGGCCCTATTAGAGCCAATCCCTTTGTTCCCGTTACTGTGCACAAGCCTTCATCAGTCGTTACCACCAAGTTTACATCTCCCTCCCCCTTAGGATTCAGTTTAAAGCCCTCCTGATGAACTTTTTCATGCTGTGGCCAAACACATTCTTCCCAGTCCTTGTGAGATGCAACCCATCACTTGCCAGCAGTCCATCTTCCAGGAAGCATAACCCGTGGTTCCAGAATCCAAATCTCTCACATCGGCACCACCTTCGTAGCGATTCATTCACATGGAGTATTTTTCTTTCCCTTTCTACTCCTCTTCTAAGTACTGGAAAGACGGATGAAAAAACTATCTGGCCCCCAAAGTCCTTGAGTTTCCTTCCCAGAGCTTCAAAGTCTGATGTGATTTCTTCATAGTTACATCACTTACTCAGTTTTTACCCCTTAGTTCAGGAAGCTCTGTTTTTGTTAGAGGGTTTGACAGCTGGTTTTTGAATTCGCTACTCAGGTCCTAGGTGTGTCTTTATGTCCCAGAACCTTAAGTCAGTTTTGGGCATGCAGCAGGTTGTCCAGGAGAAGATCGATAAAGAGAGGGATGCAGGTAGAGTTTTGGGCCCCTTCTCTTTGCCGCCCACCGCTTCACTCAGGGTTTCCCCACTGGGCATTGTGCCCAAGAAAACACCAGGTGAGTTCCACCTTATCCATCACTTCTCTTATTCCACAGGGCAAGTCAGTTAACAATTTTATCCCAGAAAACCTATGTTCGTTCCACTACACATCCTTTGCTTATGCAGTGCAGATGGTTAGAGGCTGTGGGGTTGGTGCCCTCATGGGAAAGTGTGATATAAAATCTGCATTCCATCCCTTCCCTGTCCAGCCAGGTGATTTTGATTTGTTGAGCTTCGCTTTTGCAAACAAATTTTATGTGGCTTGTGCACTACCCATGGGCTGCTTGATATCCTGCTCAGTTTTTGAGTGTTTCAGTTCTTTCTTGAATGGGCAGTGAGGAGATGGTCAGGTTTGCAGTCATTGGTTCATTATTTAGATGATTTTTTGTTTGGGGGTTTCTCTTTGGAGATGGGACTGCCTCCTAGAGGCAGAACTCCAGGTCCAATGAGATGCATCATGGTCATTTGGCTTTGAGGTAGTCCTCAACAACTCATGGTGCAATGGCAGCTGGCCACAGGCTTGGGTTCAGGAAGGGTTAATCCAGGATTTAACTTTCCTTGAATTTTTTCCAATATTCGTGGCTATGTATCTACAGCTGGACAGATTGTGCAATTGCACAGTTCATTTTTGGTGCGACAACCTGTCCACAGTTCATGTTATCAATTCTCTGTCATCAAAAAACTCCAGGGTCATGCACCTAGTGTGCACCTTTGTACTACATGGTCTCCTTTTTAATATTTTATTCCTCTCGCTTCATGTCCTGGGTACTGATAACAGCATTGCTCATGTTCTGTCATGGAACAAGATGGAGAGGTTTCACCAGCTGGCGCCATGGGCAAGAGCTGAGCAGGACGTGGTCCCCCCAGAGCTATGGGAGTTTGGAAGCTTGAGTTGGAGAGGGCAATAAGTCTGTCAGTTGCACCCAGCACTATGGCCAGCTACCAGAGAGCAGGTAGGGAGCTATTGATTTTCAGGGAAGTTAGGGACTATGCCCAGGAATGGCCCATCCTGGTGGAGCACCTCCTCGAGGTTTGTGTGGAGGGCAAGAGGAAGGGCCTTTCTGTCAAGACTATGCTAAGTAAGTTCTCTGGTCTTTCCTTTTTGGCCACGTCATGGGGTTTTGGGGACTTTTCTGATGACTTTCGACTCTGCAGGATGTTAAAAGGTTGGGCCCATGAACATCCTGGTACTCCGGATGCTTGTCTCCCCTTTTCCCCGGACCTATTATTTGGTCTCCAGTTACAGTGGGAGGACTTATGTTCTTTTCCCTTTGAGGCATAGTTATATCACGCGGCAGCTCTTACCTTGTTTTGGGGGGCATTCAGAATTGGGGAGGTTGTGGCTGGGTCCAGGTATGATTCAACTCTTAGAGCTCTCTTGGTCTCTGACCTCAGTTTGAAGGAAGGGCAGGCTCATATGCAGTTACGCTGGTCCAAGACTGACCAGTGGCGGAGGGGGCACCTGGTGGTGCTCTCCCTTTCTCAGTGGGTTGAACTTTGCCCATTGTTGACATTAAGGCAATTTCTGGCAGTGCAAGGCCAGCAACCAGGATATCTTTTTACACACAAGGATGGCCAGCCCCTCTCCAAGTATCAGTTTTGGGCAGTAGCTAAGGCAGTGCTCCGCAATCTGGGTTTGGACCCTTATAATTTCGGAACACATTTTTTTAGAATTGGAGCAGCTTATACGGCCACCTCAAAGGACAGGTTGCAGGCAATTGGGAGGTGGCATTCTAAGGCCTACAGGTCTTACATTAGACTATTCCCTGGAGTTCAGAAGAACAACCATTGAATTGTTATTGTTCCTGTTCTAAGTTGTTGTTGTTTGTTTTTGACAGGCTGCTGGAAGGGAGATGAGAGGGCATGCATCCTCCTCTGCAGCCATAGTATGGTGTTTTGGGCAGGCCACAAGGCAGTGAAGTCATGTTTTGGCATGCAGCTGGGGCTTAGTCAGTGGGCCTCAGTGCAGTGGCTGGGCCGCTGAGGGATGCGCTGGAATAGGCTCCTTCCTACACTGTTCCAGCTGGCCTTGGTTCGGGCTGCACTGCATTTTTTGGTCATTCACCTCGGGGGTAATGACCTTGGTTTGCTGAAGTGCAAGTCCCTTGTCTGGCAGGTTTGCAGTGACTTCCAGGCCATTGGGCAACGCTGGCTGGGAGTGCACTTGGTGTGGTCTGATATTTTGCTCCATAGATACTGGAATTGTATGGGTGACCCCAAGGGGATAAATAGGGCCCACAAAAAAGTTAATAGGCAGATCCAGCTGGCATTGTTCGACTCTGGTGCCTCTGTTATCCATCACCCAGAGATAAGACATTATTGGTTTGAACTGAATCGGCCAGCTGGTGTTCACCTGACTGATGCAGGTAATGACATCCTATTAGCAGACCTGCAAAGGGGTTTGCATGAGGTTGTGCTTGGTTGTGGGGTAAAGGGGGACTAAAAAGAGGTTTGCTCCCCTTTTGTGGCAAGGAAGTGCAGGAAAGTTTAAAAGGGGAAGGGCAGCTAGGTGACACCTTTAGACACCTTTAGGGGTGATAGGCTGTTCCGGAGGCCTGCAGCTCAGGGCTACATGGCCTGGGGACAGGATACAGGTTGCCTTTGGGGCCAACATGACTCATCTACTCAGAGTTTTAGGGCACTGGGGGGTGGTGACACATTCTCCCTACATACCCTCAGGTTGTAGTCAGGTCAGGGGTTTTGCAGATTGGCAGGCCCTTGATCCGACAGGAGTTTGGTCACTCGAATAGCTGCAAGCAGGCTTTGCCTGAGTTATCAGGAAGCTCCCACACTTAAGTCCCCCTTCTGTAGGTTCATTATTCTAATATGAATTTGGTTTAATAAAGTGGCTCGTTAGTTAACCCAACATTTGTTGTCTGTGTCTTATTTCACTCTTGGGCTGCAATGCTATTGAAATGCTTACTGTAAAGAAAAAATGCATACACCCCTCTTGGCCACCTCAAAACAATAAGTTAAGCTCAAACCCCTGCATGGATCAACATTCTAAAGGTATTTTCAATTGTTTGGAGAATGAGGCAGAAAAAAATGGAAGACCCTTTCACAGAGGAAAAAAATCTTTTGAGAAACCGGAAGACAGATTTTAGCACTGTACTAATTGGGTGTTAGAACAAATTAAACCAGAACTGTCACTAGAAGCTAAAATGATGAAACTGAGGTTATCATACTTTGGACACATCATGAGAAGACACGATTCACTAGAAAAGACAATAATGCTGGGAAAAACAGAAGGGAGTAGAAAAAGAGGGAGGCCAAACAAGAGATGGATTGATTCCATAAAGGAAGCCACAGACCTGAACTTACAAGATCTGAACAGGGTGGTTCATGACAGATGCTCTTGGAGGTCGCTGATTCATAGGGTCGCCATAAGTCATAATCGATTTGAATGCACATAACAACAACAACAACATCCATGGGTTCAGAGCAGAGCTGTAGAAGAGCAAGATGAAACTGGACTGAACAAAGTGGGGAATTCTAAATAGTTGAACAATTTGGGGATCTAAGAGGTATCCAGTTAAAGCAAAGGAGTTTCTTGATGGGGCTATCTCATAACCTTTTTTTAAAAAAGATGTTTTTAAAGCTTTAAAAAAATGTTTTTAAAGATTTCAATGTCTGTTTTTATGTTTTAAAGTGTTTTTAGTGCTTTTGTTTGCCGCCCTATGCTCCTACTGGGAGAAAGGGCAGGATATAAATCAAATAATAAATAAATAACACAAAAGAATGCTTACTTTAATGATAGTCCTGAACAGACAGGATGTTGAATTCTAATTAATTAAAGTACTCACTTATTACCAAATGTATCAATATAAATTTCCCACTCCATACTCACCAGTGTTTTTTTACCCCAGTATGGCTGGCTCATATAACACCCTTGGGATCTCTCCTCAGTTGGCGGGGCTGTGGGGATTGGGGCACCTATTACCATATGATATGGAGTTGTAAATGTATTTTTGATTTTTGGAACATGGTACTTAAGGAGATTGGACTGCACTTGGATCCTAGACTGCAGGAGATGCACTTGGACCCTAGATTGTACCTGCTCTCCATCTTTGCTGATCTTAATTTGGAATTATCTTGTAAAGTTTTAATTGTTCTTTTGCTAACCATTGCATATTTGAAGGTGGCCCAGGGTTGAAAAAATGTCTCTGCGGTTTCCTTGGACACTTGGTTCCAAAAGGCTATTTTTACTGCTGTTTCTGAAAAACTGACTCACCATCTCATGGAGGTTAAGGGTGTGGCAGTCCCACTGGACTATGCTGCCATCTGGTGACCCTTGTGACTTATATGACCAAGCAAACACATGGATGGATGGTCCCAGCAAAATATACTTTTATTTGGTGTTCCTGATGACTGGCTACACAATTACTCCCTTTAAATCTCTCTCCCTTTCTTTTCCTTCCCTTTCCTTGCCACATTTTGTGTCTTTTGCCCATAGCCCCCTCTCTGCCCCTTAGTTGCATTACCTCTGTTCTGCTTGGGTACTTCCTCATTTCCCAGCCTGCTTCCACCTATGTTAATTTATGTTGTGCATTTGTTTTGTTTGATCTGTATTGTGTGACTTTCTTAATAAAGATTTAAATTGAAAAGAAAAAATCCCACCCCATAGAGGCCAGGAGGTCACAAAGGGTCTCTAATGAATCAGAACTCAACCAGGTGACTGAAGTGTCCCTTGTGGGGAAAGGTGAAGACATTTCCAAGAAATGTAAATTTAGACTCATCCAATTACTCCTTTTTTCTTTCCCAGAGTTTATTGATAGGTGAAAATGTTTGCATTAGACATAGCAAAGGTTCTGGGGGCTAATTAGGCTTCCATTTATGTTGTGGATGATATGAAGTCTGGTCCTATGGAAGGAAATTTGGCAGGAACCACTATGGTTTCTTTATAAGGAGATATTTAGCTGGAACCGCCTAGCTTTCTCTGTTTCCTTTACAATAGCACCACGCTCATTGCTCTGAGCAAAGGCACAGGCAGAGTTTGGTCCAGATGAACCAAGCTTTTTGGTAACATCCTATTCTTGTGTTGAGTGAATGTGTGAGCATTATGTTTGTAAAAGGGCTAGTGTGTCTTGTAAATAATTATATTGTGTGAATACCATACTGAATTACCATAGTGAGGCTGCAATCCAATGCATGTCTACTCAGAACTAAGCTCTGTTGGGTTCAATGGGTCTTACTCCCAGATAAGTGTGTACTGGATTGCAGCCTAAATGTTAAACTGTAATATTGTATAAGATCCTACCAGTTTCACTAATGCTATTAAATTATCAGTGTATATACTGCAGTCAGTCCCGTGTCAAGCACATTATATTATTTATTTATTTAGTATATTTGTATACTGCTTTTCATCACCAGGTGACCTCAAAGCAGCTTCCATAGTAAGAACAAAACAATATAATAAAAACAGTTCAGAACATAATAATAATAAAAAACAACAGTATCAATAAATACCACAAAATATCACACAACAGGCTGAAATCTCAAATCAATCTGGTCTGCAAGAGAGAGAGAGAGAGAGAGAGAGAGAGAAAACAAATATACAGTAAAGTCCCATCATTGTATAACAGTCCATATCCTTCAAAGAAAGCTGTAACAGATTCTTTGGTAGCAGTGTCTTCCCCCAGTGTCCAGATAGGCTTGCTTCCATCTCCATGTCCTCGGGCTCGCTCAGCTGCTGCTCCCCAGGCTTCTGCTGCTGCTGCTGGTTCATGTCAGGCAGCAGCTGTGGCAGCTCAGGCTTGGGGGCCTGGACCTTGCCTGGAGGAGGAGGAGGCTGTTGTTGTTGTTGTTGAGCAGGCGGCCCCATACCAACATTCCATTTTATAAAAGGCCTTTTGACCCAAATGAACTCTGATTGGCAGGTGGGGCTGAGCTGTCAATTGAATAAGTGGGCTGTGGTCAGGAAAGATGCTGTTACCCCAAATTATAGGAAGACAGGCAGAATAACTTCCCAGAGCTGCATGGTCCAGATAACATTAGGAAGATAGATCCCCAACTTCAGTGAATGGGGAGCCTCAGGCCTGGGGGCAAAATGTGGCCCTCAGGGCTCTCTCTAGACCACACCCCTCACTTGCTCTGCTTTTACCTGGCTGGAATTTGTCCTTGCTGTAATAATGCCTCTTGCTAACCTGGATGTAGTGGTGTGCATGTGTAGAAGCCACTGACTTGTGTGTGGCTGGAATGTAGCCTACTGTGCCATAAGAGTCACATTTATTGGCATGCTCACAAGGGAATGTGGCCTTTGGGATGAAAATTGTTCTTTTACACACACACACACACAGAGAGAGAGAGAGAGAGAGAGAGAGAGAAGAGAGAGAGAGAGGTTGTCTGCTATGTATTTGGACCCCTCTTAAGGTATCACAACCAAATTTTGCACGATAGCTCCTGAGATCAAGGAGCAGGTTTTCGTCTAACTTTGGATACAATTGGACACCATTTTGAATTATTTGGCAAACCTGACCTTTCAAAACTTCACTGATTTTAACCACTGATTTCAAAATTGCATTTTTTCCCTTTGGTTTCTTAAAATTCTTGACCAACACCAGATACACGTCTGCTAGTAACAGATACTTTGTATGCACTAGCTGAATCTGGAAGACATGTGGTTTATCACTAGGTAGGGATCAGCCAATAGTTAGATTCTTGGCACAGTATTATCTGGAAAAGGGATTAGCAGGGTAGGAAACTTCCTTTGTAGGAAATGCCACTGTAAATGTATATTCTACTTCCATAGCTCATTTTATGCCCTAACTGATCTAAGAGCTATGCAGAGCTGGAACCACAAGCTAAGTAAAAATCATGTCATTCAGCTTCATTCACATACAAACCCAAACTCTATAGATTTTCCAGTTTTATAGTTCTTTATAAAATTCTTATAGAACTGATTTCTGATGTAGACTGCCTTAATTTCCTTTGTGGAAATAAATGATTTTTATGTCAAGCATGTTGCTTTCTAAGTCTTGTCCTTGAGAACAGATGGGTGAATGTTGCAAGTTTTCACTCTGCAGGAAACATAATATGCAAGAAAAGGATGCACAAATCCTGTATTTATGCATCACATCCACCACAGGCCAAAAAGAAAAAAATATTTTCCAGGCACTTTAAAGCACCAAATCCAGATTCCCGCAGCAGGAATTCATGGCGATAAATTATCACAGAGATACATTATACAGGGATGCATAGCAGTAATGCCTATATTTATACTGTCTGTTGCTTGCCACAGTAAAATAATATTGTTCCACCTTTTCAAAAGAAGCTCAAATGTTCCCATTGCTTGCAGCGATCGTTTGAAATTCAGAAAGAAAAATACCTTACTCCATGCAATTCCGTTCAACAGCATCAGTAGTTAGACATGATAATTAACCATTATTATGTTTTAGATTTCTCTCAACTAAAATTTGGTCAGGTCTTTCTCTTTTTGTCCTAATTATCCTATGTGAATTTTTTCACCTGCACTTCATAAGGCTCTGTAAGGTAGAAAAATATGTATTAAAAATGGAGGGTTGCCATCAATACTGGCCCAGTGTTAAACCTCTCGCCTACCCCTTTACCACCATCTCAAACACTTTGTAGAGTGTGGCATGTAAACTGTCTACCTTCCTCAAAGCGGCACTCGCTGATGTGGAGAAAAGGAGAAACAGTGTAGTAATGTCTGGCAGAGGTCAACAAATATCAGCTAGTAGCCGCAATAAATAACACCTTGGAGATATGATCTGCACTGGGAAGCTGTTTTGGCATCACCAATGACAAATATGGTACTGTGCTGTCTTTTGATTTGTCCTCTCCTTCACTGAGATGAAAAGCTCAAAATCAGCCAAATATTTATTAGTTTTAGGTCTATGTGGATGACGAGTGTGTTTCTTCTCAGATAAGACCTTTGCCATTATGAAGCTGCTGCCACCATTTGTAATACTTGTTTAGAACAAGGCCACTTCTGCATCTTACATGTCAAGCAATATTATACCACTTTTAAATAATCATAATTTCCCCCAAAGAAACCTGGGAAGTGTTTGTGTGGAAGTGTGTGGACTTGTTTATTTGTACAACTCAGCTATTTTGCACACAGACTGTACACGTTGATTGTTACATGTGAAGAACTGAATGAGTGCAGAGCTCAGCTATTTGTGTACACAGGTTGTACACTCACTGAATGTAGTGCAAGAACACCCCTCCATGCTAGAGAAGGTAAGAGGAATATTCAAAATCATGTTCTTGTTTTAGCAGTAGACCAACGCTTCATGTGCTCTGAGTACAATATTTCAGTATAAATTTAAGTGGAAACAAGAACATGAGGATATCACACCATATTGATCTTTTTATATCTGTTCTGGAGCTAGGCTGTATTTATCACTTGTAGCAAGAGATCTGTTTATTTATAAGGTGCCAGCTCACACGGTTGGTGTTGTCAAAGCTGTAAATATTAGAGAGAATATTTTAAACCTGAAGCCAGGAAGTAGGGTCTGAAAGCAGGCTTTTCCTAATACCTTTCTATTTTGAAGTTGGTTTTGTACAACTTACATCAATATTCTACTTCAGCCATTTCCTACTTTCTAATTAAGTAGACACATCTCTTTCCACAAGCACGTCTGCATGGGTTTTAAATCAGCATAAGTAAAAATAAATTTGGGCTGAGCAGAGGCTGATAAATGACACAGCTTGCTAGCAAAATATTGTACATTTTCACTTCCACCCACAGGTTCTGAGCCTGTGGAGATTCTCTGATCATGGTAATATTTATGCTTTTATGATCACACTGTTAGAAACATTCCTGAAGACACAGCAGAAATGTGCTGCAACATATTGTAGGACCTTCTGGGAACCATCTAGTTCTACCTTGCCATGCTTATAGTGTTAAGAAGTTAAACGAGCAAGTAAAGCTGCTTCTCTGGCTCATAATTACCATTATCCCCCTTTTTAAAAGAAGAATGTGGGATGAGATATTTCAAGACTACATCTGAACTTAGAAGGTATCACAGAAACAAGGTTTTTGTGTGGTGTACTTTCTATAAGGGTATGGTCTGAAGGCACATGAAACCACTATTTTGCTGAAACTAAGCAGATCTGGGTCTGGTTAATGCCTGGATGGGAGACCACCTGGGAACCACATGTATGCCACCTTGGCTTCCTTGGTGAAAGAAAGGCAGGATATAAATGCAACATAAATCAATGAATCTTAAATCAGGAGTAATGAACCAGTAGCTTATAGGACTGGTCTGATGGACCCCCAGCCCTCTGACCCTCTAGGCAGGAAGTGAAGAGCACTAGTAGATTTTCATCCTCATTATGGTGGCACTAGGCTAGGTGAAGAAATTTCAATCTCTTCAGCCAGCTGAGCTCCATGTTGAAGGTGATCATCACCCCTTTCGCCAGATAGATCATATGGTGAGTGGTGGAAAGGTGTGAAGCTCATTCAATTGTGGTGCTAGGTTGGGCAGAGAGATTGAAACAAACTACTACTTCCCACATGCTCACCATCATCTGGTGGGTAGGGGAAGATAGCAATGTTCATCTTGATCATTGTGCTAGGATGGGCAAATTGTTTGAACTTGGCTAGTGCCTTCAGGTCCATTCATTATGCATTTTATTGTTACTTACTCTGATTCTGAGTGGCCCCACAAATGTCATTGTCTGGACAACTTCCCATTTTATTTTTGACAAAGTTAAAACCAGAAAGTCAGAGATAAGTAAATAAATAAATAGCTGACCTGAGATTATTGTTGGGTTCAATACATGTTCTCTAGGAACATTGATTTGGTCTATTTTGCATTGTTCATCATTTAATTGTTTAGACTACAATCCTAGCTTCATGTACCTGGGAATAAGCCCCACTGAATTCAACAGGACTTGCTTCTGAGTAGACATGGTTAAGATTGCACAGCTAGCCAGTTTTTTTCTTTTTCCAACTATTTCCCTCCCATTTGGAACAATGGGAGGAGAAAGAGGGGAAGACCATGCCCTGGTTTGTGGCATGTCAGGCAACTGAGCCAGCTTTAGATCCTTCAGATCCAAGCTGTTTCACAGTCCCCTTCCAATACATCCCAGACACACTGCTTTCAGCCCCCTACTGATGTCAGATCTTCAGCAACTGTTGGACCAGGGTGCCAAATGTTTCTGCAGTAGCAGGTATTCCAACATTGGATTTCCCTCTCCAGTGCTGGAGCTCTGTCTCCAACAGTAGAGAAGAGATCTATCGGATGACCCCTAGGTCTCCAGGGGCCATCAGATTGCACCATCAGGCTGCAGCTCTATACACATTTAAACTAGGAGTAGGCTCCCACTGATCTTGACACAAGACTCATCATTGTTTTTGTTTTAACAGTAATACAGCTAGTAGAATTTAAAAATTTCACAGGATGGCTTCATAATATATAGAGAGAGATATAGATATAGATATAGATAGATATAGATAGATACATATTTGCAGCTGTAATACTATATCTAAGTAAAGTTGTTAAAATCTTTTGCTTATATGCTCAGCAGCGGACTGTGAGTCTATGAAGGCTGTAGCTCAATGGTAGGCAGAGCAAATGTTTTGCATGCAAAAGGTCCCAGATTCTATCCCCAGCATCTCCAGATAGAGCTGTAATGGGAGAGTGGTAAAAATATGTCGGGAACTTATCCTGTTTTAACAAATAAGCCAATAAAAATATCAGAGATGGAGGCATGGATTAATCAGCCCCCCCCGAAACTATTGTGATTCTCCCCAATACAAATCCTAGATTTTGAATGTCTAGAAGATATGTAGAAGGAGCATATCAAACCTTGGGCATGACCTTTAACCAAACCAAACTGTCATTTCCTCCCTCCACCTGAAGGGTTGATATGTTAAGAAATATAAAAAAAAAATCCAGAAACTCCAGATCTAATGGGAAATAATGTGGTCTGGCTTGAGGTAGCAACTTTGTAGAAAAGCAGGAAACAACTGTTTTTTAGTATTATGCTAGCTTTATTCAGAAACCGCAAGACAAAGAAGCAAAGTTTCTAGATATTCTAAATGACTATTCCCTAGACCAGTTGGTCATGGAACCGACCAGAGGGACGGCAACCCTAGACTTAATCCTCAGTGGGGACCGGGACCTGGTGTGAGATGTAAGTGTTGCTGAACCGATTGGGAGCAGTGACCACAGTGCTATTTAATTAAACATACATGTAACTGGCCAATTGCCAAGAAAATCCAACACGGTCACATTTGACTTCAAAAGAGGAAACTTCACAAAAATGAGGGGATTGGTAAAAAGAAAGCTGAAAAACAAAGTCCAGAGGGTCACATCACTCGAAAATGCTTGGAAGTTGTTTAAAAACACTATATTAGAAGCTCAACTGGAGTGCATACCGCAGATCAGAAAAGGTACCGCCAGGGCCAAGAAGATGCCAGCATGGTTAACGAGCAAAGTCAAGGAAGCTCTTAGAGGCAAAAAGTCTTCCTTCAGAAAATGGAAGTCTTGTCCGAATGAAGAAAATAAAAAAGAACACAAACTCTGGCAAAAGAAATGCAAGAAGACAATAAGGGATGCTAAAAAAGAACTTGAGGAGCACATTGCTAAGAACATAAAAACCAACAACAAAAAATTCTATAAATACATTCAAAGCAGGAGACCATCTAGGGAGGCGACTGGACCCTTGGATGATAAAGGAGTCAAAGGCGTACTAAAGAACGATAAGGAGATTGCAGAGAAGCTAAATGAATTCTTTGCATCTGTCTTCACAGTGGAAGATATAGGGCAGATCCCTGAACCTGAACTAACATTTGCAGGAAGGGATTCTGAGGAACTGAGACAAATAGTGGTAACGAGAGAGGAAGTTCTAGGCTTAATGGACAATATAAAAACTGACAAATCACCGGGCCTGGATGGCATCCACCCCAGAGTTCTCAAAGAACTCAAATGTGAAATTGCTGATCTGCTAACTAAAATATGTAACTTCTCCCTCGGGTCCTCCTCCGTGCCTGAGGACTGGACAGTGGCAAATGTAACGCCAATCTTCAAAAAGGGATCCAGAGGGGATCCCGGAAATTACAGGCCAGTTAGCTTAACTTCTGTCTCTGGAAAACTGGTAGAAAGTATTATTAAAGCTAGATTAACTAAGCACATAGAAGAAGAAGCCTTGCTGAAGCAGAGCCAGCATGGCTTCTGCAAGGGAAAGTCCTGTCTCAGTAACCTGTTAGAATTCTTTGAGAGTGTCAACAAGCATATAGATAGAGGTGATCCAGTGGACATAGTGTACTTAGACTTTCAAAAAGCGTTTGACAAGGTACCTCACCAAAGACTTCTGAGGAAGCTTAGCAGTCATGGAATAAGAGGAGAGGTCCTCTTGTGGATAAGGAATTGGTTAAGAAGCAGAAAGCAGAGAGTAGGAATAAATGGGCAGTTCTCCCAATGGAGGGCTGTAGAAAGTGGAGTCCCTCAAGGATCGGTATTGGGACCTGTACTTTTCAACTTGTTCATTAATGACCTAGAATTAGGAGTGAGCAGTGAAGTGGCCAAGTTTGCTGATGACACTAAATTGTTCAGGGTTGTTAAAACAAAAAGGGATTGTGAAGAGCTCCAAAAAGATCTCTCCAAACTGAGTGAATGGGCGGAAAAATGGCAAATGCAATTCAATATAAACAAGTGTAAAATTATGCATATTGGAGCAAAAAATCTTAATTTCACATATACGCTCATGGGGTCTGAACTGGCGGTGACCGACCAGGAGAGAGACCTCGGGGTTGTAGTGGACAGCACGATGAAGATGTCGACCCAGTGTGCGGCAGCTGTGAAAAAGGCAAATTCCATGCTAGCGATAATTAGGAAAGGTATTGAAAATAAAACAGCCGATATCATAATGCCGTTGTATAAATCTATGGTGCGGCCACATTTGGAATACTGTGTACAGTTCTGGTCGCCTCATCTCAAAAAGGATATTCTAGAGTTGGAAAAGGTTCAGAAGAGGGCAACCAGAATGATCAAGGGGATGGAGCGACTCCCTTACGAGGAAAGGTTGCAGCATTTGGGGCTTTTTAGTTTAGAGAAAAGGCGGGTCAGAGGAGACATGATAGAAGTGTATAAAATTATGCATGGCATTGAGAAAGTGGATAGAGAAAAGTTCTTCTCCCTCTCTCATAATACTAGAACTCGTGGACATTCAAAGAAGCTGAACGTTGGAAGATTCAGGACATAAGAACATAAGAACATAAGAAGAACCTGCTGGATCAGGCCAGTGGCCCATCTAGTCCAGCATCCTGTTCTCACAGTGGCCAACCAGGTGCCTGGGGGAGGCCCGCAAGCAGGACCTGAGTGCAAGAACACTCTCCCCTCCTGAGGCTTCCGGCAACTGGTTTTCAGAAGCATGCTGCCTCTGACTAGGGTGGCAGAGCACAGCCATCATGGCTAGTAGACATTGATAGCCCTGTCCTCCATGAATTTGTCTAATCTTCTTTTAAAGCCATCCAAGCTGGTGGCCATTACTGCATCTTGTGGGAGCAAACAAAAGGACAGACAAAAGGAAGTACTTCTTTACTCAGCGCATAGTTAAACTATGGAATTTGCTCCCACAAGATGCAGTAATGGCCACCAGCTTGGACGGCTTTAAAAGAAGATTAGACAAATTCATGGAGGACAGGGCTATCAATGGCTACTAGCCATGATGGCTGTGCTGTGCCACCCTAGTCAGAGGCAGCATGCTTCTGAAAACCAGTTGCAGGAAGCCTCGGGAGGGGAGAGTGTTCTTGCACTTGGGTCCTGCTTGCGGGCTTCCCCCAGGCACCTGGTAGGCCACTGTGAGAACAGGATGCTGGACTAAATGGGCCACTGGCCTGATCCAGCAGGCTCTTCTTATGTTCTTATGTTCTTTAAGATGAACTTTGATTGACAGCAACTGCTTGACTGCACTTTCAGGAATAGAACCTTTTTAATCTTAGTGGTTTGATGGCTTACTAGGTAAAGAAACCAATGTCATTAACCACTTTATTTAAGAATATCATTAGCACTATATCATTTCATTGGTGATCACTCGTGGCCGAGTAAGATTATCTTCCAAGATAAGGTCTTTAACAGTGGGTCCGTAAGTGACTGTGGAGGCCAATTCTGGATCCACACAGCCTCCCACAGTGTGGACATAGGTTTCCAAATGGAAGATTATTGCGATGAGTATTTGTTTGACGTGCCTTCCGCTTAGCTCGTTTGTCCCGTTTGCCCTGTATTCGTGCTTCTTCAAAGTCCATAGTACCTTTGATAATAGCCGACCTCCATTTGGGATGCTCATGGGCCAAGACTTCCCAGTTCTCAATGCTCATGTTACATTTTTTTAGATTCGCTTTAAGAACATCTTTAAACCTCTTTTCCTGTCCACTGATGTTCCGCTTTCCATCCTTAAGTTGGGAGTAAAGTAGGTGCTTTGGAAGACGGTGGTTAGGCATTCGAACAACATGGCCGGTCCAGCAAAGTTGATGTTGAAGGATCATTGTTTCAACACTGGTAGTCTTTGCTTCTTCCAAAATGCTAACATTAGTCCATCTGTCTTCCCAAGTAATTTACAGAATTTTCTGGAGGCAGCGTTGGTGGAATCTTTCAAGAAGTTGGGAGTGGCGTTTATAAATGGTCCATGTTTCACAGGCATACAGTAAGGTCGGTAGTACAATGGCTTTGTAAAAAAGCATTTTGATCTCCCTGCGAATATCCTGATCCTTGAATACTCTACTCTTCATTCATGAGAATGTGGCACTCGCAGAGCTCAGACGATGTTGAATTTCAGCATCGATGTCAGCTTTTACAGAGAGATGGCTGCCGAGATAGGGGAAGTGATCAACGTTCTCCAACGTCACACATTAAGCTGGATTGATGGTGCTACAGAGGGACTAGTTCGCACCTGTTGATGGAGCACGTTGGGTTTTTTTTATATTAATGAGAGCCTGAGCTTTCCATATGCTTCTGTGAAGACATTTAGGATAGTTTGAAGATCTTTCTCGGAATGTGCAGAGACTACATTATCATCGGCATATTGAAGTTCTACGACACAGGTTGACATTACTTTACTTTTTGCTTTCAGCCTACTGAGATTAAAAAGCTTTCCATCTGTTCGATATATGATTTCCACACCAGTAGGAAGTTTCCCTTCAATAAGGTATAGAATCATAGCAATGAAGATAGCAAAAAAGGTAGGAGCAATGATGCATCCCTGCTTTAAGCCTGATCTACCTCGGAAACGATGGCTCTGAGTGCCATTGTTATCCAAAATTGTTGCTGTCATGTTGTCATGAAGGAGTCACAAAATATTCACAAATTTATCAGGGCATCCAGTTTTCAGAAGGATGGTCCAAAGTGTGGATTGATTCACAGTGTGAAAGGCCTTTGTCAGATCAATAAACACCATATATAAAGGTCGATTCTGCTCCCAGCATTTTTCTTGAAGCTGTCGTGCAGTGAAGATCATGTCCACTGTCCCCTTGGAAGGGTGGAAACCATTTTGAGATTCGGGGAGGACATCCTCTGAGATCGGCAAGAGGCAATTTGCGAGGATCCTTCCAAGGATTTTACCTGTGGTAGCAAGAAGAGAGATACTTTGATAGTTCCTACAATCTGTTCTATCACCCTTCTTAAAAAGGATGATAATTATGGCATCCCTAAAGTCTTCCGGGATCTCCTCCCTCATCCAGTTTTTTTCAATGAGCTTATGAAGTTGTTGTGTAAATTCAGGCCCTCCTTCTTTAAAGACTTCAGCAGGAATCCCATCAGGCCCACTAACTTTGTTGTTCTTCATTTGATTGATGGCTTTACTGACTTTATCCAAATTAGGGGACACTGCAAGCTCATCTCTAATTTGTTGTTGTGGAATTTGCGAGAAGACCTCATCAGCCACATAAGAGTTACGATTAAGGAGGTCGTGGTTATGCTCTTTCCAGCTCAGTGCAATAGACTCTTAAGGGTAGTTTGCTACCATCCATTGAACGTAAGGGATTTGTACCATAATTTGTTGGTCCATAGATGGCCTTTGTGGCATTAAAAATGCCCTGTGCATCATGAGCATCTGCAAAGTGCTGGATTTCTTGATCTGTCTTTATCCACCAGGTGTTCTTAAGTTTTCTAGTTCTTCTTTGGACCTCAGCCTTTGCACTGGCATAGAAGTTTTCCTTAGCAGCACAATTAATGTCTTTCTGCCATATCTGGAAGGCTTTCCTTTTCTTGTTGATGATATGTTCAATCTCACTATCATTCTCATCAAACCAATCCTGGTGTTCCTTACCTTGGTATCCAATAGTTTGTTCACATGCTGCAATAATGGATGTCTTCAGTTTAATCCAGTGTTCCTCGACATTTTCAGGGAGTTCCATCGGTAAATGTTTCTTGAGAGTTGTTTGAAAGCAGGCTTGCTTAATAGGATCTTGAAGGGCATGGATGTTCATTTTACGCCTTGGTTTTCTTCCTTGGAGCCTACGTTGAGGAACAATATTAATGCCCATAGTGGATCGAATTAATTAGTGATCTGTCCAGCAGTCATCAGCACTTGTCATGGCCCTAGTGAGGAGTACATCATGACAATCTCTGGCATGGAGAATTACGTAATCCAGGAGATGCCAGTATTTTGACCGAGGGTGCTTCCATGATGTTTTAAATTTATTTTTCTGACAAAAGAGTGTGTTTCTAATAACAAGATTATGCTCTGCACATTTAGTTAGAAGTAGAATGCCATTCAGGTTGCTATTGCCAACTCCTTTTTTCCCAGTAGTTTCTGGCCATAAATCGAAATCAAGCCCAACTCTTGCATTGAAATCACTCAAGAGGATAATTTTATCCTGCTTAGGTATCTCTGATAAGATGGTGTCCAGCTGGTTATAGAATTTTCCCTTGATGTCTTCATCAGCATCTAATGTTGGTGCATAAGCATTTAGAATAGTTGCCTGCTGGTTTTTGGCAAGTTTTAACCGGAGAGTTGAGAGTTGTTCATTAATGCTTATAGGAACTTCTGACAAGAGCTTCACAAGATTATTGTTAACAGCAAAGCCTACTCCATGTATTTGTCGTTCTTGTTCAGGCAGTCCTTTCCAGAAGAAGGTATGACCTCCTTTTTCTTCCTTCAGTTGTCCTTCTCCTGCTCTTTGAGTTTCTTGGAGTGCTGCTATATCAATATTAAAATGTCTCAACTCCCTTGCGATGATGGCAGTACTGCGTTCAGGACGTTCACTGTCTGTATTGTCCAGCAATGTCCATATATTCCATGTTCCAAAATTCAATTGTCTTTTGCAACTGCTAAGTGGTGACCCCACTAGACGTGATAATCCAGTCAGGGAGAGAGATGAGGCAGACTATGTTTAGAGCACCTTTTCTAGCCCCCTCCCCATATGGGGTGAGCAGAGTGGATCCTGAATAGGACTGCTCAGTCTTGGATATAGCTGCCAAACTACTCAACTGCCTCGGTCCTTGAGCCAGGATGACTGAGTCTGTATCCACCGCTGATGTGCCGGTCCATGACTAGGGGCTTCTGGATTTCACAGTCCTGCCCACGTTGCCATTTGCCGATCGCCATGGGACTTTTGGTTTGGTTTGGTTTGGTTGGAAGATGCCTGTGCGTGAATTTGTTTTATCTGGGGAGATCGGTGCATGACGATCAACACACAATCTTGACAGAAAAAGGCTTTGATGCAATGGCATTGGATACCACGACGATTGGAAGTCTTTTATCTGCTGCAGCCTTCATCCGCCTTCACAGCCATTGTAACGTACACATTGTTATCCTCCACCTGTTCTGCCATTGACGACTTTCTTGGTTCGTTCTTTGGCTGGTTCCTCTCCCTTGGCCTTACCGCCATGGGTGACCCTGCTGGGAGTACATGACTCCCAACGGCATCGTTCACAGAGTTCATTGGAACACACAAGCCCACTCACCACTACAAAGTGACAATCCAGCGAGGGGATATCCTGTGCTTTATAGATTATAGCAAAGCTTTTGACTGTGTAGATCATGAAAAAATATGGAATGCTTTAAAAGAAATGGGGGTGCCACAGCATCTGATTGTCCTGATGCGCAACCTATACTCTGCACAAGAGGCTACTGTAAGGACAGAATATGGAGAAACGGATTGGTTCCCCATCGGAAAGAGTGTAAGACAGGGGTGTATGTTATCACCCTATTTATTTTATTTTATTTATTTATTATTTTATTTATACCCCGCCCTTACATCCAGCCGGAGCCCAGGGCGACAAACAGAACACTAAAAACACTTTAAAACATCATTGAAAGACCTTAAAATACATTAAAACAAAACAACATTAAATACATTAAAAAAAACTTTGAAAACATCTTTTTAAAAAAAAGGGTTAAAGACATATTAAAAGACATATTAAAGGCAATTCTAACACAGACGCAGATACGTCTCAACTCAAAAGACTTGTTGGAAGAGAAAAGTCTTGAAAAAGCACCGAAAAGATAACCAATTTTGAAAAAGAAAATACGAACTTCTGTAACTATCATAATGATAGCTGTTAAAATATTGTATTTTTTCATTGCTTTTTATTCTTAAAGTATGCATGGTTTTTGATGCAGGCTTTCATGGAACAATCCTATACATGTCTACTGAGATATAAGTCCTATAGAGATCAATAGGACTTACTCATAGATAAATCTGTTTAGGTGCAAACCTTAATATATTGAATATTTATATATGAAAATATTTGGAGGAGAGGGCTGCAACAAAAACAAGCTGCTTAAGAATATGAACTGAAATAATTCTTCCAACATGGTACACATGATTATTTATTGAGGATATCATGCATTTTAATACACAGAACTACACTCAAAATATAAACATGGGGGAAATTATTTATCAATTGGGCTTTCCAGCCTGCTGCTCCCACTGTAACATATTGTCCCCTGAAAAGCCTTTCCGTTGCTGTTATTATGTTGCTTGCTCCGTTCCATTATCCAACGTATGTTTGCAATATGATCCCTAGTGCCTTTTCCCTTTCTAAATCCATATTGGACGTCTGGCATTTCTTGCTCCATATATGGTAAGAGCTTTTGTTGTAGAATCTTGAGCGTTACTTTACTTGCATGGGATATTAAGGCAATAGTTTGATAATTACGGCATTCCCTGGGATCCCCTTTTTTTGGAATTGGGATATATATTGAATGCTTCCAGTCTGTGGGACATTGTTTAGTTTTCCATATTTCTTGACAAATTTTTGTCAAAATTTGGACTGATTCAGTCTCAGTAGCTTGTAGCAACTCTGTTGGTATGCCATCTGTTCCTGGTGCTTTGTTTCTTCCAAGTATTTTAAGAGCAGCTTTCACCTCACCTTCTACAATTTCTGGTTCTGCATCATATGGTTCCTCCATGAATCAATCTGTCATCCTGTCATCTCTTTTATAGAGTTCTTCAGTGTATTGCTTCCATCTTCCTTTTATTTCATCTCGGTCAGTCAATGTGTTCCCTTGTTGATTATTCAACATCCCTAGTCGTGGTTTAAATTTCCCTTTCATTTCTCTAAACTTTTGAAACAGGGCTCTTGTTCTTCCCTTTTTGTTGTCCTCTTCTATTTCTATACAATAATTATTGTAATAGTTCTCTTTTTCCCTGCGTACTAGTCACTGTATTGTTGTATTTAGGGTTCTGACCATGTTTCTATCCCCCTTTGCTTTTCCTTTCCTTCTCTCTTTAACCATTTTAACAGTTTCTTCCATCATCCACTGAGGTCTTTCTCTCTTTTTAACTAGAGGTATTGTCTTTTTGCATTCTTCCCTGATAATTTCTCTGACTTCATTCCATAGTTCTTCTGGTTCTCTGTCAACTAAGTTTAAAGCCTCAAATCTGTTCCTTATAGTAGGGACCCGCTTCTCAGCACCCCACTTTTTGGTGTTCTGCTAATACGGCACCAGCGGGGTGATCAGCTGGAGGGGGGCTGGAGCTCCCCACACTCCAGCTGATGGCACCGGAGGAGGAGAAAATCAGCTGTAGCTGATCTTCTCCTCTTCTGGTGAGATCAGACTCCGCCGCTTGAGCTGATCATGCTGAAGGAGGGGAAGATCAGCTGTGGAGTGCTACAGCTGATCTCCTCGGGGGCAGTCAGACTCCCTCACCCCAGCTGATCGTGCCAGAGGAGGAGAAGATCATCTGTAATATGCTACAGCTGATCTTCTCCTTCTCGGGGCGGTCAGACTCCCGCACTCCAGCTGATCACGCCAGAGGAGGGGAAGATCGGCTGTAGCACACTACAGCTGATCTTCTCCTCTTCTGGCACGATCAGACTCCTGCTCGAGCTGATCGCGCCCAAGGAGGGGAAGATCTGATCTTCTCCTCCTCTGGTGCAATCAGCGGGTTAGGCTCCAGACCCCCATGCTACAGCTAATCTGCTTTTTGGCAGTTTTCATTTTTCGTTAGGGGTCTGGAACCTAACCTGCCATATGAGTGGGGCCCTACTGCATTTGATCTTTATATTCTTCTGGGATGTTATTTAAATTGTATTTTGGCACTATGATTGCTTTGTTGTTGTTCTTTAGCTTTACTCTGATTTTCGATACGACCAGTTCATGATCTGTACCGCAGTCTACTCCTGGTCTTGTTTTTGCAGAAAGTATGTAACATCTCCATCTTCTGTTGCCAATTATATAATCAATTTGATTCCAATATTGACCATCTGGTGATGTCCACGTGTACTGTCATCTTTTCAGTTGCTCAAAAAATGTGTTTGCAAGAAACAAATGCTTCACAGAATTCAATAATAATAATAATAATAATAAATAATAAAATAAAATTTTATTTGTGAGTCGTCTATCTGGCCGAATAAACGGCCACTCTAGGTGACGTACAATATCATGATAAAATACAATATAACCAGAAATATAATAATTAAAATTAAACAGCATTAACAACATTAGAAACTGACCCATCCCCGGAGACCCCATAGGCCTGCCTGAATAGCCAGGTCTTTAAGGCCCGGCGAAAACCTGTCAGGGAGGAGGTGTGGTGAAGATCGAAAGGAAGGGAGTTCCAGAGGGTGGGGGCCACAATCAAAAATGCCCTCTCTCTGGTCCGCACCAGCCTAGCTGTTTTAACTGATGGGACCGAGAGAAGGTCTTGTGTGGCTGATCTTGTCATGCGGCATAATTGGTGATGCTGGAGGCGTTCCTTCAGATAAACTGGGCCGGAACCGTATAGGGTTTTAAAGGTCAATACCAACACCTTGAATTGGGCCCGGTAAACAACTGGTAACCAGTGTAGATCCACTAACACCGGGGTGATATGATCACGGCGACGGCTGTTCTTAATCAAGCGCGCCGCCGCATTCTGTACCAGCTGTAATTTCCGGACCGTTTTCAAGGGTAACCCCACGTACAGTGCATTACAGTAGTCTAAGCGAGAGGAGACCAGGGCATGTATCACCCGTGGGAGAAGATGTACAGGAAGGCAGGGTTGTAGCCTCCGTATCAGATGTAATTGATACCAAGCTGCCCGGCTCACTGCCGAAACCTGAGCCTCCATAGACAGCTGGGAGTCAAGAATGACCCCAAGGCTATGGACCTGGTCTTTCAGGGGTAATCTTACCCCATTAAACATCAGGTCTATATCCCCCAACCTTCTCTTGTCCCCCATGAGCAACACCTCAGTCTTATCGGGGTTCAGTTTCAGCCTATTCCTTCCCATCCATTCACTTACAGAATCCAGGCACTTGGTCATGGTATCCACAGCCAACTCTGGTGAGGACTTAAACGAGAGATAGAGCTGAGTGTCATCTGCATATTGGTGACACTGCAGCCCAAATCTCCTGATGATGGCTCCCAGCGGCTTTACATAGATATTGAATAGCATGGGGGAGAGGATAGATCCCTGTGGCACTCCGCAATTGAGAGGCCAAGGGTCTGAAACCTCATCCCCCAATGCCACCCGTTGATGTCTGTCTGAGAGATAGGAATGGAGCCATTGTAAAACAGTGCCCCCTATTCCCAGTCCCCCCAGGCGATCTAAAAGGATACCGTGGTCAACAGTATCGAAGGCCGCTGAGAGATTGAGGAGGACGAGGAAGGTATATTCTCCTCTATCCAACGCCCTCCTCATATCATCCACCAAGGCTGTTTCAGTTCCATGTCCAGTCCTGAAACCCAATTGGAATGGGTCAAGATAATCTGCTTCATCCAAGTGTGTCTGTAACTGTTTGGCCACCACGCGCTCAATCACCTTGCCCAAGAATGGCAAATTAGAGACTGGGCAAAAGTTATTTAATTCTTGGGGATCCAAGGAGGACTTTTTCAAGATGGGTTTTATTGCTGCCTCCTTGAGGGCTGTTGGCATTGCACTCTCTTCCAAGGATGCATTTACCACCGCCCTGATCCCTTCGCTCAGTCTCTCTTTACAGCTCATAATGAGCCATGAGGGGCAAGGGTCTAGCAGACAAGTGGTTGGCTTCACAGTAGAGAGCACCTTGTCCACTTCCTCAGAAGGAAGAGGCTGAAACCGATCCCATCGGACTGGAATGCTAGTGACCGCCTCTGGCTCACTTCCTGTGTCCACGGCGCACGGAATCATGCTCTTCAGTCGTTCGATTTTATCGGCAAAGTGTTTAGCAAATCTGTCTTTCTCCTGCTTCATTTCTGTCTCCTAAGCCCCATTTCCCCACAATTCCTAGTTCTTCTCTGTTCCCTACTTTTGCATTCCAGTCCCCCATGATTATCACCACATCTTCTTTTGGTGTGTGATCAATTTTCTCCTGTACTTCTGCGTAAAATCTCTCCAATTCTTCTTCTTCTGCATTTGCAGTTGGAGCATAGACTCGGATGATGGTTATGTTAATAGGTTTCCTGTTTAATCTCATTGATATCACTCTCTCAGACCTTGTGTTGTAGCTCCTAATTGCTTTTGTTACATCACTTCTCACCATTTCTTCAAAGCAACACCATTTCTTCTTAATTTCTCATTTCCTGCATAAATATTTTGTAGTTGCCTGATTGAAAATGTCCCATTCCTGTCCATTATATTTCACTCACGCCAAGTATTGTAATGTTGATATGTTCCATTTCTTGCTTGACAATTTCTAACTTTCCCTGGTTCATGCTTCTCACATTCCATGTTCCTATTGTGTGCGTGGTACAACTCCGGACTCTCCTTTTGCATCTGTACACATCAGCCTTTGGGCTTCCTTTTGTCTTTGACCCAGCTGCGTCATTAGTCACAGCGCTACTTGTCCTTGTCCTTTGTTCTTCCCCAGTACCTTGGTGAGTGCCTTCTGACCTGGGGGTCTCATTTTCCAGCACTATCTCGGGTTGCATTTTGGATTCTCTGTTCATAGGGTTTTCGTGGTAAGAGATATTCAGAGGTGGTTTACCATTGCCTTCCTCTGAGTTTGGATGCATCTTAGTCTGGTGTCTCAGCTTTGACCATTCCACCTCGGGTGCCCCTGCTAGGAGTCTAGCCTCTTGGTCTAGACTCCTGACGGCATTGCTCTTTGCTTCTTCAGCACTCTCCAACCCCCTCACCACGTTAAGGTGTGCATCCTAAACAGAGCTTAGAAAAGTTACTTTTTTGAACTACAACTCCCATCAGCCCAATCCAGTGGCCATGCTGGCTGGAGCTGATGGGAGTTGTAGTTCAAAAAAGTAACATTTCCAAGCTCTGATCCTAAAGGGATCCTTTCCTAGCATTTGGGAAACAGGAAAGCTGTGGGCTGTGGTTTTTATGGTTTTTTAGTGGAAATGTTTGTAGCTCAGTATCAAAAAGAAGTGATCATCAGTATTTCTTTTTATGATCTTTATTATGTTTAGCTTTCAGATAACACTTTAAATGCAGGGTGGGCAGAAAGTAGATCAAAATGTATTGGTGTATCTCACAGTGACTCGCAGAAGATCAGTGAGGATTTCAGACTCCTGTTTCATATTTCATATTGAAAACAAGAAAATGACCACGCCACCATTATACTGCTGAAAAGAAGAAACTGGGGGTTGGTAATCACAAGTGGATTTTTGTGTGGAAATACTGTGAGGTCAGTTCAATTTCGGAACTCAAAACAAATCCCTGGGCTAAGAATTATTTAATTCTTAATGCATATTTTTTTGGCTTGCTCTGGTTGGTGGATCTTGGGTTTTTGTAATAATAATAATGATAAAAGAAGTCAATACCAAAAACCTGAAGTCTAACCATCCTGATCTAGCATACTACAACCCTACAAGGCAGGTTTGTATTACCATAAAACCATGTCATGCAGCTACTTCTGGCAGCAGTTTCTAATGGAGACAGCCATTATCATGTGTTTGACCATCAGGTGTGTCTAATTTTTATGTATGACACTTGATACAGAAGGTGAGAGCTGCACAGAGATAAGCAAATCCACATTTTTTTCTTTTCAGCTTCTGGGTACACAGTAGAAAGGTGACATTGCTTTTTCGAGAATGCCTTATTTGGCAATGTTTTAAAGAGTCTTATCTCTGCTACTGTAGTTTCATTCTTGCAAGCACTCCTTTGAACCATGCTACAACAACCCTGCAAGGTAGGCCTGTGCCCATACAAATGATTTAGTGCAGGGGTGGCCAGAAGTTAGACTGTAATCTATTGGTAGATCCCTGTGAGATCTGTAGTCTATTGGCAAGTACTTCTGGCTTCCAGTTGTTTAACAATAGCAACAAAAGGACACACACCCATTTGGAAATTTGACAACTGAAATTAAGAATACTAGTGGAAGGTAGGAATGGACCTATGTGTGGAAAGACTGCGAGTTCATCTCAGTTCTGATAACCCTGTGCTCAGCTACTTCTCAGAGACACCATATTCTTTCATACTAGATGCATGTCTTTTCAGCTGGCTGTAGTTGGTGGCTCTTGTGGTTCTAGCAAAACACAGGGAACATCCCAGGCTCTGCAACATCAGTGCTCTCTGGGTAATGGCAGCACTGCCATTCACTGAATGGGGATGGGGCAAGGTGTCTGCCAGTTCAGGGCTGGAAGCATCACCATCCTGCAGCAGGTGGGCACACATCTACAGGCTAGTGCTACATTCCTCCAAAGTACCCCCAACCCTGCCATCTCAGTGCCACTGCCATTCTCCCCCCCATGTGTCCCTTCTGACCTATTCCATCCAATTATTGAAAGAGAGTTTCTCTCTCTTGATCTTTAGGTGGAAATATAAAGCACACAACAGAATTTACATTACCACTGAATTCAATACGTTTTAAAAGACCAAGGAAGAAAAGTACAGTAGGTAATTTATATTGTGATTTATAGAGGTACTGTAGTGTACAGGTTCTGCAAAAGCCAGTGTGTCGTAGTGATAATACTACTGGTTTAGAGCCTGGGAGACCTGGGTTCAAATCCTCATTTAGCCTCACTGGGTGACTTTTGAGCTAGTCACCTTCTCAGCCTAAACTACCTCATAGGGCTATTTTGCCAATATATTGGGGAGGTGCAGGACCACGTATGCCACATCGAGCTCTTTGCAGCAAAGTTCAGATGTAAAGGAAAGGCATTAAATAAAATTAAGACTACCATTCTATGTACATTCACTTGAGAGTAAGCTCCACTGAACAGTGAAAGTTACTTTTGAGTAAACCTGCTTGGGATTATGTTAAAAAACAAGGGATAACTATTACCCAAAGTTTATACCATTTATTGATAACTATCATTTCTGAGCAATGTGTTACCTAGCCATTAAGTTATTTTATTATTGCAGTTGTGACTACAGCTATTAATCATGAGATGCCACAGGGGTTTGGAGCAAGTTTAAAGCAGACTTTTTGGAATCTATTTGTGGCACAGTCCTGAAGAGTAGCTGTGTTCCTCTGCAACAAGCAACAAGAGTCACATGATGACAAATTGAACATTTAACAGGCTTATACATTTTATAATATTTATTGATAAATCACCTAGTATTTAAAGAATTGAATTTAGATGTTAAAGGCTGTAATTCTATGTTCACTTTCACTTCAGGAGTAAGCCCTATTAAACTCAGTGGAACATACTTCTGAATAAACATACTTAGGACTGCACTATAGCTTCAGATTCTTAAGTCTTTCTCCCCACCCCCTTTACTAGATTATTGATATATCCTTCCACCTTCTCTCAAGATAATAATTTTCACTTGTCTGAGTCCACAGGGGCCACACATGCTCTGCTTCAGAGTCTTAGGGTCCCCCCTAGCCTCTTCTCTCTTCATTATCTCTCTCTTGTCCTTTCACCTCTTCCTACATTCACCTCAAAGTGATGCTGCAATTGTATCCCAATACCACTTACCTGGGACTGACTTCCAAGTAAACATGGCTAGGCGTGTATTGTGAGCAGACACATAGACAAGCTCTCTCCCCTCCCTTCCTCTGCCCCCCAACTATTTCTTCTATGGGGCTGGAATCCTAATCCTTCTTACCTGAGAGTAAATCCCACTGAACTGAATGGGATTTACTTTGGAGTAGGCATGGTTAAGATTGCACTGTGAATGCAAACCAAACTTTTTTTAAAAGAAACCTAACAATTTAGATAGTCCATGCCTAATTCTAGCTTCCCTGACAAGGATCACTCTATTTTTAGGCAATCCTAACTCCCCTTACCTGTGAGTAAGCCCCATTGAAGGAAGTGTGGCTTACTTCTGAGTAGACATTTTTAGAATTACAGTATGAGCCCTCAAAAGGTCCTCCCCCTTATCTCCCCTCACTAGGTTTCTGCTTACCTACCTCCTTTTGCCTTCTCTCAGAACAGCAATTTCCCCTTGCCTGAGACCACACGAGGCTTGAACTCCATTTAAGTTTGTAAAACAAACTTAATTTTTTAGAATTAATAATTTAGACAGTCCATTCCTCACTCTAGCTTCCCTGACAGATTCTCTCATGTTTTTAGGTACTCCTAACTCCACTTACTTGGGAGTAAGCCCCACTGAACTCAATGGGACTTACTTCTGAGTAGACTTTTTTTAAAAAAAATTGCAGCGTGAGTCCTCCAAAGCTCCCCTTCCCCATTTTTTGCCTCTTTCCTTCCCTCAAGGCCACTCATTGCCAGCACACAAAAGCTCTGCTTCAAGCTGGTCTCCTTTCCCTTTTTCTTGCCCTTGCTTCCATTTTAGCCTTACTGACATTTCCTTGAGCTTATTTCTGATTGGCAGCAGCAACTGCTGCTGCTAGAACAAAGCCTCAGGCTCTCAGTGGGGAGGAAAGCTGATTGCTCACAATCAGCTCCACAAAGACAGCATGCAGGGAGAATCAACATGTGAATGAAAGAACTCTTTCTTCAGGGTACCCATACACCAAATTACCACATGTAGATTCTTTTTCAAGAGCAGCTGAACCATGTACAGGAGGCTTGTGCCTGGGTACAGAGTAACGTGTGAATACCCCCTAAGAGAAGAGAGGAGATAACAAAGAATCAGGGTCAGGAAAAGCAGAGAGAGAAGGAGGACCCTGCTTATGGTTTTTCTGCTTCTACTGTAGTATATGAAGTGGATTTCATTGATTTTTACTGCAGACAGATCAGTAAAGCTACTCCAGATTTAACATAAATGGAGAAACAGGGAAAGAAGCAGCACAGGGTATGGAATACTTTCCCCCCCTTCACCTTCCTTTGTAAAAGTTTTGCTAACTTTCATTCCAGCTAATGACTGGTATGCAGTTAGGGATACTGTGAACTCAGTCAAGCAGCTGTGCCACATAATCAGCTGAATTACCTGGCAACTCCTCTCCCCCTCTCCATCCTGATTACAGCAGCGACCCAGACAGAGGGAGATCAGGTGAACAACACAGTCCCACCACACCATCAGCTATTGGCAGACTCACAGGACATGTTTGAAGTTTCCCTCATGCAAAGCTTCCTGCACACAGAAAACTAACATGACAGGCAGACCATCTCTCTCTGACATGCTCCTTTTCTGTAGTGAGGGGAGACAAACAATTAGTAATGGTTATAAGTAACGCCAGCATCAGCAAAATTGTCTAATGAATAATATTTACAAAGCCACAGTTATACAGTGAGCAGTCAATTTCCTCACAAATCATCATTACCACCCTCTCTATTGATACTCATGGCAACTTGTGACACAACTTTAGAAGAAATATTCATTGCCTCCATCTTTTTATTCCTATTTATGATCACATAGGCAGCACACCTGTGTGACCCCTTAAGATGTATTTGCTCTCCTTTATGTTAAGAGAGAATGTATGCAAATGTCATCTCAAAGCAAGACAACTTCAAGGACTGTTCCCTCTTCCTACCATGTTCCTGAAGTTCCTTTATAAAGTCTAAAACCAATTTCTTCAACAGAGTGCTGCTGAAAATGTTTTTTTTTTTAAGAACTACATCACAAAAAGAAACTGAGGGTCATTTGATGTTGTGGGTCTATGATGCAGAGATAAAATAAACTATAGCTTTCAAATGTATCTTGTACACCAGATGGGAATTTACTGTAGTACAAGAGGTAGTCATTATGGATAACTTTAGAGCAAAGGCCATTACTGATGTTCGGCAATATGTGGATTACATATATGACATACCTCACCTATATGCTTATAACTTTTAAATGTGAAGTTACATACCATGTTTCTCATACTAACTCTATGCAGAATTTTAAAAAAATAATAATTTGTGGACAGACCCAGATATATTTCAAAGTTTCAACAAAATTCATGGCTAATATTTTCCAGGTGAAATGATGCAGAAAGACAGTGCTGCTGCAGCTGATGCATTATAAATTATTAATAAAAGAATGGTAGAATTAATTTTCCATTGTTCATATGACTTGGGAAGCTTATACTGTCCTTCAGCAAGAGCAGTGGAAAATAGGCAGCATTGTTCCAAGTCAAGTAGGAATTTCTCAGCCTTGATTCAAATGTTATAGATCATTACCCACTTTCTGTTCTGGCCTGTCAAAATAAAAACCTCCCAACCCTGGATAATTGCAAGACATGCCAAGAACATAGTCATTCATTGCTATACAAATTTCTAGAAGGCAATGTACAGAGTATAGCCACAAGTTATTGTATCAGGAAGCCTCAGAAAAATAATACATGTGGCGTTACATAAAATACCTAATTAATCAAGTTTCATAAGTTGTCTGGTAAAGTGTTTTGCCTTGAAGACTGGGTTACCATGAAGGAAAGTGAAAAAATCATTTTATATGGTAGCATCAGAAAGGTAGCATCACTTAATATGCTTCCAACAGTGTTTTCTGTATCATTATCACATTGCTGGTTGGTCAATATACTTTTGGCATTTATTTTTCAGGTGCAAAAATGTCTACAACCAGCATTATCAGCCTGTCTCTGTTCTTATTCATTATGAAACTGTGGAAAATTAAGAACACAAGAAAAGCCCTGCTGGATCAGCCCAAAGGCTCATCTAGTCCTTTCTCTTCCCATAGAGGTCAACCAGATGCCTATGGGAAGCCCACAAGTAGGAAAGGAGTGCAAAAGCACTCTTCCACTTGTACACCTGACATTCAGAAGCACACCCCCTCTGGTTCTGGAAGCCATATGTAGCCATCATGGCTTGTAGTCAATTATAGCCTTTTCCTCCATGAATTTGTTTAATTCATTTTAAAGCCATCACTATATCTTGTATTGTTTTACCTGTGCACCGAATCAAGAACTATTTCCATTTGTCTGTCCTGAGTCTTCCAAAATTCAGGTTTATTGGATGACTCCAGGATCTAGTATTATGAGAGAGAAAGAAGTTTCTATGTAAAATTATGTATGTTGTGCAGAAAGTGGACAGGTGATTGATAGGTGGGTTGTCCTGCCCACCTATCAATGATGGCCTGCAGGGGTGGGGATGAATATAGATCTACCTCCACAGGCCAAAAAGTTTCCCCAAACCTGTGTTAAGATGTGTTAACCACAAAAGCTCCTTGTTCACAAATTCAGGGGTTGACAGCCATTTTGCCCCAGTGGGCACATTTGCAAACTGGAGAAACTGTCATGAGCTGGATGCATACACATCAACCTTTCAGCTCCAATAGAATGCTTCTTTTGTGCCTAATTTCAGCAGGGAGAGTGGTGTGGAGGGGACTCTGTGAGCACCAGGTAAGGCCTCTGCAGATGCATATAACTTCTTGGCAATCAGTCATGACCAAGTAAGGTTGTCTTCCAAAATATAGTCTTTAACAATGGATCTATCTGAATCTGTATCCACCACCGATGTACCAGTCCATGACTAGGGGCTTCTGGATTTCACAGTCCTGTCCCCATTTGCCGATCGCCATTGGACTTTTGTTATGGAAGACGCCTGTGCATGAATTTGTTTTATGTGGGGATATTGGTGCACCATGATCAACACGCAATCTTGACAGAAAAAGGCTTTGATCCAATGGCATGGATACCATGACAATTGGAAGTCCTTTATCTGCTGCAGCCTTCACCCGCCTTCACAACCATTGTAACACACACATTGTTATCCCACTGCCTGCTATTTAGAGATGGTTAGTGTTGGAGTGGAGGTGGGGAGAAATGCTGCTTTTTACTTTGCACAGAATAATCCATGCAGACTGAAAGGCAGCATTTTCATCCATTCCCGCCTCAGCCCTGGAGTGGAGAGGGCTGGAAATGCTGATTCTGTCTGTCTGTCTGTCAGTGCATGTATGTGTGTGAGAGAAAGAGAGGGGGAGAGTACTGTGTGCCTTGCATGTCTGGTGAGTGTGTAATATATGTGTAGAAAGTGCATGTTCAGTAAGTGCAAGTGTGTGTGTGATGTGTAGGTATGGTGTGTGTGTGTTGCCTCACCTATTACTGGCATTTGGCCCTCGGAGGGGTGGCTGATTATTAATGCAGCCCTTTGGCCAAAAAAATATGTTGGCCTCCCTGGTTTAGACACTTACTTAAAACTTTTCTATTCCGATAGGCTTCCCCTGAAATGTGACCCAGCCTTGTTGTCCATACTATTGAATATGCTCTTTAAAAAAAAGTATAGTTTTTCAAGTCTTAAAATCACACTGCTCTGGTGTTTTATATGTTGAGCAGTATGGAAATTCCTACTCTCGCCCCTTTCACAAGTTACTCATGCGAAGGGGATTCCATCCATGTAGCGAGTGTAGATATCTACAAAAGGGAAACCTACGTAGGTAGTCTTCTAAGGGACCAGGAGCCCCAATCACATAGGCTACATGTGTATATAGGTATATAGGAAGCTGCCCTATACTGAGTCAGACCATTGGTCCATCTAGTTCAGTACTTTATGGCAGCAATTCTCCAGAGTTTCAGACAGGAGTCTTTCCCACCCCTACCTACCTAAGATTGAATCTGGGACTTTTTGCATGCAACACAGGCTACATGTACATATACCATTAAGCAACACTTGGTTACACGCAGAGGTCTACATGTGTAGACTTCCTTGTTGCAGACATCCACACTCAATGCATGGATGTCAGGGGTGGGGCAAGGAAAACCACATGACATTAGAGGCAGACCAGTGATATGCCCCCACAGTCTCTTCAATGTGTGAAGCCATGTCACATGAACAATGCATGAAGGGGGGGTCTTCTCTCTTTTTAAATAATTAATACCATAACCTTGGGACAAACAACAGGAAAATGCTTTTGCATTAATTCCTTGCCTCCAAGACATCTGGCTGGCTATTCTCATGTACAAATGGCTGGACAAGATGGAGACCATGAACTGAGTATGAAATAAAGATAAGGTTGAGCCCCCAAATACCCCATAATGGCTGGTCCTGGGGGTGGTGTTGAGGAGTCCCAGACTCTTGGTTTTGGGAGACTTCAATATCCATGCCAAGGCCACTGGCTCTGGGGTGGCTCAGGATTTCATGGCCACCATGAAAACCATGGGGCTGCCCCAACATGCCACCAGCCCAACACATGTGGCTGACTACACTCTGGATCTAGTTTTCTCAACTAGGAAAGAGGAGGATGATCTGAGGGTGGGAGATATTAACATCAGTTCCCTGTCATGGTCAGATCACCTCCTGTTGAGATTTAGACTCATAGCAACTTTTCCTTTTGCAGAGGTGGGGGATCCATTAGGATGGTCCACCCGTGGAGGCTGCTGGATCCAATTGGTTTCCAGATGGCTTTGGCAGATGGCCTGAATGCAAATGGAGGGAAACTTCAGATGAACACAATTGAACACTATAAAATGCTCATTATGAAGCCTACTCAGTGGCAGTGAAGGCAACGAAAAAGACTTACTTGGCTGCTTCCATTGTACCTCACTGTGTCATCCAGAAGAGCTTTTCTGGGTTCTGCAGGGCCTTTTACAGTCTGGTCCAAAGGAGGTAGTAGAACCTACAGTGGCCCGCTGTGGCTTGTTTGCAAAACACTTTGAGGGTAAAATCGCTTGTATCCGCCTGGACCTTGATTCCACTGTTAAAGTAGATGAATCTTGAAGAGCGTCCAGAGCACTGTCTAGTCATGTTGTGTTAGATGAGTTTCAATTGATAGAGCTTGAGGACATGGACAAGGTGCTTGGCCTGGTTCGGGTGACCATTTGCGCTCTTGACCCTTGCCCTTCGTGGCTGATAAAAGCCAGCAAGGAAGAGATGGCTGGCTGGGCCAGGGAGGTGATTAATGCCTCCTTGTGAGAGGGGATGGTCCCCTCCTGCCTAAAAACTTCTTAAGAACCCCTCCCTAGATCCAGAAGATCTAAATAACTAGCAGCCAGTTGCTAATGTTTCATACTTGGGCAACGTTCTGGAGCACCTAGTTGCAGGCCAGATCCAGGCTGTCTTGGATGAAACTCATTTTCTAGATCATTTCAATTGGGGTTCAGATCTGGTATTGGCACAGAAACTGCCTTGGTTGCTCTATATTATGACCTATGTTGGGAGACATTAATCCTCCTTGACTTCTCCTTGATTTTGATACCATCAACCATGGAATTCTCCAGGAGCAGCTGTCTGAGTTGGGAGTGGATGGCACTGCTTTGCAGTGGTTTTGGGCCTACTTGGATGGTTGCTTTCAGAGGGTGATGCTTGAGGGGCATCGTTTGGCTCCATGGAGCCTCCAATATGGGGTTCTGCAGGGTTCTGTTTTATCTCCCAGGCTATTTAACCTGTAGATGAAATTGCTGAGTGAGGTCATCTGGAGATTTGGAGAAAGCTGTCAGCACACAACTCTATATCTCCTTTACATCTCCAGGTGTGGCAGTAGATGTGCTAGACTGATGTATTGCCTTGGTAATGGAATGGATGAGAAACAATAAACTGAAGCTGAATCCAGACAAGACTGAGGCACTGTTAGTGGGTAGTTCCCTAGACTGGATGGAGGGGTTGTGGCTTGCTCTTGATGGAGCTACTCTCCCTCTGAAGGAGCGGGTATATAGCTTGGGAGTACTTCTGGATCCTCTACTCAAGTGGCCTCAGTGGTGAGGAATGACTTCTATCAGCTTCGGCTGGTGGCCCAGCTATGACCCTATCTGGACAGGGATAGCCAGACTTCTGTTGTCTATGTTCTGGTAACCTCTAAGTTAGGTTACTGCAATGCATTATATGTGGGGCTGTCTTTATTTATTTATTTATTTATTTTATTTAATTTATATACTGCCCTAAGCCAAAAAGGCTCTCTGGGCGGTGTACATAAGAAATAAAACAAGCACAATATATAAATACAATAAGTATAACAAAATCAAAGATCAAAACAAACAATAACAAAGAACCGACAACGTCAAAATACAACAATAATGAAAATACTGATAAAATACACTATAAAATACAATTTAAAATACACTTTAAAATGCCTGGGAGTATAAAAAGGTTTTCACCTGGCGCTGAAAGGATAGCAGTGTCGGCGCCAGGCGTACCTCATCGGGGAGACTATTCCACAGTTCGGGGGCCACTACCGAAAAGGCCCTAGTTCTAGTCACAACCCTCTGGGCTTCTCGATGGGATGGCACCCGGAGGAGGGCCTTAGATGTTGAGTGCAGTGTACGGGTAGGTTCATATTGGGAGAGGCGTTCCACCAGGTATTGCGGTCCCATGCCATGTAGGGCTTTATAGGTCAAAACCAGCACTTTGAATTTAGCCCGGAAACAAATAGGAAGCCAGTGCAGATGAGCCAGAACAGGTGTTATATGAGCAGACCTTCTGGTCCGCGTCAGTAATCTGGCTGCTGCATTCTGGACTAGCTGTAGTTTCCGAACTATCTTCAAGGGCAGCCCAACGTAGAGTGCATTGCAGTAGTCCAGCCTAGAAGTTACCAGAGCATGAACAACTGAGGCGAGGTCATCACTGTCCAGATAGGGACGTAGCTGGGCTACCAGTCGAAGATGGTAGGAAGCATTCCGTGCCACCGAGGCCACCTGGGTCTCGAGAGACAAGGAAGGATCGAAAAGAACTCCCAAGCTACGAACCTGTTCCTTCAAGGGGAGTGTAACCCCATCAAGAACAGGATGAACATCCTCCATCTGGGCAGTGAAGGCACTCACCAACAGCGTCTTGGTCTTGTCAGGATTGAGCTTCAGTTTGTTAGCCCCCATCCAGTCCATTATCGCGGCCAGGCAACGGTTTAGCACGTTAACAGCCTCACCTGAAGAGGATGAAAAGGAGAAATAGAGTTGCATGTCATCAGCATACTGATGACAACACACCCCAAAACTCCTGATGACCGCATCCAGCGGCTGCATGTAGATGTTAAAAAGCATGGGGGACAGTACCGATCCCTGCGGGACTCCACAATGGAGAGTCCAGGGTGTCGAGCAATGTTCCCCAAGCACTACCTTCTGGTGACAACCCACCAAGTAGGAGCAGAGCCACTGCCAAGCAGTACCCCGAACTCCCAACTCCGTGAGTCTTCCCAGAAGGATACCATGGTCGATGGTATCAAAAGCAGCTGAGAGATCAAGGAGAATCAACAGAGTCACACTCCCCCTGTCCCTCTCCCGACAGAGGTCATCATACAGGGCGACCAAGGCTGTTTCAGTGCCAAAACCGGGCCTAAAACCAGATTGAAATGGATCAAGATAATCAGTGTCATCCAAGAGCCCCTGGAGCTGGCCGGCAACCACCCGCTCCAGGATCTTGCCCAGGAACGGAACATTCGCCACAGGTCTATAGTTGTTCAGGTTGTCTGGGTCCAAGGAGGATTTCTTCAGGAGTGGTCTCACCACCGCCTCTTTTAGGCAGTCAGGGACCACTCCCTCTCTTAAAGAGGCATTTATTACCTCCTTGGCCCAGCCGGCGGTTCCGGTCCTGCCAGCTTTCACCAGCCAAGAGGGCCAAGGATCCAGTACAGACGTGGTCGCCCGCACCAGTCCAAGGATCCTGTCAACATCCTCAAGCTGCACAGACTGAAACTCATCCAATAAATGAGGACAAGACCGTGATCTGGATACTTCATTAGGTCCAACTGCTATAATATTGGAGTCTAAGTCCTGGCGAATGCATGCGATCTTATCTTGGAAGTGCTCAGCGAACTCATCACAGCGGGCTGAAGATGAATCTATAATATCCCGAGGGCCAGAATGTAAAAGCCCTCGCACAATTTTAAAGAGCTCCGCTGGGCAGGAGAGTGATGACTTAATAGTATCAGCAAAATATATCTTTTTTGCTGCCCTCACCGCTACTGTATACTGCTTAGAACAAGCACTTACCAAGGTGTAATTGCATTCATTGGGAGTTCGCCTCCATCTGCACTCAAGCCTCCTCCTCTCTTGCTTCATCGCTCTCAGCTCCAAGGTATACCATGAAGCTGTATGAGCTCTGCATAGGAGGGGGCTCATGGGAGCGATCGTGTCAACTGCCCGGGTCATTTCCGTATTCCACAGTTCAACCAGGGCTTTGACAGGAGCACCAGTCTTCTCAGTCAGAAAACCCTCCAGAGCCCTTTGGAAACCCTCAGGATCCATTAGTCTCTGGGGGCGGACCAATTTAATAGGTCCCCCGCCCTTGCAGAGGGAAAGGGCTGCTGTGAGCCTAAACTTCAGCAAGCGGTGATCTGTCCATGACAAAGGAATAGATGATAAATCCCCAACCTCCAGATCATCATCTCCATGTCCAGTGATGAAGATCAAATCAAGGGTATGTCCCGACACATGCGTCGGGCCAGAAACAAATTGAGACAGCCCCATGGTTGTCATGGAAACCATGAAGTCCTGAGCTGCCCCAGATAAAGCAGTCTCGGCATGGACGGTGAAGTCCCCCAGTACCAATAGTCTAGGGGACCGCAACAATACCTCCGAGACTACCTCTGTCAGCTCAGTTAGGGAATTTGTTGAGCAGCAGGGTGGGCGGTACACCAACAAAATTCCCAGTCTGTCTCTCTGGCCAAGCACAAGGTGGAGACATTCCAAGCCAGTCATCACCTGGACAGGGTGCTTGGTGAGTGAGAAAGAACTCCTATAGACCACAGCAACCCCGCCTCCCCATTCTTCGGTTCTACCATAATGCTGAACCATATACCCAGGTGGGCAGATCTGGGAAAGAGCAACTCCTCCCTGATCACCCACCCAGGTCTCGGTTATACACGCCAGGTCGGCAGCCTCCTCCACAATCAAATCATGAACAAGGGAGATCTTATGATGTACAGACCTGGCATTTAATAACAGCATATGGAGATCCGAAGGCTGACTGACAAAACAACCAGCAGTCCTGGGGATGTGAGGAGAACCGGAACAAGTCACAGGCACTATTTGTCTGGGACGAGTTCCCCTTACCTGGCCCGTTCTCCTCACAACATCATACCTCCCATTACCCGTCACTACACTAATTGGGCCCCCCGAAAGTCTCCCCGAACGATATATAATGCTCTCCCCCAGGCACATATTAAATAACTAAAACTCACAAATGCACATACACCTGATTACATTCACACCAAACAGTACACATTAACACCAATACATACAAGAGTTCACACACAGACACACACACACATCCTCAATCAAACAATAAAAATTCACACAATACAACCAATCAATTAATTAAATAACTACACAACTTCCAAATGAAAACACATATACCAACCAACTATCATTCATACAAACACCATACACATTCAACCATATTAATTACATCCAGGTGGCAACAGTGAGTTAAAATGTTGCAAGCTCAAAGACCACAGCTAGGTTGGTAACAGTAGCCGCATTTAAAGAGACAGCAACAACAAAGTGATGGCAGGACAACGATGAAACACAGAAAACAGAAGCCGCGACAGCATCCCAAAGCAGCAAATGCGTCGTTCACGCCCCTAGGACAACAACCTCCGATGACAATGACGAACAGAATGGCGAAGACAGCGATGGCAAAAGCAACGTCCGAGCAACCAACAAATAACAGCAACGATCAACACCGCAGCACAGCAGGACGGAGAGCAGGATGAACGGCAGCGGAGCAAACCGCAGGCGGCAACAACGGCACCCATGACGTCAGCGGACCGAGGGCAGCGATGCCACCGCAACCAAAAGTCAAGGCCCGAAGAAAGAGCAGCGACAACAACGGCGGAAGCACTCTCGTAGCGGCAGCAAGCAGCACACAAGCAGCAAGCGGCGACGACAGCAGCACACAACCGCCGGAGCGCAGCACAACAGCCCGGACCACAACACAACGGCAGCAGCAGGATCAAGGCAACTCGAAACCGCGGCGTCCCGGAGACAAAGGCTGTAAAGATGATAAACCGACCCGCACTCCGCCACACTCGTCCTGTGATCCTCCGTCAGAGTAGAAAGAAACAGTGGTTGTTCGGATGTACCCAAATCTATTCTGTGTCCTGGGGTAGCGGGTAAGTTGGTAATAAAAGGCTAAATTAACAGGCTAAATGCGGAGCTCTGGAATGAGCATCCGCCTCAGTCGCCATCTTGGTTTGCATCTCTGAAGACAGTTTGGAAGCTGCAGCTGGTGCAGAATTTAGCAGCCAGACTGCTCACTGAGACAAGATGGTTTGAGCACAGAACACAATTTCTTGTGCAACTGCTCTGGCTACCAATTAGTTTGCAGGCTCAATTCAAAGTGCTGGTTTTAACTTATAAAGCCTTATATGGCTCAGGACCCCAAAACCTCAAGGACTGCTTCTCTATATATGTACCAACCTGTACCCTGTGCTCGGCATCGGAGGCCCTTCTTCGTGTTCCCTCTCTGAAGGATGTATGGAGAGTGACAACATGAGAACAGGCCTTCTCAGTGGTGGCCCCCCATCTGAGGAACCCTCTTCCCAGCGAGGTATACCTGGCACCATCATTATCCATCTTTAGGTGCCAGGCAAAAATATTTCTCTTCTCCCAGGCATTTGGTTCTTAACTTTGGAAGGCTTCGGAGGACTTCTGTTGTGTAGCCTTCCTAAGAAGGGTTGCTCCACCATCTTGTGTACTTTTAAAAAAACTATATATATATATATATATATATATCTTTTAATTTTTATTAAATATAAGTTGCTTTGAGTGCACATCTTTGTGTATAAAATCGACCAAGAAAACAAACAAACAAACAAATAGTGGCTGCTGCAACACACCATTTTACACTTGGTAAACCAGTGGGATTGAAAGGCAACTCAGTTAGTTGGCCAAGAGTGAAGTATTCAATTGGTCCTATGCATGCACTTGATCCCCTGCCGCCGCCATCTCTTTGCTCTTTGACAGCTCCTGGTAGTAAACAGCACTGTGCTAGCCAGTTTGAGCTACCCATGTTTTAGAAATGTTGCAGGAGGCAGAGAGTGGCAAATTCTGTATTAGACATTCATAACATTTAAAGCAGCATATACATTGGAAGGTGTTGTGTCCTAGGCCTCAGTCATTTTATCAGAAGGACTAAACCACTGAATGTATTAATAGAGGCCTTAGAGGTACAACTCCTTACTCTGAAACATATGGTGTATAAAGCCACTGCAAAAGTACCATCTTACAAGTGCAGGCTATGATGGTGAAAACACTATGTGTATGTCAGAAGGGAGGAATGACTGGATGCAAAAGAGCAAGAGGGTTACATGAGGTAGCTATGCAAAGAGAAACCACAGAAGAATAACAAGACAAATTGGGTCCATATGGTAAAGCTGAACTAGACACCTTTGTATTGCTTGCCTAGCACTTACTCAGCGAATCTCTGATGCTCTTAGTGACCTTGGCAGCTTGCAACTTCACATGGATAAATTATCCAAAGCATTCTCTCCTATGCATGAGGGACAAAGAGGCTCCCTCCTTGTCAGGCTTACGCTAGGATGGAAAGACTGCAACTAGTGAAGAGAACCACTCTCTGGCAGTGGTTGCATTCTGTCAAACAGAGCTGACCTGACACTATTGTCCTCACTTTAAGGTGTCCTCACTTTTTATCAGTTTATATCATTTACCCACAGTGATGTCACCAAATCAGAAAAGTAGCAATTTTAATTGCTGATGTCTAGTGACATGATGTCAGACATAGCATTGTTCTGGCATCCTGTTAAGTATGTGATCCTTGATAGGGAGGGTTCACCCATATGACTAATTGAGAAAGAAAGAGAGGGATAATTAAATCAGAGGGAAACATGAACACTGAAGAAGCACCCAGGGGACAATTAAAATTGTGCTGAAGAAAAAAAGCTATATAATAAAATATCAGTTAAAAGATGGTATTTACCTAATTGAAGCCTAGTCTGGAAAAAAATGGTAAATGTTGAGAACAGCCCTGGTTTTAAGACAGTTTCGTAAGAGACACAAATACCTCACTTCTAAGTACACTTATACTTGGAAATAAGTTCCATTGAGATTTTGGTCCAAAGATGGTTTGCATCCCATTTGCTTTTGTGTTTCACACATCTACATGATGATGTCATACTAGCTATCAATGTCCACACTCTTTCTCAGTGGTAAAAGAGGCATGCTCCCAGGTAGAGAGAAAGAGAGGTATTGGATGGCTTTGTGATGATACCTTGCCATTGTTGAAAGAGAGCACACATCTTTTACATTATTTCTCATTTGAATTACAAACTAACACTTTCATGTTATATGCTTCTTTTGTCATATTCATTCACTTTTTTTGGGGGGGGAGTAAGGATTAGGAAGCAAATAGGTGCTCTTGAAGTTACATGTTGTCCACAATGGATGGATGTTTCCGCCTGAGCATTAATTTTTTTTTTTGTTAATTGGCATTGCTAGCAAATGCGGCATGTGTTTGAACATCACTGCTGAAAAATTCTCTAGTTTTAACCGTAGCAGGTTCTGGAAAACCTTCAGTTAACTCAAGACCAGTGCTAAATAACACTCTAAGCTTTCTGTTTGTCAGTGACTCTGGAATCTAGCCGAAATATGAATCCAAGGTCCATGGTCCTGACAATTTGCAGACTGACCTATACTTCTGCTACGCCTTGCGAGAATGCATCACATGGGAAAGAAATTCATGTGTAGACATATTTTGAACCTTTCACATTTGGGGAATGTGAATGTTACAAGAAGTTGTAATAAAGCATTTAACTGTGCCCTGTAATTTATTGTAGATGCACGCCTCTGGGAAAGTTACAGCTGGTGAGTTCAATAACTATTTTTGATATTGACTGTTTTGCCTTTAAAAAAAAGTTGTGCATTGCTCTCAGCTTTTTTTGTCAGAAAAGTGATTCATAAATATTATTGCTACTCCTAGTAGTAGTATATGATATATTCATTGCTAGTGTTAGTTGGAATCATAACATATATTTATTTAAAGACAAAACACATGGATTAGTGTGAATGGTTATTTTTGAAAGTGTGGATCTGAGAAACACCCCAGCTGTGAATACAAGCAGCCATCCTAATGGGCCATTTATAATATGTCCAGCATGCTGATATTCTCAAAAATGTGCCTACTCTATATTTTATGTGTATTTTGAAGTGTTGAGGCATTTGCCATACCACACTAGTTCATTTTATATGTGTCATAAATGCAAAATGGCTACCAATAAACAGATGAATGTTAATGATACATAGAGTAGTAGCATGAGAATAATTGGGAATTCTACTGTGGAAAAGGCTATATCATATAGCTCCAGCTAAGCCATTGGAACAAGTTTCCCTGAAAACTCAATGCCATGGACATCTGCAAGCCCAGAGTTGCATTTTCAATTACAGAAAATGTGCATGCTGGGATTCAGTGAGGAAAGTCTTGGATATAGACCTAGGGTCCAGATTGCTATTGCTTCTGAACTCACTATGTTGCTTTGGATAAATCACTATCCTGCTTCAGTTCTGCACCTATAAAGTGGGAATACTAGCAATAGGGCCAAAAGCAGTACACAGCTGCCACTACAGAGAGGAAATGATGTATATCTTTAGGAGGGCTCCATTTTACATAAATGAAACAGTATAATTAGCATGGACAGCTCCATGTAGAATGTATGATTACAGCAATCTAGCTACAAATATGTATCCTACATGGAGTTGTTCTTTATAACTGTACTGTAGTTCCCTTAGCATGGTCTTGGAATCCAAGTAGTACATCATATATGTTACCTAAGACTATTTGATCCTAGAGTATGGTCTGAAACCACCACCTTGGTCTGGGCCTGAGTCTGGTCAGTGGTTCTCCTGGGAACCACATGCATGCCACCTAAGGTTTTATCGTGGACAAAAGGTGGGATATAAATGTAATAAAAATAAAATGTGTGTCTACTTCTGCAGACTGGTTGAAAAGAGCTTCTATGAGCAATGTAGAATACTGTTAATGCTGCATAACCATTGCTGGTCCACCAAACCCATGGGGGTTAGAAGAACTTGTGGAAGTGGAGGTTGGTGCCCCTGAACAAATGGGGCACTGCCCCATCAACCTCAGCCTGCCTTCAGCCAGCTCCCACCTACCTGCCTGTTATTGGCACTGACTCTACCTACTGTTAGTCATTCTGCCTCCTGCTTTACCAACTCCAATGGGCACCAGCCATCACTGCGGGCTAGAAGACATGACTTGCAAGCAGACTTGAAAACTTGACATTTTAAATGCTTTCTTTTTTTAAAAAAAAGTGATTTGGGGCTTGGTACTTTATCTGGGAGACTGGTAAGGGATTTTCTATGCATAGACTGATTTGAGCCTGGCTCACTAATGCCAGTTTCTAGAACACTTGAGAAAATAGGACGTATTGTGAACTCCAGTGTTGTGTAGCAGTTAGAGTGTTGGACCAGGTCCTGGGAGACCAGAGTTCAAATCCTGACTCAACCATGAAGCTTGCTGGGTGAACTTGGGTCAGTCACAGTCTCTCAGCCTAACCTACCTCACAGGGTTATTATGAGGACAAAATGGAGAGAGAGGAGAACCACGTACACCACCTTGAGCTCCTTGGAAGAAAGTTGGGATATAAATGTAATAATAAATACATAATCTTTCCTGAGCAGTGGAAATTCCTGGCGCAGTGCTATTCAGATTTGGCTTGCTTTGGAAAAGAGCATTCATCATTGGCGATCACTCGTGGCCGAGTATGATTGTCTTCCAGGGTAAGGACTTTAACAGTGGGTCCGTAAGTGACTGTGGAGGCCAATTCTGGATCCACACAGCCTCCCACAGTGAGGACATAAGTTTCCAGATGGAAGATGGTCACGATGAGGATTTGCTTGACGTGCCTTCTGCTTAGCTCATTTGTCCCTTTCGCCCTGTACTCGTGCTTCTTCAAAGTCCATAGCACCTTTGATAATGGCCGACCTCCAATTGGGACGCTCATGGGCCAAGGCTTCCCAGTTCTCGATGCTCATGTTACATTTTTTTAGATTAGCTTTGAGAGCATCTTTAAACCTCTTTTGCTGTCCACTGATATTCCATTTTCCATCCTTAAGTTAGGAACGAGAGCCAGTGTGGTGTAGTGGTTAAAGTGTTGGACTACGACCTGGGAGACCAGGGTTCAAATCCCCACATAGCCATGAAGCTCACTGGGTGACCTTGGGCCAGTCACTGCCTCTCAGCCTCATGAAAACCCTATTCATAGGGTTGCCATAAGTCAGAATTGACTTGAAGGCAGTACATACATACATAAGTTGGGAGTAAAGTAGCTGCTTTGGAAGACAGTGATCAGGCATTCGAACAACATGGCCAGTCCAGCAAAGTTGATGTTGGAGGATCATTGTTTCAACACTGGTGGTCTTTGCTTCTTCCAAAACACTAACATTAGTCTGCCTATCTTCCCAAGTAATTTGCAGAATTTTCTGGAGGCAGCGTTGGTGGAATCTTTCAAGAAGTTGGGAGTGGCGTTTATAGATGGTCCATGTTTCACAGGCGTACAGTAAGGTCGGTAGTACAATGGCTTTGTAAATAAGCATTTTGGTCTCCCTGCGAATATCCCAATCCTCGAACACTCTACTCTTCATTTGGGAGAATGTGGCACTTGCAGAGCTCAAACGATGCTGAATTTCAACGCTGATTTACTTACAAATGTATAAGTAGAGGAAAAGTGAGGCAAATAGCATGCTATTCTAATAGGCAGTAAATTTGCTGTCCCACATCAGCTGCTCAGAGAGCATTGCCTGCAATCAAGCCTTTGACTCTCTCATGCAATCTCTCTGTTTTTATTTCTATTCCAAAACTATTTAATTTGTTCCTCTTTCCCTCCCACTCTCTCAGACACACACACACACACACACACGTGTGTGAGGGGGTAGGGTAGGTGGATGGTTGGATGGGTGCAGTGAGTTATCTTCCAAGCTCTGATACTCTTCCCATTCAAAACACAAAGAGATTGCCAACTGTCTTCTAAAAATCAGTTCCCATAAAAAAAAAAATCAACAGGGCCATCAATTAACATTAACATTCTTTGTCTAAACCCAGACTCTCATCAGTCATCACTTTAAGTAAAGAACCCACACATTTATGGTACAAGCAACTTCCATGGACTCCAGTGCCTTTATATTCAAACAGAATGAACCAGTAGAAAGGCTGCTAGCACTAGTCACTGCCAATAATTGCTCCCACTTTTTTCAACCATTCTCTATCAATTCTTCATCAAAAATGTACTTCTTTCAACAAGCCTTCCAAATCTTTATACCAGTTGGTATTCATCTTGGATTTACATGGGTTTTATTTATGTACTGTTGTGTTAACCTGTTTATATATTTATAATCTTTTGTATATATTTTTACATAAGCAATTGTCTTGTTTTTATATACATAACTGTTTTATATATGTTACTATATATTGTAAATTGCTTCAGGATGCCTCAGGATGCCATTCATAAATAAAATAAATAAGTAAAACAACAACTGATTGATTGGGAATGGGCTATAAATCAGTGGCAGAGCATCTGCTTTGAACGCAGAACACCCCAGGTTCAATTCCCAGCATCTCCAGGTGGGGCTGGAAGACCCCCGTCTGGAGCCCTGGAGAGCTACTGACAATCAGTGCTGACAATACAGCACTAGATGGACCAATGGTCTGACTCAGTGTAATGCAGCTTCCAATGTTCCTGTGTAATGAGAAAACAAATTGCATTTGAAAATTACCAAATTTTGGTGACATTCTCATGGATGGGATGTAGGGGTTTGTTTTACTTACCATACTTTTACGGTAGACAAAGAGTGTTTGTGAGTGTCCTTCCTTTCATTCTGCATTCATCTCACCAGTCGGTACTCTGCAGCCTTCCTGGGTGCCTGCACTTCAATTAAAGCCCAGGGGAAGTAATCATGATATAATTCCTCCCATGAGGCCTTTTCAAATCAGGTCATGAAGACAACCACAGAGGCTGCAGAGTCCTGGAGATAGATGAGCTCAAAACCCTGCATCTACAGAAATTCAAAAGTGCCCTGACAATGAACTGGAAAAATGGAAGCATATTTTGCAGGAGAAAATGTTTGCGAACACCTTCAAGGACAGATTTTGGCAAAGCACTAGCTACCACTTGTGTCTGGTGACCATTTGGCACAGGCTAAAGAAATGTTCTTTATAGGTCAAATGTTAAATGAACTTGCAGGATCTTAATAATAAAATTCCATTGTGTGATCCTTGATAAAAAAATACCTTTGTGAAGAGAATGAATATATCTCCAGTGCCTTCATTACTTTCGTCTTCAGAGGTAAGCATCTCTGGGCTGTCATTTCTGAATGAGTCATGATGGCACAACATCACACAGGTGCAATAATATGTAAATATTATTTATCACTATTGCAGCTTTCCATACAGGAGATGTATGACAGTAGCACACAGACAGTATCTCATTGATTTACGTCTTGCTTGGGCATATGCTGTGTTCATGCTCCTGTGTGTGATTTATACTTAACTATATTAAACCCTAACCCACGGGAGACTTATCAAACAGAACAGAAAAATATGGAACATTTCTGATTAGCACTATTGAATGTTCCTGTGAAAGTAGAGCTTGGGATGCAAGTGTTAATCAGCAAAGGGAAACACAAATACCCTGATTTGAGAAACAATAAATATTGCTTCAGAGTCAGGCATGGACAGCTTCAGTGTTTCATGCTATAGACTCAAAGCCCCAGAAGTCTGGCAAGCTGCAATTAAATATGACGGTTTATGGAAGTAGCACCTGTAGGAGTACAATGGGGAAAGAGCTGGAAGCAACAGACCTTGAAGGACCACAGCTCAACAGTAGAACCCATGCTTTGCATGCAGATATCCCAGCTTCAGCCACCAACATCTCCAATAAGGCTGATAAAGACTCCTGTCTGCAAACTTGGAGAGCAACTGCTGGTCAATGTAGACAGTGTTGACCTAGATGGACTAATGGTCTGATTCAGTGTAAGGGGACTTCCTGTGTTCCATTAACATTTCTCAAATATCCATTGAGATATGTCCCTCCTATATTTTCCCTGCAAGGCATAGTCCATATATTGCTAGGAGTTATTGCACACTTTACTATCATACTGCTCATTTGATCTTGTTTCTTAATGGGTAAATCAGGGAAACCCTAGTCAAGAAATCAACTGTTTGTGCAGATATATTTAAAATGGGATGGGGATAGATCAGCTCTGATATTTGTGTATATGGATCTTTAGCCCACCCAATGCCTTTGGCTCAGAGATGGTTACAAAATATAGGATACTGTTGCACGCCTCCTCAATCTCCTAGCGGTGAGATTTCAGGGGTCCCTGCGCTCATCCAGGGTTTGGTTTCCTTTGGGAAGAAGGTCAGCAGAGACTGTGGTGTCTTTATGAAATATCGTTTATTTATTTACACACATTCCAACTTGAGCTTAGGATGGAGGGGTTCAAGGCATCAGCAGTCCAATATCCAGCTTTTCCATCAGTGTTACAGGAGGCATCCTAAAGCCATGGTGCAGAGAGCCAGTCTCTCTGCCTGCCTCCTGTTCCCAGCCATTCTTCAGACCATTCTAAAAACATTCAAAGGACAAACCTCTCCTAGCTGCCAGGAGAGGGCGGGAAGGCTCTCCTGCAGAGTTTAAATGACAAAAGGATCTTCCTGGCTCATTCACCAGTTGCTGGGCACCTGAAAGACCCATCAGCAACCTGGCCACTCTGTTAGCTTAACAAAAGAAATTCATCTGGCCAGCAGAGCCAGCCCCAAGGCATAGGATTCCAAATCAGAGGCTGGAAGGGGACTCACAGGGATCATCCATTCCAACCCCCATACTCATAACAATACATACTGAAATATCTGTATCAAAATCAGATGGCAACTGAAGGATTTCTGAATGCAGATCTATCCAGTTCCCCCTGCTTCCTTTCAGGAGTGACCAAAACATAGCAAAGAGCATGGGTGAGACTTGGGACATGGCTTAGATGCTCGTCCTCTAGTGAATCTCACTGGTTCATACTTTTACATGACCACTAAAAGTGCTAGATAGAGAAAGGAAGGGTTAAAACAGATATTCATTCTATTCTGAGTATAGTTTGACATACATTCTCTGCTCTGAAAATGTGCAGCAAATATGCATTGCAACCACCATACTTTAGAACACATTTTTAATGTTTTCATTATAAATTTATTTTCAACGTGTATAATTATACAGCCATGAGAGTGGCTGTATACTATAACTAGCATGGATCTTTTGCATTCCACAATGTTACATTGAAAATACCCCATGCCATTCTTCTGCTCCCATAAGCTCATTTCAAAACAAAACCTTACAAAACATACAGTCCTGAACACAGAAATGCTTAACAACCCTTTAGGTTTTCATGGCAATACACAAAACACTTGGAGAGAATTGAGAGTTCAAAATGTAAAGCAAGAGAAAGGCATTGAGACCCCTGTTGCTTTTTTCTGTCAGTGGTCTCATTATTTGTTGAAATTAATTAAAAATCAACCATGCTCATAGAGTACCTACAATGCTATTACTGACCTTGTCCATACCCTGACCTTCATTGTCTGCAGTTTAAAAGTTAAAAAAATGCCGGGCTGATTTTTAATTAAAGAAATTTAACATTGAAGTCAATGATAAGCACGGGCATACTCAGTAAGAACCAACTGTCAGTGTTCTAAACGCCAGACTCACAGCTGTTTGGCTTGGCTAATCAGGTGGCCACACCCACACCAGACCTTTATTTCACTTTAGACAGTCATGGCTTCCCCCAAAGAATCCTGGGAAGTGTAGTTTGTGAAGGGTGCTGAGAGTTGTTGTTGTTGTTGTTGTGTGTCTTCAAATCAATTATGTTGACCCTATGAATCAGCAACCTCCAAGAGCATCTGTCATGGACCACCCTGTTCAGATCTTGTAAATTCAGATCTGTGACTTCCTTTATGGAATCAATCCTTCTCTTGTTTGGCCTTCCTCTTTTTCTACTCCGTTCTGTTTTTCCCAGCATCATTGTCTTCTCTAGTGAATCATGTCTTCTCATTATGTGTCCAAAGTATGATAACCTCAGTTTCATCATTTTTGCTTCTAGTGATAGTTCTGGTTTAATTTGTTCTAACACCCTATTATTTGTCTTTTTTGCAGTCCATGGTATGCACAAAGCTCTCCACCAACACCACATTTCAAATGAGTTAGTTCTTCTCTTATCTGCTTTTTTCACTCTCCAACTTTCACATCCATACATAGAGATCGGGAATAACATGATCTGAATGATCCTGACTTTAGTGTTCAGTGATACATCTTTGCATTTGAGGACCTTTCCTTGTTCTCTCATAGCTGCCCTCCCCACTCCTGGCCTTCTTCTCATTTCTTGACTATTGTCTCCATTTGGGTTAATGACTGTGCCAAGGTATTGATAATCTTTGACAAGTTCAATGTCCTCATTGTCAACTTTAAAGTACATAAATCTTCTGTTGTCATTACTTTAGTCTTCTTGACATTCAGCTGTAGTCCTGCATTTGTGCTTTCCTCTTTAACTTTCGTCAGCATTTGTTTCAAATAATTACTGGTCACTGCTAGTGGTATTGAATACTCTGTATATCTTAAATTATTGATATTTCTCCCTCCAATTTTCACACCTTCTTCATCTTGGTCCCACTTTTCATATATGTTCTGTATATAGATTAAACAGATAAGGTGATAAAATACACCCCTGCCTCACACTCTTTCCGATGGAGAACCAATCGGTTTCTCCATATTCTGTCCTTACACTAGCGTCTTGTCCAGAATATAGGTTGCGCATCAGGACAATCAGATGCTGTGGCACCCCCATTTCTTTTAAAGCATTCCATAGTTTTTCATGATCTACACAATCAAGGTCTGGTGTGGATATGGCCAGGGGCAACTTTGGTTTACATTTGGGTGGGAGACTACATGTACCTGCTTTAGAATAAAAATAATAAAGCCTGAAAAACAATGATATTGAAATTGTTCACAATGTTTCCTTTTGGAAAGGAAAGGGGCTTTCCCTATGTCCAGTGCCCACATACCTCCCCTCCCCCTTCTCTCCCCCCTGTTCCCCTTCCCTGCCCCTCCCACAGGACAGTTTCATGTATCTTAAGTATGATTGTACAGGAGTAAATCCCACTGAACTCAAAAAGCATGCAAATGATCAAACCTGCCCTCCCCTCCTTCTCCCTCCTATTCCCTCCCTCTTGCCCCTTCCCTCCTCCTTCCATCATCCCTCCCTCCCCTCTCCAATCCCCTCCCCCCTGGTCAGTGTTCCATTTCACTGCACGGGAGTAAATTCCATTGAACTCAATAAGCATGCAAATGACCAAACCTACCCTTCCCTCTTTCTCCCTCTTATCCCCTCCCTCCTGCCCTCCCTTCCCCCTCCTGCTTCCTCACTCCCTTCAAATGCCCTCCCCTCCTTCTCCCTTCCCCCTCCCTCCCTTCCTCCTTCCCTCTCCCCCCTTCTCCTCTTCCCTCATGGTTCCCTCACCTATCCTAAGCACGATTGCATGGGAGTAAATCCCATTGAACTCAAAAAACATGCAAATTATCAGACCTGTCTTTCCCCTCCCCCTTTCTTATCCTTCCCTCTCCTTCTTCCCTCCTCCCCTTTCTTCCTCCCTTCCTCCTTCCTCCTCCCCTCCCCTCTTCCTTCTACCTCCTCCACTGCCCACTCCCCCCTTGCTTCCTTCTCCTCCTCCTCGGTTAGTTTCACCTGTCCTAAGCATGATTGCAGGGGAGTAAATTCTATTGAATTCAATAAGCATGTAACTGATCAATCCATTCTCAGTGAACTTGCACACGATCCCATCTCTTACCTCCCGGATTAAAAAGCAGTGAAATTCACTAATAGGCAAAAAGTCTTGCGGTTAAGAATGTACCTATAGCCCACAGATATTTCTATCAAACTTTAAAAAGCAGGGAAATTGGGCAGCTATAGTGAATGCACCCAGGAAGCAGGAGACCTGACCTCCTCTCTGGAATATTGTACTGCCCTACAAATTTGTTAAAAAGCAAACACAATTTGGGTTCATCTTTCACAGTCCAATCCACTTCCTGTGTAGCTTGGAAGAATTTGATAACGTACCTCTGAGGATACGGTGAGTTTGATAAAAATATCTGAAGGTACCTTCTTAAACTACTAGGGTTTTTTTTTGCCTATTAGTAGCTATACATGTTCACTAAACAATATTCTATACAAAGATATAATTGCATGTGTTTTTGTGTGAATGTTTTTACATTATGTGTTTTTATATATGGTTAAAATGCAGAGCTTGGAAGTAACTAGTTACAAGTAACGAATTACTTGTAATTCATTACTTTTTGGGTAACGAGTGGGTAATTCCTTTACATTTTGGTTGTAATAGAACTAGGAGTAATTTTACTACTTTTGTGGAGTAATTGTAACGTTTCCAACATTACTTTGGGGCATTACTTGGAGCAGGGGAAGTCTTCTGCTCCTCTGATTTGTGGATGAAAATCATGTGCCTCAAATTGGGCTTCTGTGCAGTGTTGCTCATTCCTCATGCTCTGTGGATGGGTGGGAGGCGACGAGGGAGGAGGTGGAGAGTGAGACGGGTGGAGTGGAGAAAACAATTATTTTAAAAAACGGATAGTGGTGGTGAAGAACGGAGTGGAGGGGAAAAGGAGCCGGAGGTCAAGAACATGGAGAAAGGAGGAGAAGGAGGCAGCAGCAGAATGGAGATAAAGAACTGTGGAGGTGAAAGATGACAATGCGTGTGTGCGTGTGTGCGTGAATACTGTTTTTGCACTTGGCATACAAAGTGGCCTCCACCACCCTTTCTTGCTACTGTGCTGCATTTGCAGTATTTTAACTTTTTTGCATCTCAGGGGAAAATGTTTGCTTGAGTGAGTGTCCCTTAGTTGGTGGCAGGGCAGGGTCTGGGAGATGGTTAAGTGAGAGAGATTGTGCTGGCTGGCTGAGTGGGGGGGTTGCACTTGGTTTGACATGCAAAGATCTGAGTAGTGGCCTCAGCCTCCCTCCCCATCTCCCTTACCAGCAGAGAGACCACCATTGCTATCTTATGGATAAAAAGAGATATTCTACTACCTCTGTATGTTTGTGTTTATTTTTAATGTTGTTTTAGTCTACATAGATGTGCAGCAGCCAAGGCCAGCACCTTGTAGGCGTCTTTTTTAAAAAGTAACTGAAATGTAATTGTAATGATTACTTTTGAGAAAAAGCAATCAGTTACTTTCAGAGCAACTGTAATTGTAACAGTAATTACTACTTTTTAGGCCATGTAACTGTAACTGTTATTTATTACTTTTTAAAAGTAATCTTCCAAGCTCTGTTAAAATGTAGGAATTCACTTGGCAACCTTTTGTACAACATGCAACTAACAAGTTTAAATAATAATAATATGCATATATAATCCCATTGAAAACCATGAAAAAGAAACAAAGAAACACAACCTAGCAAGTTTTTTCCCCCAGTCCAGGTAACACAGTAACATCAGCAGGAATGTAGCTGCATGTATTTAACAAAGTTTTATAGCATAGCTTGCATCTCAACATGTTGAACAAATCTTTTCTTAGAATGGTCTGAACTGCATTCATTGTGCCCAAATGAATCACTGCTGTCATTTTACTCATAATTGCGACAAACCATACTTTATGTAACCATTCCTTGGGGGGGGGGAACTCTCAGAAAATATCCCAAAATAGCAATCAGCTAAACTCTTACTGCCATGATCTAATATATCATTTCCTCATTAATTTCTTTTACATATTTTTCTTTGATCACTCAGATTTTTTTTTGTGTGTGTGTGTAATAAGGTTAGCTACCATTTCAAATTTCCTTAGAACATATGTCTGTCTTCATGCTGAGGCAGCTTCCTACTGTTTTTAAAACCAATCTTTGGTATGAGACATTGAGGCAAATGAGGAAAAGAAAGATTTCAAATTGAGACATGCTTGCCTGGGAGCTTCTGGCACTGCCTGTGTTTCACATAAACTGTGGTGGGGATGGGTGAGTGGGTGGGAGGTTTTGCAGGATTATTTCCTGGAAAACGCAAATTACTATGGGGGCTATAACATCAGCAGCATACCATCCCCTATGTGACCCAATCCATGCATGAATAGCCTGCAATTCCTTGTTTCTAATTTGGATAGGGAGGCCTCCCCCCCTGTCACAGACTGTGGAACTTGTCAGAATTAAATAAACTGAATAAGTGTCCTGGTCCAACCTATGTGAATTAGACTCAGACTCTCTGGTGTATGTTTAATGAAAAACTCCAGTTTAGTGTGCTTCATGGATTAGCTCACAGATCACACAAGATTCTGCACCTCTGAGCATGACTACTCAAAGCTAAGACATTGTCACAGGAATTAGACACACATCCCTACAACCCTTAAGTAGGTTTGGATGGGCTCTTTCTATCAAGCGCCCATTAACAGGTGAATAGATTTTGGACAGAGAAACCCTGTTATTATTGGAACTTTTTTCAGGAGAGAGGTCCTTCCCTCATCCAAGAGTGGAAGAGAGGATTTTGTTTTTAGCCTAGCATGGAGAATCTGGGAACTGGGGAGACACACAGAGAGGACTGCTCTGTGCATGATGGCTTCAGGATGCCTCCTATAAGCTGTATGGCAAAGCAAGATCTATTGGACTGCTAATGCTTTGAACCCCTCCATCTTAAGCTCAGGCTGTGAATGTGTGCAAATAAACCATATTTCATAAAGAAACCATAGTTTCTGCTGACCTTCATTCCAAGGAAACCAAATCATGGGTAAGCACAGGAACCCCTGGGAGATTGGGGGAGCACGCAACAATTCATTATTTTGTTCAGTTCCTTGCAAGTTAATCCCGGAAAACAATCTATCTCATCCCTCAATCCTATTAACATATATTAAGAAAATAAGAAACACTTTTAATGCTACTTGAATATTTGTCTGATCTTATACATATTTATTCAGAAATCATTTTTAGTGAAGTCATAGAATCATAGAATAGTAGAGTTGGAAGGGGCCTACAAGGCCATCAAGTCCAACCCCCTGCTCAATGCAGGAATCCAAATCAACGCATTCCCGACAGATGGCTGTCCAGCTGCCTCTTGAATGCTTCCAGTGTTGGAGAGCCCACTACCTCTCTAGGTAATTGGTTCCATTGTCGTATGGCTCCAACAGTTAGGATGTTTTTCCTGATGTCCAGTCAAAATCTGGTTTCCTGCAACTTGAACCCATAATTCCATGTCCTGCACTCAAGAAGAGATCCCAGCCCTCCTCTGTGTGACAACCTTTCATGAGTGCTATCATATCTCCCCTCAGTCTTCTCTTCTTTAGGCTAAACATGTCCAGTTCTTTCGGTCTCTCCTCATAGGGCTTGGTTTCTAGTCCCCTGATCATCCTTGTCAATGGCAGTTACTTCCCATGGCATTTTAACATTATGTTGAACAAATAAATGTGTATAGGATTCCAAGTAAATTTGTATAGGATTGCTGAAGTGTTTGTCATAGTAAAATCCCTAGCTGTGGTCCATTAGAACTGTGAAACATTCCTGTCAAATGCTACATATTATGGTCTTGTCTGCACATGCAAACAATAAGATGGTTATAAGGCAGAAAGTCCTTCGACGGCAGAATACACTTCATAGAACCATGGGACCATAGTAAATTGACTTATACTGAATCAGATTATCAACTCATCTTAGTGTTGTCTTCACCAGGGGTGGGGAACTGGATTTTGCCAGTGGACTTGGATCTTTATCTCCCACAGGGTTAATTTGACAGATGAGCAGGACTATCCACATGTCAATCGCCTGACATCACCACGTGCAGCATTTTGCAAGCATCAGCAAGTAGCTAATAATCTGCATGGGCAAAACCAGTTACCTGACATCATTGCCCCACTGTCAAATTTGGCCTGTGGGGGCAGGGAAGCATGTGACACAGGTAAATGACCCACAATGCCTAGAAAATAGCTGGAGACTCATCTAGAATGTTAGAGCTATTTGATCTCCTCCTTCCTTTTCTTTTAGGGTTGGCCACTGTTCTTTGTTTGTTTTTTGCTGTATCATATCAGAAATGTAGACGCAGAAGGGGGGAAAAGAGAAATGTTTTGCAACTGGAATAAAACACATGACAGTCTAAAGCTCCCCCACCCACCCCCAGTAGTGGGCAGCATGATTCAGTGCTGCTTCTCATCTGACCTCTGGTTGGTCACATTGCTATTGCTCACCCACAGGTAAAGGAGGAAGGGTGAGGAAATGAGGAGGGTGCCATGGTGCAAATGCACAAGCAGGGGTGTGGGATTGGCTGTGCCAGTTTGTTTGCACTGTGCTGGCCTCCCCCTTTAGCTCCTGGTTAGCAGAAGAGATGTGACCAGCTGGAGGTTAGCTTAACAGTGCTGCTCTCCCCATGCCTTTTGCTACTCTCCCATTCCCACCCTCACCCAAGAACATTAACTCTAGGGACTGGAACTTGTCATCACTCAGAGAAATGAGGTGAGTATACATAAGAACTCAGTTTAGAAACTTCTTGTTGGTCTTGGAGATCAGGCAACTGCTCAGACCTGTTCTCGCATTCTGAAAATCGTAGTTCTAGATTTTCAGGGTTGTTTTTATTCTCTCTCTCTCTCTCTCTCACTCATCTCTGCCCCTGATCTTCATTTATAGATGGGGAAGACAGACAACACAATCAACATCTTTAAAGGTCATTTGGAAGGGCATCCTTACTGCTGCTGAGTCTGTAAACAATGACAAGATTAGGTGAAGAGTCTTCTTCCTTAAGATAATAAGATGATGTGTCTTGAGGGGGGGTGTCTGGAAGAAAAAATAACACATGTTTAGCTGGGCTTTCTTTAAGTGCGAGTCAACACATAAAGGCCAAGCACATACTGCAAAGCATAAAGCCTATTGGAGGCATAATTTATCTTTGTCATGTATCAATGGAACTGGCCTTTATTTGTAAAGCAATCCCATTAATGAGATTACCGCAGCTGAAGTTCTTCAGTATAGTCAAAAGGAATCTATAGAGTCCCCTGCATTGAAAAGCTTTTTTGCACATTTTAATATAGGTTTGAAATACCAATATCGATCCTTCATTTATCAGATTACCGAAATAAACAAGATAAACCAAAGATCATAGACCCTAGAGCTTCTAAGAAAAATATAAGACTTAAAAACAACAACATAGAAACATGGTGAAATATAAACCAAAATATATTGTTTTTATCAGGCAGGTGTTGGGTTTGTTTGTTTTTTTAACTAAAGGGGGGGATGCCTTAAAGAGAAAAGAAAAAAAAGCAAACTTATACTGTTCAAAAGTCCTGAAGCAGATTTTGTTCTGTGCTCTCCCCCTTCTTGTTCTTCTTCTTCTTCTTCTTTGGATTTTTTTCAACCCCATCTGTTTATTTTCTGTTTAGCAATCATAGTAAAGCGGATAGCCAAGCTATAAAGATTCGAGAACAGGTGGAACAGGGAGATAATTTGCAAGGCACAATGTTATTATGTTCAGAAAATATAGCATCTCTGATTTGATAGCTTGATGGTAACCTAATTTGCCCGACTTTATTTATGTATGTGTGCATTTGTTTTAATAGATATACTTCCCATGTCAGAGAAAATGCACATTAGTGGTCAAATATATCTGAAGGGATCCTAGACAGACCAAATGTCAAATAAAATTATTTTCAGCAGTTAACAATTTTTTCTCAGTTCGTTGAAATGTTATAGTCTGTGAGTGTAATATATAGTGTCCAGAATGGAGTAGTATTTCTTTACATAGATTTGGTATAAAACAGTTACTTCGTTTTTTGCTGCTTTTTAAATTTTTCTTATTTATAATCTGTGAGCATGGTTTGCTTGTGCTCAAGTGCATATTTTATTTTGGACACAGGTTCTAATACACAAAATAAACCTGAAATACTTAAAAATACAGGGTTGTATCCAATGTTAGTACTACTCAGAGTAGTCTCATTGAAATTAATGATAATGACTAACTGTGGTCCATTAATTTCAGTGGATCTAGTCTGAGTAAGATCTAGTTGGAGCCAACTCATGGATAACTAACTATGGCTCCTTGTAGCCTCCCCTCATTCGGCACAAATCTGCTTCCCATATCCAGCCTTGGTGCCTCTTCTCCTTAAAGGGGGTTCCATTGTTCCTAAAACTCAGATGTCTCTCCTATCCAGATTCCTACTTGTAGTGAGGCTTGAAATAGCAAAAATTGGAAGGGGGCAGAACATTTATCAATAAAAAATTGGTTTACTAGACTTTGACAACTTGCTCTAGATGAAAAATTAACTCAAGAGCAAAAAAATGCTTGTGGGGAAACATCCTCTGATAAATTCACTCCAATATGGTATCCCTTTATATGTTATATGTTATATATCTTCCGTGGCGCAGAGCGGCAAGCAGTGGTAACGCAGCCAAAAGCTCTGCTCACGGCCAGAGTTCGATTCCAACCAAAGGAGGAAGTCAAATCTCCGGTAAAAGGGGTCAAGGTCCACTCAGCCTTCCATCCATCCATGGTCGGTAAAATGAGTACCTGGCATATGCTGGGGGGTAAAGAAAGGCCGGGGAAGGAACTGGCAATCCCACCTGATATATATGGTCTGCCTAGTAAACGTCGCAAGACGTCACCCTAAGAGTCGGAAACGACTCACACTACAAGTGCAGGGAGACCTTTACCTTTACCTTTTTATATGTTATGCTATCGAAGATGGAGCAGAAATGAGACCACCCTCATCATTAACTTTCTTTTGGTGGGATGTATATCCTGCTTTTTAATTCTATTATCTTGCTTTCTGGTATTCTTTCTTTTTTATATATAAAGCTACTGTTGCTGAATGTACTCTTTTTTCGTATAGAGTGAGATGTTTATTGTACTTTGATTGTTGTTTTACTTGTTTATTGTTACATTTACTGGCAATCTCAATAAAACATTATTCATTACAAAAAAAGAAAAAGAAAAAAAGAACTGCCATGGACCAAAGCATGACACCCAGTATGCAAGCTCTGATTGTCTTTTGTGGAAGGCCCTCTTCCCAATGGAATAGGAACAGAGAAGGTTTGATTGTAAGCCCCTTGGGGCAGAGATTTGTCCTGTTGAACTCATTAATGGTGCTATATAAATAAAACATAGCATGAATGCTGGTCAGCATTACTCTGACCATATTGATTGATTGATTGCATTTGTATACATCCCCGTAGCCGAAGCTCTCTGGGCAGTTTGCAACAATTAAAAACATTAAAAACAAATACACAAATTTAAAAACATTTTTAAAAAGCAATTTAAGAACACATGCTAAAATGCCTGGGAGAAGAGGAAAGTCTTGGCCTGGTGCCAAAAAGATAACAGGGTTGGCACCAGGTGCACCTTGTCAAAGAGATCATTCCATAATTTGGGGGCCACCACTGAGAAGGCCCTCTCCCTTGTTGCCAGACTCCCAGCTTCCTTCGCAGTAGGCACCCGGAGGAGTGCTACATGTGTTGGGCCAATGGCATATTGGGACAGTCCCATGGTTGTCATGGAGACCATGAAATCCTGAGCCGCCCCAGATAAGGAACCAACAGTCTGGGGGATCTCAACAGTACACCCGAGACCACCTCCGTCAGCTCAGCTAGGGAGTCTGTTGGGCAGCGGGGTGGGCAGTACACCAACAGGATCCCCAGTCTGTCCTGCTGACCCAACACAAGGTACAAACACTCCAGACCAGTAGTCACATGAACAGGGTACTTGCAGAGGGAGAGGGAGCTCCTATAGACCACAGCAACCTCCCTGACCCTCAGTTCTACCCTGATGCTTAACCAGGTACCCTGGTGGACATAGCTGGGAGAGACTGACTCCTCCCTGCTCACCCACCCAGGTCTGAGTTATACATGCCAGATTGGCTGCCTCATCCACAATTAAATCGTGAATGAGGGAGATCTTATTATGCACCCATCTGGCATTTAGGAGAAGCATCTGGAGGTCTCTTCTCTTTACTCTAACTAAAATGAAAATTTTGGGGGTTTATATTCAGTGGAGTCATCCCCTTAGCACAAGGACTTCTGTCTGTGCAATGGGAATAGCTCTCCCTCTCCTCTCCCTATGTGACCCCCTCAAATATGCTCTGGAAGGTTAGGGGGAACCCCAGAACAGATTGGGGATTGCAGGGAGAGAAGGAAAAGAACTCCTGTTGGGCAGGAAGAAATTCTTATGCTAATGGAACGACTTCATCAGATACAACCCAATAAGTTTTGGTGTATAAGATGCTTTGGTTTGATTCTTTAATAAAAGTGGGATTTTAAAAATAAAATAATCTGCAATCAAACATACAGTTTGATTGAGTTTTGATGTTTTGATGTTTTGTCCTCTCTCTCTCTGGTCTGGAGATGCCTGATATTAATGGATATTTCTAAAGTAGCCCAGCAGCTATTTTAACGGTGCTCAGGTTGTCATTGTAGTTATGTGCCTTCAAGTCAATTACAACTAATGAATCAGATACCTCCTATGAATCAGCAACCTCCTATAGCATCTGTCATGAACCACCCTCAGATCTTGTAAGTTCAGGTCTGTGGCTTCCTTTATGGAATCAATCCATCTCTTGTTTGGTCTTCCTCTTTTTCTACTCCCTTCTGTTTTTCCTAGCATTATTGTCTTTTCTAGTGAATCGTGTCTTCTCATGATATGTCCAAAATATGATAACCTCAGTTTCATCGTTTTAGCTTCTAGTATAATTCTGGTTTAATTTGTTCTAACACCCTATTATTTGTCTTTTTCGCAGTCCATGGTATGCACAAAGCTCTCCTCCAACACCACATTTCAAAGGTGTTGGTTTCTCTCTTATCCACTTTTTTCACTGTCCAACTTTCACATCCATACACAGAGATCAGAAATAACATGATCTGAATGATCCTGACTTTAGTGTTCAGTGATACATCTTTGCATTTGAGGACCTTTTCTAGTTCTCTCACAGCTGTCCTCCCCAGTCCTAGCCTTCTTCTGATTTCTTGACTATTGTCTCCCTTTTGGTTAATGACTGTGCCGAGGTATTGATAATCCTTGACAAGTTCAGTGTCCTCACTGTAAATTTAAAGTTACATAAATCTTCTGTTGTCCTTACTTTAGTCATCTTGATGTTCAGCTATAGTCCTGCTTTTGTGCTTTCCTCTTTAACTTTCATCAGCATTCGCTTCCAATCGTTACTGGTTTCTGCTAAGAGTATGGTATCGTCTGCATATCTTAAATTATTGATATTTCTCCCTCCAATTTTCACAACTCCTTCATCTTGGTCCTATCCCGTTTTCCGTATGATATGTTCTGCATATAGATTAAACAAATAGGGTGATAAAATACACCCGTCTCACATCCTTTCCGATGGGGAACCAGTCGGTTTCTCCATATTCTGTCCTTACAGTAGCCTCTTGTCCAGAGTATAGGTTGTGCATCAGGACAATCAGATGCTGTGGCACCCCTATTTTTTTTAAAGCATTCCACGGTTTTTCATGATCTACACAGTCAAAGGCTTTGCTGTAATCTATAAAGCACAGGGTGATTTCCTTCTGAAATTCCTTGCTCCGTTCCATTATCCAACATATGTTTGCGATGTGATCTCTGGTGCCTCTTCCCTTTCTAAATCCAGCTTGGACCTCTGGCATTTCTTGCTCCATATATGGTAAGAGCCTTTGTTGTAGAAGCTTGAGCATTACTTTACTTGCATGGAATATGAAGGCAATAATTTGATAATTACTGCATTCCCTGGGATCCTCTTTTTTTTGGAATTGGGATGTATATGGAACTCTTCCAGTCTGTGGGCAATTGTTTAGTGTTCCATATTTCTTGAGAAATATTTGTCAAAATGTGGACAGATTCAGTCTCAGTAGCTTGTAGCAACTCAATTGGTATACCATCTGTTCCTGGTGATTTGTTTCTTCCAAGTATTTGGAGAGCAGCTTTCACCTCACATTCTAAAATTTCTGGTTCTTCATCATATGGTTCCTCCATGAATGAATCTGTCATCCTGGCATCTCTTTTATACAGTTCTTTAGTGTATTGCTTCCATCTTCCTTTTATTTCATCTTGGTCAGTCAGTGTGTTCTCCTGTTGATTATTCAACATCCTTACTCTTGGTTTAAATTTCCCTTTCATTTCTCTAATCTTTTGGAACAGGGCTCTTGTTCTACCCTTTTTGTTGTCCTCTTCTATTTTTATATAATAACCATTGTAATAGTTCTCTTTGTCCCTGCATACTAGTTGCTGTATTGTTGCATTTAGGGTTCTAACCGTGTTTCTGTCTGCTTTTGATTTTGCTAACCTTCTCTCTTTAACCATTTTAAGAGTTTATTCAGTCATCCATTGAGGTCTTTCTCTCTTTTTAACTAGAGGTATTGTCTTTTTGCATTCTTCCCTGATAATGCCTCTGACCATTCCATAGTTCTTCTGGTTCTCTGTCAATTAGGTTTAAAGCCTCAAACCTGTTCCTTAGTTGAACTTTATATTCTTCTGGGATGTTATTTAAATTGTATTTTGGCATTATGATTGCTTTGTTCTTCTTCTTTAGCTTTACTCTGATTTTCGATACAACCAGTTCATGATCTGTACTACAGTCTGCTCCTGGTCTTGTTTTCACAGAAAGCATGGAACTTTTCCATCTTCTGCTACCAATTATCAGAGCTTGGAAGATTACTTTTAAAAAGTAATAAATTACAGTTATGGTTACATGGCCCAAAAAAGTAGTGATTACCGTTACAATTACAATTGGCCTGAAAGTAACTGATTACTTTACTTCAAAAGTAATCGCTACAGTTACATTTTAGTTACTTTTTTAAAAAAATTGCCTACAAGATGCTAGCCTTGGCTGCTGCACATGTAAGTAGCCTAAAACAATATAAAAATCAGCACACACACACACAGGGTAGTAGAATTTTTTTTTATCTGTAAGGTTACCAAAATGGCATAACAGAATCTGAGATCCCCCCACCCCACCCCACCCCCAGCAATGATGATAACCCTACCCATATATAATTCACTTGAAATCGAATTTTACTCTTGAAATGCTGCTTTTACAATACATTTGTGTTATGTCTCAACAGAACAGGATGCTCAAAGAGCACATCAGACAAAATCTTCTCTGGTCCAGGACAAATCATATACCCCAGGAAAGGGAAGGGTGTCCTCTACGAGATGACAGTATGTCTTGGCTGGCCTACAACTTTTGCTGGGTGCAGGGCAGGGATAAGGGCATATTTGCACAACCAAAGAGACAAAAACCAAAGAAAAGAATAAATATCTCAGGGTGTTCACCACAAAATCTTCTCTGGGCCAAGACAAATCAGACACCCCAGAAAATAATAGGGTGTCCTCTATGCTATGCCAGTGCTTATGATCTATGTGGATTTTAAAAAAAATGTATTGGTCTTCCCTGTTACTTACTTTGTTATAGCTCAATTATTATTATTTTTAAAAGCCATTGATGTTGGTGACAGAAGGACTTGTGGCAGGGTCAACAAACAATGATTTCTTGAAGAAGATGTAATTTCATAGATGACGCTCTAAAGTATGCATGGATGGCATCTCATAGAACACACTCTCCCAGATGCATGGAAATATATGTGGTGCCCCAAATCATCTCTTAGGATGGGCACGCCAGTTTCTTATTTTCTTTTTTCTACATATTTGTTATTTTTCTAATACATATATGCCCTTGTCTGCACCATACATACAAAAAAAGCTCTGAACTGGGTGGGAACCCTCTCCTGCATGCATGGATGTATCACTTGTAGTGCCCAAATCATGTTTTGGGGTGGGAACCCACAGTTCCTTATATAAGTTCTACATTGCTTGTTGTGCATAGATGCACATATCCATTTTGTGTGTCCACAAGAAAATCCATTCTAGGCAGGATGCAGTGGCATCTCGTTGAGGACACTCTCCCTTTTGCTCAGGTCAATGATGTTTCATGGCCCACAGCAGATTTTGGTCACCCCAAATTACATATTTTTCTCTACTTATCCTTCATTATTTTAGTTCTGCACAGACGATCCTATGAGTGCCCTGCGCCCAGCAGAAACTATAGGCCAGGTGGGATGTATTGGCATCTTGTAGAGGCCACCCTCCCCCTTCCTGGGATGTATGATTTGTCCAGGGGCTCAGGAAGTCCTAGACTCCTTACTTTTTTGGGAGCAGGGTCCCTATGTCTCTAGCATCATATGAGCTGATCGGCATGAAAGGGGAGTGTGTTAGCCACTGAGAAGTGTCTTCTAATATGCTTCTTTCCTGCTGATTGGAGCCAATCAGAGTGAAAGGAGGTGAGTCACCCACTGAGAAGACTCTTTTCAGAAGCTAATACTCTCCCCTTTCATACTGATAATCTCCTAGGGATAGTAGTTGTTGTGGGAGAAGGCATTAACAAGGACCTCATTCTCAACCCAGGAGCAAAATAAGGGGAGAGGGGGGTCTGGCTGTGGCTGAGACTATCATAAAGGGACCATGCCCTTCTGAACTTGCCACTACACTAGTGCCTGGCAAAGTGCAGATTTTTGGGTGGGCATCCCCAGTTTTTTATTGTTTTCTCCATATTTTTGTTGTTTTGGGTTGTGCATAGATGCCCTTATCTCTGCCCTGCACCCAGCAAAAGCTCTGGGCCAGATGGGACGCACTGGCATCTTGTAGATGACACCCTCCCCTTCCCTGGGGTGGATGAGTTGTCCTGGCCCAGAACAGACTGTGGGGTGGGCACACCCAGTTACTTCTTTTTATGATTTTATGACATCATTATGCATCTATGTTCACCGCCCAGAGAGCTATTGCTAGTCGGGCAGTATATAAGTTTTAAAAATAAATAATAAATAAATAAATTTATGAACATTTCAGAAGCCTGATAATTTTGATTGAATAAATTTGTTGTTATTCTTGATGGCAAGAGTCCCCAGATCACAGCGTTATATGATATGCGGTACCCCCAGAGCTCGGAAAAGTTATCCAAGCTCTGGGTACCCCAACATATAATCTGGGGTTCAGAGACATGTTAACTTTGGCTTGGAGTTACTGTAGCTGTGAACTTGGAACTGGGAACTAGGAACCAACTTCAGTGTAGTTATGTTATGTGAGACTGATGTAGTCCAACAATATCTGGAGGGTACTATGTTGAAGACCCATCTCCCTTCCCTCCCACCCATCTGTTTTAAACACATCCAGAAAAGTATGTTTCTTAAATTCTATGTCTGACAGTGCATTCCTTTCAGAGGTAAAAATTAATCTGCAATCCTATATACTTATCCATTTAACTCAATGAAGCTTAATTTGGAGTAGACATGTATAGGACCGGACTCTACCAGAATACATTTCAGGGGCTATACTTTATTAATGCTGTACCAACTACAACTACCAAATGCTGCTTATGTACATATATTGTCTCAGCCTAAGCTACCTCACAGGGTTGTTGCAAAGATAAACGGGGAGGGAATGACAATGGTCATGGCATTCACAAATCAAAAATAAATCTGGGGAGGGGGGCACACACAAGTAATAACATGTCTGACAGATAGAATGTTAACAGGTGAAGCTTACCCCATAATTGTATTTCCATAGAAAAAAGGCTTACTCCATCTAATTTCTACCTGTCCCACAGCTGTCCATAAGAGCCTGATCTCCTGCAATGCCACCCCTAAATAGGGTTGCCAGGTTCAGGGCCTGAGACTGATCCTGTATCTTTAGGAGCAGAGAAAGTCAGCCAAGTGCAGATGTTCTTGCAACACTGTAATGGGAAAAACCACAAGGTGGAATTCTCCCTTCCCCCTGCACAACTTTTAAACATACAGAAGACCTCTTGGAGGCCAGGCCTGGCAATTTGCTATTTTAGCACCCACTCACTCAGTTTCAAGAGGTCTTTTCGGAGCTATTTGCAAACCCTTTTAGTTTTAACAATCCTGAACAATTTAGTATAATCAGCAAACTTGGCCACCTCACTGCTCACCCCTAACTGTAGATCATTTATGAACAAATTAAAAAGCACAGGTCCCAATACCCGTCCTTGGGAGACTCCACTTTCTACATGCCTTTTGTTTCCTATAAAATTCCTGATCCACAAGAGGACTTCTCCTCTTCTTCCATTACTGCTAAGCTTACTCAGGAGTCTTTGGTGAGGTACCTTGTTGAAAGCTTTATGAAAGCCCAAGTACACTATGTGGAGAGCCAAAGGTCCCTGTGACGCCCTTCCCTGGCTCTCCCTGTCAGGTTCCTACCTGCTCATGGCTACTGCCTTTCACTAGGCACCACCAGGGACTCCACCAGTCCGGACTGTCCTTTTTATGGTTTCTCTCTCTGCTCTAGCACAGATCTCAATAGATCCCCCTACTAGGCAGCACCACCAGTCACGTTCTACAACCAATGTTCCCAGAGACCTTGCCGAGTCTCTCTATCCAGTTACATTCGTGACTGTGTGCCTATGCTGTTCCCAACCCCCTTGTATCAATGCAGATAACTCATAACTCGGGGTTGCTCTGGATAGTTATAATGTTATCTTCTCCTCTTCACCGCTGCCACCATTTGTTACTGTTTCCCTTCAGCCTTGGTTATTACCTTACCCTCCCTTCTGGTCTGTGAAACCCCAGCCAAGGATCAGGCCTTCGGTAAACCAAAATAGTATTTATTAAATAACATTAATAACAAGATAACTTTGATAATGATCTACAAGCTTATGGTTTCATCTATTACTGTGATATTTGACTTATTACTAATCCGAACTCCACCTCCCTCTTTCTCCACACTCTCCTGACATACACCAACTCACACCCACCTCCCAACTCCACCAAAACAACCCACTCACGTCCATCCAGATTCAACTGTCATCCTTCCATTTATACTCTCAGCCATCCAAACACTCAGCCAATCATCCAGCATTCTACTGCTCATTTACTCCCCCCTCCTCTTTCATTCCACTTACCATGTATCTTCTATACAAACAGCACTTACCATATATACATTAATACGGGAACATCACAGTCCCCCATACCTGTTCCCCACAACAACACTCTTCCATGAACTAATTTACCAGCCTTTGCTGGTGAGAATCTGTATATTTCATTTTGGATAAAAAGATAACAGGATAACCAGGTGACTTACTATGAATTTTACTGGCTGACAAGCTAAAAGGTATGCTGGAGATAATTAATAACTGTGCCAGTGGGTTGTTCTTTTGGTTTTATTTCCACCTTTCGTATAGCTCTACAGAAGAAACCAATTTTGGCTAGTTACCTTCAAGTGTCCTTGGCTAATAAGAGCAATTACCATATGTCTTCTGCACCATTGCTTTTCCTTTCATTGTTTTTCAGCAGGTCTGGTTCTGTGTTGACAACTCTCTGAACCTTGCATGAGAGAGAAGCACATGCATTTATTTCTTTAATTCATTTAGATGCAGATGACGTGTAAGTTCCCCTTTGTAATATTACAGGAAGCATGCAGGAGTGTAGCAAGACAATTTTTATTGGGTGGGCAGAGACAAAAATTGGGAGGGCAGAAGAGTTGGGGCATTGTTCACTACAAAAGAGTTTTCTGGGGGAAAACATTTTCTTAGGTAATGACAAAAATAAACCCCAAATTATGCGTTTTAATTAGGAACTATGATTTGTGAACTTTACAAAAAGCAAAGCAAATTAAAATGCAATATTTTCCTCATGCAAAACAGTTATGTAAATTAAATAACAGTGACTAGGAAGTAAATGTATATTGTGCAAGTCATCCTACCATAATGATCTGACCTGTTAATAAAGTCTAAAGTGCCGTGATTTCTCTGCAGACTCGCAGAGGAACTTTTTACTTGAAATTCTTACAAATATGTTACTTTCAAAAGGTAAGATTACTACGTTTGCTACCTGAAGACAGCAGAAGAAACCAATGTGGCTACACAAAAGCTTAGGGATGACCTGGGGAAAAAAAGGTCACATACAAGAAGTGGAAGGAAGGCCGGGCCACAAAGGAAGAGTACAGACAGGTAGCACAGAATTGCAGGGATGGCATCAGGAAGGCTAAAGGTGAGAATGAGCTGAGGTTAGTGAGAGATGACAAAAGCAAAAAAACCCTTTCTTCAGGTACATCCATAGTAAAAGACAGAGAAAAGAAATGGTGGTACAGCTACTCAATGAGGATGGCAAAATGATAACTCATAGAGAGACTCATAGAGAGGCCCGGAGGGTGGTGACAAGATCTAGGGCCTTCTCAGTGGTGGCCCCCGAACTGTGGAACAGTCTCCCCGAGGAGGTTCGCTTGGCGCCAACATTGTTATCCTTTCGGTGCCAAGTTAAAACCTTCCTCTTTCCCAAAGCATTTTAACTTTTTGCATTTTAACTTAATTTAATTTATTTTCTTGTTATGTTTGCTATTATTGATTTTTTATTGCTTTATTGTTATTGTATTATATTGTTCATTTTATTGTATTTTGTTGTTCACCACCCAGAGAGCTATGGCTAGTCGTTAATAAATAATAATAATAGTAATAATAATAATAATAATAATAACAACAACAACAGATGACAAAGAAAAAGCAGAAGTTAATAAATAATAGTAATAGTAATAGTAATAGTAATAATAATAATAACAACAACAACAACAACAACAACAACAACAACAACAGATGACAAAGAAAAAGCAGAAGTGCTCAATTCCTTCTTTGGCTCAGTCTTCTCCCAAAAGAGGGACTGAAGGAAAATTTCATTTGGGGGGGGCAGAATTATCATTTTGGGCAGGGCCAGTTCTAAAGGGCGGCCAGGTAGGGCACTGGACCGAGGGCCCCTGGAGATACAGAGACCCCCAAGGGGCCCTTCCGCTCCCCTTCCGTGATCCGCTGCAGGAGCCACAGATTGTAGGACAGGAGGAGCTTTTGAGCTGCCCGCTATCCCCCCGCTTCACCAACCTTTCTCTCTGCAGTGCGTGCAGGGTTGCCATCAATCAAGATGGTGGCCAAGGTTTCCGTAAGGGGCTGAAGCCTCTGCCGCCATCTTGGTTGATGGCAGGAATGTGCGTGCATGTGTGCCATCAACCAAGATGGTGGCAGAGGCTTCAGCCCCTTATGGAAACCTCGGCTGCCATCTTGATTGATGACAACTCTGTGTGTGCAGTGCACGCAGCCGCAAAAAACAGCAGAGAAAATTAGGTGAAGCGAGGGGATGGTGGGCAGCTCGGAAGTTCCTGTCCTGCGCAGAAGGGGAACGGAGGAGCCTGGGGCAGGCTGGTGCCCAAGGGCCCCGTCATGCCTGGAGCCAGCCCTGATTTTGGGGGCAATAACCTCATTTGCTCTCCCCCGCACTACACCTCTGAAGCACTGCCTGCTGAATGTCGAAGTGTCTGTTTCATAGAGCGTATTACATTTTTTGAAGTTTATTAAATATCATAAGCAAATACAACAGTCACACAACATAAATATTGCATATTCTAAGTTGTTATATACAGGGCCAGCACTAAGGATGCCGGGGCCCTTGGGCACCATCCTGTCCTAGGGCCTGGCACCCACCTGTGTGCTCCACCTACCTTTCCCTTGAAGTGGATGCTGGCCACGTGGTGTGCGTATTCCTGCCATCAACCAAGATAGCAGCCGAGGCTTCCCTAAGGGGCTTCTGCTTTTGCCACCATCTTGGTTGATGGCACACGTGCACGCTACACGTATGCAGGCCTACTATCAACCAAGATGGTGGCAGGGGCATCAGCCCCTTAGGGAAGCCTTGGCCACCATCTTGGTTGATGGCAGGCATGTGCCTGCAGAGCAGCCAGAATTTACTTCAAAGGAAAGGTAGGTGGGGCATGCAGGCGGGTGCTGCGGGCCTGCACCGTAGTAGGGTGCAATGCCTGGGAACTCCCTCTCTGCGATCCATGGCAGGGTTGGCAGCCAATGCTGCTGCGGATTGCAGAAGGGAGTGCTACCCATCCAGCCTAAGGAGGGGCCCTTCAGGGACCCTCGGCCAGGGGCCAACCTGGCTACCCTCTGTTGCCTGCCCTGATTATATATTTTATTATATGATTTCTAGCAGTTTTGAGTGATTTACAGTATTGCATCTGGGGGCACTGTCACGCAGGAGTTTATTTAGACCATACACACTCCTTCAGTCATGTGTTCCACATGAAATGCTAAGCTAAACCTTGCTTTAGTGAAACCATGAGAGCATGCAGGTTCCAAGAGAGGAGCTTGCTTCCACTTTGCTCCTCACAGTCCCTTTTACTGCCACACTACACTGAGCAGACTGTCTGATCTGGGGTGATGGTTAAGCTTTCTCCTCACTAACTATGATTGTTACCAAGAACTAAGAGCAGGGAGGATCATAGTGGCTATAACTTCCCCTCTGGGAGCTTGCACGCTCATGCAGTCTCACTAAGCCAAGGTTTGGCTTAGTGTGTCATGCCAACCAGGCTAGTCTGATTTAACCAAGTCACCCAGAGGCGAGGCACAGCCTAACGATTTCCTGCCTGATCACACAGCAAATGCAGCCTCTACAAGACCGCATGGAAGAGGAGAACAACATTTATACAGAAAACACTGTAAAACACCCATGTCCTGGTATATTCTCTCTGTATGGGAACATATTGCCTCATAATGCACATGTAATGCTTGAGGATTTTGTTCTGAATATCTTTGGTTTATGTGTTTTGTATTTATAAATACAAAACAATGAGGAAAAAAAGAATGCATATGGGAGAATTCTTATTTTAAAGACCTTATGTATTGAAAGCTCATCTTTCTAATCAGTCAAGCTTTCCGTGTTCAATGCATTTTTATATGAGAATGTTTTCAGTTAAAGTATGATGGAGATTTGCTGCGTTTTAAAATTTTTAGTAAACTGAACCTGATCAGCCTCAAACTTCAAAAATCCATTGTTAAGCAGTTTGTTGGTGTTCATATGTACTTTCATTGGTGGATCATAGTCTATCACTTCAACACCCCCTTTTGTCATCCTGCTAGTTAAGTGGTAAACTCAGTTTGGAATGTTCTATAAGGGCTTTATAGTGCATTCATGTGCACATTTACTTGGAAGTAAGCCCCATCAAGGCCAATGGGGCCTACTCCCAAATAAATGTGCATAGGATTGCATTAGGAACTAGGGAATTTTTCTATCACAGGAAGTATAAAGTATTCCCATATCTGTCAAGGCTCCAAATTAGGGGGTCATCAACTTTTCAAAAGGGCTGTTGCAGGCCTAAATTTCATAGTTGTTAGATATGAATTGCATCAGTTCCACAAGAGGCCATTCTTTTTATCAGATTTTAAACATTTTGTTAATAGGTAAGACTCAGGAAATTCAAGAAAGATTTTCAGTTTGAACTAGCTTCCTTTCTTCTTTCTTTCTTTCTTTCTTGCTTGCTTCTTTATTTTGGGACAACATGTGACCATCTCAATTTTATATGTATGTATATACGTATGTATGTATTTATGTATGTTTTATACTTTCCCAGTATTTTCTTTTAAGTTTCAGTGGCATGCAAACTCTGATTTTCTTCAAAATTATTAACTTTTTTTGTTAGAATTACAATACTGTCTATCCATATTACTATACTTGTACATGTGTACCAGTCTGGAAACCCAGTTAACGTTGGGGTTCTTTTTAATAAAAAAAGATTTTAAGGAATTTTAGAAGTTGGGCGGGGTACCTGTAATCCCTCATGTATTCCCATCATCCTTGATCATTGGCATGCTTGCTGGGCTGATGGGACTTGAAGTCCAACATTTGGATTCCCCATTCCTTGAGCTAGTTTGTGATTACGTACCAAGGTGTTTATATATTTTGGAACAATTGGCTCAGAATAGCAAATGAGTTGCTGGGCGGATTAGAGATATCCACTCTGAAGTGATGTTTTACCATTAGAATAGTCTTAGTGTACAGCCATGTGTGGGAAGCAGTAGTTCTTAAAAGAAAGCACAATGTCCTGCAAGATGTTGTGCATAAAAATGATCATCTTCATCATCAGCATCATTGTCATCATGATTTATTACCTATCCTTCACCCTAAGGTCCCAGGGTAAGTCACAATTTAAAATACAACATTAAAAACATTTTAAAACAAATTATAATTGCAAGAATGGGGTGGGTCCTAAGAATATATATCTCAAGTGTCAAAGGCCAGGGTAAAGAGCGATGAACATTGTATAGTGAAGATGCCATACAGAATGCCCTGTCCCAGGCTACCACCCCAAACTTCTGAAGGTGGTAGAGCTGCCAAAAGGCCCTCTCTGCTGATCTTGACACCCAAGAGGGTCTGTAAGGAAGGAGGCAGACTTTCTGAGGGGCATCAGTCATTTAGGGGTTTAAACACTAATGTGAGCACCTTTGATTGGGTCCAGAAACAAACTGGTAACCAATGCAGCTGTTTTAAGACAGGAGTTATAAGAGATCTAAATGGAAACCGAGCCAGTAATTTGGCTGCTGCATTTTTGGACCAATTGAGGTTTTGAGTTGTCTTCAAGGGTAGCCCCACATAGAGTGCATTGCAATAATCCACTCTGGAAGATACCAGAGCATGGACCATAGCAGCCAAGTCATCTCTGTCAAAAAGGGGCCACAGCTGATGAACCAGCCAGAGCTGGAAAAAACCCACTCCTAGCTGCTGAGGCCACCTGAGCCTCCAGTGACAGTGTTGAATTCAGGAGTACCTCCAAGCTGCAGACCTGCTCCTTCCAGGGGAGTACAACCCTCCTGAACTTTAGAACTTTGGACACGTATCACCTCTGTCTTTTCAGGATTTAGTTTCAATTTATTGGCTCACATCCAACCCATCTCTGCCTTCAAGCACTGGCCCAGCATCTCAACCACCTCTCCCAATTCAGATGGCATATTGATGACACCTCACTCCAAATCTCCTGATGACAGCTCCCAGTGGCTTTTTACAGATGTTAAATAGTATGGTTGGGGAAAACAAGATGGAACCCTACAGAACACTACAGGACAGCTACAATGATGCTGAACAATGACTTCCTATGACTACTTTCTGGAAATGGCTCTGGAGGTAGGAGTAGAATCAATGAAGTACAGTGCTCCAAACCTCCATCTCCCTGAGATGTTCTAAAAGGATACCATGGCCAGCAGTATCAAAAGCCACTGAGACATCAAAGAAAATGAGCAGGATTGTACTCTCCCCATCTCTCTTCCAACAAATATCAATCAGGGCAACTAAGGCCATGACCAGGCCTGAAACCAGTTTCCTCCAAGTATGCCTGAAGCTGAACCTCCCCCCCTTGTCCAAAAAGGTCATCAGGCAATGGTATGCATTTTAGAGATGGTAGAATCTAGTAGGTGGCTATAATTCTTACATGTTACTTATTGTAATCTCTGGAGCTTTTCTTTCTTGTTTTTTCTTTGATCTCTGTGTTCAGTGGTGTAGTTTGCTGTCTCTGTGTTGGGGATTTTGGGGGTTCTGTAACAAACAACTTTATGACTACATCCGTCCATCCATCCATCCATCCGTCCGTCCGTCCGTCCGTCTGTCCCTTCCTCCCTCCCTCCCTCCCTCCCTCCCTCCATCCAACCATCCATCCATCCATCCATCCATCCATCCATCCATCCATCCATCCATCCATCCATCCATCCATGATGGCTAAACTGTGGCCCTCCAGTTACACTTGGACTCCAACTCCCATAATCCCTAGCCATTGGACTTGGTGGCTGGGGCTGATGGGAGTTTTAGTGCAACATCTGAAGGGACACGTGTTAGTGACCCCTGTTATAGAAAGAGTGAGCCAATACCTCACTGCTTGTATGGATCATATCTAAGATATAAACACAAGGAATTATACATAGCTCTGCTCACAGCCAGAGTTCGATTCCAATGGAAGGAGGAAGTCGAATCTCTGGTAAAAGGGATCGAGATCCACTCAGCCTTCCATCCATCCATGGTCGGTAAAATGAGTACCCAGCATATGCTGGGGGGTAAAGAAAGGCCGGGAGCGGAACTGGCAATCCCACCCCATATATACAGTCTGCCTAGAAAACGTCGCAAGATGTCACCCTAAGAGTCGGAAATGACTCGCACGATAAGTGTGGGGACACCTTTACTTTTTTATTCACAGAATGAAAGGCACAGTAATAGATTGTGATCTTGTAAGTTTCGTAGTCTAAATATTCAGTATGAAGGAAATATGGGTTAAACAGGGTTGAACTTAAAGACAATTTATGCCAGTTATCCCATTAAAACCACAATTCCTTTCTTCCTATCTAATTAAATACTTTTGTCTCAGCAAAGGAAGCTTATTCTATCCATCTTGCCAGGAAGCACTATCCCACAGTGTAAGCCAAAGAGGAATGAGGAACCTGGTGCCCTTCAGATCTACAACCAGCAAGGCCTAGGATATAAATATCTGAACACTCTTATTCTTATTTTCTAACTAGGTTTAAGGATTCAAAGTCAGGATAAACGTCTTTGATCACTTTCCTGATTTCTTTTTTCATTTCAAAGCATCTTTGTTAGCATTTTAGTAAATATTTCTTGAAACACATACACAAACAATGGTTTGCACTAAGGTCCTCATAAAAATAGAGCCTTTAAATATGTTATACGCCAGCAGATCAATGCACTAATTGAGCGGCAGTGCTGTTTTTTTGCCTTCTGGTACTTGCTAACTGACTATATCCCATGAAAATTTAATACCCTGTTTCTTCTATCTTAATTATGTCTAATGAGGTTCTTGCTTTACAAAATCAACAAATTCCAATATTCTGCCTATACCTCACATCACAAGACACTATCATGTTTGTGGAAATTTTGTTTCTCAATAATTGGATGAGTTTAAGAGAGGCAAGATCTATAAAGATGCCCACTTTCTCTTCATGCCTCTCATTGCTGTTAGTGACTTTTAATTTATTCACTTATTTATTAAACATGTTTCTCCCTAAGGAATAGCTGATCCCAATTAGCAGCTGTATTTCTAAATGATAATTTAAGGATTTCAGTAAAGGCACTAATTGGCAAGTATGTTCTTTGAAGACAGTCGTTAATTTGAATATTCTATAACACCACTTGTATTAATAGCTACATAACACAGGACACGTAATTTCCCATTAACTAGGTTTGCATTTGATCTCTTCTGAATGTCCAATGCAAATTTTCTTTCAAGTGTCTTGGTTAATACAGGCTTATCATGAGCAAACTGGTGTTGAGAGAGGTTAACTCCAGAATGGGGAAGAATAGGCAGTAATTAGATACAAGCACCAAATGACAAATAAACAGCTGTTAGAACAACCAAGGAAAAATGGCACCAAAAAATAGAAAAATTGCTAGGGAATGAACAAAGAACAAAAGTGCTGGGCAACAGATTGGCTGAGAGGCCATCATGAATTTAAAGAACAAACAAAATCACAGCATCTGCAAAAGTGATGGGGTGGAGGAAATCCTTTAGGAAAGTTGCTAAAGCAGAAGTTCATATTCATCTAAATACATTTAATAATGCAAAGAACGTTTTTTAATTAATGACAATAATTGTAATACATATAATATTTTTGGAGAATTCAAAACACTTCTACATCAGAGATGCAGACCCTGAGGCCCTCCAAATGCTAAGGCTGATGAGAGTTGGAGTCCAACAACATCTGGAAGGCCATATATTCCCCATCTCTGATCTATAGTCTCATTAATCCCTTCAACAACTTTGCAATATTTAGACTTATATCCAATTGGTGAACCTACACCAAGGATTTTTGATCCAGCAGACACTTCTGCCAATGGAATAGGGATCTATGTGATCTTTGGTGATGCCCCTCCACCCTGTGGCCCCCCATCCCACCACCTGTCGTGTCCCGAACTGGACTCAGTAACCAGACCAGGTTGTGAAAGCAATTCAGCCTTTATTAACGTAATATCCAAACAAAGGCCGCGCCTTCTCATGAAGGAACACCATACACGTGTCCAGCGACATGCAAGAGAGTTGACAGAACAAAGGAATTCCCGCCCCCCTTATCCTTATTAAGGGGGCTTTCTGGCACGAATTCTCTCACTCCGCCTTAGGGTGCTTTCTTCCCTGCCCCTCCCCTCTCTTCCCCTGGCTCGCTTTTGTTTTCTCTGGGTTCTTGGTGATGGGGGAAGTTCTGCCTCCTCCCCTTCTGAGGATTCTATCTCAGGTATTGGAGACAGAGGGGGGTGAACGTCATGCCCATCAGGCGGGCTTTTCTCTGGCTGAGGAGGGAGTTGAACTCCCCCTCCTTCCTGGCCTAACTGCTCTGGCTCGATGAGGGGGGTGAGCGTGGGAAATTCCTGAGAAGTGTCTGTTGGAGTTTCAAGGCCTCTGCGGCTGCTGGGCAACACTATCTCTGAGAGTTCTCCCTCCCCCTCTTCACTCAGCTCTGGGAAAGTGATCTCCTCATCTTCTGAAGTGCTAGGGTCCCAATCCTGCATCCTGACACCACCCAAGCTATTTCAGAAGCCCCCAACCCTCTGGAGCAATTTGTTTGGAGGACATGGGGGCTGCAGGGGAGAAGGGGAATTGCCAAAGATCTCCTAGATCCTTGTGCTTCTGGCAGAAGTCTCTGCTAGATCAAAGATCCTTTCATCAGTAGGAGGTCACCAATTGGATACAGTCCATAGTTCAGTATAATTATCCACATATTCTAGATAGGAATAAGAGAGACAAGGACTTTCCTATGATGATCCAGTGAGTTCAAGAGGAGTTGCCAGCTCAGCTATTATACTACATCAGCAAACTTGGCACAGTATAGACATACACCACACAATGCAACCATTTCACTTCTGTGTCAGAGAATACTTGAGGGATGTAAGCCCACTGGGGATGTGAAGCATTCACCAAGGGTTGGTTTAGTTAGGTTCCCCTGAGATCACTCATAGGTTGCAATCTAGTGGAGAAACATTAGTATGAACTGGGCTGTACACAGATCGAGCCAGCAGCAACTTCTGTGTTTATACTGTTATAGGGCTGGGGGTGGTATGGGTGACATTTTGGGGTCACCATACACCCTGTGATGTTATAATATGTAGAGACAGAGTTGTAGCAGAGAAACCTGCTGTACTGGTCAAGCCAGTTTCTTTGGTAAGTTCATGGGTCTGTAAAGTACCCAATCTATATGTCTAAAGACTTGATCAAGAGAAGATGTGTTGCTATAGGAACAACTAGAGTAGGCCTTTCCTCACCCCCACCCCCATTCTAGGGCCAGGAGATGACTGCGTGTGTTTGAGTCTGAGATGGAGCTGAAAAGACACAGAGAGGTCTGACTGTGCTCTCTGTCCTGAATGCAAAGCTATGGCTTTGGGATACCTCCATGGAAGGCTAATGGGAAAGTAAGATCTGCTGGAGTGTTAATGCTGTGATCCCTTCCATCTTACACTTAGGTTGTATATATGTGTAAAAAAGCCATATATTCTAAAAACACCGCAGTCTCCACTGACAAAGGAAACAGAACCTAGTATAAGCATAGGAACCCCTGGAAGTCTTACACCACTCAGATTGGGGTGCACGCAACAGTATCATTCTTTGGAATCATGGGAAGCTGCATTATGCCAAGTAAAACCAGTGGTCCATCTAGCTCAGTATAGGCTACAATGACTTGCAGGAGGGTTTCATACAGGAGACTTTCCTACTCGTACCTGGAGATTGTGGGAATTGAACTCAGAACCTTCTGCATGCCAAGCACATGTCCAATTGCTGAGCTATGGCACTTTCCCCCCAGTTGCCATGAGAATGGGAATATGTGCAGTTGTATCCATGCCTGGTTCATACAAATATTTCTTTACATAATCGTTGATACAAACATAGTTAAGAAGTGGCTCTTTTTGTGTAAGAGAGTTCACTGTGAACTGGTTCTAACACTGAAGAGACTCTGACAGCATATACAGTGTGCATGGGCATGGGTAATCCAGTGCACCACAGTCCTTGGACTGGGGGAAATACCTGCAGCAAAGGACATAATTTACTGGAAATTATCTCTCCATAAGCTCCAGTGAAATGAATGGGGTTACACTAGAACACAATGTTTTTTCCTCTCATTCCAAAATCCAGACAAAAGCTTGCTAATGAGCTGAACTTGTGTGATATTGTTTAGGTGACAGGTTGACCATTTACAAATGTAACCCTTGGCCATCAACCATTTTGAAAAACAAGGCGCCCAAGGGTTGTTTGAATCTCTTTATTCCGCTCATTACCTTTTGAAATAAATATAAACAGCTCTTCCATTAATCAGAATGTCACATTATTTGAATGCTTTCAGTATCACCAATGACAAGTGGATAAAAGAGGTTATAATATACCCTCAGTTTGTCATTATTCTGAAGGCCTTGGATCAGGCTATTTTAGTTTAGCATAAAGAATTTCTGTGATTATCTTAGTATATATTACCATCTCTCCTGAGGCTATAATACTGAACAGTGGATCTCAGGGGAATGTGCTTGTGTGTGATTGTTTCAGGACAAAAACATTTCTTATGATATCTCAGTTGTTCTTTTTGTTAAATCTTTTCTCTCCTTACTGCAAGCCTATGTAACAATGCCAATACTAATCATTTATGATATGACATCAAGCAAGATGATCGAAATGCAGAAGAAAAATAGACTTAGAGATGCATCATAATATTTTCTAATTTTAATTCCCCCCTTCCCCAGATTGGAAAGTAAGGTCTTGTAGGTTCTTTAATGATTACTATAATCTATTTATTAGATTTATATCCCACCCTTCCTCCCAGTAGGAGCCCAGGGCGGCATACAGCAGCACTAAAAACACTCTAAAACATCATAAAACAGACTTTAAAATACATTAAAACAAAACATCCTTAAAACATTAAAACAAAACATCTTTCAGAACATTTTTTTTAAAAAAAAGCTTTAAAAACATATTAAAAAGCAATTCCAACACAGAGACAGACTGGGATAAGGTCTCTACTTAAAAGGCTTGTTGAAAGAGGAAGGTCTCCAGTAGGCACCAAAAAGATAACGGTGGGTGAGCAGGGAGGAGTCAGTCTCTCCCAGCTGTGTCCACCAGGGTACCTGGTCCAGCATCAGGGTAGAACTGAGGGTCAGGGAGGGTGGTTTGCTGTGGTCTATAAGAGCTCCATCTCCCTCTGCAAGCACCCTGTCCATATGACTACTGGTCTGGAGTGTTTGCACCTTGTGTTGGGTCAGCAGGACAGACTGGGGATCCTGTTGGTGTACTGCCCACCCCGCTGCCCAACAGACTCCCTAGCTGAGCTAACGGAGGTGGTCTCGGGTGTACTGTCGAGATCCTCCAGACTGTTGGTTCTGGGGGATGTCAACATCCATACCGAGGCTACCTTATCCGGGGCGGCTCAGGATTTCATGGTCTGCATGACAACCATGGGACTGTCCCAATATGCCATTGGCCCAACACATGTAGCAGGACATACTCTAGATTTGGTTTTTGCAACTGGACATGGAGTTGGTGATCTGAATGCGGGGGGCCTTACATCAGTCCCTCTGTCATGGACAGATCATTGCTTGCTGAAGTTTAGACTTACAGTGGCTTTTCCCCTCTGCAAGGGTGGGGGATCTATTAAGTTGGTCCACCCCCAGAGACTAATGGATCCAGATTGTTTCCAAAGGGCTCTGGGGAGTTTTCCGGCTGATAGGGCTGGCGCTCCTGTCGAAACCCTGGTTGACCTGTGGAATACAGAAATTATCTGGGCAGTTCACATGATTGCTCCTGAGCACCCTCTCCTGTATAGAGCTCGTACGGCTCCATGGTATCCCCCAGAGCTGAGAGCAATGAAACAATATAGGAGATGGCTTGAGTGCAGATGGAGACGAACACCTAGTGGATGCAATTATACACTGGTAAGTGCCTATGGTAAGCTGTACTTAGGGGCAGTAAGGGCAGCAAAAAAACAATATTTTGCTGCCACTATCAAATCATCAATCTTCCGCCCACTGGAGCTCTTCAGAATTGTCTGGGGGCTATTACACTCTGGCCCCAGGTACATGGTAGAACCACCTGAGGCCCACTGTAATGAATTTGCTAGGCACTTCCAGGATAAAATCTTTAGCATCTGCCAGGACTTAGACTACAGTGTTATAGCAGGTGAATCAAGCGAGGTATCCAGAGTTATTATTATTATTATTAATTAGATTTTTATACCGCCCCATAGCCGAAGCTCTCTGGGCGGTTCACAACATGTAAACATCCAATACAATTAAAATATTATTAAACAACTAAAAATGCAGAAAAATTATACCAAAAACCAAAACATAATTAAACACATTGACGGGCACAAAACTCAATACTAAAATATTAACTGTTAAAAAAGTATTAAACTGGTTAAGATGTAAAGATGTTAAGATGTTAAATATTAAATAATTATATATTAAATGTTAAAATGTTAAAATGCCTGGGAGAAGAGGAAGGTTTTTACCTGACGCCGAAAAGATAGTAACGTTGGCGCCAGGCGTACCTCATCAGGGAGAGAATTCCATAGTTCAGGGGCCACCACTGAAAAGGCCCTTTTTCTCATTGTCACCTTCTGGGCTTCTCTCTGGGTCGGCACCCGGAGGAGGGCCTTTGATGTTGATCCCAGCGTATGGGTAGGTTCATATCGGGAGAGGCGTTCCAACAGGTATTGTGGTCCCAGGCCGTGTAAGGCTTTATAGGTTAAAACCAGCACCTTGAATCGAGCCCGGAAGCATATAGGCAGCCAGTGCAAGCGGGCCAGAATCGGTGTTATATGATCGGACGTCCGAGTCCCTGTTAACATTCTGGCCGCTGCATTTTGCACGAGCTGTAGCTTCCGAACCGTCTTCAAAGGCAGCCCCATGTAGAGTGCATTGCAGTAGTCTAATCTAGAGGTTACCAGTGCGTGGACAACTGAAGCAAGGTTGTCCCTGTCCAGATAGGGGCGTAGTTGGGCCACCAACCGAAGTTGATACAAAGCACTCCGTGCCACCGAGGCTACCTGTGCCTCTAATGACAGGGATGGTTCTAAAAGAACTCCCAAACTATGAACCTGCTCCTTCAGAGGGAGTGCAACCGCATCCAGGACAGGTTGAACATCCACCATCTGGTCAGGAGAACCACCTACTAACAGCATCTCAGTCTTGTCTGGATTAAGCCTCAATTTGTTCGCTCTCATCCAGCCCATTATTGCAGCCAGGCATCGGTTCAGCACCTCGACAGCCTCACCTGAAAAAGATGAACAGGAGAAGTAGAGCTGCGTGTCATCAGCATACTGGTGGCAACACACTCCAAAACTCCTGATGATGGCACCCAGTGGCTTCATGTAGATGTTAAAAAGCATGGGGGATAGTACTGACCGCTGTGGAACTCCATATTGGAGGGCCCAGGGTGCCGAGCAAAACTCCCCAAGCACTACCTTCTGGAGACGGCCCGCCAAGTAGGAGCGGAACCACTGCCAAGCAGTACCTCCAACTCCCAGATCAGCCAGTCTCCCCAAAAGGATACCATGGTCAATGGTATCAAAAGCCGCTGAGAGATCGAGGAGAATCAACAGAGTTACACTCCCCTTGTCTTTCTCCCGACAAAGGTCATCATACAGGGCGACCAAGGCCATCTCTGTGCCAAAACCGGGCCTGAAACCCGATTGAAATGGATCTAGCTAATCGGTCTCATCCAAGAGCGTCTGGAGCTGGTCTGCAACCACTCTTTCTAGGACCTTGCCCAAGAATGGGACATTTGCTACCGGCCTGTAGTTATTAAGATTTTCTGGGGCCAGGGAAGATTTTTTCAAAAGTGGTCTCACCATCGCCGCCTTCAGGCAGCCAGGGACCACTCCCTCACGCAATGAGGCATTATTCACTTCCCTGGCCCAGCTGGCAGTTCCAGCTCTGCTGGCTTTTATCAGCCAAGAGGGGCAAGGATCCAATGTAGAAGTGGTAGCACGCACCTGTCCAAGCACCTTGTCAATGTGCTCAAGCTGCACCAATTGAAACTCATCCAACAAATCATGACCAGACTGTGCTCCGGATACCTCACTTAATTCCATTGCTATAACATTGGAGTCCAAGTCCTGACGGATGCATGCAATTTTTTCCTGGAAGTGCCTAGCGAAGTCATTACAACGGGCTTCGGATGGATCTATCATGTCCATAGGGCCAGAATGTAACAGCCCTCGGACAATTTTAAAAAGCTCAGCCGGTCGGCAGATAGAAGATTGTATGGTGGCAACAAAATATTGTTTTTTTTGCTGCCCGCACTGCCCCTAAATATAAGTGCAGACTTGTCCTGATTTCTTGGATGAGTTTCAGTTGCTGCAGCTTGAGAACATTGACAAGGTGCTTGGACAGGTTCGTGCAACCACTTCTGTGCTGGATCCTTGCCCTTCTTGGCTAATAAAAGCTAGCAGGGATGGAACAACTGGCTGGGCCAGGGAAGTGATTAATGCCTCTCTGCGAGAGGGGGTGGTCCCTGGCTGCCTGAAAGAGGTGGTAGTGAGACCACTCCTGAAGAGACATTCCCTGGACCCAGAAAATCTTAATAACTATAGGTGGGTAGCAAATGTTCCATTCCTGGGCAAGGTCCTTGAACGAGTGGTTGCGAGCCAGCTCCAGACACTCTTGGATGAGACCGATTATCTGGATCCATTTCAGTCAGGTTTCAGGCCTGGTTTTGGCATGTAAACAGCCTTGGTCGCCCTGTATGATGACCTTTGTCGGGAGAGAGACAGGGGGAGTGTGACTCTGTTAATTCTCCTTGATCTCTCATCGGCTTTTGATACCATCGACCATGGTATCCTTCTGGGGAGACTGGCTGCGTTGGGAATGGGAGGTACTGCATTGCAGTGGTTCCGCTCCTACTTGTCGGGTCACCTCCAGAAGGTGGTGCTTGCGGAACATTGCTCAGCACCCTGGACTCTCCAGTATGGGGTTCCGCAGGGGTCAGTTCTGGCCCCCATGCTGTTCAACATCTACATGAAACTGTTGGGTGCGGTAATAAGAACATAAGAACATAAGAACATAAGAACATAAGAAGAGCCTGCTGGATCAGGCCAGTGGCCCATCTAGTCCAGCATCCTGTTCTCACAGTGGCCAACCAGGTGCTTGGGGGAAGCCCGCAAGCAGGACCCGAGTGCAAGAACACTCTCCCCTCCTGAGGCTTCCGGCAACTGGTTTTCAGAAGCATGCTGCCTCTGCCTAGGGTGGCAGAGCACAGCCATCACGGCTAGTAGCCCTGTCCTCCATGAATTTGTCTAATCTTCTTTTAAAGCCGTCCAAGCTGGTGGCCATTACTGCATCTTGTGGGAGCAAATTCCATAGTTTAACTATGCGCTGAGTAAAGAAGTACTTCCTTTTGTCTGTCCTGAATCTTCCAACATTCAGCTTCTTTGAATGTCCACGAGTTCTAGTATTATGAGAGAGGGAGAAGAACTTTTCTCTATCCACTTTCTCAATGCCATGCATAATTTTATACACTTCTATCATGTCTCCTCTGACCCGCCTTTTCTCTAAACTAAAAAGCCCCAAATGCTGCAACCTTTCCTCGTAAGGGAGTCGCTCCATCCCCTTGATCATTCTGGTTGCCCTCTTCTGAACCTTTTCCAACTCTAGAATATCCTTTTTGAGATGAGGCGACCAGAACTGTACACAGTATTCCAAATGCGGCCGCACCATAGATTTATACAACGGCATTATGATATCGGCTGTTTTATTTTCAATACCTTTCCTAATTATCGCTAGCATGGAATTTGCCTTTTTCACAGCTGCCGCACACTGGGTCGACATTTTCATCGTGCTGTCCACTACAACCCCGAGGTCTCTCTCCTGGTCGGTCACCGCCAGTTCAGACCCCATGAGCGTATATGTGAAATTAAGATTTTTTGCTCCAATATGCATAATTTTACACTTGTTTATATTGAATTGCATTTGCCATTTTTCCGCCCATTCACTCAGTTTGGAGAGATCTTTTTGGAGCTCTTCACAATCCCTTTTTGTTTTAACAACCCTGAACAATGATGACACGCAGCTCTGTTTCTCCTTTTCATCTTCTTCACGAGAGGCTGTCAATGTGCTGAACCAGTGCCTGGTTGCAACAATGGACTGGATGAGGGCTAATAAACTGAGGCTCAATCCAGACAAGACTGAGATGCTGCTAGTGGGTGGTTCTTCTGACCAGATGGTGGATGTCCAACCTGTTCTAGATGGCGTTGAACTCCCCCTGAAGGAGCAGGTTCGCAGCTTGGGGGTTCTTCTAGAACCATCTCTGTCACTTGAGGCTCAGGTAGCCTCGGTGGCTCGGAGTGCCTTCTACCAACTTCGGTTGGTGGCCCAACTGAGTCCCTATCTGGACAGGGATAACCTGGCTTCAGTTGTCCATGCTCTGGTTACCTCCAAATTAGATTACTGCAATGTACTCTACATGGGGCTGCCTTTGAAGATGGTTTGGAAACTGCAGCTTGTGCAAAATGCAGCGGCCAGATTGGTAACAGGGATGAGACGGTCCGAACATATAAAACCGATTCTGGCCTGCTTGCATTGGCTGCCTGTATGTTTTCAAGCTAGATTCAATGTGCTGGTTTTGACCTATAAAGCGTTACATGGCTTGGGACCACAATACCTGATGGAATGCCTCTCCCAATACGAACCCACCCGTACACTACGGTCAAAATCAAAGGCCCTCCTCCGGGTGTCTCCTCCGAGGGAATCTGAGAGTCTGGCAACAAGGGAGAGGGCCTTCTCAGTGGTGGCCCCCAAATTATGGAATGATCTCCCTGGTGAGGTGTGCCTGGCGCCAACACTGTTATCGTTTTGGCGCCAGCTCAAGACTTTCCTCTTCTTCCAGGCATTTTAGCATGTGTTTTAAATTGTTTTAAATGTTTAAATTGTGTTTTAAATTGTTTTTAAAAGATGTGTTTTTAAATTTGTATGTTTGTTTTAATGTTTTTAGTTACTGTAAACTGCCCAGAGAGCTTTGGCTATGGGGCAGTATACAAGTACAATAAATAAAATAAATAAATAAATAACAAAGATAGCACCTATCTAATATTTAAGGGGAGGGAATTCCAAAGGGTAGGTGCCACTACACTAAAGCTCTGCTTCCTTTATGTGCAGAACAGACCTCCTGATAAGATGGTATCTGCAGGAGGCCTTCACCTGCAGAGTGTAGTGATCGACTAGGTGTATACAGTAAGGGATAAGATGGTCTTTCAGGCATCCTGGTCCCAAGTTGTACACAAAACTAGAACCTTGAACTTAGCCCGGTAGCTAATAGGTAGCCAGTGCAATTCTTTCAGCAGTGGGGTGACATGTTGGCAACACCTTGCCACCATGAGCAGTCTCGCCACTGCATTTTGCACTAGCTGCAGCTTCTGGACCAACCTGAAGGGTAGCCCCACATACAGCACATTTCAGTAACCCAGCCTGGAGGTTACCAGTGCATAGACAACAGTGGTGTCTCATACCGCAGATCAGAAAAGGCACCGCCAGGGCCAAGAAGATGCCAGCATGGTTAACGAGCAAAGTCAAGGAAGCTCTTAGAGGCAAAAAGTCTTCCTTCAGAAAATGGAAGTCTTGTCCGAATGAAGAAAATAAAAAAGAACACAAACTCTGGCAAAAGAAATGCAAGAAGACAATAAGGGATGCTAAAAAAGAATTTGAGGAGCACATTGCTAAGAACATAAAAACCAACAACAAAAAATTCTATAAATACATTCAAAGCAGGAGACCATCTAGGGAGACAATTGGACCCTTGGATGATAAGGGAGTCAAAGGTGTACTAAAGAACGATAAGGAGATTGCAGAGAAGCTAAATGAATTCTTTGCATCTGTCTTCACAGTGGAAGATACAGGGCAGATCCCTGAACCTGAACTAACATTTGCAGGAAGGGATTCTGAGGAACTGAGACAAATAGTGGTAACGAGAGAGGAAGTTCTAAGCTTAATGGACAATATAAAAACTGACAAATCACCGGGCCCGGATGGCATCCACCCGAGAGTTCTCAAAGAACTCAAAGGTGAAATTGCTGATCTGCTAACTAAAATATGTAACTTGTCCCTCGGGTCCTCTTCTGTGCCTGAGGACTGGAAAGTGGCAAATGTAACGCCAATCTTCAAAAAGGGATCCAGAGGGGATCCCGGAAATTACAGGCCAGTTAGCTTAACTTCTGTCCCTGGAAAACTGGTAGAAAGTATTATTAAAGCTAGATTAACTAAGCACATAGAAGAACAAGCTTTGCTAAAGCAGAGCCAGCATGGCTTCTGCAAGGGAAAGTCCTGTCTCAGTAACCTATTAGAATTCTTTGAGAGTGTCAACAAGCATATAGATGGAGGTGATCCAGTGGACACAGTGTACTTAGACTTTCAAAAACCGTTTGACAAGGTACCTCACCAAAGACTTCTGAGGAAGCTTAGCAGACATGGAATAAGAGGAGAGGTCCTCTTGTAGATAAGGAATTGGTTAAGAAGCAGAAAGCAGAGAGTAGGAATAAACGGACAGTTCTCCCAATGGAGGGCTGTAGAAAGTGGAGTCCCTCAAGGATCAATATTGGGACCTGTACTTTTCAACTTGTTCATTAATGACCTAGAGTTAGGAGTGAGCAGTGAAGTGGCCAAGTTTGCTGATGATACTAAATTGTTCAGGGTTGTTAAAACAAAAAGGGATTGCGAAGAACTCCAAAAAGACCTCTCCAAACTGAGTGAATGGGCGGAAAAATGGCAAATGCAATTCAATATAAACAAGTGTAAAATTATGCATATTGGAGCAAAATATCTTAATTTCACATATACGCTCATGGGGTCTGAACTGGCGGTGACCGACCAGGAGAGAGACTTCGGGGTTGTAGTGGACAGCACGATGAAAATGTCGACCCAGTGTGCAGCAGCTGTGAAAAAGTGTTGCGCTGCAGCCAACTCAGAAGGGACAGGAAGGGGGGAGGCATGAGTTTCAGGCACCTCTGCAGCCAGAAGAAGCAGAGTTGGGGATTGTTGTGTCTGAGCAGGATCGTACGGGAGGGGGGCAGCCTGCTCTCCAGCCAGTTCCCACGAGTAATGCCCTTTCCGAGGAGCCGAGCGCACTGCCCCCAGTTGATGCAGAGGACTTGTGGGGGGAAGCTTCAGAGTCAGTGCCAGCTCCTCCTTTACCAAGCAGTTCCCAGGAGGATTCCAGTGTGGCACCGCCCCCTGACCTCGAGCCCGTTGCTCGGGAGCAGGTGTCTTCAGATGAGCTGTTGGATGCGCGTCCCCTGTCTCCTTGTTCCCGTCGCCATGAGAAACGGACAGGGCAAAGACAGGAATTACGAAGGAGTCAGAGATTACGTTCGAAAACATTTCGTATATAAGCCTGCCGCTCCCAGTGGGGGGTCATTGAGTCAACTTCCTTCACACTGCAGAGCATGTCTAGAGTATAGTTAGGGACTCTAGTGACTTAGCGTAGGGTTTCCTATGAAGCACAATGCCTTTGATGTATCCATTACTCTAATAAAACGAGATTTGCTTGCACACACACTCCAGCCTCATTCTTTAGGCTCTGGATGGGACAAAAAGGCAAATTCCATGCTAGGGATAATTAGGAAAGGTATTGAAAATAAAACAGCCGATATCATAATGTCGTTGTATAAATCTATGGTGTGGCCGCATTTGGAATACTGTGTACAGTTCTGGTCGCCTCATCTCAAAAAGGATATTATAGAGTTGGAAAAGGTTCAGGAGAGGGCAACCAGAATGATCAAGGGGATGGAGCGACTCCCTTACGAGGAAAGGTTGCAGCATTTGGGGCTTTTTAGTTTAGAGAAAAGGCGGGTCAGAGGAGACATGATAGAAGTGTATAAAATTATGCATGGCATTGAGAAAGTGGATAGAGAAAAGTTCTTCTCCCTCTCTCATAATACTAGAACTCGTGGACATTCAAAGAAGCTGAATGTTGGAAGATTCAGGACAGACAAAAGGAAGTACTTCTTTACTCAGTGCATAGTTAAACTATGGAATTTGCTCCCACAAGATGCAGTAATGGCCACCAGCTTGGATGGCTTTAAAAGAAGATTAGACAAATTCATGGAGGACAGGGCTATCAATGGCTACTAGCCGTGATGGCTGTGCTGTGCCACCCTAGTCAGAGGCAGCATGCTCTGAAAACCAGTTGCCGGAAGCCTCAGGAGGGGAGAGTGTTCTTGCACTCGGGTCCTGCTTGCGGGCTTCCCCCAGGCACGTGGTTGGCCACTGTGAGAACAGGATGCTGGACTAGATGGGCCACTGGCCTGATCCAGCAGGCTCTTCTTATGTTCTTAAGTTCTTATGAGGCCTATCCCAGTCCAGAAAAGGCTGCAACTGTCTTACCAGCCAAAGCTGGTAAAAGACACTTCTAGCCACTGAGGTCACCTGAGCCTCTAGCTACAAAGTTGGATCCAGGAGCATCCCCAGACTATGGACCTGCTCATTCAGAGGGAATATGACCCCATCTAAAGCAGGCAAAATCTGAACTCTGGAACCACCAACCCACAGCACCTCTTTCTTGCTAGGATTCAGACTCAGTTTATTGGCCCTCATCCAGCTCATCACTGAGTCCAGGCATAGGTCCAGGGCTTGCATGGTCTCTCCCGATTCAGATGTCACAGAGAAATAGAGCTGGTTATCATCAGAGTACTGCTGACACTTCACCAAATCTCATGATGACCGCTCCCAAGAACTTCATATACTGTAAATGTTAAACAGCATGGGGGACAAGATGGTACCCTGCGGCACCCCACAGCACAACTGGGGGCAGAAAGACAATCACTCAATGCTATTCTTTGAAAACAATCCCGGAGATAGGATCAGAACCACTGTAAAAGAGTGCCTCCGATACCCCTTTCACCAAGTTGGCCCAGAAGGATACCATGGTCAAAAGTATCAAAAGCCACCAAGAGATCAAGTAAAAATATCAGGGTAGCACTCCCCCTGTCCTTCTCCTAATAAAGGTCATCCATCAGGGCGATCAAGGCCAATTCAGTCCCATAACCAGGCCTGAACCCAGATTGGAATGGGTCAAGATAATCTGTTTCATCCAAGAGTAATTGCAATTGCTGTGCCACAACCTTCTCAATCACCTTCCATAAAAAGGGGGTATTTGCGACTGAGCAGTAGTTGTCACAAACTAATGGGTCCAGGGTGGGCTTTTTCAGAAGCAGTTGCATCACCACCTTTTTCAGGGTGGCTGTAACCACTCCCTCCTGCAACAACGCATTGACCACACCCTGGATCCACTCAGTCAAACCCCCTCTGCAAGCTTTAATAATCCAAGAAGAGCAATGATTGAGAGGACATGTTACTGCCCACATCATCACAAGCACCTTGTTCATGTCATCATGCCGCATCAACTAAAACTGATCCCAAGAAGTTGCAGCAAACATTGCACTGGACACCTCATTGGGGACTACAGTACATGTGGAGGGGGCATCAATATTGCTATGAAGGAGAGCAACTTTACCCTCAAAGTGCCTTGCAAACAATTCACAGTGGGCCTCCGAAGGGTCTAAAACTCCATTTCTTGGAGTTGATGTCAAAAGACCACTTGGAAAAGCTCCACTGGATGGCTGCTTGAGGATGTGATGGTGGCAGAGAAGTGGGCCTTCTTCGCTGCCCTCACTGCCACACAATAGGTATGGTTATGATGTTTTACTTGTGCCCAATCAGCCTCACAGCACGACTTTTACCACTTGTGCTCTAGCTGTTGTCCAGCCTTTTTCATTGACTTTAGTTCACTTGTGTACCAAGGTGCAAACCAGGCTTCACAATGCTGGAGAGGGCACTCGGGGGCAACCATGTTAAGAGCCTGATGCACCTCGCTGTTCCACAGAGTGATAAGGGCTTCAACGGGGTCATCTGCTAGGTCCATTGGGAACTCTTCCAGGGCATTAATTAGCCTCTGGGGGTGGCCCATCTTAATATGTCAACCACCCCTGTAGGGGAGGATCAGAGCCATAAGTCTAAACTTCACCAGGAAGTGGTCTGACCATGACAATGGGGTGACATCCATCCCCATCTCCAGACCACCCTTTCCTCCATCTGGAGCAAAAACCAAGTCAAGGGTAATGCCCTGCCCTATGTGTCGGGCTGGTAACAACTTGAGATAGCCCCATGGTTATCATGGAGGCCATGAAGTCACGAGCTGGTACACTAGAGGCAGCCTCAGCATGGACATTGAAATCACCCAGGACTATTGTTCTGGGCTCCTCCAGTACCACAGCTGAGACCAGCTTGGTCACAAAGCTGCCGGGCAGTAAGGTGAATGGTACACCAGCAGCAACACCAGTTTACAGTCTCCGTGGCCCAACACCAGGTGCAGGCCCTTACAGCCAGCTCCAAGACAGAGTGGTTTCCTTGTGACAGAGATGGAAGTTCTGTAGATCATATCAACCTCTCCCCATCCTTGGAGCCTGTGCTGGTGTTGCACCGAGTATCTAGATGGGCAAAGTTAGGTCAGATCAACTCCTCCCAGCTCACCCATCCAGGTCTTGGTAATGCACACCAAATTGGCACCTTCATCCATGATCATATCATGGCTGAGCATCGTCTTATTGTGTACTATCTAGTGTTAAACAACAGCACACACAGACTCATGGGTACAGCAGATGAGCAACGAGGAACCTGTCCTTGACAGGAGTGGGAGAGAGAACCAAGGTGTAGATAGCCTTGCCCTCATCTTCTATGGTAGCTCACCACCTCACCATGGCTATACCTCCCTCTACCCATGATCACTGAAATTGGGATGGCATCACCCATGTCCATCCTTACTAAGACTCCTCCTAAACACTTGATATTAACACAAGAGCCCACCAACAAAAACTACGTGAACCAGTTGTCCCAGTAGGCCCCTGCCCCCAGTTTCACACCCAGAGAGGGCCAGCCTTCTGCCAGTTGCACTCTCTCACTCTGAAGGCATCTGGTGACTTTCTGCTATTATTCAGTTCACTGCACAGGCTCTCAGCCTGCGCAGGAACTACACAGGTGCCATATGCCCTCCTTACAATTTCAGTGTAAAGTGAACAATCTGATTGGATGGTATTCTATAATCTGATATATAACCCAGTGGCATCACTAGGGTTGGTGTCACCCGGTGCGGCCTGCAGCGCCTTCTCTCTCAGACTCTGAGTGATTGTGCATGCGACAGAGCGCGCATGCAGCCTCTAGGAGAGCGCGGGCGAACGACAGGGGCCAGGAGTGCGCCACCACCTCGTTGTCTGCCGCCACTTCCACCTTCTAACAGCTGAGGAAGGCAGCCGGCGCACCATGCAAAGACTCTCATTGGTGCCTAGGCGGTGCCTGGGGGGGCGGCTCTGGGTGTCACCCCCATCTGGAGGTGTCACCCGGTGCGGCCCGCACCTGCCGCACCGCCCTAGTATTGCCCCTGATATAACCCTGGCTTGAACCATACAGGCCAGTCTATGTGCAGAAATCCATGCATTGCCTCCCTGTATTTACTGTACTCACTAGTGTAAAAAGAAGTTAACACAAAAATGGTGCGCTGTGAGCCCTTGTATTATATGAAACAATTACATGTTTTCATTTGTTAATATTTTGCTCGTGCAAGAAGTAGCTGTGATGTTCCTGTATGTGAACATAATGTAAATATGGTAAGTGCAGGTTTATTATAGGAAATATGGTAAGTGGAGTGCGTGAGAAGGGGGAGTACATGGGCTGTAGAATGCTGGATGATGATTGGCTGTGTGTTTGAATGGCTGAAGGTATAAATTAGAGGTTGACAGTTGAGTCTAGGTTGGTTGAAGGTGGTGGGTGTTGAAGGTTGTTATAGAGAGAAGGTGGCTGTTGAGAGATTGGATTAGGAGTTCTGGGGCATATATTAAGAATAAGGAACATAAGAGAAACATATATGAAACCATATGCTTGTCAATGAAATATATAAGTAATCTTGTTATTTCTAGTGTTATCAATAAATATTTTCTTGGTTTACTTAAAGCCTGATTCCTTAGCTGGAGTGTACAGACCAGGTGGGGGAAGGCAGGGTAACCAAGGCTGAAGAAGAAATTGTATCTAATGGTGGCAGCGGTAAAGGAGGAGATATTGTATCAGCATTCAATACCACAGAGCAACCCAGAGCTGTGAGCTTCATAGGCAAGAGGCTTCAGGGGGGTTGGGAATTACCTAAACACACAGACACAAGGTATCAAAATAGCCAGGAAGAGACTAAGGCACTGGATACACAGAGTGTTGGGTAGTGTGGCCTAGCAGGGGGATCTTTTCAGATCTGTGCTAGAGCGGAGAGAGGTAAAAATAAACACGATGATCCTGACTGCTGGTAGCCACGAGTGAGAACATCACAGGTGGTGCCAGGGGAAGGACGTCACAGTAGCCCTTTTTAAATTGGGTGGTTCGCTGCTGGCTGCTGGGAATGTGCCTTGCTCAAGGAGCAAAAGTGGTTTCCATTAACTGGAAACCACTTCTCCATCTCTCTACTGCTCTTTGAAGCAGCTTTGCGCTGCCCCTTTAAATCTCAAAAACCAGAGGTTTAAAGGAACAGCCTGAATCCACTTGCAAAGTGCTTTCAAGGCACTGTGTCATATGCTTTTAAACCTATGATTTTCCATTCCACATACCTCTTAGGTCTTCATTCTTCTTCCCCGATTCTCTTCCTCCGCCATATTTTTCTTCTTCTGACTGATTCCACAAACACCAAACACCAATATTTCCAACTCATTCAAACCAACTAAATCTCTGCTGACCAGCATCCGGCCACATATACACTTCTTCTGTCCACTCTAGTCCAACCCCAGCCAATCACACTGTCTAACTGAAAATTCTAAACCTGTGCCCACTAATTGAAATATGCATATCTTCTATCCTTCTTTTGCATACTGAGAATTCTAACAGCAACCGTTCCTCACAGCTGCTAGTTAGAGTCCCAAGCAACAGTTAAACTACCTTTCACTGGACCAGGCAGAAAACATTTCACATCAATACATTACAATGTTCATTACAATCAAATGTCACACAATACCCATTACACAATACTCATTAAAACCAAATTCATATAATATTGTTCCCGCTCTACGCAAGGGCGCATTTGCCTCCACTCCTCCCCATAGAGAGGAGACTCAGTGGGCCATTCCAGTGGGGAGGGTGATGTCACATGGCCCCCTGGACAACCCTGGAGAGGGGGAGTGGAACAGGGCTTAAAAGCCAGCCCTGTCCTGAATTCTCCCTCTTTGCCTTTCCTGGTGCACCCAGCCTCCCACCCTTTCAGTATGAGCTTTGCTAGTCACTGTTTAGGGGCTGAGTAGGAATTTTTGGGGGGAGATGCACAATTTGATCCCTCTTGTTTTGCCTACTCCATACTGCGGGGTTTAATTCATTTGGCTAAAAGAGGGTGTGGTTGCTTGCCTGTTGGTGTGGAGTCTGGACAGGTGATGAGTTTTGGGGGGGTAAAAAGTAGGTATACTGAGGCATTCTGGGTTTGTGGGCATCCTCTAGGAATCTCCCAGTGCTTGATGCCTGGGTGGACCTGGGAGGTGCCCCTTGTGGCTTGGCTTGTGCATTTGGGTGAATGCCAGTACGGTGGGGCGTGGGTTGGGTGCACACCCAAGGCTCACCTAGCAAGGAGGGAGATTTTTCTCCTCATCCTTGGCTGGGGAGCCACAACCTGCGGCTGGTTACATGCACAGGGGGCTGGGGGGAAGGCTTCCCACTAGAATTAGTCATCCGCCCAGATGGTTTGAACTTGGTTAATTCAGTTGATTTGGCCTGCATATTCTCCAAATTATGTTACATTTAAATAAATATAACATTATTCCAAATGTCTGTGTCCTCAGTCTTCTTTCTGGGGGTGGGGGCAAACAGGATTTCTTCACAGGAGGTCTTCCTGATTCACCCCCTCTGAGGTGCTTCTTATCCTGCCAGTGAGTCCCACAGCTCTGAAGGCAAATCCTGGGACTATACTTTTCACCTGGGGTGGGGAACCTCCGGCTCATAAGCCAACTTGACTTCCCAGACCTCCCCCATTTGAGGACATTTTAGGGGAGCCATGACCACCCACCCTACACCTGATTGCAATGAGCTTTGGATTAAAAATTGTGATCAACAAATGCTCCCACAATGTACCTCCTTCTGCCCAACCGCTGGATAGAGCTGTTGTTGTTGTTCTGTGCCTTCCAGTCGATCACGATCATGGTATGTTTGTACCATGTTTTTATTATATTTTATTCACTAACAACCAAGTGTAGCATACCCATCTATTAAAAGTACCAAGTAATTAACTTTGGGCATTTTGGCACATTCTGTCCTTCAATATAATTTTTTATACTTTAGTATTTATTTGCATATGGTTTTTAGTGTGTTCATACCTTGATTTTTGTTTTTAGTGTTCAGTGATACATCTTTGCATTTGAGGACCTTTTCTAGTTCTCTCATAACTGCCCTCCCCAGTCCTAGCCTTCTTCTGATTTCTTGACTGTTGTCTCCTGTTTGGTTAATGACTGTGCCAAGGTATTGATAATACTTGACAAGTTCAATGTCCTTGTTGTCAACCTGAAAGTTACATAAATCTTCTGTTGGCATTCCTTTAGTCTTCTTGACGTTCAGCTGTAGTCCTGCTTTTGTGCTTTCCTCTTTAACATTCATCAGCATTCGCTTCAAATCATTACTGGTTTCTGCTAGTAGTATGGTATCATCTGCATATCTTAAATTATTGATAGTTTTCCCTCCAATTTTCACACCTCCTTCATCTTGGTCCAATCCCGCTTTCTGTAGGATATGTTCCACATATAGATTAAAAAAATAAGGTGATAAAATACACCCCTGTCTCACACCTTTTCCAACTGGGGACCAATCAGTTTCTCCATATTCTGTCCTTACAGTAGCTCCTTGTCCAGAGTATAGGTTGTGCATCAGGGCGATCAGATGCTGTGGCACCCCAATTTCTTTTAAAGCATTCCATAGTTTTCATGATCTACACAGTCAAAGTCTTTGCTGTAATCTATAAAGCACAGGGTGATTTCCTTCTGAAATTCCTTGGTCCGTTCCATTATCCAACATATGTTTGCGATATGATCTCTGGTGCCTCTTCCCTTTCTAAATCCAGCTTGGACATCTGGCATTTCTTGCTCCATATATGGTAAGAGCCTTTGTTGTAGAATCTTGAGCATTACTTTACTTGCATGGAATATTAGAGATGTGCTATCAAAACCTCAGCTGGTTCCATGTCTTGACCTCAGTGTCTCAAAACCGGACCAGGACACCATATTGTGGCCACAAATTAACCCTCTCAGACACTCCTGCACTCACCCGTCATCTGTGAAAAAAACACCTGTAGATACCAACAGACTAAATAGGCTTACCCAGAGGGCAAATGTAAGAATAGAAAAATTGGATTTTCACTGCCCCAGTGCTGTGGAATTCTGGTCCTGCTTGCAGGTTTCCCATTGGCATTGACCACTGTGGGAACAGAATGCTAGACTAGATGAGCTAGCAGGGCATTTCTCATGTTCTTATGATGTCAGTTTGTGTGCAGCCACATTCTTCACTGGCCTGGCCTCACTTCCCCAGATGGCCATAAAAGGCTGCCTACAATTCCACCTGCCATGCATTATTCCATTTGCCACTTAAGATACAGTTCACATAAGGCACTGCAAATGTTTAGTGAATAACTATAACTGGCAACTTCATGGCATTGTAACTGACACAGTAACACTTTCACAAGTGTGTGTGTGTACATGTGTGCATAAGGACACACACATTAACTGGACTAGAAAAATCACAGATGTCTGCTTGGTCAGGCACTTAAAATAATAACTGTAGAACCTAAATATTTGATAGTGATGCCAAGTAATTTAAGACTAAATGTTCAGCCCTATAGAGAGAAGTATAATAAATTGCTATGGTAACCTGTCCTTTGCCAATTAGGAGATATAACCATTTGTGATATAAATTTCTTTTAAATTCAAACATCCATTGTTTCTATTGCATTGCCTTCACTACTACTACTAATAAACAGGATTGTGCAATATTTTCAAGTTTCTGCAATGGAAGAAAACATTTCTGCTTTACTCCTCATTTTGATTGGATGTCAGTAGGGAAAACTGTTAGGAAATTCACATTCACAGGATGGCAGAATAGAGCATCCATAAAACAGGGTGGGCAGAGAAAATGGCGTTCCTTTTAAGGGGCGTATTTGCCCTCACCATAATTACAGGGAAGGCTTTTGAACATTCTAGAATCAAGAGTTAGGAGCCACGTGAGATCAATCAACCAATAGATGAAGGCGCAGAGCAGCAGATATAAGGCTGCTCCATCCTTCCTGCGCTTGCCTTTTTCGCCTTGCGGCACGCTTGCACTTAACTCTTTTGTTGGATGGCTTCAGCTTCCCTCGTTGGATTTCTTTGTTCCTGTGTTTCCTTCCTCCCGTTGCAGCGACGCAGCTGGGCTGTTACAGAGTCAGTGCTGGTTTGTGGCGGTTTTCCCGCCTTCCTAGCTGCGTGTTCCCCTTCACTTGCTCCCTCCTAGATGCCACCCCAGTGTGTTAGGGAGTGTGTGTGTGTTTTCTTTCTCCTCATTCCCGCTTCAGCTGTGCTGCGGGTGAATAAATTCCCTGTGTAATAGCAGGCAGGCGTTGCTTGCTTGGCTTTTGTTGTTGTCATTGTTGTCTGTTTTTCTTTGCCTGTTTTGCTCCCTGACTGCTCCGGCGTTATTTAGAGCCTGGGGTGTCGTTTCCTTCCCCTTTTATCCCTGCCCATCAGCTGGTCAGCGAGTAGATAGCGGGCAGTTTAAAAAAACTGCAGGGAAGTGTTTCTTTTTTGTTTTGTTTTTAAAATCTTGCTGCTTGCTCTGCGACAGTTTGTGAGTTATAGTGATTCCCCCACCCCAATTTTTTTTTTAGGGGCCTTTTGAGCGGCATGTTTTGTGCTGGTCTGTTGGAGAGGGCCTTTTGATAGTGCGTTCCAGCACCATTCCTCCCCCCCCATTTGTTTTAAGGGCCTTTTATTGCACCCTACTGGGGCCTTGCTGGACTGGGATTTGTCGAGGCGTTTTGCACGAGCACCCCCCACTTGTTGGTATCCTCTGTCAAGCCCCCCCATTCCATTCAGCCTGCGCTGTAATTCTCCCACCCCTTATTGGGTGTTGTGGGAAGTTGGGTCGTTTACCACCTCCCCTTGCACCCCCTCTTGTTCCTTTTGCCGCTTTCATGGGGGAGGTGTGAGTTGCTTCAAAGGGTGGTGGGGTGTCTGTTTTGTCTTATTAATTTATTATATATCATACATTTTTATGATTATTAAATCAATTGATAATAGCATAATTTAATTTTAGGATAATTATAGATATATATTTTTATTATTAAATAAATAAATAGATAAATACATGAATTCATTTTAATATATTTATAGATATATATGTAAATTTAACACACACACCCGTTCCTTTTGTTTATTGCTTTTCCCCATATCAATTTATTTTATATTTAGTTCTGTTTGTACTCCTACATTCATGTTTTGGTTTTTAAAATGCTGTTCTTGATCATTTAGCTTCATAATTTTGTTGCATGTATTGTGCATGGAGAAAAAGTATAGATGCTTATGTAATATCATCTAAAGGGCAATAGATAATTTATTTTAAGGTGAGTTCATTGGAATTCCACATCTCTGACTTCTTATTTGGCTTCAAAATATGTATAAGTGTGATTCAGAGAAAGGTAATTTATGCTATGCAAGCATAGAGGAAATGCTCTACAGCCAGGTGAACTCATTGTTGTGGCTTTCGGAGAACCAATACGTTAAGGTTAATGGAAAAATAAATAAATAAATAAGTAAATAATTATATATATATAAAGTTTGCTAAATCAGTATTTGCTTTTTGAGTGATTAAGTCTTAACTGTAATTTTCTTTATGGATATCTAGTAGTTAATAAGCTTATAACAATAGTTTTTCTATAGCAGGAGTGTAGCAGGAATGTTTTAATATGTTGGTTGCTTAAGGCATTATATTGCCTGTAGTTTTAAATGCTTTGTTTTATCCCTGAAATAGCTAAATGAAACATACAATATGCCTATTTTAGGAACGATAGCTTATTGGTTCTTGCTTAAACTGCTCCTATAGCATTTGGTATATTTATATCATGAAGCTTTTCCAAGGCATTTTTAATGCAATTTAACTTCATTCCTAAAATATGAATAGTATACTGCTTGTTTCACAAGATACTGTTGGGCTGGTGACCAGTAGGCATTACTGTCTCTAGTAGTTTTCCATGAAGCCTGCAAGTGTGAAGACGTAACTGTGGTTAAGGGGGAGTTATGTCTATGCTCTGTCTGGGAACGGACTGCCAGGGTCGTTGCTATGGTAGCCATCTGATAGCGACTGGGAAAGTTCTAACAGAGTCTGTGAGTTGTTTGCTCTTCTGAATTATGCCTCTGAGCTGAGAGGCTGTTTTTTGTGTTTTATCTATGGAGAGAGATGTACCAGAAGGGGGGTGACTGAAGAATCTCTACATGTATTTACTCTTAAGCCTCTGGCCTTAATGTCTTAATAAAGACTCTTAACATGCTCTGAAGACGTTTTCTTGCTCAACTTAACTCCAACGTAATGTATGCTGTTTCACACAACAACGCACACAAGCCAACAGTGGTAGCAGAGGATGGTTACGCTCCACAGCGCATTACACCGCAGTAAGTTGCTGGTCTGAACGGCAGACGGAGTTCCAGAGAAGGCAGCTTGATTGATTGAACCAGACGGAGGTGAGCAACATGGCTGTAAACCTGTCTGGGGGAGGCTTGCCAATGGAACGACTTAATGAGAAGAATTTTGCCAGCTGGAAGCTGAGGATGAGGGCTTTGCTGATAACAGAGGATTTATGGGACGTGATTGAGGAAAAACCCCCGGCGGTACTGACCGCAGCCTGGAAGCGTCGAGACCAGAGGGCGCAGGCGTTTATAATCTTGGCTCTATCGGATTCTCAACTGATGTGTGTGAGAGATGAGCCGTCGGCTAAACAGACGTGGGACGCGTTGCAGGAATTGTCCCAGGAATGGCAGCAGAGGCAGGAGGCGCAGAGAGCCCAGCCGGTGGAAGCTGTCAGAAGCAAGGAGGAGAAATATGCCGAACCGGAGCAGGCTGCCAAAAGCAGACAGGAAAACAAGCGGGAGCAGCAGCAGCTGAAGTCTTGTTTTGCCAGTGGGGCTCGTGGGCATCTCCGTAAAGATTGTGCAGTCAAGCGGAACTCCAGGGATGGAGGCTTGAAGCAGGGAAGTGTGAACTTTGTTTGTAAACAGAAGTCTAAAGACTTGGAACAAATTAACTTTATTGTCGACAGCGTAGCAAGCCATATACTAATTAAAGACAGGAGTCTGTTTTACACGTCTACAGATGAGCAGGACTTTGTTTTACTTGCTGATGGATCACGGAAATCCGTAAAAGCACGTGGTCTGGTTAAATTTGACAAACTTGGACTAATGTCAAACTGTTTGTTCGTTCCGGACTTGGCTCATAATATTTTATCAGTTAGAAAACTGGTGAGTTGTAATTATTCAATTTTGTTCCACAAATACCAATGTTTTGTAATGAGGGGTGATAAAATGTGTTTGCAGGGAAGCCTTAATGATTCACAGTTTAAAATGTCCATGGGTGTGAAGTGTGCTGATGCCTTGAGTTCAATGGGGCGGAAAGGGAATGACGGTCAGGGCTGTAAACAGACAGCTGTAAAAGGCATGCCGTCGGTATTCACTGCCCAGATGGAAGTTCACAGAGAACTAGAAGAGCCAGCATCATTTCAAGCAATCAGGCTGATGCCTGAGGCAGAGCAGCACAAATGGCAGCAGGCCATGCAGGAAGAATTACAAGCCATGCAAAAGAATGGCACATGGACATTAGTAAAGTTACCCATGGGTAAAAAGGCCATAGGTTGCAGATGGGTGTTTAAGAAGAAGAAAGCAAGTTCCGGGGAAGTACAGAGGTACAGGGCACATTTGGTTGCCAAGGGATTCACCCAGCAGCATGGGACAGATTATGATGCTGTTTTCGCCCCGGTTGTGAAACATGAGTCCATTCGTGTGCTGCTGAAGCTGGCAGCGATGCAGAACATGAGTGTAAATCACTACAATATAGGGACGGCATTCCTACATGGTGATTTAAGAGAGGAGATATATATGGAACTGCCTCCGGGTTCTGTGTCAAAGGAAGGGTTCGTGTGTAAACTGCATAAATCAATATATGGACTGCGGCAAAGTGCACGCTGCTGGAATGAGAAATTGGACAGAGTGTTGCATGGAATGGGATTCCAAAGATGCAAGGCAGATCCATGTGTGTATATAAAGAGACAGGGGATGAAAACCACGTTCTGTGCAGTTTACGTTGATGACATCATGTATTTTTATCATGAGCAGCAAGTGGAACAAGAATTTAATGAGCAACTGGGCAGGCAGGTGGACACAAAGAATTTGGGGCCTGTCACACACTATTTAGGCACGGATATTGTGCGTGCAGAAGACGGAAGCATAACATTGAGTCAGGAAAGTAAAATAAATCAGATCATAGAAAAATGCAACATGACAGAATGCAATGTTGTGAAGACTCCAATGGTTGTGGCTTTCCAACAGAATGTGCAGGAGACGTCTTGTACAGATCCTGAGAAGTACAGGCGCATAATAGGGAAATTGCAATATTTGGTGAAGGTGTCTCGCCCAGACATATGTAATGCAGTCAGTATTTTAAGCCGGAAGGTAGAGCATCCTTTAGAGGCTGACTGGCAAGGGATTAAAAGGATAGCGCGTTATCTGAAAGGCACGAAGACAAAGAGTCTGGTTTTGTCAGGAGCAAAGACAGGAAGTCTTGAATGTTTTGTGGATGCAGATCATGCAGGGGAGCTGAGCAGTCGTAAGTCAACCTCTGGCATAGTTGTGATGTGGCACGGGTCATGCATTGACTGGAGTAGCAAGAAACAAAATGTGGTTGCAACATCAAGTGCAGAAGCCGAGTATGTGGCCCTATCACAGGCCTGTAATGAGCTATAATGGTTCGCAATGCTCATGCAGGAGATAGGCATTGATATGCAATTTCCGATTACTGTATATGAAGACAATCAGACCTGCATTAAGATAGCCACATCAGAAGCTCATACCAAGAGAACAAAACATATTAGTGTCAGATACTTTCACGTAAGGGATTGTGTGCAGCAGGGGTTTGTTAACCTAAAATTTTGTGACACTAACAACATGGTGGCTGACATAATGACCAAGCCTTTGTGCGAGGAGAAATTTGGCAAACTGGTGACAAGGCTTGGAATGAACCAAAGTTTGAGTGAATAAAGTTCTGAAATGTACTGCTATGTACTGAGATATACTTTTGAACTGTACTGAACTGAAAATGAACTGTACTGAAATGTATTGCAAGAGGTATTGTAGAAATGTATGACTGTATGACTATGTATTATGGAGATGTATTTCATGTGTATTTTGCAGTCTTAATGGAAAAAAGGGAGCTGTTGGGCTGGTGACCAGTAGGCATTACTGTCTCTAGTAGTTTTCCATGAAGCCTGCAAGTGTGACGACGTAACTGTGGTTAAGGGGGAGTTATGTCTATGCTCTGTCTGGGAAAGGACTGCCAGGGTCGTTGCTATGGTAGCCATCTGATAGCGACTGGGAAAGTTCTAACAGAGTCTGTGAGTTGTTTGCTCTTCTGAATTATGCCTCTGAGCTGAGAGGCTGTTTTTTGTGTTTTATCTATGGAGAGAGATGTACCAGAAGGGGGGTGACTGAAGAATCTCTACATGTATTTACTCTTAAGCCTCTGGCCTTAATGTCTTAATAAAGACTCTTAACATGCTCTGAAGACGTTTTCTTGCTCAACTTAACTCCAACGTAATGTATGCTGTTTCACACAACAATGCACACAAGCCAACAGATACAGGTACCCTCTTCAATCACATCTATTTCATGGCAGTCTTGTGCATACTAGGTGCTACTACCTGTTCGATTCACATTCATTCATACGTCGGGATGGCAGTTCTTGTTTACATCATATGAAGAAGAACCTTCTGTGGGAAACCTGCATAGGTTGTGTGGGCTTTTGCGTTATGGCCAGGCTGTCGTCTAGATCCTGATCACTTCTACTGGGTTTTGCAAGTGCTGCTGGCCAGTTGTGACTTTAACGGCCATTCTTTCTTCAAGAACAAAGGACTTGCTCCTGTAGCTTGAACTGTAGGTAAGCTTTGATGCAGTCAGTGGTTGGTATTTTGGTGTCAATTCAGGATCTTGGGTGTGCCGAATAATGGCTGGCTGCTTTTAAGGTGCCTGGGGTTCACAATAGAATTTATTTTCTGACTATTTTCCGACAGTGCTTGCGGTATATATGTGGCCTTCTGCCCTTCTGATCTGCATGATACGTTCAGTGCAGCACTTGGCTATGGTTATGTGGTAAATCCCCAGAACCTCAACGTGATTTGAGCTATGCGCCTTGTGCATGCGTTTATTCCGCAAAGTACAGTTGCATTCCACCCGAATGTCGCCTGATCCTATGAGGCCATTCCCCCCCATGTATGAATGATGTACACCTTGTTGCATCCCATGCTCTACTAAGGAGGGCAGGACATTACCGTTGGGAATATATCCTGCCTCCTTTTTGCCTCTTTCTTTAATTTTCAGGCCGAATGCATTCAAGAACCCATTTTATGAAAACCAAAGGAGGCTAGTCGCATTCCACCCTGAGACCGCCTGGTCCTATGTGGCCCCTGTTATACTGTTGATGTTCCTGCCTTCGATGATTCTTAGTGCCCCCCCCTCTTCCAGGCCAGTTATCCTGGGCAGTGGCCTTACCAATAATTTTAAGGCGCCTTTGGCCCTGGTAAAATTAGTCATTGTAATACTTGAGCCCTGCGCTTATATTGCTGTGCTGTTGTCAGTGCATATGCTTAAGTCGGACCAGTGGGCTTGTGATTGAGTGGTGAAGCTGAGGGGCTGCCCATCGCCCTCTCTGTCCCTGGTTCGCTGAGGGACCTTTCTCTCTTTCAGGCCAGTGGGCCAGTACTATCTTTTCATGTATCAATGGCTACGCATTCATTCAGTTTTGATTATTGCTATGTTGTTCGCAAGGCCATTATGTTTAAGGATTACATTTCTTTCATACAGGAGCAGCTGCAACAGTTGCCATCGTGGGCACGTGTTCTGGAAGTATTCTGCTATTTATGCTGTATTCAAAGGGCAAAAACTTATTTCTGTCATAACTATCGCTTGACACTTCTTGGTGCTGGCCTTTAATCCAAGGCAAGAGGAATGCAGGATCATTCTGTGGATTTAGGGTCAGTAAGGTCCTTGTGGGTTGGTCGCGTTCCGCTCCTAGGGCCTCTGACCGGAGGAGGCTAATCACGCCCAATGTCCTCCTTCAGATCCTGCCTTTATTTAGGTCAATGTGCTCATCTTGTATGAGTCGCACCTGTTCGCCGCAGTAACTCTGACGATGTTCTATGGTGCTTTTCGCCCTAGTGAATTATTGGTTTCCTCAAAGCGCGATGTGTCCTATCGTGCCTTATGCTTTGGCGATTGCACGTTAGGTGCAGATTTAGTGAGGTTCTCCTTAAAAGTCTATAAGACTGATCAAAAGGGCCATGGCAGTTTTGCTTCTTTATAGTTGCCAGGTACCTGACTTATGCCCATTTTCCACTATGCAGCAATGTTTGTGTTTCAGGCCAGCTGGCCAGCGTTATCTCTTTATACATGCAGATGGTTCTGCCCTGACTCAGCTTCAATTTTGGGCCGTTGTTCGGCGGGCCTTGTTGGCCAGTGGTTGCGATGTTGGAGTCTATGGGCTGCATTCCTTTCGACTTTTCGCATGGGCACGGAGCTGCCGTTGGAGTGGCCTATTCCTGTGGAGCATCTATTGCAGTTTACGATACATTTAAAAGGGCACAATAATTCTGTTTCTACTATCGCCGGCCACCTCTCGGTGCTAGCCTTTAACTCCAAGGCAAGGGGGCTGCCGGATCATTCTGTAGATTTTAGGGTCAGAAAGGTCCTTGAGGGTTGGTCGCGTTCCGCTCCCAGGTCCACTGGCCGGAGGAGGCCAATCACGCCCGATGTCCTCCTCCAGATCCTGGCACTATTTAATTCTTTATGCTCATCTCAGTATGAGTCGTACCTGTTCGCCACAGTAACTCTGACAATGTTTTATGGTGCTTTTCACCCTAGTGAAATACTGGCCCCTTCTAAGCGTGATGTGACTAATCGAGCCTTATGCTTTGGCGATTGCACATTAGGTGCGGATATAGTGAGGTTCTCCCTGCGTGTCTCTAAGACCGATCAAAAGGGCCGTGGCAGTATCGTGGTTTACAACGATGCCAGGTCCCAGTATTGTGCCCTGTGTCTGCAATGCGGCAATTCTTATCCATTCAGCCAGCAGGCCAGCGTTATTTGTTTCTACATGCAGATGGAACTGCCCTGACTCAGTTTCAATTTTTGGCCATTGTTCGGCGGGCCTTGTTGGCCAGTGGTTGCGCTGTTGGAGTCTATGGCTGCATTCATTCCGGATTGGTGCGGCTATTGCCGCGGCCCTCATGGGCATGAGTATAAGCGATATACAGGCGATTGGCAGGTGGCGTTCCGATGCATTCAAATCTTATGTCAGGTTTTAACAGAGGAATTTGTTTTTGTTTCCCATAGGTTTGACAAACATCCCAATTCCTGTGAGGATCGTCTTGTGTGGCCACTCAATTTTGTTTTGGGCTCACCGGAGGGCATCCTCCTCTGTTCCGGGCACACAGCTGCAGCTGTCGGCCTCAGCTACGGTTCAGTGGGATGCATGGAGGGGCATGTTATGGGATGCGTTGTTGCATGCCATGTGCCGAATCATGTCCTCTGCTAATAGGCCACACGTCGTGTTGATTCATTTGGGAGAAAATGATTTGGTGCAGCATCCTGCGTTGGATTTGCTGCTGAAAGTTATGCGTGATCTCACATGGCTTATCCGCATATATCCCAATCTTATAATTGTATGGTCCAAAATGCTTGTTAGAAGGATCTGGAGGGGTGCAGTGCACCCCAATAAGATAGATAGATCTAGGAAATGGGTTTAATAGGAAGGTAAGGGAGCTAGTTTTGTCCTTGGGTGGGGCAGTTATTCCTCATGAAAGGATTAGGTTCCATGCCCCACATCTGTTTTGTGATGACGGTGTTCATCTTTCTGAGCAAGGGTGTGACATTTTTTTTTGGAGGATCTTATGGGGGGATTAAGGGGTTTGTTATCTTCATTGGGTGGAGGGGACCAAGCTTAAGCTGATCCCCTCTTGTGGCATAGAATTCGGGCAGGTGAGGTATATGGGGGTTAAAATTAGGTGGTTAAGGCATCCTGAAAAAGGGGCACTCCACAGGGAACCATCAGGGCTTGGTGTCTGGTGGCGATCTGGGTTGTGTCCTTGTGGGACCTGCTTGCGCATCAGGGTGAATGCCTGTACGGTGGGGCCATGGTGTGGAGGTGGGAACCACACAGCTGGCTCCAAGAGCAAGGAGGGAGGAATTCACACACGTCCTTGACTCTTGGGTTACGTAATGATGTGAATAGATGCCTTTAGAAGGTGAGGGTGTAATACCTCGTTGTTAGGTTTAGCCTCAGCTGCCCGAAGAGTTGGATATTTGAATAATTGGCTGTATTGCATTTGATTTACGATGTTATATTTTAATAAATATAACATTATACCAGTCTGGTGTCACGAGTCTTCCTTGTGTGGGGGCAATGGCGTTCCTTTTAAGGGGCGTATTTGCCCTCACCATAATTACAGGGAAGGCTTGTGAACATTCTAGAATCAAGAGTTAGGAGCCACGTGAGATCAATCAACCAATAGATGAAGGCGCGGAGCAGCAGATATAAGGCTACTCCATCCTTCCCGCGCTTGCCTTTTTCGCCTTGCGGCACCCACCCTCCCTCCCTTGTCAGCATGGGCTTTGCTGGTCACCTGAATGGGGCCGAGTAGGAATTTTTTGGGGGGGATCCTGATTTCAGAATCCCTTTCGTTTTGCCTACTCCATACTGCTCGGGTTTAATTCAATTGGCTTTTCGGTTGGGTTGGGATGCATCTGCTTTGGCTGGCATAGAATTCGGGCAGGTGAGGTATATGGGGGTTAAAATTAGGCGGTTAAGGCATCCTGAAAAAGGGGCACTCCACAGGGAACCATCAGGGCTTGGTGTCTAGTGGCGATCTGGGTTGTGTCCTCGTGGGACCTGCTTGCACATCAGGGTGAACGCCTGTACGGCGGGGCCATGGTGTGGAGGTGGGAACCACACAGCTGGCTCCAAGAGCAAGGAGGGAGGAATTCACACACGTCCTTGACTCTTGGGTTATGTAATAATGTGAATAGATGCCTTTAGAAGGTGAGGGTGTAATCCCTCATTGTTAGGTTTAGCCTCACCTGCCCGAAGAGTTGGATATTTGAATAATTGGCTGTATTGCATTTGATTTACAATGTTATATTTTAATAAATATAACATTATACCAGTCTGGTGTCACGAGTCTTCCTTGTGTGGGGGCAAAGCAAACTTGTGTCAAACAAGGGATGGTGTGTTATTTAAAATGACATAAAATATGTTTCCGAGCTCGATTCAAGGTGCTGGTTTTGACCTATAAAGCCTTACACAGCTTGGGACCACAATACTTGATGGAACACCTCTCCCAATACGAACCCACCCATACACTACATTCAAGATCAAAGGTCCTCCTCCAGGTGCCTACTCCGAGGGAGCTCGGGGGCTGGCAACAAGGGAAAGGGCATTCTCACTGGCAGCTCCCAAATTATGGAATGATCTCCCTGATGAGGTGCGCCTAGCACCAACACTGTTATCTTTTCTGCACCGGGTCAAGACTTTCCTCTTCTCCCAGGCATTTTAGCATGTGTTTTAAATTGTTTTAAATGTTTAAATTGTGTTTTAAATTGTTTTTAAAACCTGGGAGACCAGGGTTCAAATCCCCACACAGCCATGAAGCGCAATGGGTGACCTTGGGCCAGTCACTGCCTCTCAGCCTCAGAGGAAGGCAATGGTAAACCCCCTCTGAATACAGCTTACCATGAAAACCCTATTCATAGGGTCCCCATAAGTCGGAATTGATTTGAAGGCAGTACAGCAGCAGCAGTTACTGTAAACCGCCCAGAGAGCTTTGGCTATGGGGCGGTATATAATAAATAAATAAAAATAAAGTGTGATAGGAGAGTTTAAAAGGATTTTGCAAATATAACATACTATGGATAGTCCTGTTTAGCTACTCAGCTCTTTTTCAGGAACAGCAGCAACTCATCAGGTGGTAATAAGGAGTTATCCATTAAGGGAGAAGAGTGGGAGCATGAGAAAGAAGAGGGAAAGAAGGATTATTTATTTATTTTATTTATTATTTGATTTATATCTCGCCCTTCCTCCCAGCAGGAGCCAAGGGTGGCAAACAGAAACGCTAAAAACACTTTAAAACATCATAAAAAGACCTTAAAATACATTAAAACAAAACAACGTTAAAAACATTTTTAAAAAGCTTTAAAAACATATTTAAAAACAAAAACAAAAAAAGTTAAAAACACATTATTAAAGAAAACATATTAAACACAATTCTAACACAGACGCAGACTGGGATAGGTCTCAACTTAAAAGTCTTGTTGAAAGAGGAAAGTCTTCAAAAGGCACCGAAAAGATAGCAGAGATGCTGTCTGCCTGATATTTAAGGGGAGGGAATTCCACAAGTATTATATATACTTCTAGTACAATTTGGTACAGCTGTGGTCTCTACTTGGTGTAGCTACTCTGACAAACACTGTAGTCCAATAAGAACAATAAAAAGTGTAGGAAAGTATTTAAATAAAGTGCATTATTCAGAAAGTCAGTTTTTATGGTCTTGGACTGAAAGACCCCCCATTAGCAAAGACTTGGATCCAAATCTGCTCATGGGATGCTCCTGCTGGGAGAAAGAACAAATCAGTAAAAAATGACTTTGTCCTGCAGTTCAGGAGTAAAGAAAGACTATAAAAAAAATCACCTCCCCTCATCCCACTGGTAGGAGTCTCAACTGAATCAAATATCCTTCCATGAATGGAAGGAACCTTCCATTCACCTTAAAGCAAGTTTGGATTCAAGCCACTATGGAAATGATCCTAATCACATTAAGAATAGGCCAATGGGAGGCCTCTCTGTTGTTTTAGTTGTTCTTATTTATTAATATTGTTAATAGCTTTTTATAAAATGTATCAAAGTGACTTACAAAAATTAAAATTAAATTTTAAAAAAATTAAAATAAAAAAGGTAGCAGAGCAGCTTTTAAACTGACTGAGGGGGAAAACCCGACAGGAGCTGAGAAAGGTCCGGTTCGGAATAAACCTCCCCCCTGGGATAAAAACCAAAGAAATGATGAAATTTTAAAAGGGGTAGGCCTAGAAGTAGGCATTGTGAGAGCAGGGGCACAGGATATAAATTCAGAAGAGCAAAATTACCACAGGCCAAACCACAAGTGCCAAAGACACTTGAAGAGAGACACTGCTTACAAGTGCCTGTACGCTAATGCTAGGAGCCTGCGAACCAAGATGGGAGAACTGGAGTGCTTGGTCTTAGAGGAGAGCATTGATATAGTGAGCATAACGGAGACCTGGTGGAATGGAGAAAACCAGTGGGATACGGTTATCCCTGGATATAAACTATATCGGAAGGACAGGGAAGGACGTATTGGTGGCGGAGTCGCTCTATACGTGAAAGAAGGCATTGAATCCAGCAAGCTCGAAACCCCAAAAGAGGCAGACTCCTCCACAGAATCGTTGTGGGTGGTGATACCGTGCCCCAGGAGGGACTTAATACTGGGAACAATCTATCGTCCCCCTGATCAAAATGCTCAGGGAGACCTTGAGATGAGATATGAAATTGAAGATGCATCCAAACTAGGAAAGGTGGTAGTAATGGGTGACTTCAACTACCCGGACATAGACTGGCTGCATATGTGTTCCAGTCATGACAAAGAAGCAAAGTTTCTAGATATTTTAAATGACTATTCCCTAGATCAGTTGGTCATGGAACCGACCAGAGGGACGGCAACCCTGGACTTAATCCTCAGTGGGGACCGGGACCTGGTGCGAGATGTAAGTGTTGTTGAACCGATTGGGAGCAGTGACCACAGTGCTATTAAATTAAACATACATGTAACTGGCCAATTGCCACGAAAATCCAACACGGTCACATTTGACTTCAAAAGAGGAAACTTCACAAAAATGAGGGGATTGGTAAAAAGAAAGCTGAAAAACAAAGTCCAGAGGGTCACATCACTCGAAAATGCTTGGAAGTTGTTTAAAAACACTATATTAGAAGCTCAACTGGAGTGCATACCGCAGATCAGAAAAGGTACCGCCAGGGCCAAGAAGATGCCAGCATGGTTAACGAGCAAAGTCAAGGAAGCTCTTAGAGGCAAAAAGTCTTCCTTCAGAAAATGGAAGTCTTGTCCAAATGAAGAAAATAAAAAAGAACACAAACTCTGGCAAAAGAAATGCAAGAAGACAATAAGGGATGCTAAAAAAGAATTTGAGGAGCACATTGCTAAGAACATAAAAACCAACAACAAAAAATTCTATAAATACATTCAAAGCAGGAGACCATCTAGGGAGACAATTGGACCCTTGGATGATAAGGGAGTCAAAGGTGTACTAAAGAACGATAAGGAGATTGCAGAGAAGCTAAATGAATTCTTTGCATCTGTCTTCACAGTGGAAGATATAGGGCAGATCCCTGAACCTGAACTAACATTTGCAGGAAGGGATTCTGAAGAACTAAGACAAATAGTGGTAACGAGAGAGGAAGTTCTAAGCTTAATGGACAATATAAAAACTGACAAATGACCGGGCCCGGATGGCATCCACCCGAGAGTTCTCAAAGAACTCAAATGTGAAATTGCTGATCTGCTAACTAAAATATGTAACTTGTCCCTCGGGTCCTCCTCCGTGCCTGAGGACTGGAAAGTGGCAAATGTAACACCAATCTTCAAAAAGGGATCCAGAGGGGATCCCGGAAATTACAGGCCAGTTAGCTTAACTTCTGTCCCTGGAAAACTGGTAGAAAGTATGATTAAAGCTAGATTAACCAAGCACATAGAAGAACAAGCCTTGCTGAAGCAGAGCCAGCATGGCTTCTGCAAGGGAAAGTCCTATCTCAGTAACCTATTAGAATTCTTTGAGAGTGTCAACAAGCATATAGATAGAGGTGATCCAGTGGACATAGTGTACTTAGACTTTCAAAAAGCATTTGACAAGGTACCTCACCAAAGGCTTCTGAGGAAGCTTAGCAGTCATGGAATAAGAGGAGAGGTCCTCTTGTGGATAAGGAATTGGTTAAGAAGCAGAAAGCAGAGAGTAGGAATAAACGGACAGTTCTCCCAATGGAGGGCTGTAGAAAGTGGAGTCCCTCAAGGATCGGTATTGGGACCTGTACTTTTCAACTTGTTCATTAATGACCTAGAATTAGGAGTGAGCAGTGAAGTGGCCAAGTTTGCTGACGACACTAAATTGTTCAGGGTTGTTAAAACAAAAAGGGATTGCGAAGAGCTCCAAAAAGACCTCTCCAAACTGAGTGAATGGGCGGAAAAATGGCAAATACATTTCAATATCAACAAGTGTAAAATTATGCATATTGGAGCAAAAAATCTTAATTTCACATATACGCTCATGGGGTCTGAACTGGCAGTGACCGACCAGGAGAGAGACTTCGGGGTTGTAGTGGACAGCACGATGAAAATGTCGACCCAGTGTGCGGCAGCTGTGAAAAAGGCAAATTCCATGCTAGCGATAATTAGGAAAGGTATTGAAAATAAAACAGCCGATATCATAATGCCGTTGTATAAATCTATGGTGCGGCCGCATTTGGAATACTGTGTACAGTTCTGGTCGCCTCATCTCAAAAAAGATATTCTAGAGTTGGAAAAGGTTCAGAAGAGGGCAACCAGAATGATCAAGGGGATGGAGCGACTCCCTTACGAGGAAAGGTTGCAGCATTTGGGGCTTTTTAGTTTAGAGAAAGGGCGGGTCAGAGGAGACATGATAGAAGTGTATAAAATTATGCATGGCATTGAGAAAGTGGATAGAGAAAAGTTCTTCTCCCTCTCTCATAATACTAGAACTCGTGGACATTCAAAGAAGCTGAATGTTGGAAGATTCAGGACAGACAAAAGGAAGTACTTCTTTACTCAGCGCATAGTTAAACTATGGAATTTGCTCCCACGAGATGCAGTAATGGCCACCAGCTTGGATGGCTTTAAAAGAAGATTAGACAAATTCATGGAGGACAGGGCTATCAATGGCTACTAGCCGTGATGGCTGTGCTCTGCCACCCTAGTCAGAGGCAGCATGCTTCTGAAAACCAGTTGCCGGAAGCCTCAGGAGGGGAGAGTGTTCTTGCACTCGGGTCCTGCTTGCGGGCTTCCCCCAGGCACCTGGCTGGCAACTGTGAGAACAGGATGCTGGACTAGATGGGTCACTGGCCTGATCCAGCAGGCTCTTCTTATGTTCTTATGTTCTTAAAGTACCTAACAAAATGTTAAAATACAGAACTTATCAAACATCAAAATTCAGATAAAACACAAGAATAATAAAAGTATTCATCCATCAACGAGAATAAAAATGATGAATCCTACACTTTCCCACTAAAAGATGAACAACAAAACAAGCCAGAATCATACCACATTATGGTTAAATTAACACCCAAAATTCTGGGTAAAAAGGAATGCTTTTGATTGAAGGGTGACAATGTTAGTGTCAGGCAAGATCCCTGCAAGTCATCTTTTTAGCCTGGCAGCTCTTCCTGAGACACCATGACATGAGACTACTTGACATCACATAGCCCATGCCTATGGAATGACCTACCATCTGGGATGTATCTCATCATGACATTGTTTTTGTTTCATAAGCAGATCTTTGGGAATAGGTGGGTGCATTGAGATATCAAACTGCCTATTCAAACTGTTTAATTCACATATATTTTGGAACTGTGGGAGTAAGAGCTACAGAAATTTCCAGAGTTAGAACAGGAGTTGGAGAAAGATTTCAAATTACCCCTAGTCCCCCTTTGTTCTTAATTTTTTTAAAAAAACCCTTTTATATGCTCACAATAATGCAAATATCTCTGCAAGATGGCTTCTAGCCTGACAACATTTCCTGGAATTTCCACATGACTGTGCAATGTTGGGTAGCTACATGATGTCACAGGAAGTGCTGTCATGTTAGAAGCTGACTTACAGAGATCTTCACGCTGCTGTGAGTGTGTGTGGAGTTTAGAAGTGGTAAGAATAATGAAGACTTCCTTGGCCATCTCATATAATAAAATAAACACCTGGTCTCCCCACTCAGAAACAGGAAAGCATTTCTCTGAACTTTGCCCCATCTCCAAGTAAATGTTTGCTTTTCTCACACACCCTTGAATGGTCGGAAATAATAGGAAATGAAGATTTGGTCCAACACTAGTTTATTCCTAGTGTGGCCACTTTAACCCTTATTTTTAACATGATTTATTATTATTATTAGTATTAGTATTAGTATTATTTCATATCCAGCCCTTCTTACTGGAGGAGCCCAGGGAGGCAAACATAACAAAACAATTTAACCACTACTACCAAATCAGTTGTTATGCTGTTGAATTTGTTAGCTGAGTTGCCAATTACTTCTTATTCAAACTAATTATGTAAGTGTGAATAATGTGGCAAAATCTCTTTCTTTAACTAAAACCACATTCAACAATTATTGCAGAATATAAAGCATTGACCTTACTTCTTCCAGCTCTGTTGCCAGAATATCTAAGAACTGTTTACATAGAAGATCAATGAACAGAAATCCATAGTCCATTTTAAATCTATGAATTCATTTCTGGAAAATGAACAAGTTTACTTATGCTTTTGTTTATATAATTATATCCCACTCAGTTTCAGCAAACCACCAGGCTGCTTACAGCAAAATAATGAACAATTTGATATTAAATATAATAGAGACAGCACCAATATATAAATGATTATATTGTGGAGAACTGGAGCAGCAATTAAATAAATAAATTATATCACACAGCAAATACATATCTTAAACATCATTAAAAGTCTGCAACTTTTTCTAATCACTTCTTGTAAAAACATGGAAACTCAGGCTCCCTCACTAGAGAGTTTCACAACATCAGGGGTACCATCCTGAAGGTCCTGCTATGTAACCTTATGCATAACATAAGGTTACAAACCCTCTTCAGAGGTAGCCCTATGAACACATATTATAATATTCAAAATGTAAATACACATATGGAACCAATTATTTTGATTCAAGTTCCAACTAGTACTTGATAAGCCAGCTAAAGAAAGAAAGTCCCAAACAATCCAATAAGCTGAATTCAACACTCACATCTGCTGATATCTAAGGCCTGCTTTGCTGGAATACTACTTGTCCAGAATATGGACATTAGGAGGAGGATATTGTTCCAAAACATTTTGAAATGGAAGACTTTTATACACAGAAAGCAACCATTCATAAGGGAAAGTCAGTTGGCCTAAGGAGGAGGAAGATAAGGTAGAAACAGACCCATATGACAGTGACTCTAGCAGGACCATGCTGAGACCACTTAAGAGAAAGAGGAAGTACATGCAAGGACAGGGTTGGGCTAGAAATGACAGAGGCATTATGGAAAGGGGAAGATGAGGCAGAAGACAAAGCCAAGGCCATTAAATGAGAAGAGAGGAAATATGCAACGAGATGGGAAGAGATGAAGATTGGAAGTAGTAGGAGACCAAAGGAAAGAAAGGTTGGGGCAAAACTGGTAAGAACAAGGAAGGAACATTAGGGCTTGTACTTTAGGGCTCCTGCTGGGAGGAAGGGTGGGATATAAATTAAATAATAAATAAATAAATAATACCTACCTATCCACTCAGCTACATCTCATACTTATGGCCAGGGTTTCATATACATTCCTATTGCTGTTTCATAGTTATCTCTCTAGTTCAGCCTTTCCCAACCAGTGTGCCTCCAGATGTTGTTGGACCACAACTCCCATCTTTCCTGACCATTGGCAATGCTGGCTGAGGCTGATGGGAGTTGTGGTCCAACAACATCTGGAGGCACACTGGTTGGGAAAGGCTGCTCTAGTTCATAATAAAGAAGGGACTGATTTTTAACCTCCTGTTTAGTGTTTTGTAATAGCGTTTCTCCATTGATTTGCTTCTTGTTCGTGCCAGTGGGAAAACCTAACTGGGCACTCAATATACAAAAGTGTTTGTGCTTTCAGAAGCTGCTTGACTAGCTGAATGGTTGCATAACAAACTGATTTTTTCCCTCCTGCTCAGCTTTTCTTGCACAACTCCAGAATTCAACTGGAAGCCAAATTAAGATAATTTAGATGAATAGAAAACAAAAAAGTAAGCATTCAAAATACATGCTCTCTGCCAGACAATCAATGATGTTTAAATAGTTACAAAGGCAGAAGAGGTGGTCCCACAAATATAGCAGGGGGGAAGAAGTGGTTAACTCTTTTACTTGTGTCGAAAACTTGGAACTGTGTCTTGTCAGGGCAAAAGTGACTGTACAAATTATGAGTTCCTTCTATTCATTAATGTAAGATAAATTTAAGTAAATTAATTGCATCAGATCCTGCCTCTCTGTTAACAGATGGCTCTTTGATCCAGTGGACACATCTCTCAGGCTAATTCTCTCTCCCCCACCATCTCCCATGTATTCCAAAGGGTTCCCAATCCCCCTGGAGGTCTAGGGAGATGATGGGGGCTGCGGGAGAGAGTCTGGATATTCAAAAATTGTGTTCCTTCCTCATTCCACTGAGAGAAGTCTCGGCTGGAGCAAAGAACCTTCTGTTGTTGGAGGGATAACATTTTTTGTCAGGAATGCAAATCCATTAAAACAGCAGCAACAGTTGGAAAAATTATCCAGGACATGTTATTGTCAATATTGTGATTTTCAAATACAGTAAGAGCATACCTTACTGAGTTAGAAATATATATATATTTCTTTGTTAAAAATAATTGTCAGTGTATCTTAAGATAAATACATACAGGATAAATACAAACAGCATTATAACAATATCAGAAAAAATAAGAGTGCATTCAGTAAATGAATGAATAAAATGTCCTTATGTACCATCAGACTAAGAAGCAATGTCAAACTTTGGCATTGGGCATGCAAACATTTCTGAAAATTTATCAGTGTAAAAAAGAAAGATCCAGTTTTTCTGTTGTAGTTTAACAAGAGTTTTTAAAAGCAAGACCAGACTGTTAAATTACTTTATCATTAACCCACCCTTTCCCCAAGGGGCTCAGGGCAGTGTGCATGCCACAATTTGATCATCACAGTGACTCTGTGGGGTGGAGGTTAGGCTAAGTCAGAGTGATTGGCCCAACACTGATCATATAATAAGGTTAATGACTGAGCAGGGACTCAAACCCTAGCTCTCCATGACTCTCCAGCACTAAATGAATCACATATTATTCCATTTAGCAGCCAATCCTGTAGCTGTGCTGCTAAACTTTGGGCAGCTATCCATTAATGGGACTAGATTATTTTCTACCCTAGAAAGTCTCACATAGTGTTTTCCATAAAAGTGAATGGGAATCTTCCCATTCAGACAGTTGTTAAATGCCCACAGATCTTTGTGAGAGACAATCATGATGACCTGTTTTCAGACTATAGTGGAACATAACTCCATCATTCATGGTTCACCCATGGCATTCTGATATGTGAAATACTGATTGCATAGAGCCTAATATGGTTGTGGTGGCTAAGGAAGTTGGAAGACTACTGCACTCAAGATCTCTAACAAAGTATGTCCACATATGTAGTCATGTGAGATATGATGCAATAGATTGATAGATGCTGCTGCTCTGGGCTCCTGCTGGGAGGAAGGGCAGGACATAAATCAAATAATAATAATAACAACAACAACAACAACAACAACAACAACAACAATAATAATAATAATAATAATAGATTCCCCGATGCACCAGTATTCATTGTAATGGAAAAGGGAAAAGTTATGTGTCAGGGCAGGATTGCAGTTGAACTGCTTCCTTGTTAACTTCCAGGGTTAATTTGTTAACTCTAAAGCATTTACATTTTTAATTATTTTCAAAAGCAGTAGATAATAGTGACTTGTTTACAATTAGGTGGCACTTAAACAGTTTTTATATCATCATTCTAATGAAAAGAGATTCAAGGATATTCCACAGAAGGACTGAAATGGCAAACACTGTTTTCTATGGCAGTGAGAGGATAAAAAATACTTCTTAATTATATAGCCACAAGAGTGGCTGTATACTATAGTCAGTGGGGATTTTTCACATTCCGCAATGTTAAATGGAAAATATCCCTCCATGCCATTCTGAGGCTTCCCATAAGCTCATTTCAAAACAAAACCTTACAAAACTTATAGTCCTGAACTCAGAAACGCTTGCTTAACAACCCTGTCAATTTTCATGGCGATACACAAAACAGTCAGAGAGAATCGAGAGTTCAAAGTCTAAAAAGAGAAAAAAACTCAGAGCCCTTTTGGACTTTTTTCTGCGAGTTCTCATAATCTGTTGAAATTCATTAAAAATCAGCCATGTTCACAGAGTACCTGTAATCCTAATACTGACCTTGCCCTGTACTCTGACCTTCATCTTCTGCAGTTTAAAAGTTAAAAAAATGCCTGGTTGATTTTTAATTAATTTAAGAAATTTTGGCTGGAAGCCTATTATAACGCGGGGCATGCTCAGTAAGGACCAACTGTCAGTGTTCTAAAAGCCTCACAGCTTCTGGGCTTGGCTAATCAGAGGGCCACACCCACACCAGACTTGATTTCACTTGAGACAGTCATGGCTTCCCTCAAAGAATCCTGGGAAGTGTAGTTTGTGAAGGGTTCTGAGAGGAGACTCCTATTCCCCTGAGAGAATGGTTAACAGTCAGCCACTCTGATTGAAGGTCTGTGAGAGGAACAGGGCGTCTCCTAGCAACTCTCAGCACCCTTCAGTAACTACATTTCCCAGGATTCTTTGAGAGAAGCCATGATTGGCTTTGAGCCATGGCTTTGAGAGAAGCCATGATAAATTCTTTTAAATTGTTTTTAAAAGATGTGTTTTTAAATTTGTATATTTGTTTTTAATGTTTTTAGATATTGTAAACCACCCAGAGAGCTTCGGCTATGGGGCGGTATATAAATACACTAAATAAATAGATAAATAAATAATGATTGTCCAAAGTGTAATAGAGGCCTGGTGTGGATGTGGCCAGGGACAACTTTGTTTTAAATTTGGGTGGGAGGTAGGGTTGCCAGGTTCAGGGCCTGAGACTGATCCTGTATCTTTAGGAGAAGAGGAAGTCAGTCAAGTGCCGGTGTTCTTGCAACATTGTAATGGGAAAAACGACAAGGTATAGTTGTCCCTTCCCCCTGACCAACTGTGAAAGATACAGAAGACGTCTTGGTTGGCAGGCCCAGCCTGGCAGTTTTACCTATTCTAATCATGATTGCATAGGAATATATCCGATTCAACTCAATAATCATACAAATGATCAGACCTGCCTTTTCCCTCCTTGCCCTTTCCTCTCCCTTTCTCCTCCCCTCTTCCTTCTTCCACCTTCCCTGCCCACTCCAGCCCTCCGTCCCTCCCCCCCAGTAAGTTTTACCTATCCTAAGCATGATTGCATGGGAGTAAATCCCACTGAACTCAATAAACATGTAAACGACCACATCTGTCCTTCTTCTCCCCTCCCCTCCTGCCTGCTCCCATCCCAATCCTCCCCTCTGCCTTTCCACCCCTCCCTCCTCCCCCTCCTCCCTTCCCTATCCCCTGTGGTCAGTTTCACCTATCCTAAGCATGATTGCCTGGTGTGTGTGTGTAAATCCCACTTAACCCAATAAGCATGCAAATGATCAACCCATTCTCAGCAAACTTGCACAGGATCCCATTTCTTACCTCCCGGATTAAAAAGCAGGGAAATTCACTAATAGGCAAAAAACCTTGTGGTTTAAGAATGTACCTATAGCCCACAGATATTTCTACCAAACTTTAAAAAGCAGGGAAATTGGGCAGCTATAGTGAATGCACCAGGGGAGCAGGAGACCTGACCTCCTCTCTGAGATATTGGACTGCCCTACAAAGTTGTCGAAATGCAAACACAATTTGGGTTGGTCTTTCACAGTCCAATCCACTTGCTGTGTAGCTTGCATGAATTTGGTAACATGTGCCTCTGAGTTTTCTTGGTGATACACAACCCCCCCCACTGAGAATCCACAGGTTAAAGTGAAAAACGGGAGGAAAAAAATCTAGAAGCCATTTGGACTTTTTTTTAAAGAAATTGACATAATCTGTTGACATTCATTAAAAAACAGAGATGACTGTAAGGTATCCCTAATCAAATCCCTGAGCTTGCCCCATAAACAGTACTTCATCTGTAGTAGGTTTAAATTTAAAAAACGGCATGGTTTATTTTTAATTAATTTATTAAAAATGCATTACAGTGGATCATAACGTACCACATGCGTAGAAGAGTTATTTCGTTTCACTCTCCCTCCCCCTCCCCTTCCAGTTACTTGGAGGAAGCAGGGGAAGTCTGCTTCTGTGATTGGTGGGCAACAGACATGTGACTCACACTGGCCTTCTGCTGAGCTTGCTCTGTGTGAGGAAGCATGTGTGAGAGAGAAAATGGCCAATGGAGGGAGAAAGCAGCAGCAGAATGGAGGTGAGTGGGAAAGAGTCAAAAAATGGGGGGGGAGCTTTGAAGGACTGCATTTTTTAAAAGTCTACTCAGAAGTAAGTCCCATTGAGTACAGTGGGGCTTACTCCCAGGTAAGTGGAGTGGTGCTTCTGTGTGCTAGCAGTGAGCTTGAGGGAAGGCAGGTGGTAAAATGTCTACTCAGAAATAAATCTCACTGAGTGCAGTGGGACTTACTCCCAGGTAAGTGGAGCAGAGCTTCTGAGTAGACTTTTAAAAAATTGCAGAGTCCTTCAAAGCTCCCCCCCCATTTTTTGACTCTTTCCTTCCCTCAAGCTAGATTCAGCAAGTGGGGAAGGCAGGCAGTGGGAGAGAGCGCGGGTGGGGGCAGGGCAATTGAGCATACAATCCTGGGTTGCTCTGGATACTTGACAATGTTACAATATCTCCCTTCACCGCTGCCACCATTTATTTGATACTGTTTCCCTCTAGCCTTGGTAATTACCCTGCCCTCCCTTCTGGTCTGTGTATCCCCAGCCAAGGATCAGGCTTTTGGTAAACCAATAAAAGTATTTATTTGATAACACCGGGTAATAACCAGATTCCTTTAGGAATGTTCAACAAGCGTTTGGTTTCATTTAGTGTCACTCTTTATGTTTCCAGTCTTATATATTCTGCCTAAATACCAGCCAAATATAATCCAACCCACAACCAACTCCAATCCACGCTCCACAACCAATCGCCAACAACTCCCCCCCAACTCAAATGTCATCCTCTCATTTATACCTTCAGCCATTCAAACACTCAGCCAATCATCATCCAACATTCTCCAGCATTCTAGCCCATGTACTCCCCCCTCTTACTCAGTCACTTACCATATATCACTTAATATATCCGCACTTACCATATTTACAGATATTAAAATACAGGGACATCACAGTACCATTGCCTTGGTCTCTGTATCTCCCCCCTCTGATTTCAGGTTGCATTCATGATACATCCATGTGCACACATCAACATTTATTTTGTTACTTTCTGCTTCTCAGAAGTTGTGCCACAGAACCCACCAACTCTTCGTTGTTGTTGTTGTTATATGCCTTCAAGTCGATTACGACTTATGGCGACCCTATGAATCAGTGACCTCCAAGAGCATCTGTCATGAACCACACTGGAATCTTCTTTAAATACTTCCAAATTCAAGAAACAATTTGAGGATTTGGAAAGAGAGCTTTGTCAAGAACATTGTGTGTGTTCCAGACCAGCTCCAGGTTCAGAGGGAACCAAAGCAACCTCCTTTTTGGGACCCTTTGGATGGGTATTTCCTTCCCTTCTAAGTGCCTCATTCTTTCACCTGCCTGTTGCTTGTTTTTTTCTCTTTACCCCACTTATAGCTAGGGACCCTTCCCTCACCCCAATTGCTGAACACATTCTGACTGGCTAGCTAGACAGCTGGCTTTCTCTTTCTCCCTTCCCCTCCCTCCCCTCCTGTTTTTGGATGCACACTGACTTTCTTTTCACCTGAATTTCTAGGCAATTCTCCCCTCCCCATTACTGGTCTGGTCAACCACAAGCATGGCTGAGAACTGAACAGGCCTAGTAGCATCAAGTGGCTGTTCAGGGAAGAAGTCAAGACACCACAGCTGAAGGCTGAAGCTGAGAGATCTGCAGGGCAATAGAGACTCCAGCAGCAGCCCTCCAGAAGAGCTGATGCTCAGTCGTTGGCAGTTTTCCACAAGAGAGAGAGAAAAATAATAAATAAAAAATAAAAACTACAGCTCTCTGTAGGGAAAAGAGTGTTCATTGGGGTGCAAAGATTCGTAGAAAAGTTCAGAGTTTTGGGGAGTTGCAGAACAAGATTAACAGGAAGTTTAAAAGAATGTATCATTGAAAGATTAAACTGCAAACAAACAAACAAACAAACAAATAAACAAATAAACTACATTTATATCTTTCCATTCCTTCAAAAACTTAAAAGAGGCTGTCAGGAGGTATAGCAGCTGCCTGCATATGCTGACAGCCCAACAGTCAGCTGCAGGGATGCGGCTGGGCAGGGTGGCAAAATGCTCAACTGGCCAGAGGATAAAGATGTGGTGGTTGGCACACTTGCCACATTGACTTACATGGGAGGAAGGAAAAATAGCAGTTCTAGGATTAGCCACCCAAGCAGTGAGTCAAGGAGGGAAAGGGATTAAGAGAAAAACAAGACTGCTCTCAGGAGAGCTCTGAGGATGAGATGGGCTCTAAACACCTCTGAGTGAAGAACTCACCGTTCCCCCCCCCCGAAGACAAAGAAATCCTGGGGCTGTGAAGATCCTTGGGATCCATAGTGGAAGCAGAAGGTCTCACAGTGGCATACATGGTTCTCTCTCCTCCCATTTTATCCTCACAATCACTATGTGAGGTAGGTTATTGTTCCAAGGGCACCCAATGAACTTCACAGCTGGGGGGTGCAGGAATCTGAACCTTGGGTGTCTGACCCTCTGCCCACTGCACCATCAGCAATGCCATCAGCACAGATAAAATAATCACCCACCTTACTTAAGCAAAGGGATTTGTGTCTTTAATATGCATGCAATGTTTTGGCAACAATTGTGCGAGGTGCCCCCTCCCTAAATGTCATCACTGAGCTTCACTGGCTGTCTTCCTCTGGGCCCAATGCCTATGGCTGCCAAGGGGGAGAGGACAAAGGCTGCTGCTCCTTCTCCTGGCTCCAGCTGCTGCTCACATGCTCAGAGAGGTTAGGTGAATTGACCACAATAGCAAGGAGAAGCTGCAGCTGGGCCAGGGGGCTCCTGTGGGATTTCTCCAGGGGTGTGCACCTAGGCAAGTGCACAATGATACTAATGCTAATGGCCAGTGTTTCACCCATATCTATTGTATGTAACAATAGTGTGTAGTAATGGTGAGATGGCCACAGACATAGGTGTCCCTGATGAATAATCATATTGGCTCAAAAATGTGGAAGGGTGATCCCAGGTTTAATCCCCAACATCTCCAGATAGGGCTGGGGAAATCCTTCTGCCTGAAAACCTGGACAGCTGCTGCCAGTCAATGTAGATAATATTGAGCGAGATGGACCAGTGGTATGACTCAGTATAAAGCAGATTTCTGTATTCCTAAAATAGGGAAATGGAGAACTATAGGCCTCTCGGACTTTCTAAAGTACATGTCCTCTGGATGTCATCCTTTATATTGCCAATAATCATTAAGTTTTTCTACTTGTTACTACAAAACGCAGGACTAAAATAGCACAAAATTGGAGAAGTTATGGCCTTAATTAACCTTTTGTGAATGAAACCAACCAAGGCTTTGTTTTCTTTAAAAAAGAGTTCTGTATATACAATGCACATTGCAGAGGACTATTTTTAAAAAGTCATTAAAGGAACATTAATAACCTTCAGAATATATAATTTTGTGGGTGACAGAGACACTATTTTTACAGCTGTTCATCAGAGAAAGAATAAGTTTCTCTTCATTAAAGACTAATGAGTGACATTACATTTAAGTGCTCACATTAGATATGCTTCTTTGAATTTAATGATGAAGCAATGAGGCCTTTAATTAAATAGTCAAAAGTTTCCACTGGGAGAAACAAAACAAATTTATCTGCAGCTTTTTTCCCGTTTTCTAAAAATAATAATAAAAATGAATCAGTTTGCTAGATAATCAATGCTAACTTTCTGAAATTCATCTGTATTGCTAATCTGCCTTCTCAGGGTTGGTCTCCAATTTTTGAATTGAATCTGCATCATGGGATTAAACCAATTCTAGAGGAATTTAACATATTTCCATGAAAGCCAAATGTGAAGGTAAAAAGTATCTCTCTTGTGCTTGAGACAGTTAATAAATGGCTATCACCTTTGATCCAGTAGGAAGGGTACAATGACATGCAGAACAAGCTCAACAAAGCGTTCCCCAATTTTTTATCAGTGGGGGCAGTACTGCATAAGCATCCATGCTGCTACTACTCTTTTCTATTGTTGCTTTGTCACCTGACCTCTCTGAGTACATGTAGAACTTTTAGTGATTATTGTATTCTGACAGAAACATTGATATTTCAAGCAATATCTGGCTACATAAGGATTGCCTATGGGTGCTCTCTTTCCAACAAGGTTATTTGTTGGGAAGAAGAGTTCATGATCAGTTAAGCAAATTGGACCCATCTGCTTGAGACAAACTCAAAGAATTCCAGGCCATCAGGAATGATGTGTGGAAACCTTCAGAGGCTGAACAAAACCTCTTTTAATCAAAAAACATGTGCTCCAGGAAGAGCCCTTCACATTGCTGTAAGGGTGCTTCCCGACTGTTACCAGTTTCAGGTATAACATATTGGCAGATTGTACAAGTTGATTTGGAGCTGTTGTGCAACAAACCCACTTTCCCCCTAGATCAGCCTGTTTGGGATTGGGAAAGTGATGGGAAAATGTACTGGAAAGTGTGGGATAAGATCTGCTTGATGCAACATCATCTAATCTCCCTGCAAACAAATCAGAATGGATGTTCAGTAAACAGGTCAACTGGAAGTGACCTAAATTTCAGTGTAGGTGAAATTTCAGCTGCAGTTCTTAATTCCCAGTTTGTTTTTAGTTTTACTATAACAGGTAAATAAACCTACATTCTAGTTTGTAAAATATTTGTCTGGCCTATTAAAATATAATTAGATTGATATGGATCCTGTAAAATTTAACCCAGAAGTTCTTATATTATGGGGGGGGGGGAAGCAACCCAGAGAGGTCAGACCCCTCACAATTTATGTCACCCTCCCATTCTCTTTGTAAAATATTGTGCATGGCATGAATAAACTGAAATTGGGTATGTGCTTCAGGGGATGGGGATGTTTGATTTTATTAAGGTCCTCTGCAATTCACGTGGAAATTCAAGGCTTGAAGCAATAATTAATTCACTGTTGGAAAAATTTACTTAGGGTTGTCGCTGGCTATAAGTAAATGAAGAAGATAACTGCTTGAGTGTACTTTGGAGCTCCACAGACATTGAGTGGCTTGTCTCTAAATTCAGCTCTTGATCATTTACATTTGAATGTAAAAATCTGCTCAGATTTCAGTCTGGTTCAAATTTTAGTTTCCCTTCCATTCCCCTGACTTTATATTTATTGATTTAAAAACCCATAATGGGAATATATAAAGATATGCTATGCCTACTTGCTCTTCTGTGGTGTGAAGTGGTTTGCTCCTAATGGTATTATTATTATTGTTATTATTTATTGGATTTCTAGACCGCCCGACTAGCAAATGCTCTCTGGGCGGTGAACAAAAAAAAATACAAATACATCTCATAAAAATTACATGATAATACTACAAAACATATAAATACAAAGATCAAAATTTCATAATAATTTCCTTGAAATGTTATGTTTATTCCTTGCATGTTTCCTGATGAGTGGGAACAGGACATTTAAACTGTCTGTTGACAAAAAGGCCAGCTTGAAAAATCATGATCATCTGTCTGACCCTGTAAAGTGGTCCCCGGAGGTTCCTACCACATGAGATGTAGAGAGAATGTGAAATATTGCTTTACAAGTTTCCAAATTTCTATCTTGGATTCCAAGCAGAATGAAGCTTATGCAAAAGTGACTTTTCCTCTCTCTTCTCTTCCCCACTAAACCTCCCTGCACCCCCTGAAAAGCCTGTCTGGAGGGCTGGGTAACATTCCTGAAAGTGAGGGATGGGGGGAGATTGCTGGGGGAGGGGGGAATATGGATGGAAGTACTTTGGACCTGGGCTGAAAAGGGCCAGTGAGGGGAGGGGATGGTAAAGCAATGTGCATCAGGATATGGAAAGAGTCAGAATTCCTTTTTGGCAAAAATTACCACTATGATTTTTAAATATGACACACTGTTTTAGATTCTACAGTGTCTGCTGCATGGCACGCACAGACATTCAGATGCTCTCTCCCCTGACAAAAACTAAGCTACAGTTTATTGAGATATGCAAAGATCCTTATTTTGTCTTAAGCATGACTATTGTTTAATGTGATAATTAAAAAACAAAGCTGCATTGTCAGCCAGAACCACAATATATTAGTAGGGAGACAGAGAACTAACAGCTTTGCACCTCCATCTGTTCTGTCATGGAAAGCTAATTATTTTTTAAATATCTGAGCAATTTTTTAAAAAGTCATTGTCAGAGTCTGGCTAGAGCACAATTTCATAATAAATAATGCAAATCAGTTACTATTAGCATATCACTGAGAAAATGATAAATAACACATGTTCTCTGAACAAGGCCTGATTCAGCACATGCCTGTCTATGCTCATATAAATATAAGTATTCTTGAATGTAACATAATATTGAGTACTCATTCATGCACCATTTTTCTTACTCATACCAAAAACAATCACAAACATCACATGCAGACAAGCATAGTTCATCTCAGTACAAAAAAAAAACCCCTCCTCCACACAGGCAAAGCATCATGGAGGATCCTTGTCTCCTCACCCCCCACCAAACCAATATCTTGCATCTTAAGAGCCTGTTACTTGAGAAAGCAGTTACAAAATAGCCTCTTAATTGCAGAACTGGTGAACTCTGTTCAAAGTGACCAAACCACTCTGAGCGCTTTGTCTACAGTGGAAGGGCAGGAAATAAAATGGTCTTCAACAGATTATTTAATAAAAACCAAGCCTATAGCTCTGGATCCATTCATAAAACCTTCTGCCTCTGCTTCAGGCATGCAGTTTTCATGGAAACATCTTGAACTAGGCCCTTCTTATCCACTTTATAATACTATTCTTACTTAACAAAGGTCATGAAGATAGGTTAGAGCAAAATTAGGGCTTGGTGTTAGAAACATATCAAAGTTACAAGATTCACTAGGGAATAAATGTTAGATTTTACCTTTCATAAAAAGGTAAAGGTGTCCCCGCACTTGTAGTGCGAGTCGTTTCCGACTCTTAGGGTGACATCTTGCAACATTTACTAGGCAGACCATATATATGGGGTGGGATTGCCAGTTCCTTCCCCGGTCTTTCTTTACCCCCCAGCATATGCCGGGAACTCATTTTACTGACCACGGATGGATGGAAGGCTGAGTGGACCTTTACCCCTTTTACCGGAGAGTCGACTTCCTCCTTCCGTTGGAATCGAACTCCAGCCATGAGCAGAGCTTCGGCTGCATTACTGCCGCTTACCACTCTGCACCACGGAGGATCTTTTTTACCTTTGATAGTCCATCAAAATCTAGCATCACATTCCATATCAGTAAAATCAGTGAGTACTTTGGAAAACTCCCATAGTCATACCTTTTTCTCAAGTCACTCTAGCAATTCTACTATACTTTTTTCACCATTCTAACAGCATAATAGGAATCACATTAGACAACATCTGTAGTTTGCAGTGAAAATTTGTTCATTCTTATTTATATACAACTATGTAATGTCATAACTAGGCATGGAAAGATTTACCTGTTTTGGTTGTCTCAGTTTCTCATTTTTTCTGATCTTAAATTTGTTTCTGCACATTTCTGCAGCAATTTGCAATTTTTTTAAAAAAAATCCTCATGAAATTTCTCCAGCATTTCAGTGCAATTTTTCTGCTACAAAACACATTTTTGTAGGCCGCTTTGACTAAATGTACACATTTCTGCAAGCAATTTTTCATCATATTACACATTTTGTATGTTTTTTTACTCCTATATTTATTTTATGCACACTTTCCCCTAACATACACATTTTTATAAACATTGTTTGGATGGCAAACTACATTGCAAAATTCAAATAAGTGCAAATTCCAAAGGATGACTGTGCTTCAGTTCTCATATTGTTTCAAAAAGTACAAATTTGATAGATTTGGATTGAAATACAAACTGAATGAAATCTCTTGCCCAGCTTTAATTAAAATAATCACAGAACATCTCAAGACAATTATAACAGAAAAACAGCATGCAGTGAATTCCTCTGTTGCTATGTGATCCCATCTTACAACTGCAATGCTACAAATGCATTCAGACAAGCTGGCTCAACCATCAATCTAGCTTGCTGCTACAATTCAGACATGTTTATTTTTATTTATTTAATTTAATTTAATTTATATACCGCCCTAAGCCCAAGGGCTGTCTGGGCGGTGTACATAAAATAAAGCAATCAGGAATATATAAATAAAATAAAACAATAGAATCAAACCAACAAAGGTAAACAAAAATAATCAAACAGTAGCAAAATACAACAATACATATAATAATACGCATTAAAATGCCTGGGAATATAAAAAGGTTTTCACCTGGCGCCGAAAAGATAGCAGCGTCGGCGCCAGGCGCACCTCATCGGGGAGACCATTCCATAGTTTGGGAGCCACTACCCAAAAGGCCCTATTTCTAGTCACCACCCTCCGAGCTTCTCGATGGGATGGTACTCGGAGGAGGGCCTTAGATGTTGAGCGCAGTGTACGGATAGGTTCATATTGGGAGAGGCGCTCCACCAGGTATTGCGGTCCCATGCCGTGTAAGGCTTTATAGGTCAAAACCAGCACTTTGAATTTAGCCCAGAAACAAATAGGAAGCCAGTGCAGATGAGCCAGAACTGGTGTAATATGAGCGGACCTTCTTTTCCGCGTCAACAATCTGGCCGCTGCATTCTGGACTAACTGTAGCTTCCGAACTGTCTTCAAGGGCAGCCCAACGCAGAGCGCATTGCAGTAGTCCAATCTAGAAGTTACCAGAGCATGAACGACTGAGGCGAGGTCGTCACTGTCCAGATAGGGACGTAGCTGGACTACCAATCGGAGATGGTAGAAAGCATTCCCTGCCACTGAGGCTACCTGAGCCTCAAGAGACAAGGAAGAGTCGATAAGAACTCCCAAGCTACGAACCTGTTCTTTCAAGGGGAGTGTAACCCCGTCCAGAACAGGGTGAACATCCACCATCTGGGCAGAGAAGGCACCCACTAACAGCGTCTCGGTCTTGTCTGGATTAAGCTTCAGTCTGTTAGCTCCCATCCAATCCATTATCATGGCCAGGCAACGGTTTAGCACGTTAACAGCCTCACCCGAGGAAGATGAAAAGGAGAAATAGAGTTGCGTGTCATCAGCGTACTGGTGACAACGCACTCCAAAACTCCTGATGACTGCACCCAGCGGCTTCATATAGATGTTGAAAAGCATGGGGGACAGTACCGATCCCTGCGGGACTCCACAATGGAGAGTCCAGGGTATCGAGCAGTGTTCCCCAAGCACTACCTTCTGTTGACGAGCCACCAAGTAGGAGCGGAGCCACTGCCAAGCATTACCCCCAACTCCCAACTCCGTGAGCCTTCCCAGAAGGATACCATGGTTGATGGTATCAAAAGCAGCTGAGAGATCAAGGAGAATCAACAGGGTCACACTCCCCCTGTCCCTCTCCCGACAAAGGTCATCATACAGGGCGACCAAGGCTGTTTCGGTACCAAACCCAGGCCTAAAACCGGATTGAAACAGATCAAGATAATCAGTGTCATCCAAGAGCCCCTGGAGCTGGTCGGCCACCACCCGCTCCAGAACCTTGCCCAGGAACGGAACATTCGCCACAGGTCTATAGTTGTTCAAGTTATCTGGGTCCAAGGAGGGTTTCTTCAGGAGTGGTCTCACTACCGCCGCTTTTAGGCTGTCAGGGACCACTCCCTCTCGCAAAGAGGCATTGATTACCTCCTTGGCCCAGTCGGCGGTTCCGGTCCTACCAGCTTTCACCAGCCAAGAGGGGCAAGGATCCAGCACCGACGTGGTCGCCCGCACCAGTCCAAGGATCTTGTCAACATCCTCAAGCTGCACAGACTGAAACTCATCCAATAAATAAGGACAAGACCGTGTTCTGGATACTTCATTGAATCCAACTGCTATAATATTGGAGTCTAAGTCCCAACGAATGCTAGCGATCTTGTCCTGGAAGTGTCCAGCGAACTCATCACAGTTGAGTTGTCTGCCTTTTTTCATTATACAGCCACGAGAGTGGCTGTATACTGTAGCCAGCATGGATTTTTTGCATTCCGCAATGTTAAATTGAAAATACCCCCATGCCATACTGCTGCTTCCAATAAGCTCATCTCAAAAGAAAACTTTACAAAACTTATAGTCCTGAACTCAGAAATGCTTGCTTAACAACCTTCTAAATTTTCATGGCGATACACAAACCAGTCAGAAAGAATCGAGAGTTCAAAGTGTAAAAAGAGAAAAAAACTCCAGAACCCTTTTGGACTTTTTTCTGTCAGTGTTCTCATAATTTGTTGAAATTAATTAAACATAAGCCATCACAGAGTACCTGTAATCGTATTACTGACCTTGCCCCATACTCTGACCTTCATCTTCTGCAGTTTAAAAGTTAAAAAAAAATGCCTAGCTGACTTTTAATTAATTTAAGATATTTAGCATTGGAGTCAATGATAAGAGTGGGCATGCTCACTAAGAAACAACTGTCAGTGTTCTAAAAGCCAGACTCACAGCTGCTTTGCTTGGCTAATCAGGGGGCCACACCCACACCAGACTTTGATTTCACTTGAGACAGTCATTGCTTACCCCAAAATTCCTGGGAAGTGTAGTTTGTGAAAGGTGCTGAGAGTTGTTAGGAGACTTCTATTCCCCTGACAGAGCTCCAACGGCCAGAGTGGTTTAACAGTCAGTTGCTCTGATTGAAGCTCTGTGAGGGGAAGAGGGTATCTCCTAGCGTACACTTCCCAGGATTCTTTGGGGGAAGCCATGACTGTTTATGGTGAAATAAAGGTCTGGTGTGGATGTGGCTAGGGACAGCATTGGTTTAAATTTGGGTGGAAGAGTACATGTGCGTGCTATAGAATAAAAAGGTGGGGGAAATGCTGAAAAATAATGATATTGTTCCGAATGTTTTCCTTTTGGAAAGGAAAGAGGCTTTCCCTCTGCTCAGTGCTCACCCACCCAATCTCTTCCTCTCCCCCTTCCCTTCCCTCCCCTCCCCCAGCTCAGTTTCACCTATTGTAAGCATGATTGCACAAGAGTAAACCCTTTTAAGCTCAAAAAGCATGCAAATGATCAAACCTGTGCTTCCCTCCTCCTACCTCCTATCCCCTCCTTCTTGCCCCTTCCCTCCCCCTTCCTCTTCCCCCTTCCCCCTTCCCCTCCCCATCCCCTCCCCATTCTCTCCTTCCCCTCCTCCTCCTTCCCCTCCCCTCACGACTCCCATCCTCCTTCCCTCTCCTCTCCCCTCCCCCTCCCCCACAGTCACTTTTATCTATAAATCCCACTGAACTCAATAAGCATGCAAATGATCAGAACTGCCCTCCCTCCTACCTCCCATCTCCTCCCTTTTGCCCCTTCACTCTCCTTTGCCTCTCCCAATCCCCTCCTTCCCTCTCCTCCTCCTCCTTCCTCTCCCCTGACCCCTCCCTTCTTCCCTTCCCTTCTCCCCCTCCCCCCATGGTCAGTTTTACCTATCTTAAGCATGATTCAAGGGAGTAAATCCCATTGAACTCAATAAGCATTCAAATGATCAAACCTGCCCTCCTCCTCCTCCTCCTCTCCCCACCCTGTCTGCTCCCATCCCCCTTCTCCCCTCTGCCCTTCCTCCTCCCCTCCCTACTCCTCCGCTCCCCATTCCCCATGGACAGTTTCACCTATCCTAAGCATTGCAGGAGAATAAATCCCATTGAACTGAATAAACATGCAAATGAGCAATCCATTCTCAGCAAACTTGCACAGGATCCCATTTCATACCTCCTGGATTAAAAAGCAGAGAAATTCACTAATAGGTGAAAAAAATCTTGCGGTTTAAGAATGTACCTATAGCCAACAGACATTTCTATCAAACTTTAAAAAGCAGGGAAATTGGGCAGCTATAGTGAATGCACCAGGGAAGCAGGAGACATGACCTCCTCTCTGAGACATTGTACTGCCCTACAAATTTGTAAAAATGCAAACAAAATTTTTGTTGGTCTTTCACAGTCCAATCCACTTCCTGTGTAGCTTTGAAGAGTTTGGTAACATGTGCCTCTGAGCATATGGTAAGTGGTGGCGACATTCTTAAACTGCAAGGTTTTTTTGGTCTATTAGTGCATTTTTAAAAACATTGCATGATACTTGTTGATTCATGTATCCATCCATGATATATGTTCATCCATGTATGTGTTCATCAATTGCCTTATTAATTTTTTCAAAAAAGGAAGCATTCAAGCATATAGTTCGAAAGGTCCTATGGAGTATTTGGGGAACTTTATTGGTAAATCTTGATGACACCAAATAAGCTGGCCAATTAGTACTATGCGTAGTTGGCTTATCATATTTGTTGAGTAACATTTTTTCTGAATGACCTTAGAGAGGAAAGGCAATTTGGATTCAGTTCTGTGGTGGTCTAGGTCTTTATATCCCACTGCATAGCCTCCACATTTGTCATATATTATGGCCCTGGTGTTTTTTTACCCCACCAGCTGCCACCACACTATACCATATATAACTCTTAATGTAAAATACCTGCTTCATTAATCCCTTTCCAGTTGTACTATCATAATTTATTTCAATATTTTTATTTACCTTTCATCCTTCACAAATATGATAGCTGGGTATAGGCTTAGACAAACAGACTCAGAGAATATGGTTAAACTCAAAGATATTATGGTTGATTGAAACTTATTTACAATATAATAATACAGGAGTAATTGCAGGTAAGTTGTATAATACTAACTCGCTTCACTATGTGATGTTACCCTTGTTTTTACACTGATACACAGACATGAATGGTGTTACTATTTCCTTAAATAGGAATACATTCACTTTAACAGGGTTACTGTTGCTATGAAAAGGTGACTCTATAGTTATGCTAGTTCCAACCCCTATAATAAAACCAATAGCCAGTTACCCTTCTTATCTCCATTCCAATAAAATCACAGGCGTACTCAGAGGGCTTAACTTGAAGTCTTATCTCTGGCCAGACTCACTTCCTCTCGGTTTCCTGACAGGGCTTTACTGATGTCTTCACCACAAGTCTTCACCCTGGTCAGGCATTTGCTGGTTCTTCAGGTGACCTGCCAACAGCAGGCATTTTGGCCTCAACTTCAAAGGCTGGTGTTGGAAACTCTCCTCTCTCACAGACCTTCTTAGCTTTTGTGTTTAATGATTTCAGCTTCCAGAATGACTCCTTGATCCTTTCTCAACTGTCAGCTTCTTCTGCTGCTGTTTCAACCTCTCCCTTTAGGTTTCTCTCTTGTGTCTTCCAAGGGTTCTTAATTCTCTGCTGGACTTCTTCACAGTCTTCTCAAGGCTGCTCGACTGACCCCCAAATAATGCTGAGTCTGGTCTTACATTCCCTTCAGCCAGGACCATCAACTTGTTTCTGATGGAATTCCAAACCCTCATTGATGTATCATGATAGACCGATAAATTTGAATGGAATGTCTGTTAGGTTGACCATCTGGTTGACCACTGTGAGAACAGGATGCTGGACTAGATGGGCCTTTGCCCTGATCAAGCACACTCTCCTTATGTTCTTAGGATGTGAAGGAAAAGAGAATACATCAATTCCTGGGCCACCAAGGTTTGGGTATGACAAGAGAACACTTTTGTTGTTAGTATTCAAAACCCTGAACAACTTGGGACCAGATTATCTGAGACCATCTTACCCCATGTGTTCCTGTTCAGCCATTGTGGACATCAGGAGAAGCACTGTTAGTGGTACCCCATACTCCAGGGTCATCAGAAGTAAGGTGTTCTGTGTTGCAGCACCTGCCTTATGGGACTCCCTTCCTAGTGATATGAAGCTAGCACCAACTTGCTTCAGACACTTGCTTAAGACTCTTTGTTTACACAGGCTTTCCCTGAAATGTAACTCAGAGCTTGGAAAAGTTACTTTTTTAAGCTACAGCTCCCATCAGCCCCAGCCAGCATGGCCACTGGATTTTGCTGATGGGAGTAGTAGTTCAAAAAAGTAACTTTTCCAAGCTCTGCCCTAGCTATATGAACTATCAGTCAATGTGATGTTGTTTTATTCTGAATTTTATATTGTTTTTCTTTTATGCTCTGTGGTATTCTTATGTTGTGTACTATTTTGATCTTTTTATGTTAGGTGGCATATAAATGTGTGTAATAAATAAAAATAAGTAAAAATAGGAAATATGGTAACCTCCTTGCCCAATAAGCTATTTAACATATATGCGAAACTGTTGGGAGTGGTCATCAGGAGTTTGGGAATGAGGCAAGAATTCTATTTGTCTGTAATATCTGAGTTGGGAATAGCTGTGCAGGTCCTAGGCTGGTGTCTGGATGCATTGGTCAGCTGGATGAGGAATAATAAACTGAGTCTAAATCCTGGCAAAATAGAGCTCTGTGGGTGCTCTGTGAAGTTTGTAGGTTGCATCTGAATAGGGTTGCACTCTCTCTGAAGAAGCAGGTGGTCTGGGTGTGCTCCAAGATCCAGCTCTGTCACTGGAGGCACAGGTGTCATTGATGGCTAGGATAGCCTTTTACCAGCTTTGGTTGTGCTATGGTCATTCCTGGATTTGGATAATTTGACCACAGTTGTCCATACATTGGTAACCTCAATGTTGGATTACTGTAACACAGTATATGTAGGCCTACCCTTGTGATTGCTCTAGAGGCTACAGCTGGCACAAAATTCAGCAGCAGCCAGGTTCTTCTTCGGGGCAAAGTACCACCAGCATATAACACCTCACTTGGGAGATTTACCAATTTGCCAATCTGCTACCGGGCCCAGTTAAACATTTTGGTACTAACATATAAGGTCCTGTACAGCTCAGAGCCATGTTAATTGACAGACTGTCTTATCTTGTACTGTATATACCCAGTAGGTCACTGCATTTTTCAGGACAGTTTCTCCCTCAAGCCCCCAAAACATCAGAACCCGGCTCCACAGTAACTAGGAGCCGGCTTTCAATGTGACTGCCCCTGTTCTGTGGAACAAGATTCCTGTTGAGATAGAACAGGCATTCAGTATCTGTACTTTCGGGAAACAATTGAAGACATTTTTGTTTTGACAGGGTTTTCCAGCTGGATAAAAAGTCTCTGCCCTGGTGTTCATTCTGTGTTGTTTTTAAACCTATATGCAGTTGTAAATTATTTTAGCTGTTTTTAAGGATGTATCTGTAAATCACCTTGAGACATATATGTAGAAGGTGATTCACAAACAAACAAGCAAGCAAGCAAGCAAATTGGTAATTGTGCTTTCAACTTTGAGATTTGTGGGTCTGATGCAAGAGTGGGCAACCCTTTCCAGCCTGAGCTCTTTATTCCCTTGTGGACAATCTTCCTTGGGCCACATGCTAGTGGTAGGGAGGTCCAAAGTGGGTGAAACAATGGATGTGACTCTTACTTTCATACAGTAGGCTATGTTTCAGTCACACAGGTCAGAGGTTCCTACACATATGTACACAAACACACACCTCCATCCTTCATCCATGAAACCAGTAGGCATTGCCACAGTTAGATGACCCATTCCAGCCAGGTAAAAACACTCAACGTGAGTGAGGGGCATGACCTAGGGAGGGGGCATGGCCTAGGGAGGGCATTATTATATGTTGTCCTATGATGAAGATATATAATACCATTTCTTTGGGAGCTTCACTGCCTGCCTATATGCTATTGGACCTGATTTAAGCTTTTGATTTTAGTGAATAAAGCCCTGAACAGCCTAAATCTTGACAGACCTCTCCTCCAAGTATGTCTGAGCCTGGGCTTTAAGACTGGTGGGGAAGGCCTTGCTAACAGTATTGACAGCAAGCACTGCCTGGTGTGTGGTGACGTGGAGCAGGGCATTCTCTGTCATAGCACCCTGACTTTGGAAGTCCCTTCCATTGAACATACATTGGCCCACTCCATATTATATTTTTTGTCAGCATTTGAAAGCAGATTTATGAACTCAGGGTTTAGAAAGAAATTGATATAGTATGCCATATATACTATGCAGAATTTATTGAGATGATGTCTATTGCATTATATGTTTTTATGATGTTTTAAGCTTGTATATTATTATATATAGGGTTTTATGTGTTGTATATTAACTTGCAATTGTCAAATGGTCCAGAAATGATGATACTGATGACACAGATTTTATATGTTATGGTGGTGGTATGGTTGAAAATTTAGTATGATTTTGAATTCTGAGATCCCACAAAGAAATGTTGTAATATATATAATCCTGCTGGAAGAAGGGTGGGATATAAACCAAATAATAAATAAATAATCTGTTTGGATCTATTCAATTGTCTCTATACCAATCTTGCACAAAGACTTATCACACTATCAGAAAGATTTGTGCAAGAAGGAAATTACAAATGATACAGGCCACATAGAAGCATTTTTTTTGGTCAGTCACCATTATAAAATGAATGAATCTGGCTTAATTGCTTTTTTCAAGTATGTCTTCCTTGTATACTGTGCAATGCATGTATGTCAAGGTATTTGTTTTTAAAAAATGTACACAGAAAAGTTCTTAGCCAAACAAAATGCTCCATGAAGGGCCTAGTAACTTCAGACAAAGTTTAGGGCCAATATTTCTAGTCAAACCTATTTCTGATGTTCATTACATTAATTTCACCTTTTTACCCTTCTTTAAACATTTGCATTGGTTGCATAACCTGTGCATAATACATTAAGATCAGCTAACACAACCTTCAGTAAGACCAGAAGTCCATTAACACAACTCTAAATATGTATTTCCACTTAAATAACCTCAATATTTGCAATTCCTAATCAGAGCTTGGAAGTAACTCGTTATTTTTAACGAGTTACTTTTAATTCGTTACAATTTTAAATAATGAGTGGGTAATTCCATTACATTTGGCAAGTAACGGAATGAATAGTAATTTCCCTACTTTTCAGCTTCAACTTTAACGTTTCCACGTTAGGTTGGACGTTACTTGGGGGCGGGAACAAGGGGAAGTCAGCTCCTGGCTGTGATTGGTTAACACAAGACATGTGCCTCACACTGATTGGACCTCTGCACAGACTGTCTCTTCCCTCGTTATCTGTGTTAGGAGGCACGAGGGAAGAGATGAATAGGCAGGGGGAGCCTGCTAGTGTCTGACTCTGAGAGGAAAAAATGGACGCCGGAGGAAAAAGCCAGGGCAAGGACAACAACGGAGGAGAAGGCTGCAGCAGAATGGCGAAGAGCTGTGGAGGTGAGTGACGATGATTTGTGTGTGTGTGTGCCCCGGTGTGTGTGTTTTTGGCTGGAGTCTCTGGTTTTGGGGGGGGCTCCGGCTCTCTGGCTACCACCCCTTACTCTCTGGACTCTCCGCTTCAATTTTTTTAAAAAATTAAGTTTCTAGGTGGTCTAATTCCCGAGATATACACCAAAACGTAACCCCCCCTGCACAACTTTTTTTTAAACAGATCATGCTCTAGCTACAACTCCCATCAGCCCAATCCAGTGGCCATGCTGGCTGGGGCTGATGGGAGTTGTAGTTTAAAGTAACCTTTCAAAGCTCTGGCTGCAACCCCACCCTTTCATGATTGTGAGTAAAGTGCAGACTTGTGTTTGTGTTGTAAATCTCTCTCCCTCCAACCCTATTTTTAAAGAAATTAGGCAGGGTTTATCACAGTTTTTATTATGTAGGAAACTAATACTCATTTTTTAAAAAAATGGATGAAGTTTATTTATTTATTTTTATTATTTTATTTATATCCCACCCTTCCTCCCAGTAGGAGCCCAGGGCAGCAAACAAAAGCACTAAAAACACTTTAAAAATCATAAAAACAGACTTTAAAATATATTAAAACAAAACATCTTTAAAAACATTTTTAAAAGCTTTAAAAACATTTTTTTAAGAAAAAGTTTAAAAACATATTAAAAAGCAATTTCAACACAGACGCAGACTGGGATAAGCTCTCAACTTAAAGGACTTGTTAAAAGAACAAGTTCCTTATCACTTGAGGCTGCAGTTTTCCCTGGTTGAGTAAGCCCCATTGAATACATTGGGACTTGCTTCTGAGTAAACAAACATAGGATTGCACTATAAATATCTTTACAGGTTATATAAATAAACATATTTGATAGTCATGCTTATATAAATATTTTCATAGAATCATAGAACAGTAGAGTTGGAAGGGGCCTATAAGGCCATCAAGTCCAACCCCCTGCTCAATGCAGGAATCCAAATCAAAGCATTCCTGACAGATGGCTGTCCAGCTGCCTCTTGAATGCCTCCAGTGTCGGAGATCCCACTACCTCTCTAGTAATTAGTTCCATTGTTGTATGGCTCTAACAGTTAGGAAGCTTTTCCTGATGTCCAGTCGAAATCTGGCTTCTTGCAACTTGAGCCCATTATTCATTGAGAAGAGATCCCGGCCCTCCTCTGTGTGGCAACCTTTCAAGTACTTGAAGAGTGCTATCATATCTCCCCTCAGTCTTCTCTTCTCCAGGTTAAATATGCCCAGTTCCTTCAGTCTCTCCTCATAGGGCGTTGTTTCCAGTCCCTGTTCATCCTTGTTGCCCTCTTTTGAACCTGTTCCAGTTTGTCTGCATCCTTCTTGAAGTGCAGAGACCAGAACTGGACACAGCACTCAAGATGAGGCCTAACCAGTGCTGAATAGGGGGGAACTAATACTTCACATGATTTGGAAACTATACTTCTGTTAATGCAGCCTGATATAGCATTTGCCTTTTTTGCAGCCACATCACACTGTTGGCTCATATTCAGCTTGTGATCAACAACAATTCCAAGATCCTTCTTGCATGTCGTACTGCTGAGCCAAGTATCCCCCATCTTATAACTGTGCATTTGGTTTCTTTTTCCTAAGTGTAGAACTTTTACTTCCACCCAGTTTTGTCATGCTGTGTCCCTATAAGTATCCAATTGCATACTATGGTTGTACAATACTTCCTTTACATTTTAAGTATGCCTTGGGGTAGTCATGGTTCTCCATTGTTTTCATCCTGAGGGGCAGATAGGCTGAGAAATGGTGAGTAGCCCATGGTCACCCACTACACTTTATAGCTTATTTTCATTTTGAAAAATTAATTAAAACAATTTACATGCAGGCAAAATTTATTAAGCGGATTCACACAATATGTGTAAAGCACTTCCAACTCGCATTTAAAGCACATGACTTCCCCTAAAGAATTCTGGGAAGTGTCATTTGCCCCTCACAGTTATAGTTCTCACCCCTGTTAACAAACTGCAGTTCCCATGATTCTGTGGTGGGATTCATGTGCTTCAAATGGGTGTTGAATGTGCTTTAAAGGAATGGTGTGGATCTGCCCTAGGTATGATGTTCATTCAAGAGTGAATTGAAAAGAACAATTTTAAAAGATACTTCTTACTCTTACTCATTTTTCAGACCTCTTTCTGAAGTAAAGGGTCAAATCTGTAAAAACATTTGGAGCAGCCACATTAAAAGATAAGGGCAGGGTATTCCAGGCAGGGGGTTGCCAACCCTGCTTGGATATGGATGTCTTTGCAGAAGAACCCTAGTCAAGGTTTACCAACAGCACAGTCCAAACTATATCTACTTAGAAGTCAGTCCTGTTGAGTTCTATGGGGCTTAATCCCTTAGTAAGTGTGTTTAGAATTGCAGCCTTCAGGAGCCTCCATCTTTACTCCCCAAAGCTCCCATCTAACATCTCCACAACATTAGGCTCCTTTGTCTCTGCTGTGGCCTTCTGGTGACTGCCCTAGCCTGAAGGCACTTAACCCTTCTTGCTGAAAGCAAGTAGGCTAGATTAAATGTTCCCTACCCAGGCTCATATATATAAAATATAAATGGCATTTTGTCAGAAGTATTTTTGTCTACATTTTATACCTCATCCTTGGTTTTCCAAGCTTGGCATGGAATGCTTCTCATACAGAATTAATTTGAAATGCTGCATATTTATTATCATAATCATCATATTCAAAATAAAAAATATATGTACCGCCTTCAAGTTGATTCCAACTTATGGTGACCCTATGAATAGGGTTTTCATGAGGCTGAGAGGCAGTGACTGGCCCAAGGTCACTCAGTGAGCTTCATGGCTATGTGGGGATTTGAACCCTAGTCTCATTTTGTTCTCACAACAACCCTGTGAGATAGTAGGTTAGACTGGCCCAGGCAGGGTTATTTAGTGAGCAAAAATGATGCAAATAGGATCTCTTTTAATTGTGCTATCGACCTGCTTACTTCCACTCTGACTGGGGCATCTTGCAGCATGGGGAAGAGATGGGGGCACATCACAGCTGAAGTTCACCCACATAGGAGCATTATCTCTTGTTTATTACAGAGACGCCTGTTGCAGGTTTTGCTGCTGAGAGCAGCAGTCAGTTAGTGCGGCCACTTGAGTCACAGCTTGTTGATCCTGAGGAGGCAAAACTAGAAAGTGAGGTTCAGAAAGGAGGCCCTGTGCACGAGGAGGAGGAGGGCATGAAGCAGTGCCAGTTGCCCACAGCCGCATCTGCAGAACAGCAAGTACCATGGTTTGGCTTTGAGAAAGCTTGTACATTTGTGAGCCAGAGTGGGAAAAATGTTGTTGTACGATGCAATTACTGCCTTTCAAGGATCAAAAATCTGAGATCAGCTGTTTCCTCCTCATCCAATGTGAAGAAACATTTTGAGGTAAGCCTTTGTCATGCTGGTCCTCAAAGAGTGTCCATTGTCTATTTATGTTTAAATTGTGAAGTTCCTCTTCCATTTTTTCTTGGATTCATGCTTTGTTCTTCTTCCTCAGAGGGCACACCCTGAGAAGCTGAGAGCAATTGAAGAAGCAATAAAGGCAAGGAGACATGGCCTTCCTGAACCAATGCATGACACCCCTTCTCCCAAAATGCTGAAGCAGCAGCAGACAACCCTTGAGAGGTGGGGATCTGGCAGGGATCTGCTTCTTCTGGCAGCCTGCGTACACCCTCGCTTCAAACTAGATTGGCTGGAATCGTGTCAGGCCACCACCCATACCAACAAGTAAGAACATTAGGGAAGCCCTTTGGGTGGATTACTCCAAGGGAAATGTTGTCTCAAGGGAGGCATCAGAGGGCTTAAGGTGGTAGGGAGGGGCTGGGCCTTTTCTTCCTGGGGCTCCTCATCACAACCTTGGGTTGCTGCAGGTAATCCTTAAGGATCTGCTGTGCTGCCCCTTGAGTGTGGTGACTTGGTCACCTTCCTACCTTCCATGTCATCATCCACAGGCTCAGGGTGGACCCTGAACCAGGGGACATGACAAGCATCAGGAAATGAAGAGCAGATAATAATAATAATAAATAATAAACTTTAATTTATAGGCCGCCTATCTAGCCAATGGCTACTCTAGGCGGCGTACAATAAAACGTAATAAAATGATGGTTTCCTAACATATATGTGTTAACATATCCTCTCTCTTTCTTAGATACACAATGGAAGCCTTGTTGAAAGCTGAAATAAAGATGGGTGTACTTAATGAGGACAGTGATCAGTCTTCAGATAAAGACCAGGAAGGAGATGACTTAGAAGATGTCTTCTTTAACTTTCTGCCCCAGGGCAAGAAGTCAGCAGTGGACACTGCTGAGGAGGAACTGGTGAGGTACCTGAGGTCTCCCAGCAGGGAAGTGTCATCACTCCATGGCTTTCCACGTGTGCTGCGGTGTTTTTTGCAGCACAACACAGGCATGCCTTCAAGCGCCGCAGTAGAACACCTGTTCAGTACTGGTGGCAACGTAATGACTGTAAAAAGACATTCCTTGTCTGACATGCTCTTTGAGCATCTTGTTCTTTTGAGACATAACAGAAACATATTATGAAAGCATTTCAAGTGTAAAATTTGATTTCAAGAGTTGGGGTATCTTCATTGCTTGGGGGGATGTGAGATTCTGTTATGCCATTATGTTAATCTTATGGATAAAATTTTTTATTGTACTACCCCCTGTGTGTGTGTGTTTATTTTTAATATTGTTTTAGGCTTCTTAGATGTGCAGCAGCCAAGGCCAGCACCTTGTAGGAGTTTTTTTTAAAAAGTAACTAAAATGTAATTGCAGTGATTACTTTTGAGAAAAAGTAAAGTAATCAGTTACTTTCAGAGCAATTGTAATTGTAACGGTAATTACTACTTTTTGGGCCAAGTAATTGTAACTGTAATTTATTACTTTTTAAAAGTAATCTTCCAAGCTCTGTTCCTAATATGCTTTTATAGCACATAAAAGAGAATTTTACAAGAGAATTTCACAGACAATCCAGTAATTTTATCAAATTACTATACTTTCTTTGAACTATTGCTCAATTTCTTAGGGATTTTGTTCCTTTTGTTACAATGTCTTATTATTCATAAAGAATAAATAATACAGATACACTCAGCAAAACTGCCTTTTGTTCAAGGCTTTCTTGTTGTCTTTTAAGGCTTTTAAGGCTTTAAATACTAATGTAAGCACCTTGAATAGGGCCAAGAAACAAACTGGCAACCAATGCAGCTGTTTTAAAATAAGGGTTATATGAGTTCTAAAAGGTACCCCAGTCAGTAATCTGGCTGCTGCATTTTGGACCAGTTGACGTTTCCAAGTCATCTTCAAGGGCAGCCCCATGTAGAATGCATTGCAATAATGCAGTCTAGAAGTTACCAGAGCATGGAGTACTGTTACCAAGTCATTTCTGCCCAAAAGGGGCTGTAGCCGGATGAACCAGACAGAGTTGGAAATAGGCACCCCTAGCCATTAAGGCCACCTGAGCTTCCAGTGACAATGCTGGATCAAGGAGTACCCCCAAGCAACAAATCTGCTCCTTCCAGGGGAGTGCAACCCCATCCAGAATAGGCTATCTTCCTATCTCCTGGACTTGAGAATTTGGAACACATAACACTTCTGTCTTTTCAGGATTTTCATGATTAAGTATGCTTCATGGAGATATCTCCTAACTCTGTAATAACAGTATCGCTCCCACAACTGCATTCAATTAGCTACTCAGTATGTAGAGAAAGAAGAATCATTGTAAATATACTTTTCAAGAAAATGCACTTCAAAGTTGGCCAAGCAATAATGGAGACTGAAGACATCCTCTGCAGGCTGACAGGATTATGAGATCATAGTTTAGCTTCCCCCCAATTTGCAGGTATTTTATTGGGATTACTAGATCTGAATGAAAAGAGTGGTCATGGCAAGTGTGTAATCTGGTGTGAGGGACAAAGGAGATGGGAGGAGAGCAGGAGGACAGGACTGTGGTGAGTGGATTGAAAGTCCTTTTGCTTGCTGGTTCATTGTGATGGGAAATAATTTAATTCAGTTCACATTTGAAGGTGAACCTACCTAATTTATACTTTCTGAAACAATACGAGAACCAAAACACACCCATTCTTCAAAATTCATATTAGGAGAAATTTGCACTAGAATGATGACAAGTTTTCAGGAGGAATTGCAAATTGATGCAGAAGTGTGGAGAAGTGAAATAAAGACTGGGAAAATGAGGAACTGAATGAGACCAAAACGGACAGATTTGCCCATCCCTACTGGCTCAACCTTCATGTACAGGACGTGGAGAAGAAGAATGTTCCATCTTGGGGCATTTTAGCTGTGGCCCCAAAGACGTATCAGACAGACTTGGATCAAGATAGTGATTGTCCTGCCAGCCCCCAAAGAAAGATGCTACCAGCTCTGGAATCTCTGCTCTTTAATCTCCAACACAATCATCTTCTAGATCTATAAAAGGAATATATTCATCTATAAAAGATTTTTTAAAAACTTCTGCTAGAATGAATAAAGTTTTGAAGATGGAAATAGAACCTAGGACTCATTCACTAATAGGCATAAAACCTTGTGGTTTAAGAATGTAGCTATAACCCACAGATTTCTATCAAACTTTAAAAAGCGGGGAAATTCGGCAGCTATACTGAATGCACCAGGGGAGCAGGAGACCTGACCTTCTCTCTGAGATATTGGACTGCCCTACAAATTGGTCAAAATGCAAACACCATTTGGGTTGGTCTTTCACAGTCCAGTCCACTTGCTGTGTAGCGTGAAATAATTTGGTAACATGCGCCTCTGAGCATATGGTGAGTGGTGGCAATACCTGCCATCTCCAAAGATGGAGAATTATATTTTTGTATGCTTGTTGGTGTTCTTACATTGATTCTTTCCTGTGTTACTAATGTTTCTACAGAGAATCTAAACTAGAAAATTTTATTTCCCTCATTATTCATCCTAGAAATCTGTGTCCAATTTATTTTTATTAATTTCAAAGCCTTTTTATTGGTCAATGTCATATGATGGTGAAGACAGCCTTTTGTGTTTCAAATTGGAGGTTATGTTCTATTTCTATTTTGGGTGCATTAACAATTGAATCTGAAATTGCAGTTTGATGTAAAATCAGACTGATTACAATATGTTGCTACTTCAGCAATGACTCTAGCTGTTGGAAAAAAGAGGATGCATGTTTTCAGCCTGCTATGTTTAAACCACTTCATTTAAGGCAAGGTGGGCACGGTCAAAAACATAGAGCACACCTAGCATGTTGCTAGAATATATTTCACCTCCCACTGTTTTATCTTGTGCAAATTGAGACACTCCTGAGGTCCACTGGAGACTATTCTGCAGTGTCATTATTCCACAATTATGTTTGGAGTTTTTTTAGTGTAAATTTTGCAAAGTGTTGATGTACTTCACATATTCACAGAAATAGAAACAAAAGGAAATGATTTCCTATAAGAAACTTCACTAAAATTGCAAAGTAAATCAGACATATTTAAAGTGACCATCTGAACTATATCAACTGTCTTAATAATGTTGCTTCCTCCCTGCTAAAACAAGATCAGCACATGTCTTGTTTCTATTATTTGGGCTGATTGCAGGTGTTGCCACCACTCACTATATGCTTCCTCTGAGGCTGAGAGGCAGTGACTGGCCCAAGGTCACCCAGTCAGCTTCATGGCTGTGTGGGGATTCGAACCCTGGTCTCCCAGGTCCTAGTCCAACACAGACCCAGGGAGGGGTGGGGAGTGGGAGTGGGAGGGGAGGAGATTGGGTGGGTGGGCACTGGGCAGAGGGGAAGCCCCTTTCCTTTCCAAAAGGAAAACATTGGGAACAGTATCATTGCTTTTCAGCATTTCCCACACCTTTTTATTCTACAGCAGACACATGTAGCTTCCCACCCAAATTAAAACCAAAGCTGTCCCTCGCCACATCCACATCAGACCTTTATTTCACTTTGGAGAGTCATGGCTTCTTTCAAAGAATCCTGGGAAGTGTAAGTGAAGGGTGCTGAGAGTTGCTAGGAGATGCCCTGTTCCCTTCACAGACCTTCAACCAGAGTGGCCACTGGAGCTCTGTCAGTGCAATAGGAGTCTCCTTTCAGCACCCTTCACAAACCATACTTCCCAGGATTCTTTGGGGGAAGCCATGACTGTCTCATGTGAAATCAAAGTCTGGTGTGGGTGTGGCCCCCTGATTAGCCAAGCCAAGCAGCCGTGAGTCTGGCTTTTAGAACACTGACAGTTGGTTCTTACTGAGCATGCCCTGCATTATCATAGGGTTCCAGCCAAAATTTCTTAAATTAATTAAAAATCAGCCAGGCATTTTTTTAACTTTTTAATTGCAGAAGATGAAGGTCAGAGTATGGGGCAAGGTCAGTATTAGGATTACAGGTCCTCTGTGAACATGCCTGATTTTTAATGACTTTCAACAGATTATGAGAACTCTCAGAGGAAAAAGTCCAAAAGGGGTCTGTTTTTCCCCTCTCTTTTTAGACTTTGAACTCTCTATTCTCTCTGACTGTTTTGTGTATCGCCATGAAAATTGAGAGGGTTGTTAAGCAAGTGTTTCTGAGTTCAGGACTATACGTTTTGTAAGGTTTTGTTTTGAAATGAGCTTATGGGAAGCATCAGAATGGCACTGGGAGTATTTTCAATTTAACATTGCGGAATGTGAAAAATCCCCACTGGCTATAGTATACAGCCACTCTTGTGGCTGTATAATATAGGAAAATGCATAGGTAGAGCAAGAAATAAAGCATGTTTAAAACAACGTAGCAGTGAGTCACAGTATACTGTCAGTACACCATCAATGGATGCATGAATATGTGGACAACATTTATGTTTTCATGTATCAAGAGTCTAACAAAAAAGCTTGAATCAAATGCCTGCAATTTCAGTTAAAATGCAGTCACAGCTTTCACTGATGGTTCAGATGTTTAGATGGACAAACAGTCTAGCCATGTGGAAACAATGTAGTTTTTGTGCTGCCAGGAATAAATCTGAATGCTAGCCGGTAGGAAATACCAAATGTTCACCAAATTTCTAATTGACATGAGGCTGGATTTTTTAACCTTTAAAAATAGTGCTGCATTTAGAGACCAGCTGGTTTATTGTATCTATTGTACACAGAAAACTATTTCATAGATTGTTGCCTATGAAATCATCACACAATATATTGCCAGACATCCGTTTTACAAATGTATCACCTGCAGAAATGCATCCTGCAGGAGCAAAACTCAAAATAATAATTGCATTTGAACTAAACAAATGTGTTTGGCTTATTTTTGGGAGGTTCTCTTAAAAAACTTCATGCTGCTAGCTAAAAGTGTAAGTGGCAATATCTGGGATGAAGTGGACTAAAATGAAATCTAGGGAAATAACAAATGAGAGGAGAAACCAGTGAAGACAATGTAATTAGACTAGAAAACAGTGGGAGTAGAAGTGGTGCGAAAAAATGAACATCAGCTAACACTGAATATATCAGCACTACAACTTTTTCTTTTGTATTAATTTAAAGGTGATAGCTTTAAAGTATAAAAGTTTAAGACTTCCTTGGAACCAAAGGGTGTGAACATATACATAATTGGACACCTACTTTAGGCAACAAAAGACTTTAGGCACAATCCATCAGGGACTGCTTCTGTGCAGCTTCCATTCATTTAAATGGGTCAAGTGCAGGAGACGTTTTTGCTCTTTGCTTCAACTGAAGAAAGTTGATAGAGAAAGTGCATAAAGAAGGGATCTATCAACAGATATGGTTCTATAAAATTTAAGGCATATCTGTGAATGGCCAAATCACTCTAGACCAAGCATATTGACCTAGCCAGTGTTAGATTGTTGGATTTAGGCTGCAATTGTGTACACAGTTCCTTGGGCATAAGCCCCATTAAACTCAGTGGGTCTTACACCCAAGTAGACATGCTAGATTGTGCTATTAGATCAGAAGGACCTGGATTCATTCAACCATAAAGCTGACTGAGCGACCTTGGGACAGTCACTGTCCCTAAGCTTATCCTACTTCACAGAGTTGTCAAGAGGATAAAAGGACAACAAGGCATGTGTTTGGAGCTCTTAGGATGAAGAGTCAGATATACAATCTGTTAAATGGATATTGCAGAAAATACAAAAATGACATGTCAATGTCATTGGTTGTTGTTATGTGCCTTCAAGTTAATTTCAACTTATGGCAGCCATATGAATCAGTGACCTCCAAGAGCATCTGTCATGAACCACCCTGTTCAGACCTTGTGAGTTCAGGTCTGTGGTTTCCTTTATGGAATCAATCCATCTCTTGTTTGGTCTTCCTCTTTTTCTGCTCCCTTCTGTTTTTCCCAGCATTGTTGTCTTTTCTAGTGAATCATGTCTTCTCATTATGTCTCCAAAGTATGATAGCCTCAGTTTCATCATTTTAGCTTCTAGTGATAGTTCTGGTTTAATTTGTATTCAAGTACTATTTCAAATACTTTGCTTTTGACAAAAAATGTGCCCAAAATGACCAATTAAACCTACCAGCCAGATTCCAGTGTTATATAGGTGTCACTTAAAATGTCACTATTATTTCAGTTTGCCAGTCTTTCCTTTGCAAGTGAAGAATGGTAACAATCAATCCAGATTTTCCAACAAAATCGGTGGCCTTTTGTTTGTACTAGAATGAAAAGAAAACTGATGAGATTATAATCATGGGTATTCTTAGTATATCTTATTTATTATTATTTATTTATTATTTGATTTATATCCCACCCTTCCTCCCAGCAGGAGCCCAGGGCGGCAAACAGAAGAGCTAAAAACACTTTAAAACATCATAAAAACAGACCTTAAAATACAAAACAAAACAATGTTAAATGCAATCTGATAATGAAATATGATATGATAAGTGATTTGATCAATGGAATATTTTGTAATAATGGATCTTATATGAATTAAATAATAAAAAAGATTGTCAGCCTTTCTTCCCATTGCTTTTGTTTCTATCAGCATTACCAATTTCAAGAAGACTGGTTTGTCCTTTTAAAACCATTTAAAGGTTTTAGATTGAGTAAGCAGTATATACATTTTGTTAAGTAAATAATGCCCATATCACTATTTTTCATGACAGTTCCAGATAACCTCAACTACTCTGTAACAGGCTATACATTGCCTCCATCCTGATAATGTTAGCAAACAGTAGATTAACAAAGCAGTTGGAAGTTTCTTTCAAAGCTCCAGCTCCAGTAAAACTACACAACACATAAATCTAATTGTGGCTGAACAAGTAAATATCCACTAAAGAAAATACAACCACATCAAAAATAAAAATGCAAATGGACACATCGTCCTATGATTATTTATCAATAACACTGTTGAATTATTCATATGGAATGTCAAATCCAGAAAAACCAAAGTGTCCATTTAGGTTTTACATTGTCCCATTTTCTACATATCATCATTACTAGCCTATCACAACCTGTCCATTTGTGGCCATTCACATTTGAGATAACAGAAAGTGTAATATGAGATCTTGCCCTTTCAGAAGTTGCTTTTGATGTTAAATGTCTTACATACTCAAGTATTAAGTATATAATACTTAATACGTCCACTGCCTTATCTGTTTCAAGATTAGTCTTTGATTTAAAATCCCTATCACCCTTAATAATCTGCTTATGGCTATCAGTGACAGCTGTAAACGATTTCTGAACGCTACTTGATTAAACAAAGGAGGATAGTTTAGAAAGAAAATGAAAACAATAATAATCACCACCACCACTGTAATAGTAACTGCAGTAGTAATAATTCCCTGAATCTTTTGTTGCCCAAGTTGGTATTCAGTTATGTAGATTCTTTTGTAACCCACAGAGGAAACTCTGCTGAAGGATAGCATATAAGTCTTTTGAAGGAATAATGAATAAATAATAAAAAATTGGGAGAAATATTTCTTAACAACCCCAGACTTGTGTCATTAAGAAGCAACTTTTAAGGAGCACCTGGTCTGGTCACTGTTGAAAGCAAGAGGCATATTTAGACAAATAGAAATGGGAATTTATATTTGCTACTAAATCTGAGTTTCTTGCCAACTGAAGCCTGATGCTGAGGCAACTAGCAAAGCTGTTTAGCATCTTTTCACAAGCTATACTAATCAGACTTTTCTTTTATACAATACCTAACAAAAGCCTAAGGACTGAAACCCACTCTCCACAGTGAAAGTGCAGTTGGTAGATTTCAAGCTGCAATCCTGCAACACACCACCCTGTGCCGAGTGTATATGGGAGCCCTGGCTTTTCCTTCCTGTCAAGGGTTTGTGCCACTACCTAGACAAACATCCACAAAGTAACATGTCCTGCTCCGCTCGCCCAAGTGCAGCATGGGTTGGCGAGGCATAGTTGCACCCCAAGATTGAAGCTCTGGCCACCATTTTGGAGAGGGGCAGGCAGTTGCGTGGTGCACATGGCAACATTTGGGTGTGACTGCGTAGGACACTGGGACTTATTTAAGCCTGCGCCACCCCAAAACTTCTTCTTGGCATGCGGTCCCCACCCCACCCTTACTATGATGTGATCTTGGTAGCTTTCCTACCGAGTAGGAATTTTTATCCTTCCCACCCTTGTCAGCTGGCAGATTTTTTGCCTACTTCACACTATGTTGGTTGGATGGAACCAGGTTGGGGGCACCATGGTTGTTAGGTTATTTTGGCTAATTAGGCTAATTCGACAATATTAAGGTTAATTCCGAGTGATTTTAGACTGTCTGGTCACTTGTTCAGCAAGGTGCAGGAAGGGAAGTAGGTAAGGACAGCTAGGTGGCCCCCTTAGGCACCTTTGAAGGTGATTGGTGGCTCTGGAGACCTGCCAGGAGGGGCTTTATGGGCTGCCTTTGGGGCCAACTTACCTCATATGCCCAGAGTTGGAGGGCCCCGAGGGGTGGTGATGTGGGAAGGGCCCCTGCTCACCTACAGGGTGTGGCGGTAATAAGGGTAAGCAGAATGGCTTGTCCCTGCCCCAGCAGGGGCTGGTCACCGTACAGCTGTATTTTAGATGCTTGCTTATAGACTGCTCCCACACTTAGGTTTCCCCTCTGCAGGTTTACTTTAAGGGGTTTGTTTGAAGTTTAATAAAGTGGCCCTTTGTTCAACCCAGCTTACTGTGTCCTTGTATTATTTCAACCCTCGGCCATAAATTAATTCCCATTGTTGAATGGTCTGTGCCAAAACTCTAATTCTTCAGCTGAATTTCTGCTTTCATAATGGACAGGAAAAGGTGGCAAAACTGACATTGCCATTTCCCCCCTTTTCCATTTTACTGAGAAATCAGTCAAATGCTTACCTGAGGCAGGCCTTGATTTCCTGTAAGCGACTATGGTGGTAGCAGTGCGACTGAACCCCTCCTGGCTTTGCTTTGCTGATTCCTCCCCCCAAAGTCATAGGCTTCTCCTATGTCCCACAATCATGCTACTTCATTTGCTGTCATCTCTCTCCAATCTGGCTTCCCCTTTGTCCTCTCTCCACCGCTTGCTTAATTTTATTTTATTCTTTTTTCCCTGAAAAAATTCTGTGGCAGTTTACCCATTTGGAAAGCACAAATACATAAAAGCAATGAACTATGCAAACAAACCAGCAGTGAAAACACATCAGCAAGTTGAAATGCCCGGTTGAACAGAAGCAGTTTTTTGTCTGGCATCTAAAAGAAAACAATAGGAAAACCAAATGGGCCTCCTTAAGGTGGTGTTCCATAGTTACGGGGCCACAGCCAAAAAGGCCTTCCCTCCTTTTATGTTATCTACTCCTGTGGGGCTGGCTGGGAATAGTTTGACATCAAAAGACTCCATAATTCCTCCTCACCTTTTGTAGAAATTAGGCTTACATGTCATATTGTTGTACAAATTTCCCAGATTCAGTTTATTGTGTACAGTTGTCAACTGCAGGTGGTGGCTGGCTACACTCCATCTGGGTTGGCCTTGCCATTCCCTCCCTCCAAAGTCAAAGGCCTCTTACCAAAAACCCCCTATCTCCCACCACTGTGCTACTTTCTCCCCAGTCTGGCTCCCTCTTTATCCTTACTTGTTCCTTCTGCCTCCAGCCTAAATGGCCTCTGTTTTGGCACTCCTTCCACAGGTATCCCACTCATGTGAATACAGACCTGTTCCCTCAGCCTCTTCTCCATCCCTACCTCAGTCTTCCTGCTTCTCTTTATCTTCTGTCTCTTCCCTCCAACTTCCCCTTTCCTCAGGTGAGGTGGCTCCACCTTTCTGCGGCATGGCTTCACTGCAACAGCCATGGCCCTACTATTTCATTGGGCTCTCAGACCTCTCCCCCACTGACCCCTGCCATTTGCTCCAGCTCTATGAGGTCCAGTCCTTCACCCACCAAGGTGACTGTTCCAGATCCCCCCAAGCCCCACTTACACCATCCAGGTGACCCTCGGAGAAGGGTTTTAACAGATATATTGGGTAGGATAATATAGGAAATACCTGGAGAATGGATTGACCTTTTCCATTTCTTGTCATGACTTCTACCTGTTCCATGAGTTCCTCTGATTTAATGCCTTCTTCTTTAATTTTGCTGCTTTATTTCCTCTTTATTCTTTCTCCTTTTCGTGTTCCCTGAATACCACCATTTGTTCAAAAGCTTTATTATTGTTGTTGTTATTTAGATTTGTTAGTTGCTTGTTACCCAAAGCTCTCCAAGCGACTTACAACATTATTAAAAACACAAATAAATATGTCATACCATAAAAACAAACAACAAACCACATCCCCCCTAACAGCCACAGAGCTAAAGCTACAGCTCTTCACTGTCAAGAGTGCCGCTGTATTTTCTGAGGTACTTCTATATCTTTTTTTTAAATAAGAATATATATGGTGCTAAGACAAGCGTGAAGTGATCAGTCTCCTTGTGTTTGATCAGAGATGCTTCTTCACATATGCAAGAAGAAATTGCTTGACATTGCACCCATGAAGCGATGAACACATTGGTATGATTTCATCCTCGCTTATATTCTCTGCTGATGAAGCAGTTTATAGAAGATGAAAACACTGTTAAACACTGTTAAAGGCTGTTTCACCTCTTTCATTTTATTTGATATTTGTATTCTATTAATGGTTATCTAGTGCTTAAGGATATTAATTTCCTTAATCCTCTCAACAATCCCATGAAGGAGGCCTTTATTATCCCCATTTTAATGATTAGGTGGGTGGGTGCAACTTATTCATACTGATGTGGGATCTGGATTCTAGTCTCAGCCTTGGATCTATGTCCAACATTATGTCCACTTTCCACATTGCACATGTCATTGGTTTCTATTGTTTTAAATGCAAATAATATTTAGAGAGACATATTTCCCACCCACCCCCCTTTGTGGAAAAGTGGAAAGCTGAAAGGAGAAAATCACTTTTGCTTGCACGGCCAGTGACAGGAAACAGATGCATACATTGTTCATGGACAGTGAAGCAGAAGTAATAGGATGAGAAACTAATATAGAGATCACACACAATCTGGAGAATGTAAGAAACAGGAAATACACTCTGCACAGTTACCACTCGGGGCCCAAACCAAAACAGACAAGCTGAAGGAGGCAAGCAAGCAAGCAGGCAACTTTAATCACTCCCTGTGAAGAAAGTTTACTGTAGACTTGCAGGTGTGGATATTTAGACAGGAGAAGATTGGCTGCAAAGAGGAAAAGATACTAAGTGCATGAGAAGAGAAAACACTGGAAGATAAATACACAACGTCATGAATGATGAAGAACAGAAAATGAACTGGAAAAAAAGAGAAAGAAAACAGGATGTTCCCATCAAGAAGCAATCAAGTCAAGGGGAACTAGACCATGTCACAGTTGAGGTTATAGATCTTTAGTTGTAGAATTGTATTCAAGCTGATAGCACAAATTATATAAGGACTTGCAACACCATCCTATAAGCTATTAATACAAGTTTGCACTTACTGACAGAGAATGTGTTTTTGGGGCTCTTGCCTGGTGCTCTGAAGATTCACAGCAGTCCAAAAAGTTTAATGTACTGGTAGCTTGCTGAAATATTAAATAGTTGTGTGTTAAATTGTGTGTTAAATTATAAGGGGTTGGACAGTGCAGGGTATAATTAGTTTAATTCATCTAGTTTTTGGAAGCTGAAAAATCATGGGTAAAATGTATGGTAGATAAGTGTACATGTCCACCCATACCTTCTTTATGTAACAGACTATGATTGAAAAACACACATACACACAAACACAAAATTGGCAATGATATGTAGTATATTTGTGGCTGCAGTCAGGAGGATACCATGATAGGTCTGAAATTCGATGTGAAGGCTAAGAAATCCCACTCAAAAGATTGCAGTGTGACAGTCTAAAAGATAATGCTGCTATTATAAAAAATAAAAATGATGCTTGCTTCATATATGTGTAAAAGACAATACAATGTGTGTCTTCATATAGATATATTGGAATGCTGTTCTTTTTTTTTTAAAAAAATGAAATGTTGTATCCAGATTTCCGTGAACAGAGTTTGGCTCAAGTAATGTTGCTATCAAATCTGAATGCCTCTTCTTCACAATCTGCTCCAAAGGGTCCATTGGAAGAACACGGGAGGTGGTGCAAGGGACTGCAGAGGAACAGAGGAATAAGCAAAAATTGCTTGCCTTCCCATTTGTAGAAGCCGCCTCTGGATCTAAGTCCCTTTGATTCACAGAAAATATCCTTAAGGACGCCTTTGGATCCAAACCATAAAATGGAATTAGTTGGTGGACTGTAATTATGAAAGCAAAAATGGAAGGGATTCTGCTTCTCTATAATAAGAGATGAAAAGAGCAACAAAACCAGAGTCAAAATATTTCATGAGTATGTGGAACAAATATTACTATGTAGTGCAGGCTTACAATTAATAGAAATAGCAGTTAAGTTATGAAAGAACATAATTTTATATGATTGTGGGGGTGGATTTGGATGAGACCCCTTGTAGCTCATAAATGTGTGCCTATAAGAGATACGATCTGCAATGAACAGACCAGCTAGAATGAGCAAACCAGTTTCCTTTGCATAAGCTAATAATTTAGGCAAGTCAGCCTGTGAGTTAATGGGCTTTTTGAGTGTTCAATCTGCATATCCAAAGGGATGTAGCCAAGAGAGATCCTGTTGCTATTGGAACTCTTTTCAGGGGAGAAACCCTCCCCCCCTCATCTTGGAGCCAAGGAGAGGTTTGTGTCTAGTAGTCTCATCTTAGGGGTGAAGTTGGAAAGACAAAGAGAGAAGTCTGTCCTCTGTGTCTGTACCCCCAAAGCTATGGTTAATGCTGAGAATCTCTCCATCTTATGCTCAGGTTGTGAATATGTATAAATAAAACCAAATTCCCTATAAGACACCACAGTATCCATTGACCTTTTTTCCAAGGAAACCAAACCCTGGGTAAGCACAGGAACCCCTTGAAATTTGCACCGCTCGTCTATTATTATTATTATTATCATCATTATTTATTAAATTTATATTCTGCTCTTCCTCCTAGTAGGAGCCCAGATTGGGGTGTCATGCAACAGTCTGAAAGAGATAGTGTAACTAGGAGAGACCACAAGGGCCTCTGCCACAAGCACAATCTGGATAGTGAACAAGAGAAATGGCCTCAGCTTCCCCCGAGTGGCTAGCCAGGGCCCTCTGGTGGACAGAAATAGTGCATTAATAGCCAACAATGCGAGATCCCAATGGGCAAGGCCCAGGTCCCTGAGCCCGAGCTCCTGCAGCTGCCTCCCAACATAAACCATCACTAGCACCACCAGCAGAAGCCCGGGGAGTAGCAGCTGAGAGAGCCAGAGGACATGGAGAGGAAGACAACATTGAAACAGCAAACAGCTTTGCTGCAACAAATGCCTGTCGCCCTTCTGCCTCTCGGGAACTGCCACCCCCGCTGACACCACCTCCTCTTTCTTGGCAGTGCCGATAATGATAATGTTATTTGTTATTTAAATTAATTTTTGTAAATTGTATTGCTTTTATTGTATTTTTATTGTATTTTTATACCTATGTTTATTTTTCTTGTAAGCCTTCTTGAGGGTCTTTGGCCGAAAGGCAGGGTATAAATAATAATAATAATAATAATAATAATAATAATAATAATAATAATAATAATAATAATAATAATAATAATTGGAAACAGAAGGTGGAGAAGTTCCATACTTTCTGCAAAAACAAGACCAGGAGCAGACTGCAGTACAGATCATGAAATGATCGTATCGAAAATCAGAGTAAAGCTAAAGAAGAAAAACAAAGCAATCATAATGCCAAAATACAATTTAAATAACATCCCAGAAGAATATAAAGATCAAATACAGAAGAGGTTTGAGGCTTTAAACTTAGTTGACAGAGAACCAGAAGAACTATGGACTGAAGTCAGGAACATTATCAGGGAAGAATGCAAAAAGACAATACCTCTAGTTAAAAAGAGAGAAAGACCTCAATGGATGACTGAAGAAACTCTTAAAATGGTTCAAGAGAGAAGGAAAGCAAAAGCAAAAGGAGATAGAAACACTGTCAGAACCCTAAATGCAATTATACAACGACTAGTACGTAGGGACAAAGAAAACTATTACAATAGTTATTGTATAGAAATAGAAAAGGACAACAAAATGGGAAGAACAAGAGCCCTATTCCAAAAGATTAGGGAAATGAAAGGGAAATTTAAACCACGAGTAGTGAATAATCAACAGGGGAACACGCTGACTGACTGAGATGAAATAAAAGGAAGATGGAAGCAATACACTGAAGAACTCTATAAAAGAGATGACACTATGAGAGATTCATTCATGGAGGAACCATATGATGAAGAACCAGAAATTTTAGCATGTGAGGTGAAAGCTGCTCTTAAAATTCTTGGAAGAAACAAATCACCAGGAATAGATGGCATACCAATAGAGTTGCTACAAGCTACTGTGACTGAATCTGTCCAAATTTTGACAAACATTTGTCAAGAAATATGGAAAACTAAACAATGTCCCACAGACTGGAAGCATTCAATATATATCTCACTTCCAAAGAAAGGGGATCCAGGGAATGCAGTAATTACCAAACTATTGCCTTAATATCCCATGCAAGTAAATTAATGCTCAAGATTCTACAACAAAGGCTCTTACTATGTATGGAGCGAGAAATGCCAGACAGCCAAGCTGGATTTAGAAAGGGAAGAGGCACCAGAGATCATATCGCAAGCATACATTGGATAATGGAACGGACCAAGGAATTTCAGAAGAATATCACCCTGTGCTTTATAGACTACAGCAAAGCCTTTGACTGTGTAGATCATGAAAAACTATGGAATGCTTTAAAAGAAATAGGGGTGCCACAGCATCTGATTGTCCTGATGCGCAACCTATACACTGGACAAGAGGCTACTGTAAGGACAGAATATGGACAAACCGATTGGTTCCCCATTGGAAAGGGTGTGAGACAGGGGTGTATTTTATCACCCTATTTGTTTAATCTGTACGCAGAACATATCATACGGAAAGCGGGATTGGACCAAGATGAAGGAGGTGTGAAAATTGGAGGGAGAAACATCAATAATTTAAGATCTGCAGACGATACCATACTCTTAGCAGAAACCAGTAATGATTTGAAACGAATGCTGATGAAAGTTAAACAGGAAAGCACAAAAGCAGGACTACAGCTGAACGTCAAAAACACTAAAGTAATGACAACAGAAGATTTATGTAACTTTACAGTTGACAATGAGGACATTGAACTTGTCAAGGATTATCAATTCCTCGGCACAGTCATTAACCAAAATGGAGACCATAGTCAAGAAATCAGAAGAAGGCTAGGTCTGGGTAGGGTAGCTGTGAGAGAACTAGAAAAGGTCCTCAAATGCAAAGATGTATCACTGAACACCAAAGTCAGGATCATTCAGACCATGGTATTCCCGATGTCTATGTATGGATGTGAAAGTTGGACAGTGAAAAAGGCGGATAAGAGAAAAATCAACTGATTTGAAATGTGGTGCTGAGGACTTCCGGGAAGGGTGACTTAGCCTGTGCCTGCTTTTGAGACGGGCTCCTGCCTCAAAAGAAGCTTATTCAGATATATCAGTCAGTTTTTTCTTTTTTTTTGACTGATTAAACTTCTCCCGGGTAGGGAGAAACGAAGAGATTAACCTCAAAGCCTATTTTTGTTGGGACGACCAGATCTCATTAATTTATGGGACGAGGTCCAGCCGACGAAGGTGGGACGGATTTTCAACAGCAAGCTCTATCTGTTAAAGCGAACGTTCATCTTATCTTCTAAGAGAGAACGCATTAACAGGCAAGCACCCTTCTTTCTATATTTTTCTTTTACTTGACTTAAATTGTTGCTGTTTAAAAGAGATTTGCCAGATTGATCGGTTTTTGACATCTCACTGGGGAGCCGTAACTTCTCTCTGCTACGCACTAATTAATAGCTTATCTCTGTTTTTGTTGCAAAAAGCTGTCCTGGATTTGCATTCTAAAGATACACACAGAAGAGGGATTTCTATTCCAGATTTTTATTTTGAAAAATATTATACTGTTTTGAGACTACTCTCTTTTTGGTCTATTTTATTTTGACGAATCTGTTTCTTGACGATTGCCATTAATTGTTTCGATCCTGGGAACTGCATTTTGTTTACTTAACTATTGGAGAGATAAGGCTGTCTGCTCTGTTTATACTGTGATGTCACCAAGTTTGGAGTATTAACCCAATTGTTGCTGAAATAAGAAGTGGTTTTCCTATATTTTTCTTTTAAAATGGCAATTAAGAAAGTGGCTGAGAATCTGGAAATAACTATGTTTCAGAAAATAATGGATGAGATTGAGATAACGAAAATTGAATTGAGTAAAATGAAGCAGGAGATTAAAGATATAAGGGTCCCTGTGAGAGAGGTGACCCTGGAAGGGGTCCCTGTGAGAGAGGAGACCCCGGAGATTGGAACAGGGGTCCCTGTGAGAGAGGAGACCCTGGAGACTGGAATAGGGGTCCCTGTGAGAGAGGAGATCCCGGAGATTGGAACAAACGTGGAACAGGAACAAGATTTGGAGTCTATGGACTTTAGAAATAAAATCTATTGTTTGGAACTCAATGTTATCTCTGAAGAAATTAATGAAGATTCTAGAGATAAAGTTATCAATGGCATGGATTATCTTCTGGACTGGAATGATGTGATGGAGCCCAATATAGAGAAAATCTATGGAATTAACTGCAGCCATGTGACAATGGAAAAACTTTTAAGAGATGACCCAGTGTATTTTGAAAAAAAGAACAGAGATATGATTTTACAGCAGTATTTCAGCAACCTATTCAGAATGGATGGCAAGAAAATATTTGGGATAGAGGTAATTCCCATCAGACTCTTACTATATGACTATGGCTTTGACAGCAAGATGATTTGAAATGTGGTGCTGGAGGAGAGCTTTGTGCATACCACGGACTGTGAAAAAGACGAATAACTGGCTGCAGTGCTGGTGCCAGGCTATTTTGTGCCCTAGGCAAGGGTACCTACTTGCACCCCCCAAAAATGGCTAACTTCAACTTTCAAACACAGATGTCTTGTAGAAAAAATGAAAAGCTCAAAACTTGAAACTGCTAAATTTATTTTAAATTGCAAGAATAAGTAATACAACAATCTTTGCTTATCTTATAAAAATGCATATAAAAGGATAAATAAAAAACAGAATATAGAAATTTTGTCATAAGACTTTCATAAGTCCACAGCACTGTTGTGGTATTTATCTTAAAATAAAAAATAAAAATTGTCTGTTGCATTTTTTACAAGGGTTAAAAACACTAATCTGTATAAAATGGTGCCCCTCAAAGGTCAGTACTGCGCCCCTCTGAGGTCTGTGCCCTAGGCAGCTGCCTAGTTGGCCTAATGATAGCACCGGCCCTGATTGGGTGTTAGAACAAATTAAACCAGAACTGTCACTAGAAGCTAAAATGATGAAACTGAGGTTATCCTACTTTGGACACATCATGAGAAGACATGATTCACTAGAAAAGACAATAATGCTGGGAAAAACAGAAGGGAGTAGAAAAAGAGGAAGGCCAAACAAGAGATGGATTGATTCCATAAAGGAAGCCAGAGACCTGAACGTACAAGATCTGAACAGGATGGTTCATGACAGATGCTATGGGAGGTCACTGATTCATAGGGTCGCCATAAGTCGTAATCGACTTGAAGGCACATAACAACAACAACAATAATAAATAGTGTGGAAAATATGCATTAATATAGTGACAAGGTTCTTTATTTTTAAAAAAGTCACATAATTTTATTTCAAGTATAGAATAATGCTTTTAAATGCCAGATATAAATTATTGGTGGTGTAATAAAGGCAACAGAGCTATACCATATCAGCTTCGCATAGGCTCTATGCTTGCAACCTAATACAGGCTGCTTTCACACTGCATTTTATTCCATTATTCCAATAATTTCTTACTGGTAATCTGCTCATTTTATTTGATCTTTCACACAATATAAAAGCTAGTATCAGAAATCTAATGGAATATAGTGGTAGTTTAGCAGTCATTTCCATGATAAATGATTCCAGAAATAATCCATTTGGAATCTTTTGAACCTGGAAAATCACAGGAGTTTTACACTAGCTGCAGCTGCTTATGTGACAGGCATCCTGGCATGCAATGCATTCCCTCCCTTTAAGTGTGTGTCAATTTTGTTTCGCCTAATGAAAATTGTACCAGCATTCCAGAGTAGGTGCGGGTAGGACCTTCCTCTTCCCTCTTTTCCCACCCCCCCTTGCCCAGACACCCCACAAAAACAATGTTACATGCTAAAGTGAGAGGGTTACATGGTGACAGGATGATATCTTAGATCCCCTACACAATGGGCAACTACAGTGTTCATGTGTATAATGGGTGAAAGAGAAAAACAAGGTATTTGTTACAACAGTGTGAAAGATATTTATGAGAAATGCCGGTATATATGCCAAAAAAGCCATAGTTCCTTAAAGCAGTGTGAAAGGAATGTTAGAAATCAGGACAGAAACAGTATCATTTTAATCTGCAAAACTGACACAATGAGCCCCATGTGTGAAAGCAGCCACAGTGTAGCACATTTTCTCAAGGATTTTGGCTGGCAGAGAAAGAGAAAGCTGGAAACAGAGGTGTCACGGAGAGTTAGGAAGGTTAGGATTAAATGGTAGAAAATGTCTGAAACATTTAAGTTGACCTTTTGTTGCAGCTCAAGACTTCAGTGGTCCTTCCTGTATTTCTCCTTTGCCCTTCCATCCTAAATGAGCATTCAGTGTGGACTTCTGTGACCCTTGTTTCACTCCTACCAACATCCTGATGCAGTTTAGGCCACTGTGTCAGTTTCTCAGCCAAAGCCCTATAAAGGTTTAGCCAAGTCCTGTGCTCAGAGTCTTCACTTGGAGTTAGCTGGGGAAGCTACATGAAGTCTATGTCAGATGTTCCCAACCTTTATGAGTATGGGACCCCCTTTTTAAGCTCAAAATATTTCATGACCCCCCTCCACTCTAATTGTAATTTTAGCCTCTGTTAATTGAAAAAATGGTGCATGGCAAAATCACATCTCCAAATATCCCCTTCCATAAAAAGCTCCCTGCAGACAGGGAAGTGTTACTTTCTTTTCTCAATGCAAAAGTTAATCAAATTGGTATCCCCCCCCCACAGTCTGAAGATGTACACTGTAAACTAGTTGATTACAGTGTCGGACTAAGATCCAGGTTCAAATCTCCACCCAGCCATGAAATCCACTGGGTGACCTTGGGCCAGACAGTCTCTCAGCTTGACCTATCTCACAGGGTTAGTATAAGGATAAAATGGAAAGTGGGGGGACTACGTGCACCACCATGAGGAACTTGGAGTAAAACCCCAGCCTCACCCACCCTGCTGACTTTATTTATTTATTTATTTATTATTATTATTATTATTATTATTATTATTATTATATCATCAACAACAATGATGATGATGATGATGATGATGATGATAAATCAAGAAGCAGCAATGTAGTAGTGGTGGGAATGCTAGATTGTGAAGACAAAAGGGTAGATAGATTGAGGAGGGGGTTAGTCCTTTTAGGCCTTGGGATGAACATCAGAACTGATGACTTGGTTAGCGTGCGCTGGGGGAATGAGAGTGGAGCAGAAGACAGATCAGCGCACATGCACACACAAACACATCTGCCCCTCCTGCAAGCATCTGCAGGCGTGCATGCATTCTGGGCATATGGGAGGGGGGAAGCCCTCAATTGCCACAGCATCTTGGAGAGAGAGATGGGGGGCAGAGTGTAGGTGGGAGAAAGGGGAATGCTGGCACACACACACTTAGCCTCAGAGATGGGGGCGAACAAGTCCTGAGCTTCCTCACTGCTTCTTGGCTTCATCTGGGCTGAAGGCAAGATCTGGGCAGCCTTGCAAATAAGAATAATTATTTAAAAGGAGAATCAGGAGCCAAGAAAGGCAGGCAGGCTGGCTGCCAGGAAGGAAGGAGGAAAGCAGCCTTTCCTTGCAGCCTTGCTTCTTTTTGCTTCACAAAAAGCCCTCTTGTGTTGTCAGCCACAGCGCGAGGAGATGGGAGTTGGTGATATAATCCCCTCTTCTTCCTGGTGTCTCTACCCTCAGCCTCCTTTGGCATCTGCCACATGTTTTATAGACACTCTGGCACTTCAGCAAAAGTCCTCCTCTGTAGTTTGGAGCAAGGGAGTGGTGTCATGTGCAGTGGCAGTGGGGAACAGACAGTTTAGGGAGTGAAGACTTTTAAAATAATAATAATAAATAATTCATTTCTTTACTGTTCGTGGCCCCCTCAGGATTACTTCATGGCCTCACTGGGGATCACAGCCTCCAGGTTGGGAACCACTGGATTATGCTATTCATTTTCCAGGAAGGAAAGACTGCTGATTCCAGGCTGAACTAGTCCTGCAGCATGTAAGAGAATCAACCTGCCTATGTTTATTTATTTATATTCATTTAATTTATTTATTAAATTTATATCCTGCCCCTCCTCCTAGAAGGAGCCCAGGGCACCACGTTAGTAAGTTGGGCAATTTTATAAGTTAGAGCAACCTTTTATTGGGTTCTCCTCAACTAAGCTCCACTCAGACTAGACACACTGAAATTAATGAACCTAAGTTAGCCATGTAAATTAATTTCAAGAGGCCTACTCTGAGTAGGACTAGCATTGAATACAAGCCCTTGTTTATTTAAACTTACTGCAATCCCATGATCTGGATATTTTGCTAATAAATTGAACTGCTTGTTTAAAATACAGCTGGTGTGGTTTGGCCCTAGGGCATCCTTTCCCAACTAGTGGGCCATCAGATGTTGTTGGACCACAACTCCCATCAGCCTCAGCCAGTATTGCCAATGGTCAGGAAAGATGGGAATTGTGGTCCAACAACTTCTGGTGGTCCACTAGTTGGGAAAGGCTGCCCTAGGGGATTCTGAATAACCTATATTATGTCACCCCACATTGTTCCCTTGGGCCTTTTAGGCAAGCTACAATAGAGTCCTACTGCTCTATATTCAGTAGATATTCCATAGATTGGTGTATTTCTATTGTGGTTCTAATCCCAGTATCAAAGGTGGGGCAGTTAGATGCACAGATCAATTGGTCTTAGTGACCTCCAGTGATTTTACCCATCACTCCCAAGGAGAATGAGTCTTAAGTATAGAAGTATTTACTCCAGGGGAAGGAGTAAATAATCTGCTCCAACCTTAGAAGTTCCCAATAAATTCCCACTGCAGTTTCAATTGTATAGAACAGAGACCCCGGAAGAATAGTTACCACAACCCGACGGATGCAATCATGCCTTGGTAAGTGCTTCCACTAAACAGTATACAGAAGCGGTGAGGGCAGCAAAAAAGCGATATTTTGCTGCCACTATTAAATCATCTCTCAACCGCCCAGCGGAGCTTTTCAAAGTTGTCCGAGGGCTTCTTCATCCTAGCCCTCCGGATATCTTAGAACCATCTCAAACCCGCTGTAATGAGTTTGCTGGGCACTTCCAAGATAAAATCTCATGCATCCGCCGGGACTTAGACTCCAATATTATGGCAGTTGAACCTAATGAGGTATCCGGAGCATGGTCTTGTCCTCACTTATTGGATGAATTTCAGTTGGTACAGCTTGAGGACGTTGATAAGGTACTTGGACTGGTGTGTGCAACCACTTCCGTACTGGATCCTTGCCCCTCTTGGCTATTGAAAGCTGCCAGGGTTGGAACTGCCGGCTGGGCCAGGGAAGTGATAAATGCCTCCTTGAGAGAGGGAGTGGTCCCCTGCTGTCTGAAAGAGGCGGTGGTGAGACCACTCCTGAAGAAACCTTCCTTGGACCCAGATAATCTGAACAACTACAGACCGGTTGCGAACATCCCATTTTTGGGCAAGGTTCTAGAGCGTGTGGTTGCCAACCAGCTCCAGGTACTCTTGGATGAAACCAATTATCTTGATCCATTTCAATCCGGTTTTAGGCCCGGTTTCGGCACTGAAACAGCCTTGGTCGCCCTGTATGATGACCTATGTCGGGAGAGGGACGGGGGGAGTGTAACCCTGTTGATTCTGCTTGATCTCTCAGCTGCTTTTGATACCATCAACCATGGTATCCTTCTGGAGAGACTTACAGAATTGGGAGTTGGAGGTACCGCTTGGCGGTGGCTCCGCTCCTATTTGGTGGATCGTCTCCAGAAGGTAGGGCTTGGGGAACATTACTTGATGCCCTGGACTCTCCATTGTGGAGTCCCGCAGGGATCGGTCCTGTCCCCTATGCTCTTTAACATCTATATGAAGCCGCTGGGAGTGGTCATCAGGAGCTTTGGAGTGCGTTGTCACCAGTATGCTGATGACACGCAGCTCTATTTCTCCTTTTCATCTTCTTCAGGTGAGGCTGTTAATGTGCTGAACTGTTGCCTAGCCACGATAATGGACTGGATGAGAGCTAACAAACTGAAGCTCAATCCAGACAAGACTGAGATGCTGTTGGTGGGCGCCTTCTCGACCCAGGTGGTGGATGTTCAACCTGTTCTGGATGGGGTTACACTCCCCCTGAAGGAACAGGTTCGTAGCTTGGGGGTCCTTTTCGATCCATTCCTGTCGCTTGAGGCTCAGGTGGCCTCAGTGGCACGGAATGCATTCTACCATCTTCGGTTGGTAGCCCAGCTACGCCCCTATCTGGATAATGATGACCTCGCCTCAGTCATCCATGCTCTGGTAACCTCGAGATTGGACTACTGCAATGCACTCTACGTGGGGCTGCCTTTGAAGACAATTCGGAAACTACAGCTAGTGCAAAACACAGCAGCCAGACTGCTGACGAGGACCAGATGGTCCGCACATATAACACCTGTTCTGGCGCATTTGCGCTGGCTACCTATTTGTTTCTGAGCTAGATTCAAAGTGCTAGTTTTGACTTATAAAGCCTTACACGGTGCGGGACCACAATACCTTGCAGAACGCCTCTCCCACTATGAACCTACCCGCTCACTACGTTCAACATCTAAGGCCCTCCTCCGAGTCCCGTCCCATAGGGAAGCTCGGAGGGCTGTTACTAGATCCAGGGCCTTTTCAGTGGTGGCCCCCGAATTATGGAACAGCTTTTCCGATGAGGTGCGCCTGGCGCCTACTCTTCTATCTTTTCGGCGCCAGGTTAAAACCTTTTTATTCTCCCAGGCATTTTAATGCTTAATGTTTAATGTTTATTGTTAATGTTAATTTTATACCAAGTGGTTAAATGCTCAAGCTGTATGTTTTTTAGTGATTTTATCTGATTTTTATTTTACTGTATTGTATTTTATTCCTTGCTGTGAACCGCCCAGAGAGCCATAGGCTAAGGGCGGTATAGAAATGGAATGAAATAAATAAAATAAATAAATGTCTACTTTATTGTATTTGTGGCTCTTACTGTATTTATTCTTCATAGTCAGAAGTAGGAGATATACTGCAGTTAGCCACATGCCAGCTTGTTCTGGGCAGTACATTTCCATTTGTAATAGAGGTTATGCACTTTTCACTTTTGTGTATTCAATAACTGCACAGCAAATACCAAATAAACAGCAAGATTGTGACTGAATGAGTGTTGGGTGAAGAAAAATGGGGGGAAATGTGGGGACAACTTGATTGTTCTTTGATTGTTTTTTCTACTGTAATTGTTAGCAACCGAGTATACCCAACATAAATTTGATACACAGGTACAGCTTTTAAGCTGGTCCACCTATTAGAACAATCCATACCTGATCTCTCCTGACTGAATCGAGAAACCACATAGAGAACTGTACTGCATAATGCTATGTTGAAACCTGTTCTCCAGTTTCTTGAACGTTTTCTTCTCCTGTGAACTGGGCTTCTATTTTTCTGCCTCGTGCAATAAGATAACTTTTTTTAAAGCAATGAACAGTTGTCAGGCACACAGTAGGCAGCTGAGGAAGTCATGGAGACTTCAGGAAGTGCAGGCTGCAGTGTGCAGACCATTGGACAGATGATTTGTAGAATGAAAGAAAGAGCGCTCACAACACTCATTAATTGATGGAGAATGGTAAAAAAATAAGAGAGATTTTCTGCATAGCATTCGTTTGGTGTGAATAGGTGCACAGTAACTCCCCAAAGTACTTTTGTCATCATGGAAATTGCTGTAGGAGTTTATATGGAAAATGTCAGTTCACACTATGCCTTTTCACTTGATCCTTATAGATGCAGACCTAGATGACTGAAGGCATTGTGTGGAGGCTATTCAGCTATGTTGATCTCCTCCTGCCACCTCCCACCTTGTAGTGAGCCAATCTAGAGATAACCAATGTCTGTTAAAATTCAGTCCACAGAGAATACACAAATGATGCCAGGAGAAATCTGAATAGTTACAAGGCTCCATCTGCACCATTTATTTAAAGCAGCATTGTATCTCTTTACTTACTCTCCCAAGGAATCCTGGGAACTGTAGTTTGTAAATGGTGCTGATAGTTGGTAGGAGACCCCTATTCTCCTCACAGAACTACAATTCCCAGAATTCCTTGGGAAGAGGGATCAGTCGTTAAACCATTCTAAGAATTGTACCAACCCCTGTAGATTAATTTGAATGTTCCTCTATCAACTGCACCACTTAAAGCCTTGGAATGGAATTTAATTCCACTTTCCAAATATGTATGTCTCCACTTTGTACACATACCACATTTTCCGCCATTCAGGCAAAGATCTCATTTGGGAATAGAAAGACAAGAGCACAACAGAATCAGTTCCCTGTTCTTAACAGGGTAGGCTAAAAACATAATTACTCAATCCTGCCTCTTGTCTATGTAAAGCCTAATGGATTTTTGTATTGGGCAACACATGAAAGGCATGTCTGGTAGCTTGAATTAGATATGGGCAAATGGCCGCTCATGTAGCTAAAGTGATGAAATTGGACAGTGAATCTACAACCCAATTAAAACAAAGGACTTGCATTTCAATTGAATTAATCTCATTTGCTTCAGTAGGATTAAATCTGCTTGTTCTGGGATGAAGCTTTATATACTTCCAAGCTCATGTGCTCTCACGCAGCACTTCTTATTAGGGCCACTGAAGTTGACAGATCTTCTTCAAATACTACTTGAATCTCAATATCTAGGGAGAAAGGGCTGACAGCATCAATCAATAGTATGCTCAGTTTCATTTTAATTTATTTCTCACTCTAGAGAATGGGGTTCAAGGCAGCCAATACCAGGCCAGTAAATACTACTTCCCCCAGTTGTTTCCTTGATTAATAGCAGTTCAACAATTGAACCAATTACATAGGGGGGTGGCAGTGATGCCAATTGGATATGACTCCCTCCATGTATAACACCATACCCACCATAGTTTGTAAAGGGTGCTGAGAGTTGTTAGGAAACCTCTACTTTCCTCACAGAGCTACAATTCCCAGAGTTCTCTGGGAAGAGGAACTGACTGTTAAACCACTTTGAGAACTGTAGCTCTATGAAGGGAATACAGTCTCCTAACAACTCTCAGCATCCTTCACAAACTACACTTTCCAGAATTCTTTGGAGGAAGTCATGACTGTTTAAAGTGGAATAAATGTATGGTGTGAATGTGGCCCCAGTCTTCCTTCCATTCTGAACAGAGGAAGGTACAAATAGTTTCTTTCTGTGATAGAGCTGTGTCCATTGGCTCCAAAAGATTGATGGCTCATGGTCTATAGCTGCGTATACACTGCCGGTAGTCCCATAAGCTTCCTTGGTGAATGGGAACATGGGCCTGTTTGGGCAGTAAGCTCTGCATCTGAGAAGTATTATACTGCCATGAGTAGTCTAGAAATGAGATTTCCAGTCTTACAAGCTTTATGTAGAACTGATTCTGTTGTGTTGTTTGAGGCCATGCTTGCTACTCTAGGGGTACTGTGCCAATCTCTTGGGTTCTATGGGGCTATTTTATAAATGAATAATGCAAACACAATTACAATTTCAAATCAGGTAGCAAAAATATCAACAACAATACAACATATCCCAACAGAATATAGCACATACTGTATATTCAGAATATAATAACCCCCAAAGTCCCATGCATCCAGCAAGGGACCAGTGCAGGAGTTGCTTGCAGAAAAGTCCAGGACAGGAAGATCAAGGGTTCCCAAACACAAAATCTTAAAGGCCTAAACAAAATACAAGATAGATACAAATACCTAAAGCCAGTAAAAGGCAATACTCTTCCATTCCGTCCTACACACATACATTAAAATCTCATTTCCTACTTCAAGGTGACAAAGGCCTAATTCTTGCTTCCTGGCAATAATACCTCCTTTCCTCTCTGCCTCTCTCTTTCTGATCTAAAACTCACAAGTACTGCCCCTTACTTTAGGTTCTCCTCACTGGGCTGGGCCAAACCAATCATCCATAGGGGTTACATTATCATTCTTGCTTTAGGTGAGTGGTTTTGGTTTAATCTCCAGACAAGTCCATACTCAGTCAGAAGAAGGGGAACTTGTGCAAGTTTTGCATGTCAAAGGTTTCAGGTTTACTGTCATCTCCAGTTAAGAGTTCTGCTTGAACCCCCGGAGACTTATTGCCAGTTGCAGCTGAAGCTACCAGCAAGGTGGCCACTGGTCTCTTTCACCATAATGAAACTTTGTATGTTTCTTATGGTGCCATCACATGAACAGTATTGCTTGAGCATATACTTGGAACGAATGTGCCCAGCAGGACACTGTCATGCTCCGTACTAACACTACTCTACACAAATAGCAGATTGTACTGCAGCTGTCTCTTTCGTTCAAAGAAAAATAAATTCCTTCCAATGATGCTGTTATTTTTTTCACTCTCCAAATTATTTGGCACTGCTCAATTGCACATTTCTTTCTCCTTTCAGTTTGTGCCTCTTATCACTAGCATGGCCTGCAGATGTTTCTTCAAGTTGTGTTGTTTCTCCCCCACCCCAATTGACCCACCCTCTTCCTCCCATTATTTAAAATTAAACTTTGCTTTATCTTCATTGTCTGGCATCTCTATTACTAACAGTTGCCAAGACTGCTGCAACATGCTATCTGCTTCTTTCTTCACATCCCAGTATTTTGCTGTATACAGTATGTGCTTTGTTTTCTGATAGTGCATTGATGCACTGTTCTTCAATCTTGGGTTCCCTGATGTTGTTGGACTGCCACTCCCATCACCTTTAGCCATTGACTAAGCTGGCAAGGGTTGATGTGAGTTGTAGTCTGACAACATCTGGGGACCTAAGGTTGAAGAACAGTGAATTAATGAACAAAATGTCATCCTGATTTAGGGAATCAGGAATCATCCTGATTTAGGGAATCATCCTGATTTAGGGAATCAGGAAAAGAGCACAAGGCAGTTACTCCTCCTCTTCCAAACTCTTCTTTCCTTGGAGAATAGAAAATTAGTACTATCAGCTGATCATCTGTTGAATGTGCGATGGCTGTGGCAAGTGAGACCTTTTGGTTTTTGTTTACCTTACTAGCTAATGAACCTTCTGGACATTGATAGATAGAACATGCTTGCTTAAATGACTATTTGTTGCTTTTGTTGGCTGGTGCCTACCAGATATTGAATAGGCCAGCCTTTCCCAACCAGTGTGCCTCCAGATGTTGTTGGACCACAACTCCCATCTTCCTGACCATTGGCAATGCTGGCTGAGGCTGATGGGAGTTGTGATCCAACAACATCTGGAGGCACACTGGTTGGGAAAGGCTGGACTAGACCATACTATTTGGATGAAAGCTTGAGAGAAAACAGTTTAGCAATTTGAATGCTGCAAGCAGGGAAACAGAGTTTTGCATTTGGCAAGAAGGAACTGGGGTGACAGTTCCAGAAGCATATTTTTGGGAGGGGAAAGAGATACTGATGTTGGTTGGGCTCAGCATTTTGTGAGAACCCAGGCTCATGGTTTGTATCACTCCAAACAAAGCAGCTATAGCAAAGATCTGGAGGAGACAAACCATGAGCCCAAGTTTGTACTTAACGCTAAGCCAAACCATAGCTTAGTGCTGTGTAATGTGGCAGCAGTATGATTGGAGGAGTAAATTTTTTCCAATGTTCATTCTGTGTACCCATATGCTTGCTCTTTTATACTTAGCCATGGTTTGGTTTAGTGCATGTAAAGTGGGCCATTGTACATAAATGCATCTTGGAGAAGGAAAACTACAAAGAACATTGGCCTGGTTCACATATAATGTTAAGCCATGGCTTATTTAAGCTATCATTTACACTACGAGTTGTCCCACAGACTATCAAAGAAATCATGGCTTGTTTCTCCAAAGTTTGGTTTGTTTGCCAGGGGCTCTTGGCTCATGCCTTTGTAGCTTGGTGAGTATATCTAGCCAAACAATTCCTGGTTAAGGAAGGATGCTGGGTTTGCACATAACACCAAGCCATAGTTAAAACAAACCAAGGTTCATAAATCAACAGCAAACCATGGCTTGAAATTGTGGTTTGTTGGCACTGAACAAACCATAGTTAAACTATTGGGCAGAGTTCAGATGATCAACCAAGCTATGGTTTAATAACACGTAGTGCTATGTGCAAACCAGGTGAGGGTATGCTGGTGGTAAAATTGGGATACAATAATTACACGGGCAAAGAAACTGTTTCAAGCAGCTGGTAAAGTAGCCATTTCATGTAAGCATTAGAGAATGCAAGAGTACAACTTAACCATTGCAAAACTCTACACTGGCCCATCTAAACTTCACCAACCTTCTAATTAAAGCGTACTTACATTCCAAGCTGTCCTAACTGTATACAATTTTATTTAAAGATAAGAACAAAGCTATCAATCCAAACTGAAATTCCAGGTAATAGCTTTCTGTGGTCTTAGAGGAGGGTTAGTAGAAATCTGACTGGTGTCCAGGAGATAAAATCTAGGAACATCTAAACAGGAAATGAGCCAAAATAAAAGTAAAGAAAAATAAAATAAATAAAACAGTGAAGTCTGAACTCACCCATGAAAACATAAAATATAGAAGAATAAATGAAAAGTAGCCTATAAAAAAGAAATAAATTCAAAGCAATTCAGAGGCCAAAGCTCAGGAAAAGCCTGTCTCTGTATAAAAACAAACAAACAAGGAGCAGTTCAGCTAAAGGAGAAGTAAACTATCCCAAAGGAAGCAACAAATATTAATCGGGGGGGGGGAAACTACTTGTGTGAAAATGAGATGAAGCAAAGATGAATCCAATGAAAAATCTGAAATGTCTTCCTGTTGCCTGGAAACTTTTCCTACTTGCTCATTGGTTCCTTTACTTTCCCTTTTGCTCACAATTAAATTTAATTTTATATTGGGAAATGCTGTTTTAGGAGGAAAAGATTCATTACTCCCCTTTACTTTACTGTCCAGAAACAGCTTACCTTTGTTTTGGGGACAACTGATATGGTTGTAGGGTCTAGGGTTGCCAGGTCAAAAGCACCGCAAACCCTGAGATTTCAGAGGTGGGCCCTAGTGATGTCATTAAGCATGATATATTAAGCATCAACCACAGTTTCATGGAACATACAATTCATACAAAAACATTTCTCTGATTGGAAATAAAGATACAAATCTTAGCTAAAAGATAGCGCCTGGGAAGGGAACATTTAATCTAGCCTACTTGATTCTGGCAAGAAGGGTTTAAGTGCCCTCAGGCCAGGCCAGTCACTAGAAGGCCATTGTAGGAAGAAAGGAGCCTAGTGTTGTGGAGATGTTAGATGGTAGCACTCAGGAGTAAAGATGGATGCCCCTGAAGGCTGCAAATCTAAACACACTTACTAAGGGACTAAACCCCATAGAACTCAATAGGAAATACTTCTGAGTAGATATTGTTTGGATTGTGCTGTTGGTAAAGCTTGATTAGGGATCTTCTGCAAATATATTCATATCAAAGCAGGGTTCAGGCCAGCAGAGGGCCCCTTCTTAGGGTAGGAGGGTAGTGCTCCCATTCTGCAATCCGCAGCAGTGTCAACTCCCGACCCTGCCACAAATTGCACAGAGGGAGCTCCCAGTCCTCTCCAATACAGACCACTGGCAGGCATGTGCATGTGTAGCAAAGTGCAAATGCATGTCATCAACCAAGATGGCAGCAGAGGCATCAGCCCCTTAGGGAAGCCCCTGATGCCATCTTGGTTAATGGCAGCCATGTGTGCACAACGCGCACAGCATTCAAGACAACAGGAAAGGTGGGTGGGGTATGTGAGTAAGCAAAGGCCCAGTCATGCTTGGTGCCAGCCCTGGCAGGGTTGGCAAGCCCCTGCCTGGAATGCCCTCCCTACCTTTTAACATGGCTGCTCCAAACTTCTTTACAGACTCTCTTCACTTCAGAAAGAGGTTTGAGAAATGAGTGAGAGTAAGAAGATTCTCTACAATTTTCTATCTACCTTGTGGGCTGCTATAAACTCATTTTGACCACCAACCCAACTCCAGTGAATAATAATTGACAGAGAGAAAACACACATGGTTTGGTCCACCTTCATAGGCAGCAGCTTGGGATCAACAACAATTGCGGCCACACTTCCCAGTATGTGAATTCTCTTTTACCACTATTGGGCAAGAAACAAACCATCATGCAACCCAAAGATGCATCATCAGTGAGTTTAAGGGGGTTGAGCTGAGAGCATGGAACCACTGCTATTGCTTCTATGGATGTAAGGGATTGAGGTTAAAGGTAAATGAAATGGAAATAGAAAAACAAAAACAAAATACAGTGATGATTTCCTAAATGCAATGCCATACCAACCACAACAAGATTCCTATGAGTAAGGCAGAAAACTCAACATCTCACAACCCGTCAGGATTCCTAACCAAACACCAAAACTAAACAAATCCTGGCAGCCAGTCAGCCAAGGTTACAGAAATCCCCATATAGCAAAACTTGACTTGGGGGCGGCAGTTAGTGCAGAATGATGCCGTATTATTGCTGACAAGAGTGAGACCCTATCAGCACATAATACCTCTGCTCTGAAATCTGCACTAGTTGCTGATTTGCTACCAGGCCAAGTTCAAGGTGTGGTTTCCATGTTATAAGTGCCACATAGTACTTGTTCTGCTCTTGACTTCCGGGAAGGGTGACTTAGCCTGTGCCTGCTTTTGAGACGGGCTCCTGCCTCAAAAGAAGCTTATTCAGATATATCAGTCAGTTTTTTCTTTTTTTTTTGACTGATTAAACTTCTCCCGGGTAGGGAGAAACGAAGAGATTAACCTCAAAGCCTATTTTTGTTGGGACGACCAGATCTCATTAATTTATGGGACGAGGTCCAGCCGACGAAGGTGGGACGGATTTTCAACAGCAAGCTCTATCTGTTAAAGCGAACGTTCATCTTATCTTCTAAGAGAGAACGCACTAACAGGCAAGCACCCTTCTTTCTATATTTTTCTTTTACTTGACTTAAATTGTTGCTGTTTAAAAGAGATTTGCCAGATTGATCGGTTTTTGACATCTCACTGGGGAGCCGTAACTTCTCTCTGCTACGCACTAATTAATAGCTTATCTCTGTTTTTGTTGCAAAAAGCTGTCCTGGATTTGCATTCTAAAGATATACACAGAAGAGGGATTTCTATTCCAGATTTTTATTTTGAAAAATATTATACTGTTTTGAGACTACTCTCTTTTTGGTCTATTTTATTTTGACGAATCTGTTTCTTGACGATTGCCATTAATTGTTTCGATCCTGGGAACTGCATTTTGTTTACTTAACTATTGGAGAGATAAGGCTGTCTGCTCTGTTTATACTGTGATGTCACCAAGTTTGGAGTATTAACCCAATTGTTGCTGAAATAAGAAGTGGTTTTCCTATATTTTTCTTTTAAAATGGCAATTAAGAGAGTGGCTGAGAATCTGGAAATAACTATGTTTCAGAAAATAATGGATGAGATTGAGATAACGAAAATTGAATTGAGTAAAATGAAGCAGGAGATTAAAGATATAAGGGTCCCTGTGAGAGAGGTGACCCTGGAAGGGGTCCCTGTGAGAGAGGAGACCCCGGAGATTGGAACAGGGGTCCCTGTGAGAGAGGAGACCCTGGAGACTGGAATAGGGGTCCCTGTGAGAGAGGAGATCCCGGAGATTGGAACAAACGTGGAACAGGAACAAGATTTGGAGTCTATGGACTTTAGAAATAAAATCTATTGTTTGGAATTCAATGTTATCTCTGAAGAAATTAATGAAGATTCTAGAGATAAAGTTATCAATGGCATGGATTATCTTCTGGACTGGAATGATGTGATGGAGCCCAATATAGAGAAAATCTATGGAATTAACTGCAGCCATGTGACAATGGAAAAACTTTTAAGAGATGACCCAGTGTATTTTGAAAAAAAGAACAGAGATATGATTTTACAGCAGTATTTCAGCAACCTATTCAGAATGGATGGCAAGAAAATATTTGGGATAGAGGTAATTCCCATCAGACTCTTACTATATGACTATGGCTTTGACAGCAAGATTATTATGGAATACTGATAATGGAAGATTGGATATTGAAATTACTGGACTTAACAAGACTACTGAAGATGGAAGATGGAAAATGGAACTAATAGAGATAATAGAACAATGGCTACTGAAATTACTGAACCTAACAGATTCTGATGTGATGGATTAATTGAAATGTTTATTTTGACTATGGTTATGACAATAAGATTATCATAATTAGTAATGAGATGGATTAATCGATATGCTTATCTGGAAAAAAAAATTGATAGATATATTTCTTAAAGAATTGAAACCTCTCTTTGACTTTTTGTGGAAAGAATAAAGTAATGTTTATGAGATTTGATGATTAAGTAAGATAACTACTGGAGGAAAGTGATTTTATAATATGACTTAAGAGACAGGATTGTTATATATTATAGACTTATAACTGATTTGATCTTTGACAAATGGGAAGTCAATATTTTACTCTTTATTTTTTATTTTTGTTTTTTTTTTTCTCTTTTTTTCTTTTTGTTTAACTATTTTTGATTTTGTTTTTTGTCTTTGAATGTTTTATGATTTTGTTTTGTATGTTTTATGAAAATCTGAATAAAAATTATTGAAAAAAAAAAAAAGTACTTGTTCTGCTCTTGTGAGAAATCAGTCCTTTAGTGTGGCAGCTCCTACGTTTTGGAACTCCCTGCCTATTGACATTAGGCAGATGCCTTCATTGTACTCTTTATGGCACCTGCTAAAAACATTTTTGTTTAGGCAAGGCTACCCAGGCATGTAGACGCTATTATGTTTTTATCTGTTTTTAACTCATTGTTGGTTTTATTATTTTGAATGTTTTTAAATACATGCCTAACTATTTTTGTCAATTATTTTATTGTTTTAATTCCTTCTGTAAACCATTTTGAGGTTTTTTAACAATAAAGTGGTATATAAATGTTGTAAATAAAATGCACAAATAAATTTTGGAGTCACTGTGGCCCTTGGGTCTCTTTCTACTTTTAGGAACAAAGGAATCTGCCTTATACTGACTCAGGCCATTTGGTGCCATCTAGTTCAGTACTGATGACATGGACTAGCACTGGCTGGATTCTAGGCAATAGTCTTTTCAGAGATTGGCTTTTGGATGTTTCCATAGAAAGCATATGCCCTTCCCCTCAGCTACAGCCCTTCCCCTGTTTAAAAAATATCTTTTAACATTGTTCTTTTCAATTCACTAATGAATGCACAGCATACCTAGGGCTGATCCACACCATTCATTTAAAGCACATTCAACACACATTTGAAGCACATGAATCCCACCACAGAATCATGGGAACTGTAGTTTGTTAAGGGTGGTGGGAAGAATAACTGTGAGGGGGAAACTACACTTCCCAGGATTCTTTAGTCATGCGCTTTACATGTGAGTTGGATGTGCCTTAAATGTATTGTGTGGATCTACTTCACAAACTTTGCCTGCATATAAATTGTTTTAATTAATTTTTTAAAAATGGAAATGAGCTATAAAGTTTACTGGGTTACCATGGGCTACTCACCATCTCTCAGCCTAATCTGCCCCTCAGGAAGAAAACCACAGAGGGAAACCATGACCACCCAAGGGAAGAAGGGCACACTTAAAATGTAGAGAAAATAATAATGTACAACCAGAGTGTGAAATCAGATACTTATCGGGACACAGTATGAAGAAATATTTATATAAGCATGACTGTCAAATATTTTTATTATTTACACAACCTGTATTCATATGTATATATCAATCCTATGTTTGTTTACTCAGAAGCAAGTCCCAATGTATTCAATGGGGCGTACTCAAACTGGGAAGCATGCACAGGATTGTAACCTCAAGTGATAAGGAACTTCACTCACCCAAACGCAAATTCAAAATCATGCCACTTTAAGCTGTTTTGCAACTGTTTATACTTGTTTTTATGGTTATTGGATTTTAAAGGGATTCATTTCTTGTTGTGAGCTGCCTTGCTTTCCAATTGGCAACCCTACCTCACAGGGATATTGGAAAGACTCCATATCCACACACACTGGAGATGTAAAATACATACACCCTATATAACAGTTTATTGTCAAAACCAGTTGGTCATTGCAGACCTTTTTTTTATTTAAAATCAGTATTATTATACTACATAATAAAAGCAGTGACACCTTAGTAAGCCCTGCCTAATTGCTTTAAAAATAGGATTGGAGAGAGAGAGAAAGATTTACAACACAAACACAATCCTTTGCTATGTTCACTCAAAAGTCCCATTAATTTACAGCACAATCCTAACCATGTCTACTCAAAAGTAAGTCCTACTGAATTCAGTGGGGTTTACTCCTGGTGTGTGGGATTAGCATTGCAGCTTTACTCCCAAAAAAGTGAGTATAGGATTAAAGCTTCATATTGGGGAGGTTTTCAAAAACCTGCCCTCTCTAACAGTCCAGGAAAATTTAAACTTGTTTGACTTCTGCACACAAGAGAGAAATAGACTTTTGCAACTGCTGAAAGCTATAAGTGTACTCAGTCTGAGATTTTCAGACAAATAGGACAAAACCAACAGTTTTCTGGCCTTGCAATGGGTTGTAGCTATTGCCTGGAGATTAGTAAATCCCCTGTCAATCACAACCCTGGCTTCACTTATTGGCTACAAACCTGAAAGGGTGGGGTTAGAGCAGCCAGCTACAAGCTCATTTAACAGAAGTTGCAGGGAGCAGCTGATGTTTTGGTGTATATCATGTGAACCAGACCACCTAGAAACCTATTTAAAAAAAAAAAGAATGCTGAGAGTGAAAGTGATTCAACCAGAAATCTGGAGAGGACCCCAAAAAATCAGTCTCCGGGCAAGAACCAGAAACCTAGCAACCCTAGTAGGGTCTTATGAGAGGAATACTTTGGGCCCTGAGCCATTGAGAGTATCCAATGTCATGCCTTCTTTACACTACTGTCCACTGTGGCATAGCTTGATCAAGGGCTAGCAACCTTTTATCTGTCTTTCCCCTCATTTCAGAATCCAGAGGTCCAGACCAGAGCTTGGAAAAGTTACTTTTTTGAACCACAACTCCCATCAGCCCAATCCAGTGGCCATGCTGGCTGGGGCTGATGGGAGTTGTAGTTCAAAAAAGTAACTTTTCCAAGCTCTGGTCCAGACTCACAAACAAACAAAACATTTGCCTGCCCTTGTAAGAGGAAACAGACATTCAGGCTGTTCACAATTCTTCCATTCAGTTCTTCTTCACTACCATAGCTCAGTAGGCCTCATCTTCATCACCTCTAGGACTCCCAAAATACAGCAGCCCTACACTGTTCACCAGAAAACTTTAAAAGGTCACAGGGAGAAAAACAGGTGTTTTGTCAGGCAAGGAGCTGGCAGCATTAACTCTTTGTAAGCTTGGTCTGATTAAAGAATGTGGATAGCTGGTGGTGGTGGAAGCTGCTGTCTTCCAGAAAGCCAGAATTATGGGCTGTGCTAACAAAGCTCTTTCCCTTTCCCTTTCCCTGGAACTCAATTGAATGAAAACATAAATGGTGATGCTGAGGGGAAAGGTTTGTATGAAAATTTAGCATGAAGATAAGCTGGAAGGGGGAAAGGCAACTAGAAAAATTACAGTATAAGGAAATTGCACACAACCCAGTGATCGACAATAAAATAGGTGAGGAGAAAGGTAGTATAAAACTCCATTATATTGCTATACTATTTACAATGACCATCCAGAACTGGATTGACCACTTACAGAGTACCTATAAGGGGTGGGGATATTAGGTTGCCACTTTTTCCTTGAAAGTGTGTCTATATTTGGAGCCAGTTGACACAGAAATTCAGGAAGAACATCTTTCCCTAACATGAAATGAGTAACTCTTGACCTGCTGAATTTCTATCTTTAGCTGTTAGCAGCATAGGAACTCTACCAGCAAAAAGAAAAAAAATGGAATGCTAGGACACTGTAATAGGATTTAGAGATACTTGAACAAAGAGAGAAAAGAAACAAAGTTTTTTTTTATTATGGAAGAGAAACCTATTTGAGCCTCATCAGGAACTCATGGATTTCCCAAGTGCTAATTAAGTTCTTATAAAGATGGAAAGAAGAGTTGTCGTTTTAAATGCAATCTTTATTCTTTAAAAAAAGACAATTTTCTTTTTATATTTTCAGTTTACTTACTTAATTGATTTTAACCTGACATCTAGGGTATACATCCTGCCAAGACAGTTTAATTAATATTATAACAGCAGGTTGTACCCAATGTTAACCAGGGTAGACCCATTAAAATTAATGAATATGAGTTAGGTAAATTAATGTTAATTTTTATTCTCTGGGTAGACCATAGCTGAATACAACTCAATATACAATAACCCAAGTTATTAAATTAACAATAAAGGATGGTAGAAAACAAACATATCCTATCACTGCATGGATTACCACTAGCGAAACGGGACTCCCTCCTTTCCTTCTTGCACACCCTGCACCCTCCCCCAAATCTGCTCTGGAGGGTTGGGGAGAACTGCTAGAACATATTTAGGGGGCATGCAGGGGGAGGAGAGGGGTGTCCCTTTGTGATTGTGGCAATCTTTGTGCTGATGGGACCATGACTTAGAATCATAGAATAGTAGAGTTGGAAGGGGTCTACAAGGCCATCGAGTCCAATCCCCTGCTCAATGCAGGAATCCAAATCAAAGCATTCCCGACAGATGGCTGTCCAGCTGCCTTTTGAATGCCTCCAGTTTCGAAGAGCCCACTACCTCTCTAGGTAATTGGTTCCATTGTTGTATGGCTCTAACAGTTAGGAGGTTTTCCTGATGTCCAGTCGAAATTTGGCTTCTTGCAACTTTGTCTCGTCCAGAGGTGGAAACATGAGACGGAGATGCGGGTGTAATTAAATCTTGCTTTATTAGAGTAATGGATACATCTAGGACATTGCACTTCATATAGAAACCTGCCTTACTCACTAGAAACCCCTAACTACACTCTAGACATGCTCTGCGGCGCGTGAAGGAAGTTGACTCAGTGACTCCCCTCTTTGAGAGGCCAGCTTATGTAGGGAACATTTTCGATCGTAATCTCTGACTCCTTCGTAAGTCCTGTCTCTGCCCTGTCTGTTTCTCACAGCGGCAGGTGCAAGGCGAGCGGGGGCGTGTTTGCAACGGCTTGTCGGAAGACACCTGCTCTTGGGCTGCAGGCTCGAGGTCAGGAGGTGGTGTCATGCTGGAAGCGTCCTGGGAACTGCTTGGCAAGGGAGGAGTTGGTACAACCTCTGGGGCGTCCCCTGACGGGCCCTTGGGAACAACTGGGGGTGGTGCACTCTCTTCTATGGAGCTCGTGCCACCCGTGGGAATTGGCTGGAGTTCAAGTTCACCACTCCCCCGAAGGTCCCCAGCAGACTCAACAACTCCTTGGTCTTCCATGCCTTCTGGCAGCTGAGGCGCCTGAAACTCATGCCTCTCCCCTCCCTGCTCCTTCAGGGAGAGCTGAGGCTCAACAAACTTGAGTCCATAATTCCATGTCCTCCACTCTGGGATGATCGAGAAGAGATCCCGGCACTCCTCTATGTGACATCCTTTCATATACTTGAAGAGTGCTATTATATCTCCCCTCAGTCTTCTCTTCTCCAGGCTAAACATGCCCAGTTCTTTCAGTCTGTCCTCATAGTTTGTTTCCAGTCCCCTGATCATCTTTGTTGCCCTCCTCTGAACCCGTTCCAGTTTGTCTGCATCCTTCTTGAAGTGCGGAGACCAGAACTGGCACAGTATTCAAGATGAGGCCTAACCAGTGCTGAATAGACGGGAACTAGTACTTCACGCGATTTGGAAACTATACTTCTGTTAATGCAGCCTAATATAGCATTTGCCTTTTTTGCAGCCACATCACACTGTTGGCTCATATTCAGCTTGTGATCAACCACAATTCCAAGATCCTTCTCACATGTCGTACTGCTGAGCCAAGTATTCCCCACCTTATAACTGTGCATTTGGTTTCTTTTTCCTAAGTGTAGAACTTTGCATTTATCCCTGTTGAATTTCATTCTCTTGTTTTCAGCCCAATGCTCCAGCCTATCAAGGTCCCTTTGAATTTTGTTTCTGTCTTCCATGGTATTAGCTATGCCCCCCAATTTTGTATCATCTGCAAATTTGATAAGCATGCTCTGTACCTCCTCATCCAAGTCATTAATAAATATGTTGAAGAGCACTGTGCCCAGGACCGAGCCCTGTGGTACCCCACTCGTTACTTCCACCCAGTTTGAGAAGGAACCATTGATAAGCACTCTTTGAGTACGATTCTGGAGCCAACTGTGGATCCACCTGATAGTTGTTCCATCCAGCCCACATTTAGCTAGCTTGCTAATCAGAATATCATGGGACACTTTGTCAAAAGCTTTGCTGAAGTCGAGATATATTATGTCCACAGCATTCCCACAGTCTACAAGGAAGGTTACCCGATCAAAACATGAGATGGGATTAGTTTGGCAGGATTTGTTCTTCATAAATCCATGTTGGCTCCTAGTAATCACTGCATTGCTTTCAATGTGCTTACAGATTGACTGCTTTATAATCTGCTCCAGAATTTTTCCAGGGATTGATGTTAGGCTGACTGGTCTGTAGTTTCCCGGTTCCTCCTTTTTGCCCTTTTTGAAGATAGGGGCATCTCTCATCTGTTTATAAAAGATGGAAGGATGGGTGTACAATCCTGGCATCAAATGAGATGTGGGTATATTTAAGGGCTCCTGTTCAATATTGGAGAGGCTAAGACAGTGCAAACAGGAACTGAACAGGAACAGCAAACAGTTTCTCGTGTATTGTAGATTTTTGAGGAGATATTTACTGAGAACTTTTGTGTGCACTGTAGAAATTACTGATGAGCACACTGGTGCCCCCAGGCACCATGTTGGTGACCCTTGGCCTATACGAATATTATAAGAAATGTGGGTCCCAGTCTTCAGATGAAACTTATCTAGCGACAATAGTTCCCAATAATAATGACCCTTTCCATTGCCAAAGATTGCATTGACAAATAATGCATGATGTTGTAACATGCTATAATGAAACAGTACATTCCATATTCAGTCCACTAATACCAGCTGGTGGGGGAACATTATAGAGACAACTACTGTCTACTATTCCTGGTGGCACAATCCATTTTTATCACAAATTTCCTCTATTTCCAATGATCAGGCTGCAAGTGCCACTGCTTATGTAATCAATATGACTCCATGTGCTCGCACATGTACACACATGCATACACGCATGCACACATATGCACACATACACAACAAGAGCATAGTAGCAGGCTGGGGAAAACCCTAAGTTCCTCCTTCTTGCCCTTTTTGAAGATAGGGACAACATTAGCTCTCCTCCAGTCATCCGGCACTTCACCAGTCCTCCTTGATTTCACAAAGATAATAGAGAGCGGTTCTGAGAGTTCTTCAGCCAGTTCCTTCAATACTCTAGGATGCAGTTTATTGGGCCCTGCCAATTTGCACTCATTCAAAGTGATTAGGTATTCCTTGACCATTTGTCTATCAATCTCAAGGTCCAATCCTACTTCATGTTTCCCAGGAGGGTCATAGGCCCTTTTTTGGGAGAAGACTGAGCCAAAGTAGGAATTGAGCACTCCTGCCTTTTCTTTGTCTTCTGTTATCATTTTGCCATCCTCATTGAGTAGCTGTGCCACCATTTCTTTTAAACTCAAAGCAGCAATAAAGTACATTAAAAATAGCAGCATATTAAAACACATTTCCATAAAATAATTGCCTTAGCCATGTGCCATTCTATCTAAGTGCTGAAACGGTGGCTAAACAGATTGTGCTTTTCATTTATGATAGAATCTGGTATATGGAGTGGACACCATTTATGCACAAGAGGGATTTTGATGGTTATACCGAAGACATAAATCTACCAGTTTGCCACTGTGTTAATAGGAAAGCAATTATTCTAATTATATACACTCTATTCCTTTCTTCTTCTTCTGTTGAAACTGTCTCGCTCAAGTATAGGACTAACTAGGCCGCAAAGCAAAAACAACTCTCCTTCAAGTTGTGCAAATGAAATATCGCACGTCTGGTAATTCTTGTTTCTCTGCAGGGGGAATCTGAAAAATGAACATCACATTCTAATCTATTGCTGTCTGGCAACCACCAAAACTCTATTAATTGGTGAAATTTCATCTAAAATTCATGGGGGTGGGGAGAAAACTTTATTGCTCACTAGGGAAGATCATTTTACAGAACTCCTCAACTCATCTTTATTTCATTTAGCTGGCTCATTTTTACTGCATCGCTCCAAGTTGCATACATCTCGCTCTGGCCATTTTGTATTAGTTCTTGAGTAATTTTTTTCTTCCGAAGTAAACTTAGTTTTTCATAGTTGTAAATGATTTCATATGCTGCCTTTGAATTGCATTATCCAATAAAAGGGGCACATCACTGCTTTTTTATCACATCACTGCTCCTTATCCTATTGCTGTGGTAACATAGAAGTACCATACAAAGTGGGGCCCTTGCTGTGGCTTCTCACCACCATACATTGGTTCATGTCACCTGTCTGGTCTGAAATAAATCAAGCCTCTTTGATGGAATACTCAATGCACCCTGACTTGGTCATTACTCCCCCTTCCCTGTTAGCCCCTCACTTTTCCCAAGGCAAATTGATTGAGACCCCAGTTGAGGCAAAACTTTTGGAATTAATACACTTTAATACTATATGTATATTTGTATAATTATTGTTTTGTCTACAGTAATTTGGTCCAGGGTAGCGATGGAATGATCTGTCAGTTTCGCTTCTCTCAGCTGCTCATTTTTCAGTCTTCCAGTTCTCCACATTTCTGCTGCAATTTGCATTTAAAAAAAATCCTCATGAAAATTATTCAGCATTTGACTGCATATTTCTTGCAGTAAACACATTTTTGTGTGCAGTTTTGACTAATGCACACATTTTGCAAGCAATTTATCCTATAATGCATTTTGTGTGTTATTTGCACCAATATATTCATTTTTATGCACACTTTCTTCTAATATATGCCTTTTTGGGGTTTGGTGTCATCAGTATGCTGATGACACCCAACTCTATTTTTCCTTTCCACCTAAAGCCAAGGAAGCTGTCCTGGTCCTGAACCGGTGCCTGGCATCAGTGATGGACTGGATGAGGGGGAACAAATTGAAATTAAATTCAGACAAGACAGAGGTGCTCCTGGTTAGTCGAAAGGCAAATCAGGGAATAGGGATTCAGCCTGTGCTGGATGGGGTTACACTCCCCCTGAAGACACAGGTTCGCAGTTTGGGTGTGCTCCTGGACTCAGCTTTGAACTTGGAGGCCCAGGTCTCTGCAGTGACCAGGAGTGCTTTTGCACAGCTAAGACTGGTGCGCCAGCTGCGCCCGTTCCTGGAGACACCTGATTTGATTACAGTGATGCATGCCTTAGTTACATCCCGTTTAGATTACTGTAACGCGCTCTACATGGGGCTGCCTTTGAAGACTGTTCGGAAACTTAAACTGGTACAAAGAGCTGCAGCCAGAGTGCTAACTGGGGCTGGTTACAGGGACCATACAACCCTCTTGTTACGACAGCTCCACTGGCTGCCAGTTTGTTTCTGGTCACAATTCAAAGTGCTGGTTTTGACCTATAAAGCTCTATACGGCCTAGGTCCAGGCTATTTGTCAGACCTTATCTCCCCATATGAGCCTGCCTGGGCCCTGAGATCTTCAGGAGAGGCCCTTCTCTCAGTCCCAACACCTTCGCAAGCGCGATTGGTGGAGACACGAGATAGGGCCTTCTCGGTGGCTGCCCTGAGGTTCTGGAACTCTCTTCCTAGGGAAGCACGAATGGCCCATTCCTTGCTATCCTTCCGTCGGCAAAGACTTTTTTATTCCGACAGGCTTTTGGACTAGAAGATGTTTAAGATAGGGCCTCATAAGGTCTGTTGTATTGTTCTATGGTCCTATTCTTAATGTTTTAAATTGTCTTAGTATTTTAAGTGTATGTTTCATGATTTTAATGTTACGAATAGTTTAATTCTATTTTAATTGTATATTTTTGTATGTTTTTTTACCTATGAGTAGTTTTTATTTGTAAGCCGCCCTGAGTTCCAGTTTTGGAAAAAGGGCGGGGTAAAAATAAAGATTCATTCATCCATTCATTTTTAAAAACATGGGGTGATCTGAGAAATGCATCACAAAATTCAGATAAGTGCAACTTTCAAAGGATAGCTGATTCAGTTCAAATATCCTTTTGGAAGGAAGAACGGAATATAACAATTACAATAACAATAGTAATAATTTCAAAAAGTGCATATTTGATAGATTTGGCTTCAAATGTGAATTGAATTAAATCTTTTCCCCATCACTAGCCCAGAGTTAAGGCAATCATGTGTCCTACTTTACAAAGGACAGCCCTGTATTTGAAGGACTATCAAGATGTCTTCTGCTCATAGGCATCCTCTGTTTAAAGGGTTGCCCAGTCCAAGTCCATTTTAAAGAACCATAAGAAGGGAAAGCAGAAGCCTTGAAGTTACCCATCAATAGATAGTATCTGGACGGCAGACTTAGCAGCCACATAGGTCACAGGCTTTCCTCTATATGGTGAAATGTACTGTATTTCTGTTAAATTATACTAATTTTTTCCTAAATGTACATCTATACAAATTTTGTGCAAATTGGCTAAATCATTTGCCTTCTTTTTTAGTGATATGCAATTGTTCACTCTATTCAGGCTTTGTCTACTAACTCTTGGCTTCATTTCAAGTTCAGTTGTTGTCAGGCTACATTTAAGGAAGTTTCATCTTAATGTGGGAGGCACCTGTGAAGGCTTTTCCCAGCGCCCCAAGGCAACTGATCCAAGCCAGATTTATTTTATTGTATATTGTCTTAGAGGCTTCATGTTGCTCTAAACGGCAGAGCAGTTCCTGGACTTGGAAGAGCTCAACCCCTTCTGTTCCCATTGACTGGGTAGTCAACTGTCCCCTCCTCTAAGGGAGAGTCAAGTGGTGGGGATAACTTCTCCACTCACCTCGGGGAACTCTTTCCAGTTTTTCTTGCCCTGGAGGGCATTTTGATGGGAGTGGGAGAGAAGTGATGTGGGGCTGCTTTCCAGCTGATTGTGGCTTCAGAGAGCATTTTGATTTGGAAAGGGGTGGATGCCTTTCCCACTCAACTTGAGGCTTGTCTGGTTGCTTTTTCTTGCCCTGGTGGGTGTTTGTATTTAGAGTTTTATGCCTTCATTGTGGGGTGTGTCATGTACTAATTTAAAGCAGGCCACAGTCGTGGCTAGGCAGCAACAGAACATGAATCATGGTGGATTGCCAGCCTTGCTTGGCTGCAGGATACTTGCATTCTCTCTCCAGTCCTCCGCTGTGAGATTCCCCTCCAACTGTCAATAGCAGCACATGGAATGAAATACAACTGGTAGGCTGAGTCCAATGGACAACCTCTTCCCCTTCATCTCTCCATTGGGTCTTCCAGGAGACTGGGTTCCTTCTCTCTCCCCACCCTTTGCTGGTTGCTCTGTGTCTTGGGTCAGTGGGTCACATGCACATAGGCTAGAGGAGGAAAACAAGTTCTGTGAGTACTATGACTATATATTCAACTTGTATGGATGTTGTTGCCCACCGTCTTTTGCTGTAGCAGATTGAGCTGTACTTTCATAGTTAAGAAAATCCAAGTAACTTAAAGCAAACAGAGCTTAGTGAGGTGGAGGAATATAGGTGGCTGTGTTAGCCAGAATGGTTCGGTTCAGTTATTGGTGATCATTAAATTGGCTTCATTTATATTGTAAATTGCTTTAAAATGCTTGATTAATAATAATAATAATAACAATAATAACAATAATTAATAATAGTGTTTCTTATGAGACAGCAACACTACTGCTTGGTGTGTGGAGTCAGTGAGGCAGGATTAACCACTTCATGCAGAGTAAATTTATGCATGCTTATGCCTATTGAAATTATGCAGAAGCAAGGGGGTAAGTCCTGTTGCACAAGGTGAAATAATTGCACTGGTAGGATTGTGGCTTAGCATTAGGTTGCATACAACCCCACACATTTAAAGCACATGACATTCCCTCCAAGAATCCTGGGAACTGTAGTCTACCTCTCAAAGAGTTACAGTTCTCAGCACCCATAACAAATTAGTTCCCAGGATTCTTTGTGAGAAGCCATATGCTTTAAATGGTGAGTATGCAGCCCACACAAGACTCCCATCTTATCCTAAGGTCTTATGCAGAACTTGGAAAAGTTACTTTTTTGAACTACAACTCCCATCAGCCCCAGTCAGCATGGCCACTGGATTGGGCTGATGGAAGTTGTAGTTCAACAAAGTAACTTTTCCAAGCTCTGGTCTTATGCCTCTGATCCATCAAGGGATTTGCTTTTACCTATCTCTTACTGGACAGTTGGAGGCCTTCCATCCTGGAATGCAGAGAGCTCTCCACAAACTGGGACTGAACATCTGTGATGCAGCAAAAGGACAGCAGAACACTGTCCTTCCCTGTGGAGTGAACTGTTAAAGCCATTCTGCTTCCACAATCCACTCTAGTGGTTTTCTTCTTTTCATTCTGGTGTTCATTTTGCTCTCCATCAAGACTCTATGGAGCAGAACCAAGTGGTTTTGCCTGTCCCTCGTTCTGTTTTATCTTAACATCTTGATATTTTACACAGATTTCCCCTGGGGGATACCAAATAGAAAACACTTCATGCTGTTTGAGCTGTCACTTTAAGGAGAATAATAAGCAACTAATATGTTAAGATGTTACAAACTGAGATGTGAGGAAGCGAAATGTTAGCTAGATACTTTTACAGGAATGGACAAAGAACTGTACACATTTTTAGATGTGCAAAGAAAATAAAAATGAGAAGAGCTAAGATGAAATAATAAAGGCTTTTAACAAAGGGAAAATGTATTATATAGTGATTTAGTTTGAATACTAGGTAATTTATTTGAATGTACATATACCACTATATCTACATTTCATAGTACTTCTCAAAGCTTATGCTAATTTTCTGATTTCCTTGTTCATCTATGAAATGCAGCTGACGCTCCGACAAGAGAGCAATCCAGCATGAAGTTTGCTTGCTGAGGAAAATTTCCAGGGGTTTGTGCTCTAAATTTGTAAATGTCATAATACACATTTTTTTTTATAAATGCTAACAAAGATGATGGCACCATCACAAATCATATTAAAGCATACAGATGGGCTGCTTTTCAATTCCCCCTTTTTTCTTACCCAAACACTGGCCAAAATTATGTACAGCTACCAGATTTGCTGCAAAACAATCTTGATGCGTTGCCCAGTTTTCTGAGATATCATATTGTTATGGTAATTGTTCAAGGAAAATAGTGAAAGTAATTATGTGGGAACAAAAAAGTCAAAGAAAAAGGAAGAAACTGGTACACTTCAGATTTTTGTCACCACAAAATCCCTTTGCTGCTGTAGATCTGGCCTTGGGGTTGCATAAGGGAATTGCACTTGAACTCTGGCCACTAACGGAGGGTGTGTGGTGAACTCTGACACTGAGCAATAGCACCTCTCTTTTCCTGGAATCTCTTTTGTTCCTAAGCCTGTCTGTCCCTGGGTGATTTGCAAAGATGAAGCAAAGTCCACTGGTACAGAGTAAGACTTATAGTTAACTGTCTGTTTGGCACAATACCAGTGGTGATGGTATAATCAAGGGCTGTGCACAGCCCTCTGATCCACCCTGTGACTCCAATCCAGGGGGGCCATCAGGCCAAGCTGCCCTGGGTCAACCTTGCAGCCAGTCCTGGATAACTTTGGGGTAGGGATGGGGTTTGCTGCCTAGTTCTAATCTGTTTGAATTCCAAGAGTCCGGCTTTTGTTGCAGATCTGCTCTTTTTTTGTTCCCATTTGGTTTTGCTGATCCGCTGATTTTTTTTAAGTGAAAAAATAAACATAATTTTAAACGAAAATGCTTATGAAAATGCTTATGCTGTTCCACTTTTTTTCTATTTACACATCAATTAGGCAGATAATCGCCTGAATTGGAGGGAGGTTAATGGATATAAATAGTGATCGTTATCACCTAGACAGCAGTTAAGAATGCATCAGCTTAGGAGAAAGCCAATTATGAAGACAACAACGTAAAATTCAGAGTAATCCACTACAAAAAATCAATGCCGGTCCAAAAATACAGCAGATTGTTGGATTATGTCGAACAATTGGTACTAAGTCCAATTTAGTGGATATTCTCCCTTATCCCTAGTTTGGGGGCAGGGCTAATGATTAATTAGGGTCAAAAAACCTAATTAAACATATGGTTGTCTCTTAATTAAACATATTGTCTCACCTTCCCCCCCTGCAGCTAAGAGTGGGGTTCAATTCTATAGGGTGCTGTTTCCTACAGGAAAGCCGCTTGTGAATGAGCACTCTGCACACCGCAGGATTGCCTCTTCTGCTGAACAGCTGATGAGCAGAGGCAGCGATCTTGCACAATGCTGCTTTGCAAGTGGCTTTCCTTAGCCACTGGTAGCCTTATGCTCCATGAATTTACATATCTTATTCCAAGTGGGAACCTCTTGTGGGAATGAATTGCATAGTTTAACTATGTGCTGTGGGAAGGACGTTTTTTTTGTCTGTCTAGAATCTTCCAACATTCAGCTTACAGGAGCCTTGAAAGGAGCACCAGCCTTGTCAGCTGGAAAACTCCCCAGAGCATTCAGGAATCCATCAGGATTCCATAAGTGTCAAAGGGCAGACCATCTCAATGAGTCCCCCACCCTTACAAAGTGGAGTAGCTACATTCAGCCCAAACCTTAACAGGGTCCATCCAGGACAACGTACTCGCAGCAAGTCCCCTAATCAATAGGGTATTACCAACCATCGCAGGTACGGCAGTCCCACTCCCATCCCCACCCCTGTCCCTGGCCAAGACACATACTGCCCTGACCCACCTCTAGAAAACACAGGAATACAGCAGAGGACAGGAGACAGTCAAATAAACAAAACCAGCAGACAAGACTAACACCCCAGCTCTCTCCTGGCATAAAAACTCACCACTTCCACCCAGGAAGGGCACAGTTTCATGCTGGATTGGTCTCTCACTCCAGAGGCATGAAACCACTTTCCACCAACACATACCACTCCAGACTACTTCTCACCCTGCAAGTGGTCTAGAGAAAAATATGACAATCTCCCCCACAAGGAAAAAAACAAACACAGAATTAACACTACACACAAAACCTTTCCCTATGAAACTAACTTAAAGAGAGGGTAAGCCCTCACTGTAACCCAATTTGGGGCTGCCCCCGCTGGCATCACCACCCACCATCCCTGGCAGTCTTGGCTTATATCACCCCCTTCCTCAGCACAACTGCATGGTCTATTGCTTTGGGGAGTGTCCTGGGTAGCTGCAGCAGCCACCCAGACATATGGAATACAGTCCCAGTGGGCCCTAATCCTGATGTTAACTATCTCCCAGAAACGACAGCCTCTTTCTTATTAATTAGTTAATTATTACATAGATACCCTACTCTTCCTCCCAGAAGGAGCCCAGGGTCTCTTGGAAACAGTTGCTTCTGCAAGGGCATGGGGGGCTGATGCTCTGTACCTCTTCCTACCCTCCCTGTCTTAGCCACCTCCCTCCCTCTCACTCATCTCCTTTTGCTGCTGCCAATAGGCATCTGGTTGGCCACTGTGAGAACAGGATGCTGAACTAGATGGGTAGTTGGTTTGATCCAGCAGGACTCTTCCTAGGTTCTTAAGCTAATCTTGGGATCATATGATCAAAGGCACAGTAAAAATCTTCAAAATAAAATAAAATATATCCAAGTTTGAAGGGACCCTAAGAATAAAACTAGTCAAACTTGTTCCGTGACTCTGCATATGTCTGACATCAGTAATTTCCTACTGCACTTGATGAGGGTTTTTGTTACTCTTTTAAGATGGGAGGGGGAAGTAATCATAGGTAAGTTAATTTCACAGGAAAGGCAATGCTGCACACAAATAATATTTATTGTATTTTCTAAATATACACTCAAGGGCACATATTCCATTTTTAAATTCTTAAAAATAGATGGTAGTGTTTTCTCTTCACAGAAATCCTGTTCCCAAAGCATCGAAGCAACTATCCTCATCTATGATCCCACTACCATTGAAGGTTTGTGACTTGACTAATGGGAACAACAAAGGGGGAAAACTTTGCAATGGCTCTTAAAATTTTAGTAGCTATACACATCCGTTCAGCAATATTGTTTTGCTTTCTCTTTATAGCCACACATGCTTCTCTTCACAACTGGAGTCAATTCCAAAAGTGTAGGAAATGTGCGAAGGCCTTGCAAAATCTTAAATTGACAAGAATGACAGTAGATGGAGAACTGTTTGCATTTACATTATGTTTTTAACCATTCATGAGCCATGGCAAGCTGCAATAATGAAACAAATCTAAATGATGTTGATGCTGGGCACAGTTTGAGGGCAACAGAATATTTAAAATAGTGCAAAGTGATGCGAGGAAATTTATTGGTAGCGCTTCTGTCCCAATTTTTAAATTCCTTTCATACTGCAGTACCTGTTGCATTAAAGAACTGTGGCTTTTTTGGCCCATATACTGACATTTCACACAAATAGCTTTCACACTGCTGCAATGAGCAAAGTCTTATTTTTGTCCCTCACTCATTATACATATGCACACTGTAGTTCTCCCATAATTCATTGTGTGAGTTAGTGTTTGGACACAGGGGTGTGTGGGGGAAAAGGAGGAAGGGGAAGCTGCTACCTGTACCTATGCTGGAATGCCAGTACAACTTTTGTCAGGCAAAAAAAAAATGACATGCACCTAAAGGACAGGAATGCATTGCATGCAGGGATGCCTGTCATGTGATTGGCTGCAGCTAGCTCACAACTCCCAAGCTCCCAAGCTTACAGAAGGGTTATTTTTGGAATTATTTATCATGGAAATGAGTGACAAACTTCCACTATATTCCACTAGATTTCCAAAACCAACTTCTATGTAATGTGAAAGATCAAATAAAATGTGCAAATTACCAGGTAAGAAATCATCAGAATGATGGAATAAAGTGCAGGGGCCATGGCTTTATGGGTCAAAGCCAGAACTTTGATTTGGGTTCAGAAATGTAAAGTCAGCCAGTGCTGCTGTGCCAAGGTCAGTGTTACATGGTTAGTTCACCTGGAAAATTCAAAATGCAGCTCTGTAATTGGTGAATAAAATCATCAGAATAAAAACTTCAAATGTTGTAGCTTTTCCTTGTGGAAAAGTTGCTACACCCCTTAAAGACTTTGGTTGTATCTTTCTGCATCTTTTCCAGATGTACAATGTATTTTTGTGAAATTGGGCATTTTAAAGCTGGCCACGTCACAAATACATGGAAGGATATTATGGAGATGCTTATATCTATTGAAATAAATGGGTTTGCTGCAATTTTCATTGGAATTTGGGCATACAAAAGAGGCAGACAAGAAAGGTGTACAGTGCATCAGAAAAGAAGTGAGACTCAAGACTGTGATGATCTTTTAAACCAGAGGTGGGGAACTTCTGTCTTCAAACTGTTGTTGCACGCCCAACTCCTATCAGCATGGCATGGCCAATGGTTTGCACTGATGGAATTGTCACCAGCAACGTATGGACGGTTTCCGTCCCCTGCTGTAAAGAAACGAAATTCCATAGTCAAGGCCAAGACTGTTAAAAGATGGGCTAAAAAGATGCAATTTTCTATTAAGTGTATTGGGGACACACTTCAACCATTGTTGAAATAAACGTTAAGGCATCAGTAAATTTTTGACACCCCCACACGCATTTTCCAGAATTGAAGATGCAGCCTTATATTTGGTGAATACAGGCATCTGAATAATTTTGCATCTACATATTTCCAAGGGAATCGATTCAGGTGTATGCCCTTAAATACTGAAATTATTTGGTATTTTCAAAGATGTTTTTTCCTTTATAGACAGTGTGGGAGGTGGGTGCAATGGGCTTTTTCAGGCAATACTTTGAATACTTAATTTTAGAATGCATCTGTTTCTCCTCAGGAGTTAACTTTTTAAAGTTGCCTTTCAGGAGATAAAAGTGAGACATGAAACATTTTCCATTTTTTAAAGACTCACAATTCTTATTTCTCAAGAGATTATTCCACTACGGAGATGTGTGGCTTACACTTGGTGAGAACTACTTCTTTAAAAAGAAAAAGAAAAAATGATTAAGGTAAAGGAGAAAAAAAATCCAAAGGGAGGGAGAAAATGAATAACACAAAGCTATACTCTGGATATTAGTTTTATGTAGATTAATTAAAATAAAGTTTAAAGAAATTAATGTTCCCAGGTTGATCAGATAAAAATCAGTCTGCTTTTACTGCTTTTTATTTAATATTTTAACATCAAGCCATCAACTCCATGTTCTTTTTTATAAAATGTTACATTTTGCTGTGATTTTAATTTGCAAAATTTAATGCAGTTCCTACTGAATATAATGTTGTGTGCCTCCCCAATCTCCAAGCAGTGAGATTTCAAGGGTCCCTGCACTCATCCAGAATCGGTTTCCTTTGGGAAGAAGGTCAGCGGAGACTGTGGTATCTTTATGAAATATAGTTTATTTATTTACACACATTCCAACCTGAGCTTAGGATGGAGGGTTTCAAGGCATCAGCAGTTCAAAATCCAGCTTTCCTATTGATGTTACAGGAGGCATCCTAAAGCCATGGTGCAGAGAGACAGCCTCTCTGCCTGCTTCCAGTTCCCAGCCTTTCTCTAGACACTCTAAACACACACAAAGCACAAACCTCTGCTAGCTGCCAGAAGAGGGGGGGAAGGCTCTCCCGAAGAGTTTCAATGACAAAAGGATCTTCCTGTCCCATTCACCAGTTGCTGGACACTTGAAAGACCCATTAGCAAACTGACCACTCTATTAGGTTAACAAAAAGAAACTTATCTGGCCAGCAGAGCCAGCCCCTCACCCCAAGGCACAGGATTCCATATCAGAGGCTGGAAGGGGACTCACAGGAGCCATCCATTCCAAACCCCAAACTCACAACACTACCCCCTTCCCTGAAAAGGTCTGTCCCAGACCTGCAAACAAACAACAGAATAACAGCTTTTCCTACAAAGAAATAACAGGTACAGGCTAGTAAGACATTGAAATATACATCACTAAAAGCATAGTCATATTACAGTCTCATTTCCACACAAGAACAAAAACAATCCATTCCTTTACAGCAAGTTTTAAAATAATCACTCTCCCTTTAGGCTTCCTCTTCTTTCTTGGAGCCCCCAGTCACAGTTCTGCATCCAAACAGCTTACCCAATCCTCATAACTTGGCAGTGGCCAAGATACTGAGTTCCCGACATGTTTAAGCAATATTACAGCCTCAGTACTGGAGCTCCTTTGTCCTGCCTTGTGGCACTGCACCACAGTAGCCCTCAACCACATGCACATTTTTCCTTGCTCCCCTAAGCAGTTGTACATATACACACAATCCAACAGTCACAGAATAGTAAATCTTAACATTAAAACCTTATTCCAAAAACCTATCACCGTAATTTCTAAAAAAATAATTAAACAGCTCATATCCGCACAAGCCTGCTCCACGAGCTACAGGGAGCCCCAGCTGACGAAGCATCAAGGAACCAGCTGACAAAGCATCAAGGCAAGTTAAGCAGCAGAGCGAAAAGAGGGTAAGTAGTCCCATTTATTCCATTATTTAATTGAAGTAAAACAGCTCAGAGCAATAACTAATAAGGGCAGCCCAAGGTCACCCTCAGCTAGGAGCCAAATCCTGAAAGAACCTATATCTTAGGAGACAGATCCTAGGAGAAGGAAGCATATAGAAAGCTAGTTTTCAACACCACCCTAGCAGGAAAGCTTCAGGGGACACTGTAAACAAGGCTAAATTTCAGTCAGAGAGAAGGGGGAAAAGGAAACTCCACCGAAACATACAGGGAGAGAGTCAGCTCAGTCCTTGCTAAAAAGGGCAGCTTCAGCCTTCCTGAAACACAACCACAAGCTCTGTTTCCCTAGGTTAAAGAAAGATCAGGCTGTTCTAGGTGGGAAAACAACAAACACAAAAGACTTGCCTGAAAGGCGCAGCCCCTTGCTGAGATTAAAAGCAGCCAAAAGCTTAAACAGCCCTGCCCCTCGCTCAGGAAGGAAGCCTGAGAGAATCCTAAAGAGTTAAGCCCCAGCTGATAGCCATCAGCCTCAAGTAACACATCATTGGCTGGCAGCAGTAGCTGGGAGGAACCAGCCACACATATAAAGTCAGAGCACCCTAGCGAGGGAGCCTGCTCCACGAGCTAGAGGGAGCCCCAGCTGACAAAGCGTCAAGGCGAGTTAGGCAGCAGGGCGAGTTAGGCAGCAGGGCGAGTTAGGCAGCAGGGCGAGTTAGGCAGCAGGGCGAGTTAGGCAGCAGGGCGAGTTAGGCAGCAGGGCGAGTTAGGCAGCAGGGCGAGTTAGGCAGCAGGGCGAGTTAGGCAGCAGGGCGAGGAGGCCAGGGCCCCCCACTCTGCCCGTCTGTTCCCTGACCTCAACTCAACCGCAGTCTCCAACCCATTGACGTAATAAACCTTAAACAAAACTATGCAGGTAAGAAGCCAACAGGGGTGTGGGGGCTTTCCAGTGTTTTGCACCGCCTGCAGCATGTACGACTATCTGCCTGTTGGACAGAAGTCGTGGGTGTGCTCCCGGTGCAATGAGCTCCTGACTCTCTGGGAACGACTTCATTTCCTTGAGGCCAAGGTGGCGGACCTGGAAAAGCTGAGAGAGGCAGAGAGGTGTGTGGAGGAGGCCTTCAGGGACTATAGCTGTGTCCCACTCCAACGATGATAGCTCTCCTGCTATCATGGAGAACGATGGTCTCGGGGAAGGACAGCATCCAGCTGAGGAAGAGGGAAACGATCCCTTAGAAGGGACCCATTCCTTGGGGGATGAGCAGCTATCCTCTCGTGCCAAGGATATATCTCCAGGGGGTGGAGGGATCCTTGTAGTGGGTGATTCGATCATTAGGAACATAGACAGTGGGGTGTGTGATGGGCGTGTAGACCGCAAGGTGTTTTGCCTGCCTGGTGCGAAGGTTGCGGATATCGCCCGTCGTTTAGATAGTTTGGTAGACAGTGCTGGGAACGAGTCAGTGGTCGTGGTGCACGTTGGCACCAACGACATGGGGAAATGCAGCTGTGAGGTCCTGGAAACAAAATTTAGGTTGCTAGGTAGGATGCTGAAAGCCAGGACCTCCAAGGTGGCTTTCTCTGAAATGCTACCAGTTCCACGCGCAGGACCAGCCAGACAGGCCCAGCTTCGCAGTCTCAATGCGTGGATGAGACGATGGTGTCAGGTGGAAGGGTTTGGATTTGTTAGGCACTGGGGAACATTTTGGGACAAGCCGGGCCTGTACAAAAGGGACGGTCTCCACTTGAACCAGAATGGAACCAGACTGCTGGCACTTAAAATTAAAAAGGTGGCAGAGCAGCTTTTAAACTGACTGAGGGGGAAAACCCGACAGGAGCTGAGAAAGGTCCGGTTCGGAATAAACCTCCCTCCTGGGATAAAAACCAAAGAAATGATGAAATTTTAAAAGGGGTAGGCCTAGAAGTAGGCATTGTGAGAGCAGGGGCACAGGATATAAATTCAGAAGAGCAAAATTACCACAGGCCTAACCACAAGTGCCAAAGACACTTGAAGAGAGACACTGCTTACAAGTGCCTGTACGCTAATGCTAGGAGCCTGCGAACCAAGATGGGAGAACTGGAGTGCTTGGTCTTAGAGGAGAGCATTGATATAGTGAGCATAACCGAGACCTGGTGGAATGGAGAAAACCAGTGGGATACGGTTATCCCTGGATATAAACTATATCGGAAGGACAGGGAAGGACGTATTGGTGGCGGAGTCGCTCTATACGTGAAAGAAGGCATTGAATCCAGCAAGCTCAAAACCCCAAAAGAGGCAGACTCCTCCACAGAATCGTTGTGGGTGGTGATACCGTGCCCCAGGAGGGACTTAATACTGGGAACGATCTATCGTCCCCCTGATCAAAATGCTCAGGGAGACCTTGAGATGAGATATGAAATTGAGGATGCATCCAAACTAGGAAATGTGGTAGTAATGGGTGACTTCAACTACCCGGACATAGACTGGCTGCATATGTGTTCCAGTCATGACAAAGAAGCAAAGTTTCTAGATATTCTAAATGACTATTCCCTAGATCAGTTGGTCATGGAACCGACCAGAGGGACGGCAACCCTGGACTTAATCCTCAGTGGGGACCAGGACCTGGTGCGAGATGTAAGTGTTGTTGAACCGATTGGGAGCAGTGACCACAGTGCTATTAAATTAAACATACATGTAACTGGCCAATTGCCAAGAAAATCCAACAGGGTGACATTTGACTTCAAAAGAGGAAACTTCACAAAAATGAGGGGATTGGTAAAAACAAAGCTGAAAAACAAAGTCCAGAGGGTCACATCACTCGAAAATGCTTGGAAGTTGTTTAAAAACACTATATTAGAAGCTCAACTGGAGTGCATACCGCAGATCAGAAAAGGTACCGCCAGGGCCAAGAAGATGCCAGCATGGTTAACGAGCAAAGTCAAGGAAGCTCTTAGAGGCAAAAAGTCTTCCTTCAGAAAATGGAAGTCTTGTCCGAATGAAGAAAATAAAAAAGAACACAAACTCTGGCAAAAGAAATGCAAGAAGACAATAAGGGATGCTAAAAAAGAATTTGAGGAGAACATTGCTAAGAACATAAAAACCAACAACAAAAAATTCTATAAATACATTCAAAGCAGGAGACCATCTAGGGAGACGATTGGACCCTTGGATGATAAGGGAGTCAAAGGTGTACTAAAGAACGATAAGGAGATTGCAGAGAAGCTAAATGAATTCTTTGCATCTGTCTTCACAGTGGAAGATATAGGGCAGATCCCTGAACCTGAACTAACATTTGCAGGAAGGGATTCTGAGGAACTAAGACAAATAGTGGTAACGAGAGAGGAAGTTCTAAGCTTAATGGACAATATAAAAACTGACAAATCACCGGGCCCGGATGGCATCCACCCGAGAGTTCTCAAAGAACTCAAATGTGAAATTGCTGATCTGCTAACTAAAATATGTAACTTGTCCCTTGGGTCCTCCTCCGTGCCTGAGGACTGGAAAGTGGCAAATGTAACGCCAATCTTCAAAAAGGGATCCAGAGGGGATCCCGGAAATTACAGGCCAGTTAGCTTAACTTCTGTCCCTGGAAAACTGGTAGAAAGTATGATTAAAGCTAGATTAACTAAGCACATAGAAGAACAAGCCTTGCTGAAGCAGAGCCAGCATGGCTTCTGCAAGGGAAAGTCCTGTCTCAGTAACCTATTAGAATTCTTTGAGAGTGTCAACAAGCATATAGATAGAGGTGATCCAGTGGACATAGTGTACTTAGACTTTCAAAAAGCGTTTGACAAGGTACCTCACCAAAGGCTTCTGAGGAAGCTTAGCAGTCATGGAATAAGAGGAGAGGTCCTCTTGTGGATAAGGAATTGGTTAAGAAGCAGAAGGCAGAGAATAGGAGTAAACGCACAGTTCTCCCAATGGAGGGCTGTAGAAAGTGGAGTCCCTCAAGGATCGGTATTGGGACCTGCACTTTTCAACTTGTTCATTAATGACCTAGAATTAGGAGTGAGCAGTGAAGTGGCCAAGTTTGCTGATGACACTAAATTGTTCAGGGTTGTTAAAACAAAAAGGGATTGCGAAGAGCTCCAAAAAGACCTCTCCAAACTGAGTGAATGGGCGGAAAAATGGCAAATTCAATTCAATATAAACAAGTGTAAAATTATGCATATTGGAGCAAAAAATCTGAATTTCACATATACGCTCATGGGGTCTGAACTGGCGGTGACCGACCAGGAGAGAGACCTCGGGTTTGTAGTGGACAGCACGATGAAAATGTTGACCCAGTGTGCGGCAGCTGTGAAAAAGGCAAATTCCATGCTAGCAATAATTAGGAAAGGTATTGAAAATAAAACAGCCGATATCGGACTTCCGGGAAGGGTGACTTAGCCTGTGCCTGCTTTTGAGACGGGCTCCTGCCTCAAAAGAAGCTTATTCAGATATATCAGTCAGATTTTTTTTTTTTTTTGACTGATTAAACTTCTCCCGGGTAGGGAGAAACGAAGAGATTAACCTCAAAGCCTATTTTTGTTGGGACGACCAGATCTCATTAATTTATGGGACGAGGTCCAGCCGACGAAGGTGGGACGGATTTTCAACAACAAGCTCTATCTGATAAAGCGAACGTTCATCTTATCTTCTAAGAGAGAACGCACTAACAGGCAAGCACCCTTCTTTCTATATTTTTCTTTTACTTGACTTAAATTGTTGCTGTTTAAAAGAGATTTGCCAGATTGATCGGTTTTTGACATCTCACTGGGGAGCCATAACTTCTCTCTGCTACTCACTAATTAATAGCTTATCTCTGTTTTTGTTGCAAAAAGCTGTCCTGGATTTGCATTCTAAAGATATACACAGAAGAGGGATTTCTATTCCAGATTTTTATTTTGAAGAATATTATATTGTCTGAGACTACTCTCTTTTTGGTCTATTTTATTTTGACGAATCTGTTTTCTGACGACCGCCATTAATTGTTTCGATCCTGGGAACTGCATTTTGTTTACTTAAGCATGGAGAGATAAGGCTGTCTGCTCTGTTTATACTGTGATGTCACCAAGTTTGGAGTATTAACCCAATTGTTGCTGAAATAAGAAGTGGTTTTCCTATATTTTTCTTTTAAAATGGCAATTAAGAAAGTGGCTGAGAAGCTGGAAATAACTATGTTTCAGAAAATAATGGATGAGATTGAGATAACGAAACAAAACCTGCGACAGGGTTGTAAGGAGCTGAAAATTGAATTGAGTAAAATGAAGCAGGAGATTAAAGATATAGGGGTCCCTGTGAGAGAGGTGACCCTGGAAGGGGTCCCTGTGAGAGAGGAGACCCCGGAGATTGGAACAAACGTGGAACAGGAAAAAGATTTGGAGTCTATGGACTTTAGAAACAAAATCTATTGTTTGGAGATACAGGAGATTAAAGACATAGGGGTCCTTGTGAGAGAGGAGACCCTGGAGACTGGAACAGGGGTCCCTGTGAGAGAGGAGACCCTGGAGACTGGAACAGGGGTCCCTGTGAGAGAGGAGATCCCGGAGATTGGAACAAACGTGGAACAGGAACAAGATTTGGAGTCTATGGACTTTAGAAATAAAATCTATTGTTTGGAACTCAATGTTATCTCTGAAGAAATTAATGAAGATTCTAGAGATAAAGTTATTAATGGCATGGATAATCTTCTGGACTGGAATGATGTGATGGAGCCCAATATAGAGAAAATCTATGGAATTAACTGCAGCCATGTGACAATGGAAAAACTTTCAAGAGATGACCCAGTGTATTTTGAAAAAAAGAACAGAGATATGATTTTACAGCAGTATTTCAGCAACCTATTCAGAATGGATGGCAAGAAAATATTTGGGATAGAGGTAATTCCCATCAGACTCTTATTATATGACTATGGCTTTGACAGCAAGATTATTATGGAATACTGATAATGGAAGATTGGATACTGAAATTACTGGACTTAACAAGACTACTGAAGATGGAAGATGGAAAATGGAACTAATAGGGATAATAGAACAATGGCTACTGAAATTACTGAACCTAACAGATTCTGATGTGATGGATTAATTGAAATGTTTATTTTGACTATGGTTATGACAATAAGATTATCATAATTAGTAATGAGATGGATTAATCGATATGCTTATCTGGAAAAAAAAATTGATAGATATATTTCTTAAAGAATTGAAACCTCTCTTTGACTTTTTGTGGAAAGAATAAAGTAATGTTTATGAGATTTGATGATTAAGTAAGATAACTACTGGAGGAAAGTGATTTTATAATATGACTTAAGAGACAGGATTGTTATATATTATAGACTTATAACTGATTTGATCTTTGACAAATGGGAAGTCAATATTTTACTCTTTATTTTTTATTTTTGTTTTTTTTTTCTTTTTTCTTTTTTTCTTTTTGTTTAACTATTTTTGATTTTGTTTTTTGTCTTTGAATGTTTTATGATTTTGTCTTGTATGTTTTATGAAAATCTGAATAAAAATTATTGAAAAAAAAAAATAAAACAGCCGATATCATAATGCCGTTGTATAAATCTATGGTGCGGCCGCATTTGGAATACTGTGTACAGTTCTGGTCGCCTCATCTCAAAAAGGATATTATAGAGTTGGAAAAGGTTCAGAAGAGGGCAACCAGAATGATCAAGGGGATGGAGCGACTCCCTTACGAGGAGTTTAGAGAAAAGGCGGGTCAGAGGAGACATGATAGAAGTGTATAAAATTATGCATGGCATTGAAAAAGTGGTTAGAGAAAAGTTCTTCTCCCTCTCTCATAATACTAGAACTCGTGGACATTCAAAGAAGCTGAATGTTGGAAGATTCAGGACAGACAAAAGGAAGTACTTCTTTACTCAGCGCATAGTTAAACTATGGAATTTGCTCCCACAAGATGCAGTAATGGCCACCAGCTTGGACGGCTTTAAAAGAAGATTAGACAAATTCATGGAGGACAGGGCTATCAGTGGCTACTAGCTGTGATGGCTGTGCTCTGCCACCCTAGTCAGAGGCAGCATGCTTCTGAAAACCAGTTGCTGGAAGCCTCAGGAGGGGAGAGTGTTCTTGCACTCGGGTCCTGCTTGCGGGCTTCCCCCAGGCACCTGGTTGGCCACTGTGAGAACAGGATGCTGGACTAGATGGGCCACTGGCCTGATCCAGCAGGCTCTTCTTATGTTCTTATGTTCTTAAGTATGCAAAAAGCACAAATCAACAGCATTTCAAAAGGCAATGCTACAACCATCAGAAGAATTCCTACAGCAAATCAGTACACAGTCCCATAAGCACAACCCCCACCCCAAACCATGTGGTTGCCCACATGTCTTGGGGCTTCATGGAGTTCCTAATCCAAGCTGATCCCTGCTGCTGCCTGCAGGGTCTTGGGACTCCTCTCCAGGAACAGATTTGTTTCCTCATCAGCATATGGCAGACTGTAGCCATTTTCCTCCCACTCTCTGCTTTGGGAAAAGTCTTTAAGCCAGTCCACTTCATCTCCTGCCCCAAACTCCAAATCAAAGTCCTGCCACAAGTCTTTATCTGAGGGCATCTTCTTCAGGACTTGCTGGCCTAGCCCACCCAGGTTGGAAGAAAGAAATCTTCTCTGTTCTCCCTCACCATCTTCAGTGTGAACCATGGGCCCAAACAGAGGCAGGTAACCCTCCCAGTGTCTTTTGCCCTCCAAACTCACAGGGCACTGGGTGCCTCTCACTGCTGGAATTGGCTCTGGGATTGCATCCATCATGGGAGCTGCATCCCACCTTATAAGACCATTATGGGGCACCCAAGAGGCAAAGTCACTTGGGGATTTTATCTCACCCATCTCTCCAGGCGCTGGGAGCTCCTCTTGGACTTGCACTCCTGCCTCAGGCTTCTCCTCCTGCACTTTTTCTTGCACAGCCATTTCTCCAGGCGCTGGCAGCTCCTCACACATACGTCTCCAACTTTTCCTCCTGCACTTTCTCTTCCACAGCTGACACACACGGGGTGAAGAAATCCATTAACAGCTGTTCCTCTCCAGCCTCTATCCCACTTTCTTCTGAGGCCTCTTCATTTTCCAGCATGTCCTCCTTCAAATCTTGGGGTTTTACTTCCAGCTTGTGCTGTCTTCTCCCCTGGCAGGCTCCTGGACAATCACAGCTGCTTCTTCTTCCTCTGCTACTGACTGCAACTCCTCACAGTCCAATCCCTCCAGCTACCCATCCACTTTCTGGATCTCTTTAGCCACCCCAGTCTGGGTGCTCACTCTCAACCCCTTGTAGCAGATGATCAGGCAGGGCTCTCACCTCCTCACTTAGGGTCTCCCTTTCCTCTCCCAAGAAGCTTCCAATGATTTCCCCCATTCGTTGCCAGTGCTCCCATTCCTCCTGGCGCTCTCATTGCCTTTGTTGCCGGTCCTCCTGGTGCTCCGTTTGCCTTTGCTGCTGGTTCTCCTGGCGCTTTTGTTGCCTTTACTGCCGGTCCTATTGCCTCTGCTGCTGGTCCTCCTGGTGCTCTCGTTGCCTTTGCTGCTGGAACATCAATTTCATCTGTTCCAGGAGGATTGCTGTTATCTCCACCATCTTGACTCAGGCACACCTTGCTCCCAATGCTTCTCCCAGGAAACTCAATCCCACTGCTAACACCAGTGTTGCACGCCTCCCCAATCTCTGAGCAGTGAGATTTCAAGGGTCCCTGCACTCATCCAGGATTGGTTTCCTTTGGGAAGAAGGTCAGCAGAGACTGTGGTGTCTTTATGAAATCTGGTTTATTTATTTACACACATTCCAACCTGAGCTTAGGATGGAGGGGTTCAAGGCATCAGCAGTCCAATATCCAGCTTTCCCATTGGTGTTACAGGAGGTATTCTAAAGCCATGGTGCAGAGAGACAGCCTCTCTGCCTGCCTCCAGTTCCCAGCCTTTCTCTAGACACTCTAAACACACTCAAAGTACAAACCTCTGGTAGCCGCCGCTGGGGGGGGAGGCTCTCCTGAAGAGTTTCAGTGACAAAAGGAACTTCCTGTCCCATTCACCAGTTACTGGGCACCTGAAAGACCCATTAGCAAACTGGTCACTCTATTAGCTTAACAGAAGAAACTCATCAGGCCCGCAGAGCCAGCCCCTCACCCCAAGGCACAGGATTCCAAATCAGAGGCTGGAAGGGGACTCACAGGAACCATCCATTCCAACCCCCAAACTCACAACACTAATTTTGTTTTTAAAAAGCCTTTCCTCCTTTCTTTTTCTTTTGGAAGGCCATTGTAAGATGTAGAAAATCTACTCCCCACTGAGACCTAAAGAAGGAATATAAATGGCAAATACATTTTATGTGGTCTTTTATAAGAGGGCAGATTTGGCCTCTTGTAAATAAGGAAAAACTGTATTATTCCTCATTCACACGAGTTTGTTTTAAAATGTCTGCAGTGAAGGACCTATGTAAAACAGGAAAGGTTATAAGTAGACAGACAGAAGAGACTCACTGACAAAAAATAATGTAAAATATAGTTATGGGGTCTGTCATGTCCCCTGAATCTGGGTCCCGATGTCACCTTGAGGAAGATTGAGATGTTGCATAGGCCATCCCTTGGCACTCTGTCCTGGCTTGAGGATGTGGCTCTTCATTCATTCTCAGACTCTGGAGGTGACTCTTCCATAGCTTCTCCTGCTCCACAGCCGTATAGGAGCATTTAGAATGAGCTGCAGGCCATTTAAGGAATGTGAACAGCTCTCCAGTGGAACAGATTCCCTGGAAGGGGTGACCCTGCCAGAATTAAGCCTTCAGAAGACTCTGATCCTTTGCTGAGTCAACACCTTCCACAGTTCAGCTGGTGAAGCCCACAGAGAGGTGCTCAGAGTTCTGACTTGTTTTGCTGTGCCATGCCATGCCTTGTTCGGAAACGAATCTGGTAACTGTTACCACATCCTTGTGACCCTCAAGCCTTAGCAGATCAGGATACAATTCATTTCATTCAAAATTTAACATTGTAAAGAGATTTATTGATAGAATGAATCTACATCTAATCTAAATCTAAATGATATCTACATCTCACACTTATTCCACACATCTGGCCAAGTGGAATACGTTTTAAAGCAGCTATTACATTACTAAATTATGTATGAATTGAGCCATAGTGCTGGATTCTCTGACACTTTTGGCTTCTCAAATTGAAATTTTGGGCATGCTTTTGAGATTAGATTAATTAAAAAACAAAAAAATCATCCTCTTTGCAAGTGGAACTGATGAGCTACCGTAGGAAAATGTTTCTCAGTTTCTTTATCTGTTATGGAAGCCCTATTCAGAAGTTTGTACCGTTATAATTATATATTTGTTAGCTGCCCTGTGTGAAAAGGGTGCTCGCTTTCAATGCAAAGTTCAGCCAACTGTTGTACATGATAAAGGGTTTTAGTATTCCTACCTACAAATACTGAAAAATTAGACCCAAATCCTTAAAATTATGACATGAGTTTAGAAATAATGAGAGAAAATCACAATTAATATAATTTTTATAATTTGCCATCTGGTTTTGCATTAACCCTTGGTTTGAAGCAAATAAATAATTGACTGATCATTTGCTTTTCAGGTATTCAGCCTTTCATATAGTGAGATTTTTGTTTTATGTAACCCAAATTATTTTTGTTTTATATGAAAGCAGATACTTGCATTTCTGTTTTGGCTGTATATTTCTCATATTCTGAAATAGGCTGAACAAACAGAAAATAATAAATGGGATCTGCAACAAAATGTTGCAGTATAGAGTGCTTCTGTTAAGTGTTTCAGTCAACCGGCCATGACCTCTTCCAGGATATTCCATTCCATTCTTCATCCCATCCAGTACTCCCAGTACCCCCACCTGCCAAAAAATAAAAATGAAAAATAAACACCAATCAATCAGCATTTATAGCCACTGTGCATGCTCAGTCCTCATTGGGCTATTTGGGCACTCCCTTCTTTCCCCTAAATATTTTTGTACTTCTGCAAACTTAGGGTTTTCCCCAGCCTGCTACTATGCTCTTGTTGTGTATGTGTGCATATGTGTGCATGCGTGTATGCATGTGTGTACATGTGCGAGCACATGGAGTCATATTGATTACATAAGCAGTGGCACTTGCAGCCTGATCATTGGAAATAGAGGAAATTTGTGATAAAAATGGATTGTGCCACCAGGAATAGTAGACAGTAGTTGTCTCTATAATGTTCCCCCACCAGCTGGTATTAGTGGACTGAATATGGAATGTACTGTTTCATTATAGCATGTTACAACATCATGCATTATTTGTCAATGCAATCTTTGGCAATGGAAAGGGTCATTATTATTGGGAACTATTGTCGCTAGATAAGTTTCATCTGAAGACTGGGACCCACATTTCTTATAATATTCGTATAGGCCAAGGGTCACCAACATGGTGCCTGGGGGCACCAGTGTGCTCATCAGTAATTTCTACAGTGCACACAAAAGTTCTCAGTAAATATCTCCTCAAAAATCTACAATACACGAGAAACTGTTTGCTGTTCCTGTTCAGTTCCTGTTTGCACTGTCTTAGCCTCTCCAATATTGAACAGGAGCCCTTAAATATACCCACATCTCATTTGATGCCAGGATTGTACACCCATCCTTCCATCTTTTATAAACAGATGAGAGATGCCCCTATCTTCAAAAAGGGCAAAAAGGAGGAACCGGGAAACTACAGACCAGTCAGCCTAACATCAATCCCTGGAAAAATTCTGGAGCAGATTATAAAGCAGTCAATCTGTAAGCACATTGAAAGCAATGCAGTGATTACTAGGAGCCAACATGGATTTATGAAGAACAAATCCTGCCAAACTAATCCCATCTCATGTTTTGATCGGGTAACCTTCCTTGTAGACTGTGGGAATGCTGTGGACATAATATATCTCGACTTCAGCAAAGCTTTTGACAAAGTGTCCCATGATATTCTGATTAGCAAGCTAGCTAAATGTGGGCTGGATGGAACAACTATCAGGTGGATCCACAGTTGGCTCCAGAATCGTACTCAAAGAGTGCTTATCAATGGTTCCTTCTCAAACTGGGTGGAAGTAACGAGTGGGGTACCACAGGGCTCGGTCCTGGGCACAGTGCTCTTCAACATATTTATTAATGACTTGGATGAGGAGGTACAGAGCATGCTTATCAAATTTGCAGATGATACAAAATTGGGGGGCATAGCTAATACCATGGAAGACAGAAACAAAATTCAAAGGGACCTTGATAGGCTGGAGCATTGGGCTGAAAACAAGAGAATGAAATTCAACAGGGATAAATGCAAAGTTCTACACTTAGGAAAAAGAAACCAAATGCACAGTTTATAAGATGGGGGATACTTGGCTCAGCAGTATGACATGTGAGAAGGATCTTGGAATTGTGGTTGATCACAAGCTGAATATGAGCCAACAGTGTGATGTGGCTGCAAAAAAGGCAAATGCTATATTAGGCTGCATTAACAGAAGTATAGTTTCCAAATCGCGTGAAGTACTAGTTCCCCTCTATTCAGCACTGGTTAGGCCTCATCTTGAATACTGCATCCAGTTCTGGTCTCCGCATTTCAAGAAGGATGCAGACAAACAGGAACAGGTTCAGAGGAGGGCAACAAAGATGATCAGGGGATTGGAAACAAAGCCCTATGAGGAGAGACTGAAAGAACTGGGCACGTTTAGCCTGGAGAAGAGAAGACTGAGGGGAGATATGATAGCACTCTTCAAGTACATGAAAGGTTGTCACATAGAGGAGGTCCAGGATCTCTTCTCGATTGTCCCAGAGTGCAGGACATGGAATAATGGGCTCAAGTTGCAGGAAGCCAGATTTTGACTGGACATCAGGAAAAACTTCCTAACTGTTAGAGCCATACGACAATGGAATCAATTACCTAGAGAGGGAGTGGGCTCTCCGACACTGGAGGCATTGAAGAGGCAGCTGGACAGCCATCTGTCGGGAATGCTTTGATTTGGATTCCTGTATTGAGCAGGGGGTTGGACTTGATGGCCTTGTAGGCCCCTTCCAACCCTACTATTATATGATTCTATGCAAAGAGCTTATCTGTGTGAGCGAATGTGGCAGTGGCTAATGTAGGTACCTTTCCCCGCATTGATGGGGTGGCTGATGGTGGGGATGCCCATGCCATTGTGTGGTCCTGTCTCCTTTTCGGCTCTTTGAAATGTCACAAATATTTTGCCATATCCTAACAGCAGCCATTTTGTGATGGGTGCTCAAAACACTTTCTTGAAATTCCAAATGTGCCCACTGGTCCAAAAAATTTGGCAACCTCTGCTGTACATTCACATCAAGATAAGCTGCTATATTTTCCCAATTTCTATGTAAAATACAAATCTGTATGTAATATATAATGAACAAAAGCAAAGAAAGTGGGCAGGACTGGGCAGGACCAGCTTAGAGAGAACTTAATTGAAGTACCCTTTGAAGAAGAAGCTGTTGCCTTGGTAAACATAAATCCTGTACTTTCCATTTCAATGTGCACATTTAATTTTGTTTTCATTCTAGAGTTTCAGCACTCAGAAGAGGAAGAATGGACTTGTGGCTGCTAAGCTGCCAAGGGAATAGCATTCAGAAAATATATTGTGTTTTTTGAGGCCTGTCATTTTGAGCTGCGATTTTATCCATCACTCATCAGTTCTGGAATCTGTCATTGTGCCAGCAGCAACATATATCTTATCTTCTGGGTGTTTTCTTTTTTCAGATGTCATTGTGTGCCTCCTGTTTTCAACAAATGAATGCTGAGTGAGGATAACTGTAAGATTTAAAAAATTTAAGAAAAGCATTTATATGGACAATGCGAACAACCATAGTTCCTTTACATAGGATCAGTATCAAATGTGAGAGAGCAAAAATTTTGTGTTTGCCTGATCTTGTTTTGAATGAATGTCTATAAAACGCATTCACAAGGAGACCCTGTCTTAGTACTCTTACCAATGCTGTAATGTTGTAAGGAGGCATGCATAAAATCAGGTTTTTATTCTATGGTTTATATTAATGGATAATGGCATGAGAACCTGAAAAGCACAGACGTCTGGGATACAGTCCTCACATTGACCCCAAGTTTCAGGATGGTCAAAACTGGCTTGCTAACTTCAGGAAGGCATGTATTAACTGAATTAACAATTAATAAAGAAGGTTCCAAATTCCAGGTTTGCCCAGGAGTAATCCTTTCAGTCCATGTCTGAGGCAGAGCTTAGGACAATGAAACTCACACAAGATAAGGACTTGTTTTAATTTACACTGATACAATTACTCTGGAGACTACAGATAAAGATTTAACTTTGTGCAGGTTGACAAATAAGAGGCAGAATATCCTTTCACATACCCAATCATTCATCCACATACCCCCTCCCAATTTACATTCAGTTCAACATAAGCTCAAAATAATATAATGCTAAAGTTTTGGGGAATCACTAGCACTTCTTGGGGCTCCAACGACTTCCTCATTCTACACAATGCTCCTAGGAACTTCACCCTGCTGCACGAAGATACAAGGACTGAGGAAGGGTGAAATCTTTTGCATCTATCTGAAGGGTACAGTAAGGGGAGAGCCTTAGCTCTCAGGCTATATACAGAAGTTCCATTCCTAACTTTGGGCCTTGCTACATTTCTTCAGGAAAGGTATGTATATCCATGTATTTCTTTCTTTTTTTATGAATTTATGCAATCTGGAAATAATTAGGATAGAGTCTCTCTTTAGCTGTTTAGACCTAAGCAATGAATGATTGTGTTAAGTTAGAAGCTGTTTGCATTGTTATTGTAATTAAAACACTATATTTTTCCTGTTTCCTCTTTCAATAAACTATTCTTTATTTTACCTTTTGTGTGTGTTCTTGGGGTTGTGGGTGGATTCATTCACACATAAGAGCAACATGTGAGTTTTAATTCCAGCAAAAGACTCTGCTACACTCTTGGAGTAGAGTTTGGGCATGTAGTGGGTGTTACACATTAGGGGTTAACAATAGGGTTGCCAGGTCAGAACCACCCCAAACCCTGAGATTTCATGGGTGGGCCCCAGTGATGCCACAGGAGCAGGCCCTAGTTATGTCGTTAAGCATGAAACGTTATGCATTAACCACAGTTGCTTGGAGGAGGATATCATTCAAACAAAAACATTTCTCTGATTGGAAATTAAAATAGAAATCTCAGCTAAATGAAGGAGATCCCAGGTCTAGCTGAAGTGATGGAATCATTCCTTCTCACCTGTTTAGGGAACCTCGGTAGGGAATATTTAATCTAGCCTACTTGCTTCTGGCAAAAAGGGCTTAAGTGATCTAAATGCAAGTTGGATGTACTTTAAATGCATTATGTGGATCTGCACTATTTCATAAACTCTGCCTGTATATTGTTGTTATGTGCCTTCAAGTCGATCAAGACTTATCGCGACTCTATTAATCAGCAACCTCCAATAGCATCTGTCATAAACCACCCTGTTCAGATCTTGTAAGTTCAGGTCTGCGGCTTCCTTTATGGAATTAATCCATCTCTTGTTTGGTCTTCCTCTATTTCTATTCCCTTCTGTATTTCCCAGCATTATTGTCTTTTCTAGTGAATCATGCCTTTTCATTATTGTCGGAAGGCAGAGCTGGGGTCCCAATCCCGGGGAGCTGGATCCCGGAGAGTTGGGAGAAGAGTATTCGGATGGATGGCAGAGGGAAGGGGGAGGAACTTCCCCCCTTTGGAGTGAAGACGAAACAGAGGAACTGCCAGTGATAAGGTCGCTTAGCAACGGGGAGCCTGAGCCCTCCTTGGACATTCTCACGCCTCCCTCTCTTTCAGGCTCAGAGCAAGAGGGGAAAGAGGGAGGGCTGCTCACAGCCGAAAAGCGGGGAGGCAGTTTACCATCAGCCCCTCCCCTATCCCCCATCCTGGAATCGGAAACTTCAGAAGAGGAGGGGGTGATGCTTCCCCCCTCACCGCGCACACGCAGACAGCTGAAAAGACAGGAGAGAAGGGGGGGAAGGCGGGCAGTACCTGAGGGGCAGTTAAGGAGGAGCGAAAGATTGCGCGCCCGTTTGGCCCCTTCTTAAAGAACAGGCGGGAAGAAGTCCCTTGCTCTGTCAACTTTCTCCCAATGCCGCAGGACCTGTATCCCTGTATTGCTTCATGAGAAAACGCAGTCTTTGTTTGGACATTACCCTGATAAAACACGAATTAACTACAGCCGTTGGTCTGGTTCCTGAGTCACATCCTGGGCCTGACAGCTTGACAGAGCCACCTAAATCACCCTCAACGCTCTCTTCACTTGACTGGGACAAGATGTCAAAGGGAGCAGCGGGGGGGACGAACCCCACTTCTGAGATGGAAGAAGTGGAACTCTTGAGGACTAAGGTAGCTGATTTGCAGACGGATGTTCAAGCCCTGCTAGCAGCAGTCAAGGCGCTGAAGACAGATAATCAAACCTTGAAGGCCACGATAGACCAGATGTGGACAGCCCCTCCAGCTGCCGTAGTAAAGGTTCCCATTGGATTGCCCCCAAAATACGCGGGACAAAGTGATCAGTTGGCAACCTTCATGGCTCAATGTGAGTTATATCTGGATGTCAGGCACACAGAATTTCCAGACGATGAGGCTAAAGTAGCTTTCGTGATTAGCCTCCTGGAGGGAGAAGCTGCAAAATGGGTGACTCCGTATCTCGTGAGAAAGGATACTGTCTTAGGAAGGTACAGAGGATTTATACAGGAGATGACCGAGATGTTTCAAGACGCGCAAAGGGCTGAAACAGTAGCGCGGCAACTAGGTACTCTGAAGCAAGCTAAAGGGACTGTTTCCGAGTACACTAACGCTTTTAAAATTCTGTCCCAGGAAACTGGTTACAATGACGCCGCCCTGATGTTTATGTACCGGAGCGGATTAAATGCTGAAATCCTGGATGAGTTAGCCAGGACCTCCCCCCCCGCTGACCTACCAGGGCTCATCCGGCTATGCCTACAGATAGATCACCGGATGGAAGGAAGGTGCCTGGAAAGGAAGCAGGAGGTCCCGAGATACTCAGCCTCGGCATCCCGCAACAAGACCCTTCCCACTGCAGGGATGGCAGGTAATGCAACTGAGGGACAGGGAGGGGCTAGGCCAAGACTGTCAGAAGAAGAAAAGGAAAGACGACGCCGGGAACGTTTATGCTTTTATTGTTCAAAGCCGGGCCATGTGGCCAGAGACTGTGGACTGAAAGGGGGGAAAGCCGAGCCGTCGGGAAACTAGAACACCCAGTCCACATGCAGGCCGGTGGACTGGGGGCAGCGTTGTATAAAGGCCCCCCAACGATCCAACCTCCCTCAAAGGGGGTGTTGGTCTTGCCTATTCGGATTACAACTTCCAGAGGAGTGGTGTTTAATTCCACTGCCTTAATTGACAGTGGAGCCTCCACAAATTTTATTGATGCAAAGTTAGTCAAGCGTCATGGAATTTCCCGGTGGAAACTGGACGCTCCCCTAGCTGTGGAGACTATCGATGGGAGACCCCTGAAGTCAGGAGGGGTGACACAAGCCACGGAGGAAGTGAAACTTCAAATCCCTGGGCACGAAGAGTTCATTTCGCTATACGTGTCAGATCTCTCGAACTTTGAGGTGATTCTGGGAATGCCCTGGCTAGCAAAGCATGAACCCAAAATAAGTTGGAAGGAGGCGGTGGTGTGGTTCACCTCACAGTATTGCCAGGAGAACTGTCAACCTGAAGGAATCAAGAACACCCTAGCGGGGGCAGTGCAAGAGATCGAGCAAGTGACCCTGCCGCCAAAGTATGAAGAATTCAAAGATGTGTTTGATGAAAAAGAGGCAGAGACTTTACCCCCCCACCGCCCTTACGACTGTGCGATTGACCTAGTGCCAGGAGCCAGCATCCCATCAGGGAGAATCTACTCTCTCACAGAGAATGAGAGGGAGGCCCTGAAGGAATTCCTGGATAAAAACCTGAGGCGAGGATTCATACGCCCCTCACAATCCCCTGCTGGAGCGCCACTATTGTTTGTGAAAAAGAAGGGGGGGAACTTAGACCCTGTAACGACTATCGCGCATTGAACCAGATCACCATCCCCAACAGCTACCCGCTGCCCCTGATCTCAGAGTTGCTGGACCGACTGCGCTCTGCAAAAATCTTCACGAAGTTGGATTTGAGAGGAGCGTACAATCTGATCAGAATGAAGGAGGGATATGAATGGAAAACAGGATTCTTGACCGCTTACAGACAGTATGAATACCTGGTCATGCCGTTTGGGCTTTGTGGAAGTCCAGGAATTTTTCAAAAATTCATGAACGACGTGTTTAGAGACTTGTTGGACACGTATGTAATCTGTTACTTAGATGATATCCTGGTGTTCTCAAAGAACCAGGAAGACCACGACCAGCATGTGAAGATGGTGTTGAAGAGACTGAGAGAAAATCACCTGTATGCTAAATTAGAGAAATGTGGATTTGACCTCAAGTCTCTAGACTTCCTTGGATATCGAATCTCAGCGGAAGGCGTGGAGATGGACCCAGGGAAAGTAAGCTGCATATTGGACTGGGGCCAACCTGTCACCAAAAAGGATGTACAACGGTTTTTGGGGTTTGCCAATTATTACAGAAAGTTCATTCCAGGGTTTTCCAAATTAACAGCTCCTCTGACTGACTGTTTAAGGGGGAAGAAGTTTCAATGGACAGAGAACGCCACCGAGGCCTTTGAGGAGCTGAAGAGAAGGTTTGCTACTGAGCCCATTCTGCGCTTTGCTGATCCGAACTGCCCTTTCGTAGTGGAAGCAGATGCTTCAGATTTTGCCATCGGGGGGGGGGGTCCTGCTACAATTAGACCAAGAAGGGAAGGAGCTGCACCCCTGTGCGTACTTCTCTCGGAAGTTAAAGCCTGCAGAGAAGAACTACACAGTTTGGGAGAAGGAGCTGCTGGCCATCAAGGACTCTTTTGAAAACTGGAGACAATACCTAGAGGGGACCTCTCATCGAATTGAAGTGCGCTCCGACCACAAGAATCTTGAAAGCCTCCAAACCGCCAGAAAGCTGAACCAGAGACAGATAAGATGGTCCCAGTTCTTCACTAGGTTTAACTTCCAGATTACTTACCATGCCCAAGCCAAAAACCAGAGAGCGGATGCCTTATCCAGACAGCCACAATACAAAGGAAGTGAATCCGAGGACCTGCCTCAGTACGTAATCCCGCCAGAGAAATTAACGTTGGGAGTATGCCAGCCTTCATGGGAAGAGGAACTCAAAAAGGCACAACAAGAAGATGCAGACATGCTAAAATATCAGCAGGAGACGGGACAAGGTCAAGACTCAGAAGTAACCTTTCACTGGAGAAATGGACTGTTATGGTTCAAAACCGCCAGATATGTGCCAGAAGGGGAATTAAGGCTCAGAATCCTACGCCAGTGTCATGATTCCATCACAGCGGGACACTTTGGGATTTACAAGACCATTCAGAACATGGCCAAGGACTTCTGGTGGCCTAAAATGCGTCGGGATATTGAGAGTTATGTAAAGTCCTGCTCTGTCTGTCTGTGGACAAAAACACAAACAGGGACACCAGCAGGACTGTTACAACCGTTGCCTGTCCCACACGAACCCTGGAAGGACCTCTCCATGGATTTTATAACTGATCTACCCAAGTCCCAAGGAATGACAGCCATCTTAGTAGTGGTGGATCTACTTACCAAAATGGCACACTTTCTTCCTTGTGCAGGGGCCTTAGAGGCTAAAGAAACGGCTAAGTTATTCATCAAAGAAGTCTACCGGCTGCATGGATTGCCAAACAGCGTAGTCTCAGACCGAGGAACTCAGTTCACAGCCAAATTTTGGAGAGCAATGTGGAAACAGTTGCAGACGGAATTAAAACTCTCCTCCGCCCATCACCCCCAGACAGATGGGCAGACGGAACGCTTGAACGCCGTTTTGGAAAGATATTTACGAAGTTATGTGTCCTATCAACAGACTGACTGGGTATCATATTTGCATTTTGCAGAGTTCGCCTACAACAATTCTCTGCACTCCAGCACTCAACAAACCCCGTTCTTCGCTAATTATGGATTCCATCCTAAAGTCTTTCCAAGCAGCTCAGAAGGAATGCTGGTACCGGCAGCTGAGAACTTCCTTAAGGAATTGCAAGCGGCGCAACAGACACTGAAACAGCAGTTAAACGAAGCCAAAACGGAGTACAAGTGAGTTGCTGACCTGCACAGGAAGGAGGGCCCCCCCTTCAACCTGGAGACCAGGTATGGCTGTCCACCCGCTTCCTCCAGATGCCGGGCAAATGTAGAAAATTACAAGACAAGAGGGTGGGTCCTTTTGAAATAGAAACTCAAATCAATCCCGTGGCGTACCGACTGAAGCTGCCTGACACGTTTAAAATACATCCTGTGTTCCATCGATCCCTCTTAACGAAAGCCGCCCCTCCCAGTGAGTTACGGCCGGAGGAACCTCCCGGAGCTCCACTCCTGGTAAATGAGCAGCTTGAGTTTGAAGTTGAGGAGATCTTAGATTCCAGGATCAGACGCCACAAGCTGCAGTACTTGATTCACTGGAAAGGCTATGGGGTGGCTGACAGATCATGGGAAGATGCAGCTGATGTGCATGCTCCAGAATTGGTAAAACTTTTCCATCAACGTTTTCCCCACCGTCCCAAGCCAGACAAGGGGAGGGGGGCACAGCCTGGGAGGGGGGATAGTGTCAGAAGGCAGAGCTGGGGTCCCAATCCCGGGGAGCTGGATCCCGGAGAGTTGGGAGAAGAGTATTCGGATGGATGGCAGAGGGAAGGGGGAGGAACTTCCCCCCTTTGGAGCGAAGACGAAACAGAGGAACTGCCAGTTATAAGGTCGCTTAGCAACGGGGAGCCTGAGCCCTCCCTGGACATTCTCACGCCTCCCCCTCTTTCAGGCTCAGAGCAAGAGGGGAAAGAGGGAGGGCTGCTCACAGCCGAAAAGCGGGGAGGCAGTTTACCATCAGCCCCTCCCCTATCCCCCATCCTGGAATCGGAAACTTCAGAAGAGGAGGGGGTGATGCTTCCCCCCTCACCGCGCACACACAGACAGCTGAAAAGTCAGGAGAGAAGGGGGGGAAGGCGGGCAGTACCTGAGGGGCAGTTAAGGAGGAGCGAAAGATTGCGCGCCCGTTTGGCCCCTTCTTAAAGAACAGGTGGGAAGAAGTCCCTTGCTCTGTCAACTTTCTCCCAATGCCGCAGGACCTGTATCCCTGTATTGCTTCATGAGAAAACGCAGTCTTTGTTTGGACATTACCCTAATAAAACACGAATTAACTACAGCCGTTGGTCTGGTTCCTGAGTCACATCCTGGGCCTGACAATTATGTGTCCAGAGTATGATAACCTCAGTTTCATTGTTTTAGCTTCTAGTGATAGTTCTGGTTTAATTTGTTCTAACACCCTATTATTTGTCTTTTTTGCAGTCCAAGGTATCCGCTAAGCTCTCCTTCAACACCACATTTCAAATGACTTGATTTTTCACGTATCCACTTTTTTCACTGTCCAACTTTCTAATTCATACATAGAGATCGGGAATACTATGGTCTGAATGATCCTGACGTTAGTGTTCAGTGATACATCTTTGCATTTGAGGACCTTTTGTAGTTCTCTCATAGCTGCTCTCCCCAGTCCTAGCCTTCTTCTGATTTCTTGACTATTGTCTCCCTTTTGGTTAATGACTGTGCCAAGGTATTGATAATCCCTGACGAGTTCAATGTCCTCATTGTCAATGTTAACGTTACATAAATCTTCTGTTATTACTTTAGTCTTATGTTTTCTACCAAATAAAAAATAATAAAATAAAATAAAATATTATTTTTAGGCCGCCTATCTGGTTGAATGAACAGCCACTCTAGGCGGCGTACATAATTAAATTTAAAATACACTTATAAAATACATAAAAATACAATTATAACATATTCAGTTACCCCCATCTGTACACTATAAAGCTAAAATTAACTAGGGATTCTATATGCCCGCTGAAATAGCCATGTTTTTAGTCCTTGGCGGAAACCTACCAAGGAAGGGACATGGCGTAGAACGTATGGCAGAGAGTTCCAGAGGGTGGGGGCTACAACCGAGAATGCCCTCTCTCTGGTCAGCACCAGTCTAGCTGTTTTAACTGGTGGGACTGAGAGAAGGTCTTGAGAGGCTGATCTCATCAGGCGGCATACTTGGTGATGCTGGAGGCGCTCCTTTAGATACACTGGACCGAAACCATGTAGGGCTTTAAAGGTTAATACCAACACCTTGAATTGGGCTCAGTAAACAACTGGTAACCAGTGTAGATGTTCAAGTACCGGGGTGATGTGATCCCGCCGGTGGCTGTTCGTAATCAACCGTGCCACCGCATTCTGTACCAGCTGTAATTTCCAGACTGTCTTCAAGGGTAGCCCCACGTAGAGTGCATTACAGTAGTCTAAGCGAGAGGAGACCAGTGCATGCACTACCCGCGGGAGCAGATGAACCGGAAGATAGGGTTGCAGCCTCTGTATCAGATGCAATTGATACCAAGCTGCCCGGCTCACTGCTGATACCTGAGCCTCCATGGACAGCTGGGAGTCAAGAATGACCCCGAGGCTGCGAACCTGGTCCTTCAGGGGCAAAGTAACCCCATTCAGCACCAGGTCAAAATCTCCTAATCTTCTCTTGTCTCCCACAAGCAGTACCTCGGTTTTGTCGGGGTTCAGTTTCAGCCTGTTGCCTCCCATCCATTCACTTAAAAGCAGTGACATCTAAGTAAGCCTTGCCTAATTTTTTTAAAAGAAGGATTGGTGGGAGAGAGAAAGATTTACAACACAATCCTTTACTATGTTCACTCAAAAATCCCATTCATTTACAGCACAATCCTAACCATGTCTACTCAAAACTAAGTTCTACTGAATTCAATGGGGTTTACTCTCAGGTATGTGGGATTAGCACTGTAGCTTTACTCCCCCCAAAAGGATTAAAGCTTGATATTGGGAAGGTTTTCAAAACAGACTATGAATTAGACAAATAAACTGCCCTCTTCAACAGCCCAGGAAAATTTAAAATTGTTTGACTCCTTATAATAAGAAATGTGTAAAATTTTGTAATGGCATCATAAGCTGCAGCATGTACCCTTTTTAAAACTTCTGTTCAAACATTATTTGAAAGATAAAATGTATAATATATTTTTGCAAGTCTAAAAACCCTGCATGTACACTTTTATTATAATCATAACTGAAATTGTTTACTGTGCATGCCTACCAAAATCCTGGTGTGATCTTCTCTTCTAGATCAATCTTACTCGGCCATGAGTGATCGCCAATGAATGATGACAGAGAAAGTATTCTTGATGCTGCTGAAAGCCATAAAATTACTGAATTTCTGATGTGCAGACATGTAAGAAAAGGAACTTGGAAAGGGTTTTAGCTATTGTTGAGAGGCTAACAGATCCCTTGTCAATCATAACCCTGACATCACTTACTGACTAAAAACTTGAAAGGGTGGGAATTAGTGCAGCTGGTACTAACAGAAGCTGCAGGGGGTGACATTTTGGAGTATATCTCTTGAATCAGACCACATGGGAACTTAATTTTTGTTAAATGAAAGCTTAGAGTCCAGAGATTGGGGTGACTCACTTGGAGACCCAGAGAGGACCCAGAAAACCAGATTCTCCGGGCAAAAACCAGAGACCTGGCAACCCAAGTTCGCAGGTACACCTGTAAGAATGTACTTTTATGAATCATGCTGGTGAAATGTTCTCTGTAGATCTTATCAGCTTTGAACCTAGTACAAAATTTCTCGGCATTCTCCACTGTGTTACTAATACTCCTGGGAGGAAGTGCAGGATATAAATTTAATAAATAAATAAATAATACTGAGTAAAATCTAATTGTAGCCATCTGCCAGTGGAATGGACACCATTAGCATAAAATATATTCCTCCTGTGGTCCTCCATCTGAAAAACTGCTCTGAAACATTGGGAGGCTCTCTGAAGCAGATTGGGGGATCTATAGTGCTGTGAGTGGGGAAAAAGAGGGGAAGGAAGTCTTGTTGCACTACAGGAAGTCTACTCATGCCCACTAATTCTGATTCTGCTCCGGCTAACAACTGTAATTTGAAAAATAGTTTTCTTTAAGAGAGTATGACAATATATGAGCAGTGTGACTGAGGTTTGCCACAGTGAACATGAGAATATGGAAATACAGTACCCATTTGTAACAATCTCCATAAATGCACTCACTGCTGTTTGTTTGTTTATTTATTACATGTATATCCCATCTTTCTTCCAAGGATCTCAAGATGGCATATATGGCTCTTTCCTTCCCCATTTTATTCTTACCACAACCTTGTGAGGTAGATTGGGCTGAGAGATGGTGACTAACCCAAGGGAACCTAGCGAGCTTCTTGGCTGAGTGAGGATTTGAACCCGGGTCCTAGTCTAACTGCACATTCACACTATACATTTATTCCATTATTATTGCACTTTAAACAATGCAAATAATTATGGGAAGTGTAGTTTGTAAAGGGTGCTGAGAGTTGTTAGGAGACCCCTATTCCCTTCATAGAGCTACAATTCTCAGAGTTCTCTGGAAAGAGGGACTGACTGAAGAGGGACAGACTGTTAAACCATTCTGATAACTGTAGCTCTGTGAGGAGAATACAAGTCTCCTACACCTCTCAGCACCATTCAGAAATGACCCTTCCCAGGATTCTTTGTTTAAATGACTGTTTAAGGTGGAATGATAGCAGAATAAATGTATGGTGTGAATGTGGTCTAACACTCTTCATGAAATCCATTATCAGTGGGAATATAGTAAGGTTGACTGCTGTATTTATTTAGGGTGTGGTTGCTGTGGAGAGCCAGCATGGGGTACTCCTGATCCAACATTGTTGTTGGAGGCTCAGGTGGCCTTGGTGGCTAGGAGTGTTATAGGTGGTACACCAGCTACAGTCCATTTTGGACAGAGTTAACTTGGACACAGTACTCCATGCTCTGCTAACTTCCAGACTATATTATTGCAATGCGCTCTATGTGGGGCTGCCCTCTTGGGTGTTAAGATCAGCATAGGGGGGCCTTTTGCTAGGTTCACTGCCCTCAGAAGTTTGGCAGTGGCCCAGGAGAGGGCATTCCCAGTGGCATCTCCTAAGTTGTGCAACCTCCTCCCGAAAGAGGTGTGTCTGGCACCTTTATTGTATTGTTTTTGTCATATGCTGAAGACACACCTCTTTACCCCAGTCTTTGACACCTGAAAAATACATTTTCAGGACCCACCCTATTCTTGTGACTGTAATTTGTTTTAAACTGTTTATAATATTGAATTTTAAATTGGGACCTTAGGGTGATGGGTGGGTAAGAAAATAACAACAACAACAACAACAACAATAATATCATTAGCATATCACTAGCATTAGACTAGGACTGTGGAAATCCAGATTTAAATCCCCACTCAGCCATGAAGCTCACAGGCTCATCTTGACCAGCCACTGCCTCTCAGCCTAACCTATTCCATGGGGTTGTGAGGGGATCAAATGGGGAAGAGAGAGAATCATGTATCCCGACCTGAGGTCTGTGGAGGAAAGACATGATATAAAGGCCAATCAATCAATCAATCAATGGCAAGGTCAGGACGGAAGAACATCTTATAGTGTTAAATTGCTTCTTGGTGTTACAATGACACTGATAATTTATTTGCTAGCAATTATAGCATCTTTGTGTTGTGCCACTAAGGGCACTACACGCTACATGTCAATACTGCAGAGAAATCCTATAATTGTTTTTGTGTGTTTCTGAGTTTGTATACAAGTGACAGAAATTTACACTTTCATCATCATTTGCAGAACTAGAAGAAGACACATTGCTAATGTGATTCCTTCAGGGTATAAAGAAAAATATGGCAAGGCATGCTGGGACTCATAGCATGAGATAAAGGAAGGACAGAACTGTAGCAATAAGACAACAAAGCTACAAAATTTACCTCTTGACAATGGATATGTTACCATATAAAAGACTGTTATGTTTTTCCCCACAAGAATATCTGGAAGAAATAATATATTTTGGAAAATGTATGGAGACATAATAAATGAAACATTGACTTATATTTATGGACATGTTCTAGTGCTGCTGAGTGTAGGTATGCCAACTCCCAAATATGTATATATATTTTTTATTCATATCCCTTGTGCTCCTCTTCTATAGAGTCAATTGGAGAAAGTTTTATAGTAGAAGCAACTCTTATTTTCAAGATAATGGAACAACTGTCAAGTATCTATGCTTGGAGAGTGAAGCAAAGACACTTCTAATATAGCAGAAGTGAGAAAATACATGGGAATTATTTGGAAAAACCCATTTCATCCTCATGATGGTAAATCCAGGTGAGTCACAATTTTTTCCCCATCAACAGTAAAAATATTTGCTTTCTATTTCTTCCTTTTTACAATGTGCAGAATTGTGATTTTAAACATTTTCATGCACATGTTTGAATCTTCCAAAGGCTTTTTATTTGTTTCTGCCTGGTATCAGATTATGACAAAATGAATGTGTGTGTGAGAAAAACTACTGTGTCTTGGATATGCAAAATAAAGGCTGACCTATTTGGGGTGTTCTTTACAAAGTAAAGTCAGAAAGGACTATTTATCACAGCTTTTCCAGGTCTAAGATGAACCACTCCACAACTTAGCTGTTTGTATGTTATTTTTAATGAGAGAACAAAAATATATAGCATATGCTCAGCTTAAACTCCTTGATAGACAACTTATGTGCTCTCACAAAATGCATATTAATTATGTGAGTCATGCCCATTGATTTCAGTGGGTCTGTGCTGAATATGACTTAGTTGGATACAATCCATAATTTATTCCTTTTCATAGGGAGTACCTTGGGTTTTTCAAACACCCACCCACACACCCACCAAAATCTCTTCATGACCCAGTGAAATAATTCTTCTTATGTGCTTGATAGGCTGTTAGTTCAGGATGATAATGCACCCCCTCGTCATCACTATCTGTTTGCTTCACAGTCTTTTATATCTGTAGGTTGTTGGATCTCTGACTGGATGACTTCTACCACGGACAGGACTTATTTTACTTAGCACAAGTTTCTTGCATGACTGAAGAGAACTGGAATCCTGAAGTGTGCTCAAGGTGAAGCATAATCTCTTGTACAGGGACTCAGATGTATGCTAGCTAGCAGGAAGTGCACAAGCTCTTGCACAAGGTCTTACACAACATTCACACAAGGTCTTCCACTTGCTGTTGCTCAGTTGTTCAGAGAACACCACCACTGCCAGAATTTCTTCCACTTCCCCGTCTTGGGATCCAACTCATTATATATTACTTAACAATCTTGTAAATAATGATAATATTTTGTGAGACTATTTCTCTTGTTGCAATAAAAGAACAATTGAAAAGTAAGAGAACAGTTGAAAACTCCTCCGGAGGCATGTTCTGGAACTCTTTTATCTTCTGTTTTTCCTTCTGTATCTCCTGGGCTTTCTGAACCTGAACTGAATCTAAACCAATCCCGCTTTCCGTATGACATGTTCTGCATATAGATTAAACAAATAGGGTGATTAAATACACCCCTGTTTCACACCCTTTCTGATGGGGAACCAATTGGTTTCTCCATATTCTGTCCTTAAAGTAGTCTCTTGTCCAGAGTATAGGTTGCACATCAGGACAATCAGATGCTGTCGCACTCCCATTTCTTTTAAAGCATTCCATAGTTTTTCATGATCTACACAAATAAAGGCTTTGGTGTAATCTATAAAGCATAGGGTGATTTTCTTCTGAAATTCCTTCCTTCCATTATCCAACCTATGTTTGTGACATGATCTCTGGTACCTCTTCCTTTTCTAAATCCGGCTTGGATATCTGGCATTTCTCGCTCCATATATGATAAGAGCCTTTGTTGTAGAATCTTGAGCATTACTTTACTAAAGTTGAGGGTCAAAGAATTGGAAAAGATGAGAGGGGAAAATAGAAGGGTGACCCTGCCTGGGAGAGCTGGTGCTGTGTCTGGGAATATCTTGCCTGCGCGACCGCCAGTTAGAGACATAGGAAGAGTTGAAAAGGGCAGTGGTGAAAGACAGAGTGGTACCCTGTTCCTTTTGCAGATATCATCATTGTTGTAAGGGGGGCCATTGGAAGGCTGAGTGCCCATTTGGGAGGAACCCTCCAACTAGGTGGATGTCTCAGGTTAGAGTGGCAGGGACAGTTGTTGGATTTGTGACTGGCTGAAAGGTGCAGGAATTTCTGTATCATATTCAATGTTTATGTTATGTGTTGTGTCTAAAAATTGTCCTACGACCATCAAGGAGAAAAGTTGTGTGATGGTCCATGTTATGTCTTGTCAATTCCAAAATTCGTGGGCTCAGATGATCTGGCCAGATAGCCATCTGGCCTCATGAATTTGGATTTGGGTTTTGTATAGATACTTAATAAAAATTCTAAATTTGAAAGTAAACAATTGGAATCTGTCAGGTATGCCTGGTGGCAGTGGTGAATGTACTCAGGAATGAGAAGTTAGTGTGCTGTCCTTCTTCTTGGATGTGTTCATTATTGCCATTGGTTGTACTTCCAAATTGTATAGTGCTGTGTATAAAATTTTAGATTTGAAGATAAATTGGGATTTGGGTTTACATTGGTGTTTATTTTATTTATTTTATATTTATTATTTGATTTATATCCTGTCCTTCCTCCTAGCAGGAGCCCAGGGCGGTTTACTGAAATTCTAAATCTGGACTTATTAAATTTAATTGAGTATTAATCAATCCAGCTTATTAAAATTTCAGGTGATCAAGTATTAATTGTGGGCTCATTGGTTTCCCTTCAGGATAATACTTTATACATGTTTAGTGTTGCCTTGGAGGGAAACTGAGGAATTCATTGAGATTGTGTTGGTATATTGATTTGAAAAGATTCTCCAATTATATTTTCCTTTCCTTATTCTATTTACTACTGATAGTGGAGTGGAGTTTTGGAATCAGGATGGAGTAATCATGTTCCTTTCCCTGTTTTGGTTCTGGCACTGTATTCCATTTGCTGTTATACTTTCCTATGCTTCTAAGCATATATTTTGCAAATAAGTTTGTGCCTGTGTTCCCACATTGGCAAAGAGGGAAGACACATCAAAAAATTGATTTGGGACTTTGTATCTTTATTTAGACTGCCTTTGTTAATATATGTTGAAGCCTTCTCAGGTTTCTGCAGCCCGGCGCAGAAACCTTGCCATTATATTCAGCTTTGAAGTCATCTTGCCAACACACAGCTGTGAAATGCCAAGGTCGAGAGTCCTGGGTCCACAAGTTAACATCAATTTTACTGCAAAACACATCTCCATGGACACCTGAGCCTTTAACACAAATGATGAAGAGAGCTAGTCATGTCAGTCATTAAACTGTTTTGACCTACTCTGAAGGGCCATAATAATGCCCCACAAAATCCAGTGGTAAGTCGAGCATTCACTGGTACACAGACGTTCCTTGAGGGCAAGGACAAAGCTCCTCCAGACCTGGGACTAGTGTCAGGCTCCCAGGAGATCAACCACCAGACAAACTGTCACTCTTCTGGTCACCAATACAATTTGAGACCTGGCAGAAAGCAGCTAAGGCACACTTCCTGAGGCTTAACAATTCCTTTTAGTCTTCATTGTGTGAGGCAAAAAGTAGCTTGAGGGGAAGAAGTACCGAATCCTGCTGGCCAATGTATCATCATGGACTGTTTTGTGAGGAGATGGCTCATTTCATCCATTTGGGTTGTGTGTATTGTCATGCTAATGTTGCTGGTGTTGATTCTGCATTATACCATCATGTTGCTTCCAGAAATAGTACCTATGTTACTTGGTCTGGGTGAGGGTGTGTGGCCTGAGGATCCAATCAGGCATCCAGGTACTGCTTTGGGAACATGAGTATGTCCCTCTGTTAGATTTCATATAAACTTATGAATTCGTTGATCGTGTGAGAAATATTGGAATATAACTGCATACTAATGATGATGCTTGGGTAATTGAGTTATGCATTACATGCTACTTGAAGAGGTTTGCTGTGCAGGCAAAGGATGTAATACTTTTTAATCTCATAGTATGATGTATGAATGAGTCCAATTGTGTGAGATTTGAGGAATACTGAGAGTCTGAGAATGAAAATGAATTTATATATATATATATGATAAATAACATGATTGTGCCTGGTGACTTGTACCCTAACCAGAGCTTGGAAAAGTTACTTTTTTTAACTACAACACCCATCAGCCCAATCCAGTGGCCATGCTGGCTGGGGCTGATAGTGTGGAGAGTTTTCCTTCGACAACACATACATATACAAATCTTCAAAAGCCACACAGTGGCTGTTAGTCCATTTTCAGGTACAATTCAAGTACTGGCCATTACTGATAAAGTCTTCAGTAATTTGGGGCCTGGCTACTTGAAGGACCATCTGCTCTTGCATGAGGTTATCCAGGCCCTTTGTTCTTCATCCAAAGCCCATCCCTTTAAATTGGGAATGGAGAGAGGGTCTTTTTGTTTGTTATTGTTATTTATTCATTACATTTCTATCCTTTCGTTTTCCCAAAGGAAAAGAGGGCCGCAAACATCAAAGTACCGCAACAATTCAATTAAATAAAGTGACAATAAAAGCATATTTAAGATATTTTAAAATATTTTAAAATGAATAATGTCAAGGTTGCCAGGAACAGTATCTTCCAACCATCAAATGCCTGAGTGAACAGGAATATTTTTTAAATTTGATCTGGATGTTAGTAACAGAGGCATAATGAATAATATAATAATGATGTGACATTATGGCAGGGATGCCTCTGTCTGCATGTTGCTGGACAACAACAAAGTAAGAACACCAAACATACAAAAATGTAATTCTCCATCTTTGGAGATGACAGGTGTTGCCACCACTCACCATATGCTGAGAGGCACATGTTACCAAATTCTTCCAAGCTACACAAGAAGTGGATTGGACTGTGAAAGACCAAACCAAATTGTGTTTGCATTTTTACCAATTTGTAGGGCAGTCCAATATCTCAGAGAGGAGGTTGGGTCCCCTGCTCTCCTGGTGCATTCACTATAGCTGCCGAATTTCCCTGCTTTTTAAAGTTTGATAGAAATATCTGTTGGCTATAGGTATGTTCTTAAACTGCATGGGTTTTTTTTTGCCTATTAGTTAATTTCTCTGCTTTTTAATCCGGGAGGTAAGAAATGGGATCCTGTGCGAGTTTGCTGAGAATGGTTTGATGATTTGCATGCTTATTAAGTTCAATGGGATTTTAAGCAAACGTGCTTATGATAGATAAAACTGACCATGGGGGAGGAGGAGGAGGACGGGAGAGGGGAGGGGAGAGGGAGGAGGAGGAGAGGGAAAGAGGGGATTGGAAGGGGTATGGAAGGGGTGGGAGGGGCAAGGGAAGGGGCAAGAGGGAGGGGATAGGAGGGAAGAGGAGGGAAGATCAGATTTGATCATTTTCATGCTTTTTGAGTTCAGTGGGATTTACTCCTGTGCAATCATGCTTAAGATAGGTGAAATTGACCTGGGGGATGGGCAGAAAGGGAAGGGGGCTGAGGGGAAGCCCATTTCCTTTCCAAAAAGAAAACATTGTGAACAGTATCATTTTCCCCACCTTTTTATTCTACAGCTGGCACATATAGTCTCCCACCCAAATTTAAACCAAAGCTGTCACTGGCCACATCCACATCAGACCTTTATTTCACTTTAGACAGTCATGGCATCTCCCAAAAAATTCTGGGAAGTGTAGTTAGTGAAGGTTGCTGAGAGTTGCTAGGAGATGCCCTGTTCCCCTCAAAGAGCTTCAATCAGAGCGGCTAACTGTTGAGCCACTCTGGCCACTGGAGCTCTGTCAAGGGAGTACAGTAGGGCCCTGCTTTTCGGTGTTCTGCTAATACGGCAGCTTTCAAATTAGAGTAAGGCCCCACTCATACAGCGCTTGTTCCGCTTTTACGGCATTTTTCGGCAGTGGGCGCCATTTTATTGATGGAGTTCCACTTTTTGGCAGGTTTCGCTTTTAGGCTGAGGTCTGGGACGTAACCTGCCGTATGAGTGGGGCCCTACTGCAGCACCCTTCACAAACTACACTTCTGAGGATTCTTGGGGGGAATCTGGTGTGGGTGTGGCCCCCTGATTAGCCAAGCCAAGCAGCTGTGAGTCTGGTTTTTAGAACACTGACAGTTGGTTCTTACTGAGAATGCCCGCACTTATCATTGAATTCAATGATAAATTTCTTAAATTAATTAAAAATCAGCTAGGCATTTTTTTAATCTTTCAACTGCAGAAGATGAAGGTCAGAGTATGGGGCAAGGTCAGTAATTGGATTGCAGGTACTCTGTGAACATGGCTGATTTTTAATTAATTTCAACAAATTATGAGCTCTGACAGAAAAAAGTCCAGAAGGGGTCTGTTTTCTCTCTCTCTCTTTTTACATTTTGTACTCTCAATTCTCTCTGACAGTTTTGTATATTGGCATGAAAACTTACAGGTTGTTAAGCAAGCATTTCTGAGTTCAGGACTATAAGTTTTGTAAGGTTTTCTTTTTAAATGAGCTTATGGGAAGCATCAGAATGTCATGGGGGATATTTTCAATTTAATATTGTGGAATGCAAAAAAATCGTGCTGGCTATAGTATACAGCCACTAACATTTAAATAAAAATGTATCTCAATTTGGATAGCAAAATTCAAATGTAACCATTTTTTAAATTTTAAGCCACATTATGAGCCTGGCTCAGCACTTACAACAATAAGCCATAGCACTTTGAAGGCTGACAATTTTATTATGGCATAAACTTTCATAGATGAGAATCCATAGCCAAACTAAAAGACAGAACACATAGAGCAGTCTTAAGTGGGGCCAGGAAGCAGCAGATTCACTACTTCACTTCTTTCTTCTTTTTTGCTGTGCCAGCTGAGAGGCTGGTGCAGCAGAGAGGACCAGATTAGGCTTTTCACAGGTAAACGGAGAAGCTTCGGACTCAGCAGATCCACAGCAGTCTCTGCTCCATTCCCAGCTTGTTGTCTCTATTTTGCAGTGTACAGCTGGGAAATGAAGGGATCCAGTACATGAAGGGAGAGTACAAAAAAGGGATCCAGAGGGGATCCCGGAAATTACAGGCCAGTTAGCTTAACTTCTGTCCCTGGAAAACTGGTAGAAAGTATGATTAAAGCTAGATTCACTAAGCACAAAGAAGAACAAGACTTGCTGAAGCACAGCCAGCATGGCTTCTGCAAGGGAAAGTCCTGTCTCAGTAACCTATTAGAATTCTTTGAGAGTGTCAACAAGCATATAGATAGAGGTGATCCAGTGGACATAGTGTACTTAGACTTTCAAAAAGCGTTTGACAAGGTACCTCACCAAAGGCTTCTGAGGAAGCTTAGCAGTCATGGAATAAGAGGAGAGGTCCTCTTGTGGATAAGGAATTGGTTAAGAAGCAGAAAGCAGAGAGTAGGAATAAATGGACAGTTCTCCCAATGGAGGGCTGTAGAAAGTGGAGTCCCTCAAGGATCGGTATTGGGACCTGTACTTTTCAACTTGTTCATTAATGACCTAGAATTAGGAGTGAGCAGTGAAGTGGCCAAGTTTGCTGACGACACTAAATTGTTCAGGGTTGTTAAAACAAAAAGGGATTGTGAAGAGCTCCAAAAAGATCTCTCCAAACTGAGTGAATGGGCGGAAAAATGGCAAATTCAATTCAATATAAACAAGTGTAAAATTATGCATATTGGAGCAAAAAATCTTAATTTCACATATACGCTCATGGGGTCTGAACTGGCAGTGACCGACCAGGAGAGAGACCTCGGGGTTGTAGTGGACAGCACGATGAAAATGTCGACCCAGTGTGCGGCAGCTGTGAAAAAGGCAAATTCCATGCTAGCGATAATTAGGAAAGGTATTGAAAATAAAACAGCCGATATCATAATGCCGTTGTATAAATCTATGGTGCGGCCACATTTGGAATACTGTGTACAGTTCTGGTCGCCTCATCTCAAAAAGGATATTCTAGAGTTGGAAAAGGTTCAGAAGAGGGCAACCAGAATGATCAAGGGGATGGAGCGACTCCCTTACGAGGAAAGGTTGCAGCATTTGGGGCTTTTTTGTTTAGAGAAAAGGCGGGTCAGAGGAGACATGATAGAAGTGTATAAAATTATGCATGGCATTGAGAAAGTGGTTAGAGAAAAGTTCTTCTCCCTCTCTCATAATACTAGAACTCGTGGACATTCAAAGAAGCTGAATGTTGGAAGATTCAGGACAGACAAAAGGAAGTACTTCTTTACTCAGCACCAGAGCTTGGAAAAGTTACTTTTTTGAACTACAGCTCCCATCAACCCAATCCAGTGGCCATGCTGGCTGGGGCTGATGGGAGTTGTCGTTCAAAAAAGTAACTTTTCCAAGCTCTGCTCAGTGCATAGTTAAACTATGGAATTTGCTCCCACAAGATGCAGTAATGGCCACCAGCTTGGACGGCTTTAAAAGAAGATTAGACAAATTCATGGAGGACAGGGCTATCAATGGCTACTAGCTGTGATGGCTGTGCTGTGCCACCCTAGTCAGAGGCAGCATGCTTCTGAAAACCAGTTGCCGGAAGCCTCAGGAGGGGAGAGTGTTCTTGCACTCGGGTCCTGCTTGCGGGCTTCCCCCAGGCACCTGGTTGGCCACTGTGAGAACAGGATGCTGGACTAGATGGGCCACTGGCCTGATCCAGCAGGCTCTTCTTATGTTCTTATGAAGAGGCAAGACAAAATGAAGTGTGGGTAAATCAAGGGTCATGTTTATTGAAATAAAGCCAATTAAATGCTTGATTGCATAATAAATGATCTGCAGAGACAAGTGTAGGACCTAACTCTTACCCAATCAGGTGAGGACAACCTGCCATGGGAAAGGGGGTGGTTTAAGCCCAATCCCCTTCTCCCAGCCACATCCCCACAGGTTGGTTAAGGAGGCTTTCCTGCTCCACCCCCCTTCAGGGCCACACAACTCTGAGTGGGTGTTACAGGTTAGCCCCAAAGGTGAGCCTTATCCTAACAACAGGCTGCACAACCTGGAAGGCAGGCCTCAGAACCCACTGGCCACCTTAAAGGGTGCCTAAGGGTGGTCACCAAACCCTACCTTGTGAAATTCCATACATATCCGCCACAGAAGAGGACAATCCTCAGCTTAGTCCCTCTTCCCCCAACTGTGACAAATAATTATGTGCAGATCACTCTGCAGATCAGTCAACAACAGATCATTACCCAAGTCAGACATATGAACACCATCTGACCAGTAAAGATCAGCCCTTCCACACTTTACCACCGGATGATGTATTATCTCGCCCTGCCAACCAGCAAGGATGAGCCGGACTTCCCTATTTACCTTCTGACAAGCCTTGTTCAGACCCCTGGGATCAATCCCACCCCTCCAACTCCTCCTGGGGAGGATATTGGACCAGACAATTACGGTCCCAGGCCACCTCTGTCGTATGACTGCAAAGTCCAGGCAAGCCTGAATGATAAGGGCTTTCCCCTTCAACAGTCCCAGGTCATTGCCTCCCAAATGTATCACCAAAACATGTGGAGGGTGCTGCACCAACAAAGCATCAAAAAGCATTGGCAGGAGGTGTTCCCACAGCATGCCACGTCTACCCAGCCACTGGACCAAAGCGCAATGGCTGAGCCCCAACTGAGTTCCGTGCCTGATCTGCAATGCCCTCCTCTTGGCCCAGAATACCATCTGTGACCACATGTCAGTACCTTGCTCTTTCCAGCACCCTCCAACCTGTTAAAACAGAAACAACAATTAACAATATGCTCAGCAGCACAATGGTTAAGGAGAGCCCTTAAATGGCCTACTGCCAGTGCCCCACTGCCTGCATGGCTGTGCTCCCAAAGCCAACATAGCTACTATAGAAGCCACACCCATCTGGAAAGAGTGCGTACTGAACTGGTTGGGATCCAACCCCAAACATGACAGTAATTAGAAGCCCCAGTCACCCCCTCAAAGGCAGAGAGAGGTCACTGCACTCTATCATAATGTGGTAGTAGTTTCCATAATGTGCCATACTGGGTAATCTGCATCTTTATTATCTGAGCAGCCCTTGCTGGCTCAGCATAACAGTAGATCAGTTGGGATTAGATATGGTATGTTCTGAATGTGGAAAGAATTGACAAAATGATTCCTAATAAATCATGGCACAACAGTTTTGGACACAATGCACCATGTGCAAAGTCCATCCCTTCTACTTCTCAGGTGTGTTTGCTACTCCTGATACAAGGCTCGAAGATGGCTATTTCTGTTCCTCCCCTGTCTCAGAAACTGGTCAGGTTACAGTGACAAGGCCCGCCTGCCAATGGACCAAAACTGAAACTTAGTCAAAGGCTGACCATCCTGGTGCCAAAATAACAACCCTCTAGACTTACCACTAAGCAGCAAAAATGAGCCTAAAGCTCAGAATGAACACAGCCTGTGTACAGGGAAGAGGCCAAAGTGATGACCAAACCTCAGCCCCTCTGGTCAGTCTCTGACTTGCACAACTGAATCCAAACATAGCTGCCACTTATCAAAACATCACATCCTCCAAAGCCCAGCCAGACCTGTCATTCCTAAAAAGGGGGCAAAGCAACTCTCCCATCCAAAAGCCCCCCCAAAAATGCTATAACAGCACTGCATGAAATAAGACACCCCTAGCTCAGCAGACACCAGTCAAAATATAGACATAGGTCAAAACACTGCTGTGAGCGAGCATAGGAGGGTAGTCAAATGGACCCAGTACTCTTCCCTCGGCTACTTCCTTATCTATTTTCTCCTGCACCACTAGCTCCATTCCAACTACCAACTTCAAATTCCCTGACATGTAAGGGCTATGGTCCCCAACAAATCAAATCCTAAAACCAAACCAAAAACATTTTATTTATTTGTTTGTTTGTTTATTTATTGCATTTGTATACCGCCCCATAGCTGAAGCTCTCTGGGCGGTTTACAACAATTACAAACATTAAAAACAAATATACACATTTAAAAACACATTTTAAAAAAGCAATTTAAAAACATGCTAAAATGCCTCGGAGAAGAGGAAAGTCTTGACCTGGTGCTGAAAAGACGACAGTGTTGGCACCAGGCGCACCTTGTCAGGAAGATCATTCCATAATTTGGGGGCCACCACTGAGAAGGCCCTCTTCCTTGTTGCCATCCTCTGAGCTTTCCTCGGAGTAGGCACTCGGAGGAGGGCCTTGGATGTTGAGCATAGATTGCATCTGCCCGCCTAGGATACTGACAGAGCAAAGGCAAAACCCACTAATATTAATCAAGGTGGGACTCCTTATCTGAAGGCTGCCCTCCAGATCCGGGCTTTTTCCCTTTCTGAAAACACTTAAACCCCTCAGCTCTAGAGCAGCTGGTAAAAGGATGGGAGCCAGTGCAGATGGAACACTCATGTCTAAATTTACACAAGTTCCTGTTGCAAAAGCCCTTAGCACTGAACTCCCAACAGAGCAGGCAGGGTTGAATCCCCTGCCCCGTGGACTCACAGGAAGGTGCCACAGTGGTAGACTGACCCAGTAAATGCCCACTAACTTCCCTATCCCCTTGCATGGGTTGAGCTGCAGTCATGAACTGCAACCACAACCTGGGTCCTTTCTGTCCCACTGTAGGTTTATATCCACTGCCGCTCTCATCCTAAAAGATTCATCACAGGCCAGCCATGGTGACCCCATGAACCCGTATGTGCCCTAAATATTATGTCCAGGTATTTCATTAAAGCTGCTGCCCTCATAGGCTGGCGGTGAATCACCACCCCTATATACATTAAAAATCCTACCATCCAATTACGCCAGGTCCTATCCACCATTTCCTTTTACATTTCTCATTGTCTCTCTCCTCCTGCTTATCCTTTTTATAACAGGGAAACACATCCATGCATTCTCCCTTCCAAATACCCTCCCTTGTTGCCAACAGCAAATGGGCCCCCAGAGGAGATAACGTCTCCCCAAATGAAACTGCACCAACCTGGACAGAAGACAATGGGTCGGCAGTGAGGTAGGTTGCCCCTGCAGCAGGAGTGCCCATGGGGGCCCCAACCTTCATAGGCTGAAGTGCCTACACTTTTGATAGGTGAAGCAAGGCAGGTGCTTCCATGACAATGCTGTCCTTCTGGACCACCAGCATAGGGACACATCTACTCAATCATCATCATCTCTGGCTGTGCTGCTCAGGGGGTTAGTAAAATTATAATAAATAACACAACTATCTGGTCATGGAACAACAACCGTGACTGCTTTCCCCAGCTGCCATCATCAAGGGAGGTGATATTTTCCGCACCCATTACTGTCAGTTTCACACATTACTTTATGCACATGACTGCGCAGGTGGGAACTATTAGGAATGCTCACATGGTGAAGATAACATTATGCATAAACATATAAAATGATACTTTGCTTGCTTCATAAGCAATTAACCTTTTTCCGTAAAATATATTTTATTTGACTTTCTACAAGGATGAAGAAAATTCTCATATAAACACCATAGAAATGCTTATAAAATAATATAGGTTATGGATTAATTACTTTATGATTGAGATTTAATTCCAAGGTAGTATGTTAGAACTATAGTATAATACATAAATAATAATAATAATAATAATTTTATTTTTCAGCCGCCTATCTGTCCGGGTTAGGGACACTCTAGGCGACGAACAACAAGAATAAAAACAATACATATAGATCAGCATAATCAAATTTTAAGCTAAAAAACCATTCATTAATTCAATTGTAACATAAATTAATCTGTCCCAATCTTGTAGGCCTGCCTGAACAGCCAGGTCTTCAAGGCTCGGCGATAGCTGGACAGGGAGGGAGGATGTCTGAGATCGAAAGGGAGAGAGTTCCAGAGGGTGGGGGCCACAACAGAGAATGCCCTCTCTCTGGTCCGTACCAGCCTAGCTGTTCTCACCGGTGGGACCGAGAGAAGGTCTTGCGAGGCTGATCTCGTCAGGCGGCACAGTCGGTGATTCTGGAGGCGTTCCTTCACATATACTGGGCTGAAACCGTATACATTATCATTCTAAAGGCTGGGCCACTCACAGATGATATTTTCTTCTACTTATCCATTCTCAACTATTCTAAGGATAAAGACAGGCTTCCTTACAAATAACAGACATGATTAGGTTGAAGTTAAGCAGTTTTAAGTCTCAATGGTATCAATGAAATGAAAGTTAAAGCACATGTTTAAGGGTATAAACCTATAAATTCAAAGTGCTGGTTTTGGTTCAGGTCCCAATATCTTCTGGAATGCCTCTTCCAATATGAACCTACCCAGACCCTTAGATCGTCTTCTGAGGTCCTTCTCTAGGTCCCACCTCTGAGGAAGGCTCAGAAGATGCTGACAAAGGAGAAGGCCTTTTGAGTTGAGGCTCCATTTGTTGAATGCACTCCTCAATGAGGTCTGCCTGGTATCTTCATTGACATATTTTTTGTGCCAGGCTAAGACTTGTTTTTTCCCCAGGCATTTGATAGCCTGAGATGATGCTGTCCACCGATATTCCGTTTTCCATCCTTAAGTTGGGAGTAAAGTTGCTGCTTTGGAAGATGGTGATCAGGCATTTGAACAACATGGCCGGTCCTGCAAAGTTGATGTTGGAGGATTATTGTTTCAGCACTGGTGGTCTTTGCTTCTTCTAATACGCTAACATTAGTCCGCCTGTCTTCCCAAGTAATTTGCAGAATTTTCCAGAGGAAGCGTTGGTGGAATCTTTCAAGAAGTTGGGAGTGGCGTTTATAGATGGTCCATGTTCACAGGCGTACAGTAAGGTTGGCAGTACAATGGCTTTGTAAATAAGAAATCTGGTCTCTCTGCGAATATCCCGATCCTCGAACACTCTAGGTTTATTCATGAGAATGCGGCACTCGCAGAGCTCAGATGATGCTGAATTTCAACGTCTATGTCAGCTTTTACAGAGAGAGGACTGCCAAGATAAGAAAAGTGATCGACGTTCTCCAGCGTCGCACCATTAAGCTGGATCGATGGTGCTACAGAGGGATTGGTTCGCACTTGCTGATGAAGCACTTTGATTTTTTAGATGTTAAGTGAGAGGCCAAGCTTTTCATATGCTTCTGCAAAGACATTTAGGATAGTTTGAAGATCTTCCTCTGAATGTGCAGAGACTACATTATAATTTTATTTATTTATTTATTTTATTTAATTTATATACCGCCCTAACCCCGAAGGCTCTCTGGACGGTGTACAAAAAGATAAAAACAAGCATAATATATAAATACAATAAATCAAGAAACAAAACAAACAAACAATAAAGAACCAAACAACGACCAAAATACAGAAATGTTGTTAAAATACACTTTAAAATGCCTGGGAGTATAAAAAGGTTTTCACCTGGCGCCGAAAAGATAGTAGCATTGGCGCCAGGCGCACCTCATCGAGAAGACTGTTCCACAGTTTGGGGGCCACCACTGAAAAGGCCCTGGTTCTAGTCATCACCCTCCGAGCTTCTCGATGGGATGGTACTCAGAGGAGGGCCTTAGATGTTGAGCGCAGTGTACGGATAGGTTCATATTGGGAGAGGCGTTCCACCAGGTATTGCGGTCCCATGCTGTGTAGGGCTTTATAGGTCAAAACCAGCACTTTGAATCTAGCCCAGAAACAAATAGGAAGCCAGTGCAGACGGGCCAGAACAGGTGTTATATGAGCGGACCTTCTGGTCCGCATCAACAATCTGGCCGCTGCATTCTGGACTAGCTGTAGTTTCCGAACAGTCTTCAAGGGCAGCCCAACGTAGAGCGCGTTGCAGTAGTCCAATCTAGAAGTTACCAGAGCATGAACAACTGAGGCGTCGTCACTGTCCAGATAGGGATGTAGCTGGGCTACCAATCGAAGATGGTAAAAAGCATTCCGTGCCACCGAGGCCACCTGGGCCTCAAGAGACAAGGAAGGATCGAAAAGAACTCCCAAGCTACGAACCTGTTCCTTCAAGGGGAGTGTAACCCCGTCAAGAACAGGATGAACATCCACCATCTGAGCAGAGAAGGCACTCACCAACAGCGTCTCAGTCTTGTCTGGATTGAGCTTCAGTCTGTTAGCTCCCATCCAGTCCATTATCACGGCCAGGCAACAGTTTAGCACGTTAACAGCCTCACCTGAAGAGGATGAAAAGGAGAAATAGAGCTGCGTGTCATCAGCGTACTGATGACAACGCACCCCAAAACTCCTGATGACCGCACCCAGCGGCTTCATGTAGATGTTAAAAAGCATGGGGGACAGTACCGATCCCATTGGTATATTGAAGTTCTACGACGGAGGTTGTAATTACCTTCATTTTTGCTTTTAGCCTACTGAGATTAAAAAGCTTTCCATCTGTTCGATATGTGATTTCCACACCAGTGGGAAGTTTCCCCTCAACAAGGTGTAGAATCATGGCAATGAAAATATGAAATAAGGTCGGAGCAATGACGCATCCCTGTTTGATGCCTGATCCCACTTTGAATGGATCACTTTGAGAGACATTGTTATCCAAAATTGTCGTTGTCATGGAGGAGTCGCAAAATATTCACAAATTTATCAGGGCATCCAATTTTCAAAAGGATGGTCCAGAGAGCAGTTCGATTTACAGTATCAAAGGCCTTAGTCAGATCAATAAATGCCATATACAGAGGTTGGTTTTGCTCCCTGCATTTTTCTTGAAGCTGTCATGCAGTGAAGATCATGTCCACTGTCCCTCTGGAAGGGCAGAAACCATTTTGGGATTCAGGGAGGATGTCTTCTGAGATAGGTAGGAGGCGATTTGCGAGGATCCTTGCAAGGATTTTACCCGCGGTAGCTAGAAAGGAGATGCCTTGGTAGTTCCCACAATCTGTTCTATCACCCTTCTTGAAATTATGGCATCCCTAAAGTCTTCCGGGATCTCCTCCCTCATCCAGATTTTTTCAATGAGCTTATGAAGTTGTTGTGTAAATTCAGGCCCACCTTCTTTAAAGACTTCAGCAGGAATCCCATCAGGTCCACTAGCTTTGTTATTCTTCATTTGATTAATGGCTTTACTGACTTCATCCAAAAGGGGATACTGGAAACTCATCTCTAATTTGTTGTTGTGAGATTTGCAAGAAGACCTCACCACCCACATAAGAGTTAGGATTAACGAGGTGCAATGCAGTGCAATAGACACTTTGTCCTTTGGAAGTTTGGTACCATCCACGGAATGTAAGGGATTTGTACCGTAATTCGTTGTTCCGTAGATGGCCTTTGTGGCATTAAAAAAGCCCCATGCGTTGTGAGCATCTGCAAAATGCTGGATTTCTTGAGCTTTCTTTATCCACCAGGCGTTCTTAAGTTCTCTAGTTCTTCTTTGGACCTCAGCCTTTGTACTGGCATCGATGTTTTCCTTAGCAGCACAATTAATGTCTTTTTGCCATATCTGGAAGGCTTTTCTTTTCTTGTCAATGATATGTTCAATCTCACTATCATTCTCATCAAACTAGTCCTGATGTTTCTTAGTTTGGTATCCAATAGTTTGTTCACATGCTGCAATAATGGAAGTCTTCAGTTTACTTCAGTGTTCCTTGACGTTTTCAGGGAGTTCCATCGGTAGATGTTTCTTGAGAGTTGTTTGAAAGCAGGCTCGCTTAATAGGATCTTGAAGAGCGTGGATGTTCATTTTATGCCTTGGCGCCTACATTGAGGAACAATATTAATGGCCATAGTGGAATGAATTAATTGGTGATCTGTCCAGCAGTCATCGGCACTCGTCATGGCCCTAGTGAAGAGTACATCATGACAATCTCTGTCACGGAGAATTACGTAATCCAGGAGATGCCAGTGCTTCAACTGAGGGTGCTTCCATGATGTTTTAAATTTAACTTTCTGATGAAAGAGTGTGTTTGTAATAACAAGATTATGCTCTGCACATTTAGTCAGAATTAGAATTCCATTAAGGTTGCTATTGCCAACTCTTTCTTTCCCAATGGTTCCTGGCCATAAATCAAAATCACGCCCAACTCTTTCATTGAAATTGCCCAGGAGGATAATTTTATCCTCCTTAGGTATCTCTGAAAAGATAGTGTCCAGCTGGGTATAAAAATTTTCCTTGATGTCTTCGTCAGCATCTAAAGTTGGTGCATAAGCACTTAGAATAGTTGCCTGCTGTTTTTTTGGCAAGTTTTAATCAGAGAGTTGAGAGTCGTTCATTAACGCCTGTAGGAACCTCTGACAAGAGCTTCACAACTTTATACCAGCCCCCCAGAAAATGACATCAACAGGAGGGAGAAAATAATATAAAAATAGCTGATCCTCCCCCTCCAAACTTCCCATTCCCTGTTGTCATGACACAGGATGGGATTTGGTGGAACTCAGCACCCAATCACAGCACACTAACACCGCCAATCTCAGATCTTTATCAAAAGTTGCAGAGCTTAATCTTTGCCGCTGTTCTGTGTAAACAAATGTAATTCTGCTCCCTGATGTAATTACATTTTAATCCCATGCACTGAAATGCATGCTTTTATTAGTGTTTAAACAAGTTTTTAACACAAGTATCATACTGTCATTAATTTTATTAATTACTTCAATTTTATGCTTGCTTGTCTCTTCCTTCAGGTCTGATATAAATTTTGAAATAAAGAAGGAAGATTTCATTCTCCAAGGTAAACATTGTTCTTATACTGTGAAATGAATATAACATGTTCCCCACTCTCCTTAAAGATGTATTTCATTTTTTATTTAACATCGGAGTAGCTAAATGGCAATGTTGAATTTTAAACTTACAGGACTGGATAATTGCTTACAACACAGTCTTATACATGCCAAAGCTTGGAAAAGTTACTTTTTTGAACTACAACTCCCATCAGCCCCAGCCAGCATGGCCACTGGATTGGGCTGATGGGCGTTGTAGTTCAAAAAAGTAACTTTTCCAAGTTCTGATACATGCCTACTCGGAAGCAAGTCACATTGAGTTCAATGGGGATTAATCCCAGGTAAATGGGTATTAGGATTGCAGCCTAAATTATATTTGAATATTACCGTATATTCCGGCGTATAAGACGACTGGGCGTATAAGACGACCCCCAACTTTTCCAGTTAAAATATAGAGTTTGGGATATACTCACCATATAAGACTACCCCTGCTTATGACATGCAGGTACTTAGCAGGAAAACTGTCACTTATAAACTTATAAATATTAATATTTGGATTGTCCAGTTGTTTTGTTTTTGTGCCTAGGAATTACCACCAAAAACTGGGGAAAGATGTGAGAAATCTTTTTTTTAAAAGCAACATTAAATGCCTGGACTCTAGTTTCCAACACTATGGAGTATTTATTGATTGATTAAGAGAATTTATATCCTGCCCTTTTGCTGTTAAAAACAGAGCTCAGCACAGCTTACAAATATAGTAAAAACAATAAAAATACACAATCAGAGAAAAACAAGCCAAAATGTTAGGAAAAGGAGTCTTTCACACCACATGCTCAGTTCTAAATACTGTTGCAGCAAGTTTTACAAGTTCCTCCAGTATTCCACTGGTGCAGGCACTCAGACATTCAAAGTACTGTATGTTTCTTAGGTTTTATAAAAGCAGAGCTTTGCTTAACTCAAAATTTCTTCTCCCTTTGATAACCACATCTACAAAGGTTCCACCTCCATACTCAAAATGAAACTGAGCCTGGAAGTGTACAACAACCCCACACATACCTTGCTAATTCGATTATCAATGCCAGGATGTCTGTCTTATCGACTACTCTCCTGCTCCACCCCCACACACACCGGGCATCATAAGAACATAAGAACATAAGAAGAGCCTGCTGGATCAGGCCAGTGGCCCATCTAGTCCAGCATCCTGTTCTCACAGTGGCCAACCAGGTGCCTGGGGGAAGCCTGCAAGCAGGACCCGAGTGCAAGAACACTCTCCCCTCCTGAGGCTTCCAGCAACTGGTTTTCAGAAGCATGCTGCCTCTGACTAGGGTGGCACAGCACAGCCATCACAGCTAGTAGCCATTGATAGCCCTGTCCTCCATGAATTTGTCTAATCTTCTTTCAAAGCCATCCAGGCTGGTGGCCATTACTGCATCTTGTGGGAGCAAATTCCATAGTTTAACTATGCGCTGAGTAAAGAAGTACTTCCTTTTGTCTGTCCTGAATCTTCCAACATTCAGCTTCTTTGAATGTCCACGAGTTCTAGTATTATGAGAGAGGGAGAAGAACTTTTCTCTATCCACTTTCTCAATGCCATGCATAATTTTATACACTTCTATCATGTCTCCTCTGACCTGCCTTTTCTCTAAACTATGAAAGACCCAGTCCTGGGCTCAGAAAGAAAATAAATATCTGGTCCTCTTCAAAGTATTGATAAGCCTCTTGTTTTAATTGAAATAATAATTATAAATTCTTGTTCTTATCACTAATGGGAGTTAATTATCTTACATATGCTGCTGTTGCTTCTATGGCTGTAACGGAGTGAGGTTAAAGATAAGTGAAATGCAAATAGGAAAAAAAAAAACAGAAGGCAGTAACACTTTCCTAAATGTAATACCATACCAACCACAACAAGATTCCTATGAGTAAAGCAAAAAACTAAGCATCTCACAACCAGTCAGGATTCCTAACCAAAAACCAAAAATATGATAAATGAAGAAATATGTATATAAGCATGACTATCAAATATATTTATTATTTACACAAACTGTAAAGATATTTATAGTGCAATCCTAAATTTATTTATTCAGAAGCAAGTCCCAGCGTATTCAATGGGGCTTACTCAAACAGGGACAGAAATGCAACCTCAAGTGATAAGCAACTTCATTCACACAACCCAAAATTCCGAATCATGCCACTTTACACTGTTTTGCAACTGTTTATGTTTGTTTTTATGGTTATTGGATTTTAAATGGCTTTATTTCTTGTTGTGAGCTGCCTTGGTTTCCAACCCTACCTCACAGGGGTGTTGGAAAGACTCCATACACACACGCACACACTGCAGATGTATAAATACATACAGCCCATATAATAGTTTATTGTCAAACCAGTTGGTCATTGCAGAAAAATCGGTATTAGTTTTTTAAAAATCAGTATTAGTTTCCTACAGAATAAAAACTGCAATACCTAAGTAAGCCCTGCCTACTTGCTTTAAAATAGGACTGGGGGGGGGCAGAAAGAGAACACAAACACAATTCTTTTTTACATTCACTCCAAAGTCCCATTGATTTTCAGCACATTCATAATCATGTCTACTCAAAAGTAATTCCTACTGAATTCAATAGGATTTACTCTGGACATATGGGATTAGCACTGTTTTTACCCCCAAAAGCAACTATTGGGAAGGTTTTCAAAACACTGCCCAGGATCTGACTCCTACACACAAGAGGGGAAAAGCTGAAATGTATATACCTACCCAATTTATGCGATTTTCAGATAAACAGGAGGGGAAACCACCATTTTCTGGCCTCGCAATGAGGTTTTGCAGACACTGCCACCAAACAAACACTTCACTGATTGGCTGAAATCCTGAACGGGCGGGGTTAAAGCTACAAAGTGCTATACAGTAGTTTAAAAAAAGATTTAACCGGGGGGGGTGTGCCTGACGTTTTTATATATATCTCGAGAACCGCACCACCTAGAAACTTAATTTTTTTTTTAAATGAAAGCTGAGAATCCGGGCCACCTAAGGGGCTAGCCGGGCACCAGGTGGCATGCTTAGAATCCGGGTAAAACCCGGCTATCCGGGCAATATGGCAACCCTAATAAGACGACCCCCGGTGTATAAGACGACCCCCGACTTTGGAGAAGATTTTCCAGGGTTAAAAAGTCGTCTTATACGCCGGAATATATGGTATATCTTAGTCCCAATTATGTAAGGTGATTGTGACTCTGCATACATTTCCAGCATAACTAAAATAAAATGTTAAGAATATTATGATGACTAAAGCCCTTTTCACATGACTTGACAGATACAGTGAATGCATGGAAGGAATAAATAAATAAATAAATAATGATTGTCCAAAGTGTAATAGAGGCCTGGTGTGGATGTGGCCAGGAACAGCTTTGTTTTAAATTTGGGTGGGAGGTAGTGTTGCTTGGAGGCTGAGCCTGGCAACCAAGAGGTCTTCTGTATCTTTAAAAGTTGTGCAGGGGAAGGGAGAATTCCACCTTGTGGTTTTTCTCATTACAGTGTTGCAAGAACACTGCACTTGGCTGACTTTCTCTTCTCCTAAAGATACAGGATCAGTCTTAGGCTCTGAGCCTGGCAACCCTAGACTATCTCACCAGTTCTATGAGAGCAGAATAACCCCAGCAGGATACTGTTTCTACCACTTTCAGTTAGTGTGCATGCATGCGCATGTGTGGACACACACACACACACACACACAAACATACTGACATGTGTATATATTTAAAGGACCACAACTCTTTCCTCTGTAATGGGAAACTATAAATGCATTTATCTTTACCTGGACAGAGATTTTGCACTCATCTCATATGCAAGCAGATAAATGTGATTTTATGCTTTTCAATGGATTCCCTATTGAAAAGCACAGAGTCACATTTGTATGCTTGCATATGAAATGAGTGTGGAATCTCTGTCCGAGTAGTATCTTCAGTAAGCATCAAATTCTGGGAACAGGGGAGAGGCCAAGATCAGGTACATTCTGGTACCTGCAAATACTCTCAGCTGCACAGTGATTTTTGAAATTCACAGTGCAGAGTATTTTGAGCATGTGGACTGTTAAGCTCAGCAAACAAAAAGAATAAGAAATCACATATGAGAAAATGGCTGCATAGAAGTATCTTTCAAAACTGTAATTATTGAGACAACTCATTTAAGGGTGTACCACAATTTCCACTAACTTGAGACTTTTTTTATTCTTGATCTCTTTGTAAATACAGAGCTATAGCTCAGCTCAGCAGGAAATGGATTCTGTATGATTTCTGTTCATCTAGAATTATCTAGAAATATTCATTTTGCCGCTAATAAACCTAACAGTTTTCAATGTATTGTTCGTTCATTTCTTCCAGTCAGTTTCCTGAATATCAGATCCCTTATTTCTTTTCTTAATTATTAAAGGGGATGGAAAGGTTGTCACAGTTTATTTTATACTAGTCGCATGCTAGAACCATGCACTGTAATGTATATTAGCAAGCTATTTCAAGCATTTGTAATTAAATCAATTTTTTTCATTCTCATACAGTCTTTGACATACTGTCCTTATATTTTCATGATAACAGAGCCGCTTAATAAAAGATCAATGATAGCTCTGATGGATGGTTAATTAGATTGGGTAGCATTCAGCAATGTTAAGATCTAAATTTGGAAATAAGATACTAAAACAGGAGTTTTTTTTAAAAAACTGTCTGATGTTAATCTTTTCAAATTATACAGATCCTTGCAGAATTACATTATAATTCACTAATAGGCAAAATAAACCCTTACGGTTAAGAACATATCTATAGCCAACAGCTATTTCTATCAAACTTTAAAAAGCAGGGAAATTGGACAGCTATAGTGAATGCACCAGGGGAGCAGGAGACTTGACCTCCTCTCTGAGATATTGGACTGCCCTACAAATTTGGCAAAATACAAACACAATTTGGGTTGGTCTTTCACAGTCCAAACCGCTTCCTGTATAGCTTAGCTTGGAACAATTTGGTAATATGTGCCTCTGAAGATATGGTGGCTGGTGGCAACACCTGCCATCTCCAAAGATGGAGAATTACATTTTTGTATGTTTGTTGATGTTCTTCTTACTTTGCTTCTTTCCTGTGTTACTAATGTTTCTACACAGAATATAACCTAGAAAATTATATTTCTCTCATTATTCATCCTAGAAATCTGCATCAAATTTATTTTTATTAATTTCAAAGCCTTTTTATTGGTCAATGTCATATGATGGTGAAGACAGCCTTTTGTGTTTCAAACTGGAGGTTATGTTCTCTTTCTAGTTTGGGTGCATTAGCAGTTGAATCTGAAACTGCAGCTTCATGTAAAATCAGATGGATTACAATACGTTGCTACTTAAGCAATGAATCTATCTATTGGGGAAAAAACAGCCTGCCCAAGTTGCCTGTTTTCAGCCTGCTGTGCTTAAAACAATCCACTTAAGGAAAGGTGGGCATGGTCAATTAAAAAATAGAGGACACCTAGAAATTTGCTAGAATATATTTCTCCTCCCACTGTTTTACCTTGTGCAAACTGAGACACTCCTCATGTCCATTGGAGACTATTCTGCAGAATAGTCAGTGCCGTTATTCCACAATTGTTTTTGGAGTTTTTTAGTGTAAATTTTGTACTTCACATATGTAGGCATGATGTAGTAGTAATGGGGGACTTCAATTATCCCGATATCTGTTGGGAGACAAATTCTGCCAAACACTGCCCCTCCAAGAAATTTCTGACTTGTGTTGGAGATAATTTTCTCCTACAGAAAGTGGAGGAAACAGCCAGAGGATAGCTATCCTAGATTTGATTTTAATCAATAGAGGTTATTTGGTGGTACAGAGCATGTTTATCAAATTTGCAGATGATACAAAATTGGGGGGGCAATGCTAATACAGTGGAAGACAGAAACAAAATTCAAAGGGATCTTGATAGGCTGGAGCATTGGGCTGAAAACAACAGAATGAAATTCAACAGGGATAAATGCAAAGTAGTATACTTAGGAAAAAGAAACCAAATGCACAGTTATAAGATGGGAGATGCGTGGCTCAGCAGTATGACATGTGAGAAGGATCTTGGAATTGTCATTGATCACAAGCTGAATATGAGCCAACAATGTGATGTGGCTGCAAAAAAGGCAAATGCTATATTAGGCTGCATTAACAGAAGTATAGTTTCCAAATCGTGTGAAGTATTAGTTTCCCTCTATTCAGCACTGGTTAGACCTCATCTTGAGTACTGCATCCAGTTCTGGTCTCCACACTTCAAGAAGGATGCAGAGAAACTGGAACAGGTTCAGAGGAGGGCAACAAGGATGATCAGGGGACTAGAAACAAAGCCCTATGAGGAGAGACTGAAAGAACTGGGCATGTTTAGCCTGGAGAAGAGAAGACTGAGGGGCAATATGATAGCACTCTTCAAGTACATGAAAGGTTGCCACATAGAGGAGGGATGGGATCTCTTCTCGATCATCCCAGAGTGAAAGACACGTATAATGGGCTGAAGTTGCAGGAAGCTAGATTTTGACTGAATATCAGGAAAAACCTCCTAACTGTTAGAGCCATACGACAATGGAACCAATTACCTAGAGAGGTAGTGGGGTCTCTGACACTGGAGGCATTCAAGAGGCAGCTGGACAGCCATCTGTCGGGAATCCTTTGATTTGGATTCCTGCATTGAGCAGGGGGTTGGACTTGATGGCCCATAACTCTTAGCTATGCCCCCCAATTTTGTATCATCTGCAAATTTGATAAGCATGCTTTGTACCTCCTCATCCAAGTCATTAATAAAAATGTTAAAGAGCACTGGGCCCAGGACCAAGCCCTCTGGTACTCCACTCGTTATTTCCGCCCAGTTTGAGAAGGAACCATTGATAAGCACTCTTTGAGTATGATTCTGGAGCCAACTGTGGATCCACCTGATAGTTGCTCCATCCAGCCCACATTTAGCTAGCTTGCTAATCAAAATATCATGGGACACTTTGTCAAAAGCTTTGCTGAAGTCGAGATATATTATGTCCACAGCATTCCCACAGTCGACAAGGGAGGTTACCTGATCAAAAAATGAGTTGAGATAAGTTAACCATTTCTCTTTTCCAGCCATTTCTCTTCTATAAAATGCTTCTTGACTTGAAACACATAGTGGTATTTTCAAAAAGAATCTTGTTTTGTATTTATTCCATATTTTCAACAAAGGACGTCTTATAAAATGATTGTTAAAATCCACATTAACTTTTACTTTATCATACCATAGATATCCATGCCATCCCCACTTCAGGTTATGACCCTCCAAATCTAATAATCTTTTGTTCCTCAATACAATCCATTCTTTTATCCAGACTAAGCAACAAGCAGCAAAGTAAAGTCTCAAATTTGGTAAACCCAATCCTCCTCTTTCTTTGGCGTCTTGTAGTAATTTAAATTTAATTCTTGGTTCTTTCCCCTGCCAAACAAATTTAGAAATATCTTTTTGCCATTGTTTAAAAGGTAAATCAGAGGATATGACAGGTATTGTTTGAAACAGAAACATCATTCTCGGCAATACATTCATTTTTATTACAGATATTCTGCCCATTAATGACAACTGTAATTTATCCCATCTTAACAAATCTTTCTTAATCTCTGACCATAATTTTTCATAATTGTTATGAAACAACTTTGAATTTTTATTTGTCATAATGATACCTAAATATTTCACCTTTTCTTCTATTTTAAAATCTATCTTCTCCATTAACTCTTTTTGATCTCTTAAAGATAAATTTTTCACCAGCATCTTTGTTTTTTGGTTATTGATCTTAAATCCTGCTAATGGTCCAAATTCTTCTAATTTGTCCATCAATATTTTGATTCCTTCCAAGGGATTTTCTAATACAATTATCAAGTCGTCAGCAAATGCTCTCAATTTATATTCCTCTTTTTTTATCTTTATTCCCGAAATCCTTTTGTCTTGCCTTATGTCTCTAAGCAGCACTTCTAGAACCAAAATAAATAAAAGAGGGGACAGTGGACATCCCTGTCTTGTGCCCTTTTGTATTTCACATGAGTCCATTAAATCCCCATTGACAATTATCTGTGCCTTCTGTGATGTATAAATCGATGTGATCCATTTTATAAAATTATCTCCAAAGTCCATTTGCTCTAGAACCTTAAACATAAATTTCCAATTCAAATTATCGAATGCTTTCTCAGCATCCAGAAAAATCAAGGCTGCTTGTATGTCATTTCGTTGTTCAAGATACTCCAACACATTCAAAACATTCCTGACGTTATCACGTAATTATCTTTTAGGTAAAAACCCCACTTGATCTTCCTGAATAAATTGTTGCAATATTATTTTCATTCTTTCTGCCAAAATCGTTGTAAAAATTTTATAATCATTATTCAATAGAGATATTGGTCGATAATTTTTTGTTTTAGTTAGATCCTGCTCTTCTTTAGGTATTAATGTTATATTGGCATTTTTCCAACTATCCGGTATCTTCCCTTCTTGCAAAATAGAATTCATTGTGTACTGTAAAGGTAATAGAAGTTCCTCCTTCAAGCATTTGTAATACATTGCTGATAGTCCATCCGGTCCTGGCGCCTTTCCTAATTTAATTTTACTTATAGCCTCAGATATTTCTCTTGATGTAATAGGACCATTAATAGCTTGTCTCTGAAAATCTGTAATTTTAGGCAAATTCTGTTTTGATATATATTCTTCTATTTTTTCAGAGGGAATTTCCTGACACTTGTACAAAGTTGAATAATATTGATGAAAAACCCCTTGGATTTTTACATTGTCTGTCAACATCTCATCTCCTTCTTGTATCTTTAAAATAAGATTTTTTTGTCGTTCTTTTCTTAATTTATATGCTAACAATTTCCCCGGTTTATTTGCAAATTCAAAAGTCCTTTGTTTAGCAAAGTTTAATTTCCTTTCAATTTCTCTAACTGTCAACATTGACACTTGCTTCTGTAACATTTTAATTTGATTTACAGTAGAAGCTTTGGTTGGATTCTTTTTCAATTCTTCCTCTTTTTGTTTTATTTCTTCCAAGATTAATTGCATTTTCTGTTGTTTCTTCTTTTTTAATTCAGAGTTACATTTAATAAAATATCCCCTCATAAATGCTTTACTTGTGTCCCAAACAATATTTTCATCTGTTCCTTTATATAAATTGTGTTCAAAAAACTCTTTTAATTTCTTCTTACATTCCTGCACTATTTTATCATTCTGTAATAAAGATTCATTTAGTCTCCATTTAAATCCAAGATTTTTTTTTTTAAAGTCAATATCACTGGATTGTGATCCGAAAAAGTTTTTGGTAATACATCCATCTTGGAAATATCTTTCACTAAACTTTTAGACATCCAAATCATATCAATCCTCGAAAATGTTTTATGCCTTTCTGAAAAATAAGTAAATTCCTTTGCATTATTATTTATATGTCTCCAAGCATCCACCAATTCCAAATTTTCCATCAATTCAAAACAAATCTTTGGCAATTTGCCCTGTGTCTCTTTAATGTTTTTCTCAGAAAGTCTATCTATTTTTGGTGAAATTACCCCATTCCAATCACCCATGACACACCAATGATCATATACAAACTCTGATAATTTTTCCATAAGTCCAGTATAGAACCTTGTTTTATCTTCGTTGGGAGCATAAATGCCCACTATCAAAATTTTTGTACCCTGTATGGTAATTTCAGCTCCCACAAATCTGCCACTATCATCCAATAATATCAATTTAGGGGACAATTGTGAATTAATGTAAAGGACCACACCATTTTTTTTTGATCCTGCCGAAATAAATTCTTCGCCCAAATTTTTACAGATTAAATATTTGGAGTCTTTCTTCTTAATATGAGTTTCTTGTAAACAAATTATATCCAATTTTAATTTTTTCAAATAATGAAATACTTTCTTTCTCTTCTGCGACGAATTAGCTCCATTTATATTCCAAGTTAGATATTTGTAATCCATTTTTAAGCATGTATTTTAGAAAAGTCTGTACCTGTTGCTCCCTTTGATTCATCATCATCCTTTTCTTCGTCTACCTGTTTCTGTTGACTTTGTTTCCCAGGAATTGTATCCATGTCTTTGAGTTTATCTTCTTCCATATCTTTTGAAGCTTTTCTCAAGAAATCCCTTGCTTTTTGAACAGTATTTAATCAATACTTCTGTTGTCTGAATGTAAAAATCACTCCCTCTGGAATATCCCATCTAAATTGAATTTTACATTGTTTAAGTTTTTCTGTGAAAAAAGCATATTCTTTTCTCTTTTGTAAAAGTCTAATAGGAATTTCCTTCATCACCAGTATTTCTTTACCGTCAATTTTGAAGCCATTGTTAAAATGGTGTTGCAATACCGTATTTCTAGTCTTTTTTTTTAGAAAATTAACAAGTACATCTCGGGATTTTTTTCATTGTTGCATATCTGGAATTAATTCTGTAAACTGTGTCTATTTCAAATTCCATCCGATCTTCATTCATTTCCAAGGATTTTGCTAAAACAGTAACAATTTTCTCTCTGATGTCTTCACCTATTTCCTCAGGAATTGCACAGAATCTCAAGCAATATTCTTTATCTCTAAGTTCCATAACAGCAAAATAATCCAGATTTTTTTCTAATTCCACATTTGCAATGTCAATTCTATTCTCTAAGGTTTGCACCTTATCTTTAACATTTTTTACTTCCTGTGTTAATTGCCCAATATTATTTTTAATCTCACCCACTTCTGTTTTGATATGCTCTTGTAAATCTTTATAGTCCTTTTTCATATTGTGAAATTCATCTTTAAATTGTTGTCTGTCCTGTTTCATCTCTTGTTTCATCTCTTGTTTAAAATCATTAAATCCCTCCATAATTTTCTGAAACATGTCTATTCCTTCCTGTGTATCAGTTGAAACTCTTCGCTCTAAAACTTTGGCTGCTTTCCTGGTTGTCATTCTAAAAAAGTAAAACTTTTTCTATTATTAACCAATGTTTCCAAATTTAGTGGCAAACTGTTTCTTACTTTTCCTCAACAACTAAAGAGTTAATATAATCAGGCTTGTTAGTGTGATCTTAGCCAACACAGTTCTTATCTCCGGCACGTTCAAGAATGTAAAACAAATCCAGTTCTCAGCATCCAGCATTCAGTAATATACACGAACAGCAGATTTGTTGAAAAAAAAAAACATAATCCAAAATAGAAAGGAATAGAAAATAGTCTCAGATATATTTCCTTCAAATAATCAAAAACATCTTGTCCAATAGGTTGCCTCTTATTCGTTTTAATCTTTATAATTCCAAATTTAAGCCAGCTTTTTGTCATATAAAAAAAAAGAAAAGTAAAACAGGTTCTTTGAATTGCTCCCTTCTTCCTTAACTTTATGCAAAGCAAAAAAAAAGTGTGACTCACCCAAGTTTCTTAATTAGCTGATTCGTAAACAATCCTCTTTTACGGTAGTATTTTAAGTCCAATATAAGATTTAGACAGATGGAGGCTAGCTCGTTAAAAACGTTTTTAAAGAGAGAAAAAAACGTCTCGCTTACTTTCAGCATAGCATGTTGGAAATCCAAGCTCCGTCTTCCGTTGCCAGGTAAGCCTTCTTATCTCAGGGGATTCCTGATCAAATCCAGCTATCTGCAACTCGACAAAGTTACGTGGATAATCTTCGGTTCTCCTTTTATCTTGGAGAACATTTACGCCAGTCATAGATTCCTCTTGATTGACTTTAAACTGAAATAAGCTTTCTCTGAGATAGAGCTCCCTCAGAGACAACCACCAGCCAGCACTCCTTCCGGGAAGTCCAATTATTAGAAAATGTACATGGAGAATATATAATGAAAGAGAGAGAACGACTAATAAAGGAAGGATATAGTTCTCAATGGTTTGCCTACTTACAATTGTTAGAAAGATACAAAATGGATAAAAAACGGTATGGGTTTTAAATAAATAAATCTGATTTTGAAGTAGATTTGTGTACAAATGATGAATGTATAATTGCAAAAATGTATAAATTTTTATTGAAAATGGATATGGAAGAAGAACAAGTAAAAGAGTGTATGGTCAAGTGGGCAAAAAATTTTGGCTATAATATACAAATGGATCAATGGGAAAATATGTGGAAAAAAGGTTTGAAATTTACATTATGTTATAATCTTAAAGAAAATTTTTATAAAATGATGTATCGTTGGTATATGACTCCAGAAAAGTTGTCAAAAATGTATAGTAATGTTTCTAATGTATGTTGGAAATGTAAACAACAAGAAGGATCTTTCTACCATATGTGGTGGTCGTGTAAACAGGCAAAATCATTCTGGGCACAGATAGGTAGGATGATGCAAAAAATCTTGAAGATAAATATTCAGTCAAAGCCAGAATTTTTTCTATTGGGCTTTATGGGTAAACAAAAAGAAAAGAAATATGGAAGAATAATATTATATATGATCACAGCAGCAAGATTATTATATACACAAAAGTGGAAAATGGAATTAATACCAACAATGGAAGAATGGCTATTGAAACTAATGGACTTAGTCAAGATGGACAAATTGACATGCCTTCTCAGAGAAAAAACGACAGATACATTTCTTAAGGAATGGAAGCCTCTTTTGGACTTTTTGTTGAAAGAAAAAAATGAAATGATGATAATGGGATTTGATGATTAATCAAGATAGACTATGGAAAAAAGTGAACTTTGTATGTTTTAGGGGTCAAGTTTGATATATATTATGTACCTATAGCTGATCTGTAACAAATCGGAAGTCAAGTTTTTTTTTTGCTGTATTGTTTTTGTTGTTTGATTTTGTTGTGTCTGTTTTATAAAAATTTGAATAATAAAAATTATTACCAAAAAAAAATGAGTTGAGATTAGTTTGGCAGGATTTGTTCTTCATAAATCTATGTTGGCTCCTAGTAATCACTGCATTGCTTTCAAGGTGCTTACAGATTGACTGCTTTATAATCTGCTCCAGAATTTTCCCAGGGATTGATGTTAGACTGACTAGTCTGTAGTTCCCAGGTTCCTCCTTCTTGCCCTTTTTGAAGATAGGGACAACATTAGCTCTCCTCCATTCATCCGGCACTTCACCGGTCCTCCATGATTTTGCAAAGATTTATTTTATTGTTTAATTACTTAAGCAACTGCACCTCACAGAACCTGTAGCTGAAGCTGATATTGAAAGGATTCACCGTGCTCTGTGTCATAAATCATAGGATGGTGCTCCCCCAAGAGACTTTGTTATTTGTTTCAAGTGCTTTTGCAAGTGAGAATTAACCCATGGTGCACTGTGAAAGCTTAAAAGAATCTGCTATGAAAATGCTGAATTACATATTTTTCAATATGCCTGCCCCAATACCCTGCTGCACCACAAAGGTTTCAGACCATTCACTGAGATTCTGAAAAAAGCTAACACCCCCTACCACTGGGGTCACCCTTTCAAGCTTATGGTTCGTCGTGGAAACCACTTTTATACAGCTTCAATGATAGGTCAAGCATCTCTTTTATTACACAGTCTTGGGCTTGAGCTCCGAAACCTACCATCTGGGTCCCCACACCACAGAAATTCACTTTTGCCTTCAGTTGAATGGTCTAGCTGAAAGAAGCAGGGGACTTCTAAATCTATACCTTCCGGCCATTCTGCATATAAAACTGCTGGTTCCTCTTCCGAACCCAATTCAATTTTCTATCAGACAACCTCCATTCTTTTTATATGTTTGCTATTCGGAGGAATGTTGCTGCTTAACTTTGGACTCCTTCTCTATCCCATTGTTGGCAGAGTTGACCCATGGGCAACCCTGGGATGTATTTCCAGATTGTGAGGCTGCAAAATCTCCCCTATGATATGAACTGACCAGTTGTTCTAACTCTTTAGGTCTTGTTGTGTTCTTAAAAGTTTTTTTTCACTCCATGCCCTCTCAAAGTCACATTATTCTTCCCATTCTTACCAATCCAACCTCCAGCTTTAACAAACTTAGGAAATGTCTGGACTAAAACTGTTTTCCCTTAATGTGAATGGATTGGGGACTCCTGTGAAGTGTGCTAGAATCAGAACTTTGTTACTGAAGGCAGATCCTGATATTGCCTTTTTGCAAGAAACTCATCAAAAAGATGTATCCTCTAATAAACTTAAAGGTCGATGGATGGGTGATTAGTACACAGCTTCTGGATCATCCAAATCCAGAGGAGTTGCCATTATTATAGCTTGTATGTCCTTTCCATGTGGCAGAATCACTTTTGGATCCCAAAGGACATATGGGAGGTATTTTCAATTTAACATTGCGGAATGTGAAAAATCCATGCTTGATATAGTATACAGCCACTCTCGTGGCTGAATAATACAAGCCACAATATATCCCTGTGGTAAAAATGAATGGGTGGTCCAGCTAATACATAGACAAGATAATAAAATGTGTGAGATTCCCTTCCTTCAATAGTTAGACCTGAAAACTATAGGTTGTATTCAACTAAGTCCTGCTCAAAGTATACCCATTGAAATGAACGAACATAAGTTAGTCATTTCTATTAACTTCAGATGGTGTATTCCAAGTAGGCTACTGGAGGTTGCTAATTCATAGGGTCGCCATAAGTTGTAATCAACTTGAAGGCACATAGCACACACATTCTGAGTAGGACTATCATTCAATACCACCTTATGAGTGGTGTTCACAATGCTACCCAGAGTAGACCCCAAGTGAAGTTATTAACACAGGTTCATTAATTGCAATGGGTCTACTCTGAGTAGGACTTAATGAAATACAACCCTGTGAGTTTAATGGTAATTGTCATGCACTCGGTTCAAGTACACTGATGCACACAAGTCTAGTAAGTTAACTCAGACTTACCTGTTACATGACAGTATATAAAAATATGTGCAAATGTGAACAGCATGAATATTGATCACTTATGGTTTGTGATCCCCCTCTAGGATGCACACCTTAACATGGTAAGGGGATTTGAGAGTGTTGAAGAAGCTGAGAGCAATGCTGTCAGGAGTCTAGACCAAGAGGCTAGACTCCTAGCAGGGGCACCCAGGTGGAATGGTCAAAGCTGAGATACCAGACTAAGATGCATCCAAACTCATAGGAAGATAATGGTAAACCACCTCTGAATATCTCTTACCCCCTAAACCCTATGAACAGAGTATCTCAAATGCAACACGAGATAGTGCTGGAAGATGAGACCCCCAGGTCAGAAGGCACTCACCGAGCTACTAGGGAAGAACAAAGGACAAGTACGAGTAGTGCTGTGACTAATGATGCAGCTGGGTCAAAGCCAAAAGGAAGCCCAGAGGCTGATGAGCACAGATGTGAAAGGAGAGTCTAGAGTTGTATGATGCACACAATAGGAACATGAAATGTGAGAAGCATGAACCAGGGAAAGTTAGAAATTGTCAAGCAAAAAATGGAATGTATCAACATTACAATACTTGGCGTGAATTAAAATGGATGCGAATGGGACATTTTCAGTCAGGCAACTACAAAATATTTTATGCAGGAAATGAGAAATTAAGAAGAAACGGGGTTGCTTTAATAGTGAGAAGTGATGTAGCAAAAGCAATTAGGAGCTATAATGCAAGGTCTGAGTGAGTTATAACAATGAGATTAAACTGGAAACCTATTAACATAACCATCCTCCAAGTCTATGCTCCAATTTTACACAGAAGTACAGGAAGAAATTATCACACCCGAAAACAAGATGTTCTGATAATCATGGGGGGCTGAAATGCAAAAGCAGCGAACAGAGAAGAACTACCAAATGGGGCAAAATGGGGCTTAGGAGATAGAAATGAAGCAGAAGAAAGACTTATACATTTCTGTGAAGCCAATAACTGATTTCTCGCAAATACATTTTTTGAACAACCGAAAAGATGGCTGTACACGTGGACGTCACCAAATGGTCAATATAGGAATCAAATTGATTATATAATTGGAAACAAGATGGAGAAGTTCCATACTTTCTACAAAAACAAGACCAGGAGCAGATCATGAACTGGTCATATCAAAAATCAGAGGAAAGCTAAAGAAAAACAACAAAACAATTATAATGCCAAACTACACTTTAAATAACATCCCAGAAGAATATAAAGATCAAATAAGGAACAGATTTGAGGTTTTAAACTTAGTTAACAGAGAACCAGAACTATGGAAGTCAGAGAAATTATCAGGGAAGAATGCAAAAAGACAATACCTCTTGTTAAAAAGAGAGAAAGACCTCAATGGATGACTGAAGAAACTCTTAAAATGGTTCAAGAGAGAAGGAAAGCAAAAGCAAAAGGAGACAGAAACATGGTTAGAACCCTAAATGCAACAATACAGCGACTAGTTTGTAGGGACAAAGAGAACTATTACAATAGTTATTGTATAGAAATAGAAGAGGACAACAAAATGGGAAGAACAAGAGCCCTATTCCAAAAGATTAGAGAAATGAAAGGGAAATTTAAACCAAGAGTAGGGATGTTGAATAATCTACATGGGAACACATTGACTGATTGAGATGAAATAAAAGGAAGATGGAAGCAATACACTGAAGAACTCTATAAAAGAGATGCAAGAACGACAGATTCATTCACGGAGGAACCATATGATGAAGAACCAGAAATTTTAGAATGTGAGGTGGAAACTGCTCTTAAAATACTTGGAAGAAATAAATCACCAGGAATAGATGGCATACGAATAACGTTGCTACAAGCTACTGTGACTGAATCTGTCCAAATTTTGACAAAAATTTGTCAAGAATTATGGAAAACTAAACAATGGCCCACAGACTGGAAACGTTCAATATACATCCCAATTCCAAAGAAAGGAGATTCCAGGGAATGCAGTAATTATCAAATTACTGCCTTAATATCCTATGCAAGTAAAGTAATGCTCAAGATTCTACAACAAAGGCTCTTACCATATATGAAGTGAGAAATGCCAGATGTCCAAGCTGGATTCAGAAAGTGAAGAGGTACCAGAGATCATATTGCAAACATACGTTGGATAATGTAATGGACCAAGAAATTTCAGAAGAAAATCATCCTGTGCTTTATAGATTACAGCAAAGCCTTTGACTGTGTAGCTCATGAAAAACTATGGAATGCTTTAAAAGAAATGGAGGTGCCACAGCATCTGATTGTCCTGATGCGCAACCTATACTCTGGACAAGAGGCTACTGTAAGGACAGAATATGGAGAAACCAATTGGTTCCCCATCGGAAAGGGTGTGAGATAGGGGTGTATTTTATCACCCTACTTGTTTAATCTATATGCAGAACATATCATACAGAAAGCGGGATTGGACCAAGATGAAGGTGTGAAAATTGGAGGGAGAAATATCAATAATTTAAGATATGCAGACGATACCATACTCTTAGCAGAAACTAGTAATAATTTGATACGAATGCTGAGGAAAATTAAAGAGAAAAGTACAAAAGCAGGACTACAACTTAAAGTCAAGAAAACTAAAGTAAAAAAACAGAAGAGTTATGTAACTTTAAAGTTGACAATGAGGACATTGAACTTGTCAAGGATTATCAATACCTTGGCACAGTCGTTAACGAAAATGGTGACAATAGTCAAGAAATCAGAAGAAGGCTAGGACTGGGGAGGGTAGCTATGAGAGAACTAGAAAAGGTCCTCAAATACAAAGATGTATCACTGAACACTAAAGTCAGGATCATTCAGACCATGGTATTCCCAATCTCTATGTATGGATGTGAAAGTTGGACAGTGAAAAAAGCGGAAAGGAGATATAAGAGATAAGATAAAAATCAACTTATTTGAAATGTGGTGTTGGAGGGGAGCTTTGCAAATACCATGGACTACAAAAAAGACAAATGATTGGGTACGAGAACAAATTAAACCAGAACTATCACTAGAAGCTAAAATGATGAAACTGAGGTTATCATACTTTGGACACATAATGAGAAGACATGATTCACTAGAAAAGACAATAATGCTGGGAAAAACAGAAGGGAGTAGAAAAAGAGGAAGGCCAAACAAGAGTTGGATTGATTCCATAAAGGAAGCCACAGACCTGAACTTACAAGATCTGAACAGGGTGGTTCATGAGAGATGCTTTTGGAGGTCACTGATTCATAGGGTTGTCATACGTCATGATCGACTTGAAGGCACATAGCAACAACAAATGGTTTATGATATAGCTTTCTAATGTATCCATTGCTGAGCCTTGAAAAGATTGCAGCAACTAGAGATAGAAACGAAGGGCCTGTTTCTTGGAGATTATGCATAGTGACCTGATAAATTGTGGGCTTTCTGGGCAGTGTACAGAATTCTGAGACGTGTGCACAATTTTGCCAACATGCTGTTGGAGAAATGAATAGCATAAAGCAGCGTGCTTAGTACATAAAGGTTAGATAGAGGAGAGGATGATGCAATTTCAACAGAGAGAGATGATGTATCTTTAAGGTAATACAGCTTGTGCACTTAAGCTTAAGGTTAGGCCAGAGCAAGTACAGAAAAAGCAACCAGTCCACATGTACTGTTGAAAGGTAGAAGACTGGGTAATATGGTCTGAGACAGCACTCTCTGCATGGATGTGCCACAAGCATGCACAGAAATAAGTGTCCAGAACAAACAACTAGGAATAGGTAAAACATAGACAATACAAGTCTGCCATGTGTGATGTAGGCCATGGTCATATCTGGAGAAATGAAAAAATTCAGAAAGCCAGTTGGGTACTGGAATGTCCATCATTATCTTTTATGGAACCTCAGTGCTTTAGGAATTGTATAAGAAGGGATGGAGAGATAGGTAGGGGGTGACGCCTTGCCTTGGACTCATATTAGGTTATTCCTGTGTTGGATTATTTCCTGGGATGGGCTAATATGTACATTGATCCAGAAATGTGTACAATTCCCATTTCATGGAGGGATTATGTTCACATTCTCCATGAGGTGTGGTAAACGTGCACAATGGCCAGTTGTAATCCATATTAGCCATTCAACTCATATCATTCCTACCATATACACTGGTCCGGTACTATTGGTTGCAAGTATGGAGTCCTACATGTGCCACTGAAAGGGAAAATGTATGATTGCCAGCATCACATTGCTGTATCCATTGCTAGATTGTACCACGTGCAGGTGCTGGATGAAGTGTTTGATCCTGCAGATCAGTTATTTATTATCTTTTTTTAAAAGGCAGGATACAATTAATGTAAACAAATTTAGAACTGATAGTAATAATAAAACATCCTTCTTCCAGAGTCACACATAGACCTCACCCGCCTGGCTTCCCTTCAGTTTTGCTGTTCCAGGACGAATGGAAGTTGGAGCCAATTGTTATTTCTGGTAGGCAGGGGAGTAGCAATTGCAATCACTGCTCCTTCTGTGGCTAGTGGATTGGACCAGATCGGTCTCCTCAATGCAAGGGAAGCAAGGAATATAGTTTCCCAGTGGTGTATGGTCCTCTGACTGATGGATGGGGCCAGAAGGGGCTTCCCTTCTGCTCTGTAGTCTCAGGACAACATGAAGCATCCCTATGTGCTATTTATTTCACTGGAATTTCTTTCTAATCCAGTGCTCTCAGAAGCATTGCCTAAAGAGGTATCATCTCCTGCCTGGTGCACTATTGCTCCTAGCTCTTTATAATTGTCACCGGTAGTGCTGTCTGTTATCTCAACTAGTCTTATCTGAACTTCAGAACCTTCAGAGCCTAGATAAGCATGATTTGACAGTTGTTGTTCTGACCTTGCATAATGATGCAATGGTTTCTAGTGACTGAAAAAGAGGGCAAAATGGAATGCAGTCAAATTGCAGATTCTTCCTCAAGCTTATCTGTAGCAAACACATCACTGTAATAAAAATGAGCAAGAGGAAAATGCACAAGTAAGCTCTCCAGCTGTCGGCTGAAAAGAGGACAATACCACAAAACTTACAAAATATGTTTTTGTGCTGCCCTTGGCTCTAATTGAAGAGACAGAATATAACACATGTGTGTCCCAGGGAACTATAAACTAAATTGCAACGGAAATGGCAAGCAGAACTACTAGTTTCATGAACAATAGAACAGGGATAAAAACTTCTGTTCCATTGATTTACTCCTTCATAAACAGAAGAATAAAGAGCGTTCTTAGCATTACAACTGCCTGTTTAAAAAATGCAAAAGAAACTAACTATAAGGAAAATGCTATTCTATGTTAATAGTGTATTATTGTTCCATTGGAAAAATATCATTGGGCATTTTGGATTAGAAGGGCACCAGCCAGTATGTTCTGTTTGTAAGTTTACTAACAGCGCAATCCTATACATGTCTACTCACAGGAAGTCTTATTTAATTCACTGGGGCTAACTTCCAGGTACCTGGCTGTAGAATTGCAACCTAAGGACCAGAGATTGGCAAGTATTCTCACTTTTGACTTTCAGGATCTCTTGAAGACTAACAAGCCTTTGCAGTTGTTTAAATGTTGGATTAGCCAGACATCTTAATGATTATCTGTATTTTTATTTTTATTTTGAAAATGTTGCTTTATGTAACATTGTACACCACCATGATATTTTATGATGTGGTAGTATAAAAATACTTCTGTAAACAAAAAAACCCAGCAAAAAAAGGTTGCACACCTCTGCTTTAGGGATCAACAAATAAAGGCATTTCTGGTCAATTTTTTACTTCTGTACAAGGTCGCCATGAGTGGATTCCATCTCATTTCTACATTACTCTGTGAATTAAAAAATTGAATGCAAATCGATATTTAAACAGTATTTAAATATGTATGCTTTAATGTATTTTCTCACAAACAAATACTTCAAGAGGCAGCTGCACAGCCACCTGATCACTGTTGTCCACGCACTGGTAACCTCTAGGCTGGATTACTGTAATGTGCTCTATGTGGGGCTGCCCTTGAGGTTGGTCTGGAAGCTGCAGCTGGTGCAAAATGCGGTGGCGAGACAGCTCACTGGGGCAGGGTATCACCAACATGTCACCCCCGCTATTAAAAGAATTGCACTGGCTGCCCATTTGCTACCAGGCCAAGTTCAAGGTTCTAGTTTTAGTGTACAAAGCCCTATACAGCTTGGGACCAGGATACCTAAAAGACCGTCTTATCCCTTATATACCCAGTCGATCACTGTACTTTGCAGGTGAGGGCCTCCTGCAGATACCATCTTATCAGGAGGTTTGTTCTGCACGATATAGGAAATGGACCTTTAGTGTGGCGGCACCTACCCTGTGGAATTCCCTCCCCTTAAATATTAGGCACGAACCATCTCTGCTGTCTTTTCGGTGCCTTCTGAAGACTTTCTTATTTCAACAAGCCTTTTAAACTGAGACCTATCCCAGTCTGCGTCTGTGTTAGAATTGCTTGTTAATATGTTTTTAACCTTTTAAAAAAGATTTTTAAAGCTTTTAAAAAAATTTTTTTTAACATTTTGTTTTAATGTATTTTAAAATCTGTTTATGATGTTTTAAAGTGTTTTTAGTGTTTCTGTTTGTCGCCCTGGGCTCCTGCTGGGAGGAACGGCAGGATATAAATCAAATAATAAATAAATAAATATGCTTTAATTTGTATTCCTGCATTGAGCAGGGGGTTGGACTTGATGGCTTATAGGCCCCTTCCAACTACATGATTATATGATTCTAAATGTATTTTATATATATGCATTTTTTGAGAGAAAAATACATTGTAACATTCAGGAAATGCTGAAAAATGGTGGATTATTAAATTCCATTTCATACAAGGTATGTGGATCACATAAGGGGAGATCAATCAGCGTGTTTCAGAATTTGCAAATGTCCGGTTCCTCAAGCATCACTACTTTTCTCATAGTCGGATAATGTTTTCTCATAGTTGGATATGTTCCTCGTGCTATTGCCATGATGACTCGACAGCTTATAGAATATTCATATGCTATCAGGAAGCATATATTTAGTATATGGGATGAGATGTTTGAAATGATGTATGGTGCTATTTGAGGAAGATGCCAACCATCCAGAGAACAACGTAATTAATCCTTATGAAGAGAATGACATCTAAACTTTTGGTCAGTCACCAATTTGGATGATTAAGATTACTGCTTGTGTAGGGGAGGCCTGTACAACTTGAGATCTACTCACCTGAATTAAGTCAACCAGCCAACCCTCCAAAACAGGGGAGGTTGTGAGCCATGCACCTGGCTGATAACAATACATGTCTAGCATGCTATGTTTAACTTGATCAGTCACAAGATGTGTGGACCTGGTCTTGTGTTACATTGACTTGTGGCTATGAAAATTCCCATAGGGAAATTAGAATAGTATAAACTAGGAAATTAATGAGTCCAATTGCTTTTCTGAACTCTTCAGAAGATCTGAGCATTGATTCGAATAGCAAATAACCTGGTTGACTACTTGAACAGGAGTGTGATGTTGACCTTCAATATTCTTGCTTGTAGGTTCCCTCCTCTCCCTATTAACATCACCAATTTACTGAGAGGCCTGAGGCAGCAGACTAATAATAATAACAACAACAATAATAACAACAATAATAATATAACAACAATAATAACAATAATAATAATTTTAAATGCCTCTGTGCATTGAAAATGCAGCAGGACTGTATGGCTGGCCCCATCCATGACAGCCCCACCCCCCACATGCATGCACTGGAGTGGGGATATCTGCAAAACAGAAGCTTATGCCTGTAGACCTCTATTTTCAGGAGCTCATGAACCCTGCATGTTCTTGGTTTCTGATCCCATGGAAGCCTACATGTGTAGAGGTCTGGACCAAGGGGGCTTCCCTTTTGCAGATATCCACACTCAATGCTCATATCTTACAAATATTTCTGAAAAGCAATTGGACTCATTAGTTTCGTAGCTGATACTATTCTACCTTCCTTACGTAAGTCTTGTCTTAAAATATTACGCCATGGTAGTGATGGTGATATTATGGTGGTGGTGTTTTTGTCTGCTACCACTATGTACTATGGCATCCAGGAGACATATTCCTTGTGGTGAATGCTGTTGCACTGATGTACTGCTTGTAGGCTTCCCATACACCACTCAGAGACAGGATGCTGGATTAGATGGGCCATTGGCCTGATCCAGCAGCACTCTGATTATGTTTTCATGTATTACTGAACTCAGACTATTATACTGGAGGGTATGCCAGCAATGGCTTGCTGTGACATGTTTATTGTTCAGCTCTGCTTTGATTTGGATGCTGCTATTGGAGCATACTTGAAGTTCTCACAAGCTGCTGGAGGAAGAGTGTGATGTCAGTATGAATAATGCACTTTTATTTCCCCCCACTATTAGAACTTTTTATTATCTACTTACCATTAATAATAACATAAAAAAATTAGGCTGGATGTTGTAGCCATGAGGTCAATTTATAGACTGAGATTCAAGATTGAGATTGCAGGCTAAACAGATCCCCACCAGGTGCTACAAATACAAAGATGTATCACTGAACACTAAAGTCAGGATCATTCAGACCATGGTATTCTCGATCTCTATGTATGGATGTGAAAGTTGGACAGCGAAAAAAGTAGGTAAGAGAAAAATCAACTCATTTGAAATGTGGTGTTGGAGGAGAGCTTTGCACATACCATGGACTGCAAAACTGACAAACAATTGGGTGTTAAAACAAATTAAATCAGAACTATCACTAGAAGCTAAAATGATGAAACTGAAGTTATCATATTTTGGACACATAATGAGACAATATAATTCACTAGAAAAGACAATAATGCTAGGGAAAGCAGAAGGGAACAGAAAAAGAGGAAGGCCAAACAAGAGATGGATTGATTCCATAAAGGAAGCCACACACCTGAACTTGCAAGATCTGAACAGGGTGGTTCATGAGAGATGCTACTGGAGGTTGCTGATTCATAGGGTCGCCATAAGTCATGATCGACTTGGAGGCACATAACAACAACAATTAAACATGAGTCAGCCCCTCAAACGTATTCAGGAGTGGCTTCGAACTATGGTGAGTGGTCCCTGGGTCAACCCAAGGCAGGTCGGCCTGATCGCCCCCTCCAGGTTGGAGCCATGGAGCAGATGTGTGTGTGTGTCTATGCAGAGCTCTACTACAGATATTGGTGCTACAGATGCACACAGTTTGGATTCTGGGATGAAGAGCAGTTGCTGTTTCCCACATCTGAGGAATTACTGTCTGGCTTGTAACCCAAATGTATCCCAAACTTTAAACAAAACACAGAGAGCAGCAGTAAAGAGAAATATGGCAGTCCTTGATACAGCAAAGCCAGGGATTAATTTTTGATGATGTTCTGGTTACAAAGAGTTAATTGAAGCCAAATTGTATAGTATTATCAATTTCCCACTACCTGAAGACTTTGTATTTTGAGGGTTACATCCCTTCCCACCATTAGGTAATATACAATTTGGCTTCAGCTGACTCTTCGCATTTAGAGCACCATCCAAAATTATTGATTAAGGTGGCCTTCAATCTTGGGATGGGGTAGTGTCTTTTTAATTTTCCCAGAATATTGCATACAAGCAGACATGCCATGGTATTTTCACAGATACACACAGAAAACACAGGTTAGGAAATGGTAAAAATATATATCTAAGAAACCATGACCTAGGCAGGATATGTGCAAAATGAAAAGGAAAAAAAAAGCAAAGTTGGAGAAGAATGCCTGTTGCAGTTGAAGGGTGAAATAAAACACAGAGACATCAGCTTGGGTTGAACAAGGGCCACTTTATTTAAATTACAGTAAACAAAAAACCCAATTTAAAGTGACCTGCAGAGGGAAACCTAAGTGCGGGAACTGTCTATAAGCAAGTAGCTTGCCACACAGCTCTCGGGCGACCAGCCCCTGTTGGGGCAAGGGCAAGCCCATCTGCTTACCCTTTACCCCAGCCACACCTTGCAGGTGAGTAGGGGGGCCTTCCCACATCATCCCCACCCGGGACCATTTAACCCCTGGGTAGATGAGGATAAGTTGGCCTCAGAAGCAGCCCATATCCTGCCCTCGAGCCGTAAAGCCCTGAGAGACAGGCCTCCGGAACTGCCAATCACCTCCAAAGGTGCCTAAGGGGGCCACCTAGCTGTCCTTACCTATTTCCCTTCCTGCACCTTCCCGCCACAAAAGGGGGACAAATCTCTATTTAGTCCCCCTTTACCCCACTGCTGAGAAGTACCTCTCGCAGACATCTCTGCAGGTCTCCCAAAAATAAGTCGTTACCTGCATCTGACAGGTGAATGCCATCAGCCCTGTACAGTTCACCCTTCTGTTGCTGAATTTGGGGATGCGGAATGACTAACCCCCCTTGCCCAAGAAGAGCCAACTGAATCTGCCGGTTGACCTTCTTCCTTGCTCGATCAATCCCAGCCAGGTCTCAAACATCACGCCATACCATGTGTGGAAGCAGGTCTGACCACATCAGACATACCCAAGGCCAACGCTGCCTTGTTGCTTGCATGTCCTTACATGCCTGCATGCTGAGGGCCTTGCCCTTCATCAAGCCAAGGTCATTACCACCAAGGTGGATGACCAGCACTTGCGGAATTGTCCGCACCAAACCTTGCCAGAACAGAGCGGGTAGGAGCCCCTCCCAACGCATTCCTCGCCAGCCAAGCCACTGTACTGCAGCCCATCTACTGAGGCCCAACTGCGAGCCCATGCTCGACTTCGCTGCCCTCCAGGCTGCCCAGAAGACCATGCTGTGGCCGCATATAAGGATCTGCGTCAGCTCCATCCCCGTCCAACAACCTGTCAAAACAAATGAAAATTGTTAGGCTTCCGCATTCCCTGCCCTCTAGAAGGGGCGAATGTAGCCCTTATACGCATCAGAGGACCAACGTCCAACGGCCTGTACTGTTGCCTGGGGAAAACCAAAACCTGCTGCCGTAGAAGCAGCTTCAATTCTAAATGAATTCTAAATGTTCCAAATTGTGAGGCGTCATACCCCATCCTATGTAGTGCTAGTTTTGTTAATGCCAAAACTGGTAAATAGAAAGAGGATCCAGATTTACATGGGTAAATAAATATCCTTCGGCTGATCCCCTGGCTCGTAGGAAATTATTTAGAGCCTGCACTGGGCAGAGGTGAGGCTCTGATGGTGGGGCGAGGCGCCCCTGTCTCCCCTTACATTTTTGGGCCGTTTTAGACCATCTCAAAGTTATGCAAGCGCAGCCTCCTTCTATGGAGACATCCAAAAACTGGAGGGCATGTCGAGACAGGTCTTGCTTAGAGCCAGCCACCACCTCACCTATCCTGAAAGCCCCCCAAAATAGCGTAAAAGCCACTGCCTGGAATAGCACGGCTTCATAACTAGAAGAACAGACAGCTTTCCACTGATGAACCATCCCTAGTATTATATCCAGTGAGAAAGGTCGACGAGAATCAGGTATGGCAGGGTGTTCTTTAGCCCACCCAGCCAACATGAGGCGGACCCTAAAGTCCCCGGTATGATCCAGAAAACCACCTGCCTTTGCTAGAAAGGAAAGCCCCGCCAGCTTACCTTGCAGCGTTTGGACTGACAGGCACCGTTTCCTGCCGTCCACCAGGAATTCAAGCAGGTGACTTACTGGAATAGGCCACTCCGGTGCATAGCCTTTGGAGGCCCAGAAGTCCTGCATGTCCCTACCCGCTCTATGGTAATTGACGAGCGTATTGGGGGCAATGGAAAGGCTTATGGCCCTCTCCTAGTCTGCTCTCCAATCTCCCATAGCACAGGGGGCACGGCTTCCAGCTGAGCCCTGGCCAGTGGCACCAGCTGACGGAAATGGTCCATCTGGTTCCATGACAGAGCATCAGCAACACTATTGTCAATGCCAGGAACATGCTGTGCCCGAAAAAGAACATTAAAGCGCAGGCACTGGAGAACAAAAGGACAAGACCCATAACCCTGGCATTTCTGGATGTGAGGGAATTGATAGCATGTACTGTAGCCGTGTTATCACACCAGAAGTGGACCGTGGAGTTCTTCAATTCCACAGCCCACAAATAGACTGCCACCACTATAGGGAAAAATTCCAGAAAGGTCAGATCCTTGTCTAAACCATCTTGAACCCACGTCTGTGGCCATTGTCCCTTACACCAGGAAGACCCAAAGGCTACCCCAAAGCCATTACCGCCAGACGCGTCAGAATAGACCTGTAACTCGGCCTCCAGGAGTCGGTCCTGCCTCCAAAAGGATATGCCATTGAAATCCTGTAAAAAGGAGGACCACACAGCCAGGTTGGTGCGTAAAGCTGCCGTAACCTGAAACCGATGGCGGGGTCATAAGAGCCCTACCATGGCCTCATATACACGCCTCAAAAATGCTCTGCCGGGTGCTACGACCCTGCACGCAAAATTAAGGTGCCCTGCTAACTCCTGGAGGGTGGAGAGGAAAACTTTCTTTGCACCTGTAACTTCCTTTATCTTATCGTGGAGGATTAGAAGCTTGTTCTGGGGCAGCATACAGCATTGCTTCCCAGAATCAATTTCAATGCCTAAAAAAGTCAAAACTGGTGCTGGCCCTTCCGTCTTTTCCACGACTAGAGGAACCCCCAGTTCCTCTGCCAAGTCCTGAAACTGGGCCATTAAGTGTAGGCATTCGCCTGTGCCAGCCCCACCCGCAAATAGAAAATCGTCCAGATAATGGATGACAGAATTCATGCCTGTCCTACGTTTGATTGCCCATTCTAAAAAAGTCCTGAAGCGCTCAAAAACTGCGCAAGAGATCGAGCATCCCATAGGTAATGCACGGTCCACATAGAATTTATTGGCAAATGTAAAACCCAGCAGATCAAAATCTGCTGGGTGGACAGGCAGTAGTCGGAAAGCGGACTTAATGTCACACTTACCCATTAATGCACCATGGCCACATGCCCGAACCATGCGCACTGCAGCGTCGAAGGAGGTGTAGTGAACTGTACATAGACTGTCAGGAATGAAATCATTAACTGACTGTCCACGCGGGTGGGACAAGTGGTGAATAAGCCTAAACTCCCCTGCCACCTTCTTGGGTACAATTCCTAATGGGGATACTCAAAGATTAGGGGGAGGGGGTGATTGGAACAGGCCAAGCACCCGCCCTGCTTGCACTTCTTTGTCGATTTTCATTCGCACTATTGCCTCCATGCCTATAACAGATTTTAGATTTTGGGACATGAAGGAAACCCTAGGACCGTTGTAGGGAATTTGGAAGCCCAACAAAAACCCTTTGAAAAGAAAATGGGCATCCCCAGCCACTGGGTAACCGGCTGGCAAGCCCTGTAAAACATGTAACTTGATTGGGGAGGGGCCCTTTTCCTTGATTAGCACCAGGTGGGGGCTGTTTTGTGCCCCATTGCTGGTCCCTGCCACCTCCCCTGTATGGCCTGCCTCTGTTACAGGCAGTGGAAGGGTGTGCGGCTCCACAAATCGAGCACTCATGTCTGAAATGACATGGGTTGCGTGCACAGACTCCCCGGGCATTGAACTCCCAGCACAGCAGCCGTTGTTGAACCCCTTGCCCCGCATTAATGGTGGGAAGGGTGGTGGTCGACTGCCTGCTCAGAAGATACCCACTATCACACCTATCTCCAGTCATGGCTCAGGCCGCAGTCATAAACTGCAGCCATAGCTCAGGTTTCTTCTTGTCCCACGGCAGGAACACCTCGCATGCCGCCCGCATACGAAATGCCTCTTCATAAGACAGCCATGCCAGTCCTGTGAACTCTACATAAGCCCTGTATATTATGTCCAAGTACTTCAAGAGAGACAGTCCCCTTTGAGGCTGCCTCTCCATTAGCACTCCAGCGTATATCAAGTATGCTGGCAGCCAATTGGCCCAGGTGTGGTCCACTCTCCTGCGCCTGGGCCTGTCTATGTCACCCTCCGCCTCCTTGTCTTTGTCCCTTTTGGGGTGCTCCCGATAAAGAAGCGAAAAGACATCAACATACTCCCCTCGCCAAATTTTTTCTTTTGTCGAAGGGAGCAGGTGGAAACCCAAGGTGACAGATGTATTCCCAAAAGGAATAGCATTAACTGCCACCGACCCTAAAGGGTCTGAAAGAATTCCCTGACTCGTTGTCATGGTTGTCTGCAGCTGTTCTGCAGCCAAAACGGCTGTTGGAGCTGGCCCCTCAGGTGACACAGCTGATGTTATCACCTGTCCATTGTCTGCATGTTGCCATATTTGGCCACATGCAGCCTGTAGCGGTGGTTGAGATGCACCCTGAGGAGGCCATCCCAAACTTGGAGACCCAGCAGCCTGAGCAGGCCGGGCAGACTCACCTGCTCCCACCAGAGGCCCAGTCACAGATGATATCACGCCAGCCTGGGGTGCAGCCACCTCACATCCAATCCCCGCCGCTGCTGTTGGCGCAGGGGGGAGCCATCAGCCCATCGCTCACTAGCTGTGTAGAGTCAGGACGGGTTTCAAGAGCCTCGAGCCTCGCTAAGATCAATGCAAGGACATCATTGTTAGACACTTGCCGCTGACCCTTGTTAGTGCCACCCTGAGCCTTGGCTTTTACTCGCTTTGGCCTGGTAACCTCCCTAGTAGAAGTCCCAGGAGTGGCAGCTTCCTTTGAAGTAGTCAGTGGTGACCTGGGAGCAGGGGTTGGTGTTACCCTCCCCTGCTGCTCTAAAGCCTGAAGGCGTGCTAGGATGGCAGCCCATGGTGGCGCCTCCTCCTCATCCGAGGAGCCAGGCGCCGCGGGAAGGCGTTTTTGTGGAGGCCTGTAGGCTCTCCCCTTACCTTTTGCCCCCCCTTTTCCTTTTTTGGAAGGCATAATTATTTAATCACCCCTGGCTTATAATAAGAATTACAAGGAATTATTATTAGCAATAGTGTTATTAGCCATGAAGATAGACACACTAGCAACAATTTATCTATTGTCAGAGCTAACCACTGTAAATCACTGTCTGCAAGGTATGATTCTTTTATTCCAAACCTTGCAGCTGTATTCTAATTTATGTAATGATCATTTAACACAGTATTGTAAGCCACTGACTATTAAGCCACTTAAGTAGTGTTAATTGTGTGTGCTCTTGTTTTACTGGCTGCAGAAAAAACAGCCCTGAGTATCCAAAGCCTTGGAACTCTGTTGCTGTAACGTGTGTGTGTGTTCTTGATTTATTCCTCCAGCCAAAACAGCCGCCCAATGCAGGTGTTATCCCCTCAGGGGATGAAAGACCAGGCCTGAACGGCACACAAAAAGTGGCCTGAGCCTCCGCAAACCAGCGCCTTAGTCACCGAGGCCACAAATGAGGCCTGCGCCGTTGGAGACCCGTGCCTCAAAATGGTGCCGATCACTCGCTTCTCGTCACTCGTCCTGCTCTCTGCTGTCTGCCCTCGACGTCGCGTAGCAAAAGAGGAAGGTAGGAGGGGCGGCTGGACTTAAATAGTCCTGCAGGCTCCGCCCCTCATGCTGCGCGACGTGCGATGCTGCCTCCTTTAAAGATGGAGGCAGTGTCTTCACCCCCACCTGCAACCTTGCCCCGCTCATCAGCTGCACGGCGAGTGGGCGTCATTTGTGGGCTAATGGTGAATGGGTAGATATGTGCACAATCCAGTTCCAAGAGATTCCAAGAGAAGAGAACAATGTGCTGAAGAACTTGCAAACTGTTTGCTCCACTTACCACTGTTGCGCTAAGAGCCAATCGAGGTAAGATTTTTTGTACCTACTTTGTGAGGTACCAATTTTGCTTTTAAAATAGCAAAATAGAATGCAACAGGATGAGGATAGTACTAACTGGCAAGTGCCAATTAATACCAGTTTGTATTACAACAATCCATGGGAAAAGGGTTAGTATAGACATGTTTATGAACAGGATGTAAGCAATTCTTAATTTTACAAAGCAATGTCAGTGCTTATGAATAAAGAGACACTTATCATTGGATGATGCTATAGGGACTTCATTTCTGATTATTTCTTGAAGCCAATTAAGTTGTTCCTTCATTAAACCTAATAGCATTTCTCACAGATCTTGTTTTGCAGACTCAAGAATATTTGCTTTCTACTTCGAGTATACTGCAGGAGCATGATTTATTTATATTATAGATCCAGTGAGAACCTAGTAGCAGACATTCTTTTTCCGGGCTCTAGCCTACTCGTTATAAATCTGGATCATGAAATATGTCATAGTTTTCCTGACAGGGACAATACACAACAGTCATTCTGTAGCATAGAGTATGCTTTCCCCATCCTGCTGTTAATGGCTGAGAAAAAAAGTAATGGAATTTCCACTAGGGATTCAGATTAGGGGGGTCATGTAGAGAACCAGCCTTAAACCTTTTCTGTTCTATTCTCCTAAGAGCTGCAACATGAGTGCATGTCAGAGGTGAGGGTGGGAGAATTTTCTCAGAGCACAGTTTTTGAATTGTGACCACCTGTGTTTGGATTAAAGCAGCCTCAGAAAGCAGAATGAAAACAAATAGATTGAAATATTATTCATCAGAGCTTGGAAGATTACTTTTAAAAAGTAATAAATTATAGTTACAATTACATGGCCCCAAAAAGTAGTAATTGCCGTTACAATTACAATTGCTCTGAAAGTAACTGATTACTTTACTTTTTCTCAAAAGTAATCACTACAATTGCATTCCAGTTACTTTTTTTAAAAAAAGTGCCTACAAGGTGCTGGTCTTTGGCCACTGCACATCTAAGTAGCCTAAAACAAACATACATACTGAGGCAGTAGAATAATTCTTTTTATCCATAAGATAGCAGTGGTGGTCTCTCTGCCAGTAAGGAGGGAGGCGGAGGCCACTACTCAGATCTTTGCACATCAAACCAAGTGCAACCCCCCCCCCCAGCCAGCAAGCATAATCTCTCTCACTTCACCACCTCCCGGACCCTGCCCTGCCACCAACTAAGGCACACTCACCCAAGCAAATGTTTTCCCCTGAGATGCAAAAAAGTTAAAATACTGCAAATGCATCACAGTAGCCAGAGAGCGTGGTGGAGGCCACTTTGTGTGCCAACTGCAAACACAGTATTCATATACACACACAATGTCATATTTCACCAACACAGTTCTTTATCTCCTTTCTGCTGCTTCCTCCTCCTGCTTTACCAATGTTCTTTCCCTTCGGCTCCTTTTCCCCTCCACTCCATAATTCACCACCACCATCCATTTTTTAAAACAATTGTTTTCTCCACCCCATCTCGCTCTCCACCTCCTCCCTCGTCGTCTCCTACCCACCCACAGAGCATGAGGAAAGAGCAATGCTGCACAGAAGCCCAATTTCAGGCACATGATTTTCATCCACAAGTCAGAGGAGCAAAAGACTTCCCCTGATTCCCCCCCCAAGTAATGTCCAAAAGTAATGCTGGAAACATTATAATTACTCCACAAAAGTGGACTCCACAAAATTACTCCTAGTTCTATTACAATCAAAATGTAACTGAATTACCTACTCATTCCTCAAAAAAGTAATGAATTACAAGTAATCCGTTACTTGTAACTAATTACTTCCAAGCTCTGTTATTCATAGATCTTTAATTGTTTCTTAGGAAAGAGAAGGATTCAGAAAGAAGAAGGCTAGGTTACACCCTGCTTTGGCAGTCAAAATGAGGAGGAAAATGACAACCCACATGAAGAACAACTCTACATACGTACTTCAACATTCCTCCCCCGAAGGACTGTGATTGGAGTAGCATCAGAAAATAATTCACTGCAATTAAAACCTATACCTGCCTGTCAACATGAAAGATCCTCCTGTCTTTCCCCTCATCTCCACCCCTTGCCCTCTCAAACTCTGGGCATATCCCCAGTCAGCTTGATTTCATTTCTCAGAAAAGACAGGGAGAGGTTATGTGCACATTTAACTTTTTGGTATAGCTGAGTAGACAGAGCTACATGGACATTTAGGACATCTCTAATTATTCTCAAAGTTTCTGATCATCAGAATTTGCAAAGCCCAGTGCAAGACAGCACTTTGTAAGCCCAATCAGCTGACTGTTGGTGTCTGCAAACCCAGTTTTGGCCCAGCTGTCTCTTTCCCTTCCCCATAGCTGACACCATATATTTTCTGTCTACATTCCACACAACACAGAAAGCAGACCTTTAATGTAGTGGCATCTACCCTTTGAAGTTCCCTCTCCTTAAACATTAGACAGGCACCATCTCTGTTATCTTTTCGGCACCTACTGAAGACCTTCCTCTTTCAACAAGCCTTTTAAAGTCTCTCCTTATCCCAGTCTGCGTCTGTGTTGGAATTCTTTTTAAAGATGTTTTTAAAGCTTTTTTAAAAAGATGTTTTGTTTTAATATGTTTTTAAAGATCTTTTGTTGTAATATATTTTAAAGTCTGTTTTTTATGATGTTTTAGAGTGCTTTTAGTTCTTTTGTTTGCTGCCCTGGTTCCTACTGGGAGGAAGGTTGGGATATAAAGCTAATAAATAAATAAATAAATAATAAAATAAACCCAAGCACACTTTCTTAGGAAGAAGATTTAGTGAGGTTTAGTTTAAGCAAATATGCATTAGATTGCATTCTAAGTTGTTATAGTTAAGTAACATTAACAAAAGATATTGGCACCATATAATTCTGTGCCTAAGAGGCTAGACTCCTTGCACGGGCAGCCAAGGCGGAATGGTCAGAGCTGAGACACCAGACTAAGATGCATCCAAACTCAGAGGAAGGCAATGGTAAACCACCTCTGAATATTTCTTGCCACGAAAACCCTATGAACAGAGTATCCAAAATGCAACACGGGATAGTGCTGGAAGATAAGATCTGAACAGGGTGGTTCACGGCAGATGCTATTGGAGGTCGCTGATTCATAGGGTCACCATAAATCGTAGTCGACTTGAAGGCACATAACAAATCTCTGCTTCAAGCTAACTCCCACCTGTTTTAAATCTAAGTGATGTTCAACAATGGCCTTGCAGAATGATGCTTAGTCATCTATGAGATTATAATAGCTGTCAGCAAGCTGACTGACAACCTGGTACAATGCAGAAGCCAAATATAACTGTGAATCAATAAGAAAAGTGAAGAAACAAACAGTATTTATAAGCCCCTGAGGCTATAAGGAAATAAAGTGTTATTTGGTATTGATAGAATCATAGAATAGTAGAGTTGGAAGGGGCATACAAGGCCATTGAGTCCAACCCCCTGCTCAATGCAGGAATCCAAATCAAAGCATTCCCGACAGATGGCTGTCCAGCTGCCTCTTGAATGCCTCCAGTGTCAAAGAGCCCACTCCCTCTCTAGGTAATTGGTTCCATTGTCGTATGGCTCTAACAGTTAGGAAGTTTTCCTGATGTTCAGTCGAAATCTGGCTTCCTGCAACTTGAACCCATTATTCTGTGTCCTGCACTTTGGGACGATCGAGAAGAGATCCCGGCACTCCTCTGTGTGACAACCTTTCATGTACTTGAAGTGTGCTATCATATCTCCCCTCAGTCTTTTCTCCAGGCTAAACATGCCCAGTTCTTTCAGTCTCTCCTCATAGGGCTTTGTTTCCAGTCCCCTGATCATCTTTGTTGTCCTCCTCTGAACTCGTTCCAGTTTGTCTGCATCCTTCTTGAAGTGCGGAGATCAGAACTTGATGCAGTATTCAAGATGAGGCCTAACCAGTGCTGAATAGAGGGGAACTAGTACATCACGCGATTTGGAAACTATACTTCTGTTAATGCAGCCTAATATAGCATTTGCCTTTTTTGCAGCCACATCACATTGTTGGCTCATATTCAGCTTGTGATCAATGACAATTCCAAGATCCTTGTCACATGTTGTACTACTGAAGAGTAGGTATGATGCTGAAATGAATGACATGTTGGGCCATGCCCAATAGGGAGCTGTTAGCGCCTGACATACAGCAACCACACCCTAAAGCAAAACCAGTTTTCATATTGTTCTGGATCTGGAGGCAGGTTAACCAATTCTCAGCAAAGAGTTCAGACATGAATAAATTCTCAGCAAAGAGTTTGTTAATTTTTTAGATGTATCATCTACCAATTTTACCCCTGCCCCCCATTTTTTGAAAGTGCTTTTGAAATGTGGGTTCTTACTATTTGTAATTTACGACAACTTTTCACTTGATTGATGTTTTCTTTTTTTATTCAATTGGATCTGGGCAAACTTCGTTCACCAATCCCATAAATCATGATTCGTTCTACATGAGCAAAACTAGAATGGAAATGAATCTGCTTTCAAACATTCTTATCAAAATTCTCCTTTGCTGATTCAATATTGAATATTGTCTTGGTGAACACTGACTTCTTGAATATTCATAAAATGTTTAATGTCTGTTGACATCCTATTATATTTGCTTTCAATAGTTGTATTTTGACAGTTGATATCTGATAATATTTGACAGTTGTCAATTGTATATACTAGTTGGCAACACTAATGGCTGGTACACAGTAGTACAGCGGAATGGGTTTCAAACTTTCTACTTCTAGGAAACACTTTTGACATCAACTTGTCTGTCACAAAATTGCTAAGATCAGCTAGTGAACCCCTGAGCCTTGCAGAGAATGTTGACATGTAGTTCACACAGCTCACAGTTCAGCCTCAACTAATATCAGAAAGCATTTGATAGTGGACTTATAGTGGTTTTAGTATTTTACAGCATTGAAAGATAATATGCATGGTTAGAATTATTTGAGAGTTGACAGTTTAATTTTAATGCCTACCTGATCAAAGCAATTTAGAAATACTAACAAGTATAAAGCATTCAGATTAAAATCTTAGCATTTCTATTCAAAAATTCAAATGGCAAGAAAGATTTGCTGATTTTTGTTTTTAAAAAACTTCATTTTAGCTTTGAGTAACATATCCAGCAACATAGTGTTATGGGTTTGGGGTTGAGATGGATGATGTCTATGAGTCCCCTTCTAGTCTCTGATTTGGAACTCTGCACCTGGGGGTGAGAACCCCCCCTCTGCTGGTCAGATGAGTTCCCTTTGTTAGTCTAGTAGAGTGGCCAGGAGAGTTAAGGGGCCTATAAATTGCCCATTAACTGGGCCAGGGAGATCCTATTGTTATTGAAACTCTTCAGGAGAGCCTTCCCCTCTTCCTGAGGCCAATGAGAGGCTTGAGTTTTGAATTGAATTGAGTCTGAGGAAAGGCTGGGAACTGAAGGCGTCTCCTATAAGCCTGATGGAAAACGCAAGATCCATTGGACTAATGATGCTTTGAACCCTTCCATCATAAGCTCAGGTTGGAATGTGTGTAAATAAATAAACCATATTTCATAAAGACACCACAGTCTCCACTGACCTTCTTTCCAAGGAAACCAAACTCTGGGTATGCACAGGGAGGCTGTGCCTGGCAACCAAGAGGTCTTCTGTATCTTTAAAAGTTGTGGAGGGGGGAGGGAGAATTCCACCTTGTGGTTTTTCCCATTACAGAGTTGCAAGAACACCTGCACTTGGCTGACCTTCTCTTCTCCTAAAGATACAAGATCAGTCTCAGGCCAAGAACCTGGCAACCCTAACAGGGACCCCTGGAGATCTCTTGCTGCTTGGAGATTGGGGTGGCGCGCAACACTGGTGTTAGCAGTGGGATTGAATTTCCTGAAGAAGCATGGGAGCAAGGTGTACCTGAGTCAAAATGGGGGGAGAAACAGCAATGCTCCTGGAACAGGTAAAACTGATGCTTCAGCAGCAAGCAGAATGGATTGAGAAAAATCAGCAGCAAAGATAATGAGAGCACCAGGAGCATTGGCAACAAATGGGGGAGATATTTGAAAGCATCTTTGGAGAGAAAAAGGAAACCCCATATGAGGAAATGAGAGCCATACCTGATCAGCCGCTACAAGGGGTTGAGAGTGACCCAGGAGTCCAGCTGCAGAGCACCCAGACTGGGGTGGCTAAAGAGATCCAGAAGGTGGATGGGCAGGTGGAGGGCTTGGACTGTGAGGAGTTGCAGTCAGTAGCAGAGGATGAAGCAGAGGCCTTGATCATCCTGGATCCTGCTAGGGAGGAAGACACCAGAAAGCTGGAAGTAAAGCCTCAAGAATTGAAGGAGGGCAGGCTGACAAATGAAGAGGAAGATGCCTCGGAAGAAAGTGGGATAGAGGCTGGAGAAGAGATGCTGCTCGTAGTTTTCTCCATTCCACGTGTGCCAGCTGTTGAAGAAGTACTGCAGGAGGAAGAAAAGGCCTTGGATAAAAGTGAACTAGGGGCTGGAGAAGAGCTGCTGTTAATGGATTTCTTCACTCCGTGTGTGCCAGCTGTGGAAGAGAAAGTGCAGGAGGAAAAGTTGGAGGCGTGTGTGCGAGAGGAGCTCCCAGCGCCTGGAGAAATGGCTGTGGAAGAAAAAGTGCAGGAGGAGAAGCCTGAGGTGGGAGTGCAAGTCCAAGCGGAGCTCCCAGTGCCTGGAGAGATGGGTGAGATAAAATCCCCAATCTCCATCCTAGGGCATGCTATGAGGGCCTGTACCTTGCATTGTGCCAGCAGCACAGGCTGGAGTTGCTGTGGTGCACTACACACCTTGCTGCCCAACAGAGTACCTGGCCAAGCTGGCAGAGGTGGTCTTGAGTATGGTGAAGGGCCGCAGGGCAGTGGTAGAGCATCTGCTTTGTATGAATAAGGTCCCAAATTCAATCCCTGGCATCTCCAAGTGAGGCTGGGAGAGAACCCTATCTGAAATCCAGGGGAACTGCTGCCGTCTGGGCAGATAATACTGAACTAGATGGACCAAGGCTCTGACTTGTTATAAGGCAACTTCCTACGTTCCTAAGTGGTGTTGGAGAAGCTCAAGATGGTGGTTCTGGAAGACTTCAATATTCATGCCAAGGTTACATTGACTGGGCTGGCTCGAGACTTCTTGTTCTCTATGACAACTATGGGGTCCTTGGTTAGGTCTTCGCCTCAAGGTGTGAGGCGGGTGGTCTGGATGTTGGGGGGAATTGAATTAACCCTGTTATCATAGCCAGAACATTATCTGGTGAAGTTGTTGTGGAGTAGGTTTTTTGTCTTACCTCAAGGAAGACAGACATGGCTATAAGTTTCAAACAGGTTCTTTTACTTAATAGCATCAGTCATTACTAGTTACAGCAAGGGAAACAGAGGAAAGGGGAAAGAGAAACTAAACTCACAACTCAGGAACACCATTTATCTTCCTGGGTCTAGTTGCTTTTTTCTCTTTGCACAGTGGCTATTAATTAGAGACTGCTAGTTATTCCAACAGAAGTTTGGTCTTACAGTACCAGTCCCCCCATCACATCTGTGTCAGGAGAGGCTATGACTGTTTTGAACTAGTGCCCGGAGGCAGTGGTGGGCTGGATGGGGACCAGCAAACTAATATGGAATTGTCTCATATAAAGTTGCCAGGTGGACTTAAGTCAGTTCCTAAGGATACTTGTTGTTTGCTATTTTATTGCTTTATATTTTGTTGTCCAATATTCTGGAACTGCAAAGTTGAAAAGTGGCCTAAAAATTGGCAAAATGAATGAATGGATAAAAAATATTAATGGTGATCTACATTAAATGGTTGCTGTACTGTAAAATGTGAGAGAATGTATGTGAAGAACTTGGACATGGTTACAGAAATGCTACATATTATTATAATCATAATCATACATCTAAACTTATACATTTACCTGGCGATGAGCAAACCATGGAAGCATTGGTCTCCAGCCTCCTGAATCTTCCAGGACAATGTGCCTGACGTTAAGCACATAGGAATCTGCCTTATACTGAATGGACCATTAGTCCATCTACCTCAGGATTGTCTATACTGACTGGCAGCGGCTCTCCAGAGTTTCAGAGAGGGACATTTCCAGGCCTACCTGGAATGAACCTGAATTCCTGCATGCAAACAGATGCTCTACTGTGCTCTGTCGCTTCCTCTAAATTTAGCTCTGATGCTGAATATCTGGTGCCTGTTTTCTACCAGTTCCCCTGATATACAGGTTTGTCTCTCATATTTTGTCCTCACAATAATAATTTATTCCTTTGTAATATCCCTGCTAGCTTTGGCTGGCAAGACAGCTGTGGCTGTTTCTGGACTAGGATAGCTTGACCACTGTTGTCCATGCTCTGGTAACTTCTGAGCCAGATTACTGTAATGTGCACTATGTGAGGCTGCCCTTGAAGTTGGTCCAGAAGCTGCAACTGATATAAAATGCGGCAGTGCAACTGCTCACTGGGGCAGGGTATCACCAACATGTCACCCTGCTGCTGAAAGATCTGCACTGGCAGCCCATTAGCTACTGGGCCAAGTTCAAGGTTCTGGTTTTGGTGTACAAAGCCCTATGTAACTTGGGACCATGATACGGGAACAATAGCCTTACCCCTTATATATCCCGTTGATCGCTGCACTCTACACATGAGGGCCTCCTGCAGATGCCAACTTATCAGGAGGTCTGTTCCACATAACAAACGAAGCAGACCTTTAGTGTTGTTGCATCAACACTCTGGAATTCCCTTCTCTTAAATATTAGACAGGGACCATCTCTGTTATATTTTCAGTGCCTACTGAAGACCTTCCTCTTTCAATAAGCCTTTTAAGTAGGGACCTTATCCCAGTCTGCATCGGTTTTGGAATTGCTTTTTAAGACATTTTGAAAGGTTTTTTTTAACGATTAAGATGTTTTAATGTTTTTAAAGTCGTTTATGTTTTTCAATCTTTTGTATTTAAGATGTTTTAAAGTGCTTTTAGTGTTCTTGTTTGCTGCCCTGACTCCTTCTGGGAGGAAGGACGGGATATAAATAAAATAAATAAATAAATAAATAATAGAGTGCTGAAATGTGAAGTGCAAGAGGTTACCCCAGAAGACTATTCATAAGCTCCAGCTGCTAGATAATACTTCAGACTTTTTCCCGAGTTAATGCTGAGTGTACTGTTTATTCCATCTGGCATATCTGCAGAATCCTTTCATCTCAGGCTCCATTTCCCCCTATCTAAATAAGGTAGTCTCTTTGTAAAAGCACCAGGAGAAAGGTAGGCAGACAGCAACATCTACTTGGAGCGATGTGGCACTGACTGATCTTCCATTTCTTAATAATATAATATCAGCAGTCACTAGCTTTTTATTACAAAGCTGTCATTCAGATATGATTTTTCCTGGAATAATATTATAACTTCAGGATAATATGAACTGTATAGCAAAGCCTAATTTTCCAACTACTTTTGCCAGTCTTGTCTCAAGCTCTGGGTTAGTTTGGCAACAAGCTTGTAAACAGAGACCTTTTTATTGCTAGGTAATTTTGCTTGATGTACTGCTGAAACGATAAAGCTGTAAAGGGACTTGTCAGAGATTCATGAGCTAGCTTCGGTTCCTCAGATGGAATTTGTGCTGCATACCTTCACCCATCTTGATTGTAACAGACAAACACATTTTAGTTTATTTGTTCATTATCAATATCAGTAGCTCAATGGGCTGGCTTCTACACATTTCCTCGAACGATATACTTGCCAGATCAGTTGTGTGCTTTCCTTCCATCCATAATTCAAGAGGTGATGAAGTTGTTAAAATGTGCCTTTAATTAGGATGTGTTCCCTTGTAATCAGTACAGCACTACATCACCCTTAACTGTATCAGTGAGTGGCTATGGAATTTCTACCCATTCAAGGTAATGAATAACATAAGTGCAGGTCACCCATTACAAAACATAAAATAGAATGTATTCCTGCAGCGTTGACTTAGCGTAAGTTGTATTTTATTGATTTCTGATACAATTATTAAATGGGCACCATATCCTGGGGGAAGGCAAGGAATAAATGGGTTGGAAAGTAAAAGATCTAGTATATGCTCAGAACCCCTGAAGGAGATGCTAGTTAATTACAAGTGGTTTCCTCCTCCCCCCATATTAATCTATTTTCCAAAAACGGACAGAGGATTGTTAAGCCTCACTAATATAGCAAAAAAGCAATAGAAAAAGGATGACAAATGACTTTGTTTAAAAAATGGAAATAAAGTTTTTACAAACGAAATGACTGCATTCTTGCCTTTCATGTGTAGGCATCAGATGCAGCTATGAAACACATTGTTGATGTAATGAGCACAGAATTAGCAGGACTAGGTGGCTGTCATACCATGCTCAAAATATGGGAGTAGGCCTGGTGTCAGCACCTGGCATCTTAAGGCAGCTGCTAGGGCCCCAGTGACCCAGAAGGATCCATTAGTATTTACATGGGCCCTGTGTCCTCTACACTGGGCAGCTAGATATGTGAACCTTCATTTTAATTACTCACAATACTTCAGGATGACACTAATCAGTTATTTTGTAGGCAATTAAAATGGCAGCTCCTTGAAGTGCTACTGCCAGGCCCAGTGCCAGCAGGCCGCCAAGTTGGACCCTGGCTAGGGACCCCTGCCACTGAGAGGGGCCCCTGTTGCTGGGCTGGACAGGTGTAGCTCCTGCCCTGTGATCTGTGCTAGCATCAGGTCACGGAGTGTGCACTCCACAACCCGATGCTGGTGTGGATCATGGAGTAGGAGCCACCCTCCCAGGTACCCCCTGCTGCTGGTGCAGGCTGGTGACATTGCCACATCAATGTGCTGCATGCACATGGTTGCTATCACCAAGATGGCAGTGGGGGGGTCAACATGTCCCCACTGCCATCTCGAGTGATGGCAGGTGTACACATACAGTATGCTAACATGTTGACAAGGCTGGGCCTATTTAAGCCCCTGTTGGCAGTCGTGGCAGTAATGCCACTGCATTGTTGCCACATTGCTACTGCCGCTGCCTTTGAGGGCCCCTGAAGTCTGGTGCCCAAGGGCCTGCTGCAATCTGGTGCTAGCCCTGGCTACTATCTCTGTCACTGCCAAGTAGCTTTGAGGGAACCCATTAACATGATGGACCACCAAAGAGCACTTTGCTGAAGGAAACCTTAAACTTGGAGAAATGAGAGAAAAGAAAGAAGGGTTCTTAATGAAATTTATAAGTTCCATACTCAAATGCCCACAGTTTTAACCTAATCATAGCCTTTTATCTAGAACTCCAAAATACAGGGATACATTTGGACAGGAAGAAATTTTGTAAGTGTCCCCAGTTCTCATGGACTGCAGCCACTTGGCTAGTGAGGCTTAATCAGCAGTGCTGACCCCACTAAATTCTTTGATCCTCTCGTTGCCTCTTTGTTGGCCTCTGGTGTTCCTCTTTACAAAATACTCATGAATACTTTCGCCCCAAGATAGTAAAGGGAAGCGAAAGCCCCTTTGCTTTTGTGTTGTAGTGTGCTCCAGTGATCTGCTAAGGGTCACTTGGTGATTAAGCTGGCCCAGGCCCCTGGCATTCCTAATAACAACCATTTTGGACACATACAAAACACTTATTTAATTTAATAAACTCATCATCATCATCATCATCATCATCATCATCATTTATTAAATTGCAGGGCCATAGGCCAACACAAACTTATACAACAAACTTACTAGATTAAAATTTATAATTGAGTAAACTCTATAAAAAAATTTAAAACATCATAGGACGGCTAATATTTATGCAAGTTATAGAACTTCTGATTTTAAAATTCCAAAAGGGATTTAGAGTTGAATTAAAAAAAAAATACATACAAAAGGAGGAATTTGAAGCATCATGCTTATGTAACAGCTATTGTTGAGATTCTGAAATAAACCTAGCTCGTAGTTTCGAAGCTGCTAACACAAACAGAGATACCTTATGTGTCACATCCTGATTTGAATCGGACAATAAAAAAAATACTTTCCCCGCTTCTGAAAGAGATTTAGAATCATCTAAAAGCTTCTTAAAGCATTTAGTTCTGGGGTCCTGATAAATTGTGCAATAGAGCAATATGTGTGGGATATCCTCCTCCTTATTATATCCGCAAGGACATCTTCTCTGATCTTTTGGTATACCGAGAATTCGTCCCTCTCTATCTGCATTAGGGAGGGAGAAAAAGCGTAGTGCAGTAAACGCATGTCTGAGACTTTTGGGAAAAGGGTACGCAAGGTATGGGGAAAGATAATGACTGGGCTTAAACTTTCCATACCATGGAGCCACTCTAGAGTTAGTTAGTGTTAAATGATCTAAATACTCAGTATGGTGGAAAACAATCTCGCGTAATTTTTGGTTAGGTGGTGTTGATATAAATACCTGAGGAGTTATATGATAACTAGATAATAATTCATCTAGTTTAGAGCCCCAAAGATTGAAGGAAAAAGGGTGGTTTAGGCACAAATTTAGTAATTCATTGCCTGGTGACATTCCAGCTAGTCTCATGAATTTCATAAGAGCGAGATGGATATGTGCTCCCAAGGGGGGAAGACCGGTCTCAGCGCGTAAAATAGCTGCTGATGTTCCTGGAGGGAGGAATAAAAGCCGCCTGAGAAAATTAGTCTGGATAGACTGAACAATTTCTTTGTCCCAACCCCATAATAATGCACCATATTGAACCTGAGAGATTACTTTAGATTGGAAGATTTTTAGAGCCGGGAGAATTAAGTTACCTCCAACAGAATGATAGAACTTCAAGATTGCTCCTGCTGTTTTGGCGGCTATTAGTTTTATATGTTGCAGGTGTCTTTTCCAAGAAAGAGTATCTGAGAAATATATTCCCAGATATTTATACGTCCGACATTGTTCCAACTGATGGTCTGCCATTGACCAACGGTGTCCTACAAATCTCTTGCCCAAAACTAGAACTTTCTTTTTTATAATTAATTTCTAGCCTTTCCTTTGTACAGAGGGCCTGTAAATTTCTCATTAATTTCTTTAAGCCGATTGGAACTAATGACAGGAGGACCGTATCGTCCACGTAAAACAACACGGACACCTTTCTGTGGCCAATCGATGGTGGAAAGTATTGTGGACCAGAAAGGTCAGATATGATGTTATTGATAAATAAGTTGAAAAGGAGGGGGGCTAAAAGACAGCCTTGTTTGGCACCCCTCCCTATTGTTATCGGACTCGTCATAGCACCGGTTTGGCTTACTCTAACCAAAGCATTAGTATTGGTATATAAGGCCCTCATGAGGTAGAGTAAGTGACGATCTATATTCAGGTTATAAAGTTTTAGCCATAGGGCATTTCTATCGACAGAGTCAAAGGCTGCAGCTAAGTCAACGAATGCAGCATATAGATGACGTGTAGGTCCTATTATGCTCTTCTTTGCAATGAATTGCAGGGTTAGACAATGGTCAATCGGTGAAGAACCTTTTCTAAAGCCCACCTGTTCGGGATGAATAAGTTGATTAATCTCCACCCATTCTTCCAACTTTTGGAGCAAAAATTTGCTATAAAGTTTGGAAGCCACATTTAGTAGGCTGATCGGGCGGTAGTTGGAGGGTTTAAGAGGATCATTATTTTTATAAATTGGTACAATAATATTGCGCCTCCATCCATCAGGGATAATGCCAGAGTCATTAATCCTGGAGAAAAGGCTTGCCAAAAAAGGGGCCCACCAGTCAGGGAATTGCTTGAATAATTCGGGAGGGAGAAACTGTTCAACCTGCCTTTTGCTTCTCTCTCACCATCACTTGTAGATCACAGGGATCACTCTTCCAGTTGTAGCTTAACTAAATCGATGGTGCTAATTACAATTCATATGGGAGCCTACATTTGGCAAGCTGGAGAGCAAAGCGAGATCATTATTTTTAATTTAAAATGGATACTTTTCATATGTGTGGTGAGAGATGGAATAAAACGGTGGAGAGAGGCTAACTGGGATAATATTGCTCTTTAGATTTGTCATTTAACAATATGCCCTTCTCATGTCAGTATTGCATTGATGTGTGCAAGGCTTTGCAGTTGATGGGTGAAATAAAATGCAGATACATCAGCTTGGGTTGAACAAGGGCCACTTTATTTAAATTACAGTAAACAAAGAACCCCAATTTAAAGTGACCTGCAGAGGGAAACCTAGGTGCGGGAACTGTCTATAAGCAAGTAGCTTACCACACAGCTCTCGGGTGACCAGCCCCTGTTGGGGCAAGGGCAAGCCCATCTGCTTACCCTTTACCGTAGCCACACCTTGCAGCTGAGTAGGGGGGCCTTCCCACGTCATCCCCACCCGGGACCGTATAACCCCTGGGTAGATGAGGATAAGTTGGCCCCAGAAGCAGCCCATATCCTGCTCTAGAGCCATAAAGCCCTGAGAGACAGGCCCTCCGGAACTGCCAATCACCTCCAAAGGTGCCTAAGGGGCCACCTAGCTGTCCTTACCTATTTCCCTTCCCGTACCTTCCTGCTTTGGTTTTAAATACATTGCCCTGTGGGCATGACCTGTTGATAAGTCAATTAGCCAAATAAGCCAAATCTGCCTATTAAACACAACACCCCCTAACCCGATTCCCTCCCAGTCCCATAGTGTGGAGTAGGCAAAAAGCCTGCCCGCCAACACGGGTGGGCAGGATAAAAATTCCTACTCGGCCCCGAAGCGACCCCATAGGCACACCATGAAAGAGGGAGGGCGGGGTGGGCGTCGCGCAGCAAAGAGAGGAAGGTAGGAGGGGCGGTGGGACTTAAATAGTCCTGCCAGCTCCACCCCTCACACTACGCATCGCGCTTTCGTCATAAGCGCGATGCTGCCTTCATTAAAGATGGAGGCAGCGTCTTCACCCCCATCTGCAACCTTGCCCTGCTCATCAGCTGCATGGCGAGCGGGGTGCCATTTGCAGTTGATGGGTGAAATAAAACGCAGATACATCAGCTTGGGTTGAACAAGGGCCACTTTATTTAAATTACAGTAAACAAAGAACCCCAATTTAAAGTGACCTGCAGAGGGAAACCTAGGTGCGGGAACTGTCTATAAGCAAGTAGCTTACCACACAGCTCTCGGGTGACCAGCCCCTGCCGGAGGAAGGGCAAGCCCATCTGCTTACCCTTTACCCCAGCCACATCTTGCAGGTGAGTAGGGGGGCCTTCCCACGTCATCCCCACCTGGGACCGTATAACCCCTGGGTAGATGAGGATAAGTTGGCCCCAGAAGCAGCCCATATCCTGCTCTCAAGCCAGAAAGCTCTGACAGACAGGCCTCCGAAACCGCCAATCACCTCCAAAGGTGCCTAAGGGGGCCACCTAGCTGTCCTTACCTATTTCCCTTCCCTCACCTTCCTGCCACAAAAGGGGGACAAATCTCTATTTAGTCCCCCTTTACCCCACTGCCGAGAAGAACCTCTCACAGACACCTCTGCAGGTCTTTCAGGAAGAAGTCGTTACCTGCATCAGACAGATAAACGTCATCGGCCCTGTATAGTTCAACCTGTGAATGCTGAATATGGGGATGTGGAATGGCTAAATCCCCGTGCCCAAGAAGAGCCAACCAAATATGCCGGTTGACCCTCTTCGTGCTCTATCGAGTGCCCATGGATTCTAGACCCACGCCACACCCTGTGTGGGAGCATGTCTGACCATAGCAGATGTACCAAAGGCCACCTTTGCCTTATCACCTGCATGTCCTTACATGCCTGAACCCTGAGGGCCTTGCCCTGCAGCAAACCAAGGTCATTACCACCCAGGTGAATGACCACCACGTGCGGGGCCGTCTGCACTACATCCTGCTGGAACAGAGTGGGTAGGAGCCTCTCCCAACGCATTCCTTGCCAGCCAAGCCACTGTACCGTAGCCCAACTACTGAGGCCCAGCTGTGAGCCCATGCTCGACCTCGCTGCCCTCCGGGCTGTCCAGAAGATCATGCTGTGGCCGCATATGAGGTTGCGCATCTGCTCCCTCCCCGTCCAGCAACCTGTCAAAACAAATAAAACTTATTAGGCTTCCGCATTCCCAAGCCCTCTAAAAGGGGCGAATGTAGCCCTTAAAGGCACCAGAGGACCAACGTCCAACTGCCTGTACTCTTGTTTGGGGAAAACCAATACCTGCTGCCGTAGAAGCAGCTCCAATTCTGAATGAATGGGTTCCAAACTGTGAGGGGTCAAACCACAGCTTATGCAATGCTTGCTTTGTTAATGCCCAAAACTGGTATTTTGTGAGGGGAACCTCACTTGCATGGGTAAATAAATATCCATCCCCCGGTCCCCTATCTGCCAAAATTGCTTGTAAAGCCCGCACTGGGCAGAGGGTAGGCACTGTGGATGGGGCCAACCTGACTTGCCGTCCCTTACACTTCTGGTCTGTCTTAGACCTTCTCAGATTCTGCAAGTCTGCCAAAAAGACATTACCTGCGTCAGACAGGTGAACGCCATCGGCCCTGTACAGTTCACCCCTCCAATGCTGAATGCAGGGTGTGAAATAGCCAACCCCCCCTGCCCCAGAACAGCCAACCGAATTTGCCGGTTGACCTTCTTTCGCGCTTGGTCCATCCCTATCGTTGCAACTGAGGGCCATGCCCTTAAGTAACCGAGGCCATCATTGCCTCCTGAACTGCATGTCCACACATGCCTGCCAAACTGAGGGCCATGCCCTTCCGTTGCCTCCTGAACTGCATGTCCGCACATGCCTGTCAAACTGAGGGCCATGCCCTTAAGTAACCGAGGCCATCGTTGCCTCCTGAACTGCATGTCCGCACATGCCTGCCAAACTGAGGGCCATGCCCTTCCGTTGCCTCCTGAACTGCATGTCCACACATGCCTGCCAAACTGAGGGCCATGCCCTTCCGTTGCCTCCTGAACTGCATGTCCGCACATGCCTACCAAACTGAGGGCCATGCCCTTCCGTTGCCTCCTGAACTGCATGTCCGCACATGCCTGCCAAACTGAGGGCCACGCCCTTCCGTTGCGTCACCAACTGCATGTCCGCACATGCCTGCCAAACTGAGGGCCATGCCCTTCCATTGCCTCCTGAACTGCATGTCCGCACGTGGAAAAGGATCACTGACATCTAAGTTGTGGTGATGTAGACGTTTTCTAGCAAACCCTGTCATCTCTGCACAGCATTAGTATCCAAATCTGAAGACCGAAAGGCCCAAAAGGCTCACCCGGCCCTACAAAGGCCACATGTAATATAATAACAATAAAATTAGCTACCTCAACCTAATATATTCCTGGGCCTAGCAGGAAGCCAGAAGCCTAACCAAAGAGCTCTGCACCCCCCAAAGCAGCCACCATGTAATAAAATTAATAGAATAAAGTACCTTGAACTTAATATAGGCCTGAGTCATGCAAAGGCCGTAAGCCTAACCAAAGAACCCTGCACAATGGCCAAGAGAGGCTGCCAATGTGTCAACCACATCCTTCACAGTCTTGCGCCCCCTACCTAGGCTGAACTCACACCCAGCCTTGGCAACCAAAAGGGGAGGAATAGGGCCTGTTGAGGCCTGAAAGGCCTGTGCAGCCTCCTCTCCCATAATTAGTTCTAAGCCTGCAGCCCACAGCTATTGGGAAGATTTGAACCCTGATCTTCCGTGTTGCAGTCCAAACCTCAACCACTACACCAAAACCTATCCCAGGCGTATGGGTGGGGTAATTTAAAAATGCCCAAAGGCCTGCATTTTATGAGGGGACCTCTCACACACACACCATTTCCTTTCTTGGGTGGCATTATTGCTTTAAATCAACCCCGACTTATAATTATATTATTATTATTAATAATAATAATATACCCCATGACTGTATGTGTGATTCCCTTATTCCCAGTCATTGGCTTATAATTATAATTATGAAATAATAATTATTAGAAATGCTGTGTGGTGATTTAGCTCACAAGAATAAATACACAAACAGTATCAGTGTCAAACAATGCAATACCAATATTATTATTAAAGACACTGCTTAATGTATAAAACCCCTAAGCATAAGCCATGCAGCACCTATAATTTATTTATATTCAATAGAATCTAATCATGTAATTCAGATTATAATTGTGTTGAGTTCTTGTTTAACTGGCTGCCAAGGCAGCCTTGAGGTGGTGCTGCTGGAGAGTACAGGCGTCTCCCTCCCCCACCAGCCGTGTGTGCGTGTGCCAGCCATGTTTGGCTGAGTAGGCCCCTTTAACAAGGCCTACTCCAGCCGCAGCTGCTCCTCCAGGCACGCGACCACCCTGCCTGCAGCCCACACCCCTAATGGGGAAATAAGGAGGCCAAAATCGGCCTGCAAAAGTCTCCTTGCGCCGCAAAAATCTGCTGTTCTGCAGCTCCGTCTCCCAGCTGCTCTGTCCCTCGCCGTCCATGTTGCGCAGCAAAGAGAGGAAGGTAGGAGGGGCGGTGGGACTTAAATAGTCCTGCCAGCTCCGCCCCTCACACTACGCATCACGCTTTCGTCATAAGCGCAATGCGCAACCCTGCCTTCATTAAAGATGGAGGCAGCGTCTTCACCCCCATCTGCAACCTTGCCCCGCTTGTCAGGTGCACGGTGAGCGGGGCGCCATTTCTCCGAGTAACACCAAAGTGAGGGCTTGAATATTTGAAAAGATGCAGTAATTTTTCATGGCCTTGAACCGCCTCCTCTCAGCTAAAAGATATAAATTCTAGGAGTGGTTTTTCTTGCAAAGTATACAATGATTTCACAGGAAATGTCCTGTTTCATGAAAGGTAGTCACACTTAAGTTACATGACATTAACATAAATCACATTAATTTCAGTGGCACTAAAGCATAACTATCTTTAAAAAACGAACGAAAATGAAGTATTAAGATTTCAAAATAAAAAGGAAATAAATATTTCCACTAGGTCCTTCTCATGGTTCTTGGGCTTAGTACAAAATATATGTTCTTTACATTGAATAATCCTATTTACAAAGTTTATACCTAAATTATATCTCTTTGTCTTCTATTTCTTCTTTTTAATTTTTGAGATAAATTACCTTGTAAGTGTGACTGTCTTAAGCTGGATCAGGTCAATGTGTGAATACTTGTCCAAACTCTGTGTATAGTGCTTACATGCTTAATATCAGAATAAGTTTTTTCTTTTACAAAAGTGTGGCTAATGATGGTACAGATATTTCAGAGATTACCACCTATTCCCATCACAACCCTTGTAAAATAAATGCCGCCTTAGCAATATTATCTATATGTAATCATAGGGTGATATCCCATTGTGGCAGCCTGCTTGCATAACTGGAATCCAATTGCACAATGGGATATCTGGTAGCTCTTCTCCCCTGGAGACACCAGCCCTTCCCCCATGCACTCTCAGATTTGGGGATTGCATGAGGAGTTGTAGGTGTGAAAAGAGGAAGAAGCAACCCTGTTGCACAAGCCAATGCCTGTTCCTGCTTATTTATTTATTTATTTATTTATTAAATTTATATCTTGCCTTTCCTGCCAAAGCACTCTGTAAAGTGTGAAACTCTGTCCTTCTAGTGAACTGTGTAGAGTCGACTCTATGGATCTCACCCACAGAATTGGAGTCACCTTCTAGGCCATGTACTCCAGCCTCTTGCTTGATGCCATGTGGTCCTTTGTTAAAGGATGTTAGACCATCATTTCTAGGCAAATGGTTCCCTAATTATGGAATTCTTTCCACTGGAAAGTTCTGCCTGGGACAATAGTAAGCCTGACTGGTCTGTAATGTATATAATTTCCCAATGATCCATGTATTTATTTATTTAAGCCATCTTTCAGATTCCTAATAAAGAGATGACTATGTTCTCTAGCTAAGTTTAAGTAGCCTGGTTGGACAGATGGATTGCAACTCCTACAGAGTGGCACCAAAGCCTTGCAATGTGCAACCTTTTGAAAATTTGCCTTTTTTTCTCATTTGGAATAGTTTGGGCAGAGTGGGTCTAATTTTGATATGCTCATCCATTTAATGAGGCTTTAATTGAGTTTTAATAGAATTCCCATGGAATACTTTACACATTGAGAGAAATGTATATAAAATGTTGCTTTTTCAGAATATTCTAAGGATAAATAAAATATGTGATTTTATTGTTAAGAATAAATGGTTAATAGGTTAATAGACTGTTTGCAGTAGATAATTCTATAGAAGCTGGAGTTAACGTAGATAGAGAAAAGGGGCTTTTTCTTAGAATAGGACATCTGTCTGAAGTTCAAACAAAGCAGCCAGAACAGACAGTTTGTGGTCAAGTTCCACTTCAAAATAGAAAGGGGATTTACACTTGACTAATTCAGCTGATGTTTTTAGCCCTTCATTGCTTTGCTTGATGTAAAGGGAGTTTTTATGCTTAGTTAATGAGGAGGGGAGGGGAGCAATATACCATATATGGGAAATAATAAATAAGGGTATAAGGTAGCCTAAAACTGAGGAGTGGGAGATGTAAACAGGGGAGGAGTTTCATGTGACAGGGACAGGCGGATCTGATACGCTGTGAACCCTGGAAGTACCTGACCAATGGGGAAAACAGGGGAGGGCATGAAGCGTCGGGCTAGGGGATAAAAGATTTGTACCAATGTCATTTGGGTGTGTCTGCCTTCTGGTAGGACACCCGTCCTTGCAAGTACGAAATAAAAGCTTTTAAAATTGAGAGAAGTGCCCATTTTGGATTGGTATGTTTCAGTTCACATACTGTTTTGGAAAGTGTGGATTATGTAATTTCACCTTTAAATGCAAACTGAATCAAATTTCTCCCCCTACTGCCAGTATAAACAAATTTTAGCATTTGGATCCCAGGTTTTGAATGTTGATTCCTGAATATCAGCTACAAGTGTTCGATTTTGACTATCTTCCTTAGGAATAGGCTTAAGTGGGTTCCATGATAGATTTTGAATGGTGAACAAGTTTCAGCCTCTGTGATTAAAGAGCTGGTGATCTGCATTCATCCTTGAAATTTCCCTGCCAAACTGATAGAAGAAGGTTGCCCAAGGATGCAATCCAGAGTGCATGCATGGCAAGGACATTTACAAAGTGGCAGAACCTTCTCTTTACCTCTCTGTTGCTACTGTGCCTCTGGCAAAAGTCTTTCCAATCATCTGCTACCCGATTATTTCTCCTGGCAATGCCAGGGATTGAACATGAACTTTCCACATGCAATGGATGTGCTCTGCCACCGAGCTCCATTGTAGCCAGACAATTCAACACAAGCAGGGGTTCTATGGTTTGCACAGGACAAGCAATTTTTATCTTCTTAGCTTGCCCCTGGGCTTTGCCCACATCACCAACCAACTCTGAGCTACCTACTTTATTTCTAAAAAGTATTCCTGTACCGCCTATAACATAAAATATCAGGATAGTGCACAACAATTAAAAACACCATTAAAAACAATACAAATAACCATTGTAGCGACTGGCTAATTAAACAGCTACAAAGGTCTGTTGGCATAAAAAAGTCCTCAAGAGGCATCTGAAAGTTAGGTTGCTGGCTTAATCTCTGGTAAAAGAGTATTCCAAAACATGGGGCCAGTGACACTAAATGCCTGACTTCTATGTCCATTGGACTTGGGGAACAGGATTTCATCCACAGAGCATAAAAGCAAGAAGGGTGGAAGCCACATTACAGATGAGTGGAAAGAAATTGCTTTATTGTTAGGTCTTAGCTCAAGTAGGAAAATCGTCTAGACTAGACAAGGTTTAGATGGATGTATTTTCCATGTTATTTTTATATCCTAATTGCTCTTATAGATAAATGCTAAAACAGTCTTGACATCTTTCTGCACCCCCCATAACATCAAAATAACTGTTTACTATTTTTTAAAAACATTGAGCAAATCCTAGATTTGTTCTTGTTTTAACCTTGGTTTGACACCTCGATTTGCACCTCACTCTACCTAGGACAGTAAGTTGGCTGTCAAAAGTATAAAGGGCTATTTTAGTGAAGGCAGCCAGAAAAACACAAGTTGCTAACTTAACGGCCGGGATTAGGACCAAGGTTATCTGCTTTGCTTGCTTGCCCTCCCTCTCATGGTGCAGTCAACAGACTGTGCCATCACACAGCCATTTTACAGGGCACTTGGTTAACTTTTCCTACATGGAAGGGAGGAAGGCAGTAGTGGATGAGTAAGGAATGATTAGCAAAACTAATAGTTGAACCAGCTTTTGATTAACAAGTATACTTGCCTATTGGGTCAGTTGTGAAGATGGACTTGCAGTGCTTGGTACACACTAGGCTCCTTCGGATGATCTGAGCATTCATCCTGATTTGCTTGCACAAAGCTTATGTGGAGGTTACCTTACATCCATCCTTTATTGAGCATTTGTTGTGATCTGCTTGCAGGGTATTTGTATGTCTCCCATTATTCAATCCACAATTTTCAATGCAAATTTTCAACTTCCTAACTGCAAAAATCCTGCTTTTTTTAAAAAAAAAAAAAACCTCGTATTAATGAAGATAGCAAATGCACTAGTGTGTTCCAAGGTTTGATTCCTCTATCATGCTGTCAAGATCCCATACTTTTTGCACAGTCATCTGCAGAGCAAAGCTAGAGGAGTTAGGAAGCATGCTGAGGGAGCCAGCCAAACTGGGCACCTGTGTAACAACATACAAAGCTGCAATCCATGTATCCTACTATGGCACAGGTGTGCAGGGTCTCAGACGGGGTGGACCATCCATATAGGCAAACTAGGCAGTTGCCTAGAGTGCCAAGTTAAGGGGGCATGCCATATTTGAGGAAAAAATAAAAATAAAATAATGAAGATGTTATTATTTCAATTCTATGTAGCACTAATGAGTTCGCTCTGTCAGCGCAAACATTTCTATTTGGCAGATGAAGTGATCTTCCCTCTCCTCCCCCTGTACACTGTGGGGCCGATTTGGGGGGGGCAGGGCACAAAGGGATGGTGGAGCCATGTTCTGCTAGCGGGAAGCCTGGCAATGGCTCCTGCTAGCTGGATGGTTAGTTGAATCTGTCATTATTTCAATTCCCATAACAAATAAGGTGGTCCATAAAAGAAAAGTAAGAGTTTTAACCAGGGCCTTTTTAAGGGGGGGCACAGAAGGCAATTGCCATGGGCCCCACATATGAGGGGGTGCTCATACATGGAGGGGGCCACATGTATTTTGGCCTTGCTGTATTGCTGCCAACTCTTTTGTTTCAGAATCCCACTAACTTGAGCACCATAAACTTAATTGGAAAAAAATCGCAAAACAAACTGTACTGGCTATAGTGTCCTTTTATTATAACAGCATGAGCAAGATGGTTGCAGCCACAGTGGGGCTATTGGAGCAACTCAGCCAATAGTTAGACTTTTTAAAAATTATATTTGTCTTGTCTTTTTTCCTCCAAGGAACCCAAGGCAGCTTACACGATCCTCCTACTCCTCTCCATGTTATCCTCACAACAACCTGTGATGTGGATTAGGCTCAGTCAGTGACTGGCCCAGTCACCCAGTGAGCTTCAAGTCCACACAGGGACTAGATTTACCCAGTCCAGCACTCTAACCACTACACCACACTGACCTAGCATACACTACAGGCCCAAGGTCCTCAATGCAGAGGCTAAAGGCACCAGTGTGCTCACAGAGACTTACCAGAGTGTCCTCCGGTGCCTCTGCTCTCTTGATTGCACAATTATAAATTATTATGGCCACCAGCTTTTCTCAACTGTCACTGCCACAGTTTTCTTAGGCCCTCTACCATTATAATTGGCTACAAAATCAGAAATGGACCCTACCAGCAGAGAGAAGAGAGATCAGTTAAAACTGTTCCCTTTCTTCTCCAATGAGAACACGAATTAGAACTGATAGAGCAGGGAGAAGAGAGAGAATAGTTCTGACTAAACACTATCAGCAGAAGAACATGTGGCTTAGGGATTGGATTTGGTAGCTGATTCTTATTTGTTTGAATTCCGACAGTCCAGTTTTTAATACCAATTCACCATTTTTTGTTCCTGATTGTTTGCACAATTGCCAATTCATGGGTTTTTTTCCAGTGAAAAAATAACTTAATTGCTAACGAAAATGCTAATGAAAATGCTTATGCTGTAGGCACTTGTTCGACTGAGTTAAGAATGCATTAGCTTAAAGGAAAGCTGATTACAAAGACAATAACGTAAAATTCAGAGCAGATTTTTTTTAAAAAAAAGTGCCGATGACAGCTGCAACCCACTGCAAGAAATCAATTCCTGTCAGAAAACAATGTGGATTGTCAGATTATGTCAAAATCCGGTAATAAATCCAATTTAGGGAATATTCTCCCCCATCCCTAATGTGGATTCCAAGCAGAAGAGTAGACATAGCAAGGTAGGAGGTTACTTGGTTTGCCTAGGGCACCAGTTGCTCGCAGCTAGTCTAGTGCCACCCCTGGTCTCACCACATGGTCTTTCATACCACCTGATCATTTTTAACTAGAGTGCCAGGGACTGAACCTGAGGTCTTTGGCCTGCAAAGCCGGTGCTTCTGCCAGTGAGCTCTGATCCCTTGTTAGCTCATTCTTCAGCCTGGGATTGCTCAGTACACAGTCTGAGCTGTATTGCACTTACCATTAAAACACACACAAACTAAAAGTAGCTGTTTATGGTTAACAGAAATCGCTGATAACAAATAAAGATGCTATTAAATGTTGAAAACCCATCTCAATAAGGGGCAAAGTGTTTTTTTAATAGTTATTTAAAATATTTCAAGACTAATCTCAGCAGAGAAGTTTACTCAAAAAGACAATTAAAAAAACAGCTCTGGGGATCTCTTTTATAGATGACTATGTGTTTTATGCTTTGATCCACCACCCACCCACCTTTGTGTGCAGCAGCCCATGAAAGATTTTTACAACAATTGTACTCAAGTGCATTTTAGGATTATCATTAGGGTTAAATGCCCTATTTCATATGCATGAAAACTGGCAGGGAAGTGACCTAGGGTGCACGTGAGCTCGTGGTGGAAAAAGAAAAACCAGTATGAGCACTCTTTGGGCTCATATGAGCTCTGATTCTCTCCCTTTCCCTTGTGCAAAAACTGTGATTCTGAATATATGTGGAATCCATGTGCAAAATATAATCAACAACAAAACGCTGCAGTATATTCTCAGCCCATACCAGGAGTTCTCCTGTCCAGGATATCAGCCACCCAGCAGGCATAAGCTGGGAGGAGCTCACTCTTCATCTCCCTCTTGTTTTCCATTTCTTTTTTCCAATAGACATTCAACATTCCATGGAGGCCACTGACTTCCGGGAAGGGTGACTTAGCCTGTGCCTGCTTTTGAGACGGGCTCCTGCCTCAAAAGAAGCTTATTCAGATATATCAGTCAGTTTTTTCTTTTTTTTTTGACTGATTAAACTTCTCCCGGGTAGGGAGAAACGAAGAGATTAACCTCAAAGCCTATTTTTGTTGGGACGACCAGATCTCATTAATTTATGGGACGAGGTCCAGCCGACGAAGGTGGGACGGATTTTCAACAGCAAGCTCTATCTGTTAAAGCGAACGTTCATCTTATCTTCTAAGAGAGAACGCACTAACAGGCAAGCACCCTTCTTTCTATATTTTTCTTTTACTTGACTTAAATTGTTGCTGTTTAAAAGAGATTTGCCAGATTGATCGGTTTTTGACATCTCACTGGGGAGCCATAACTTCTCTCTGCTACGCACTAATTAATAGCTTATCTCTGTTTTTGTTGCAAAAAGCTGTCCTGGATTTGCATTCTAAAGATATACACAGAAGAGGGATTTCTATTCCAGATTTTTATTTTGAAGAATATTATACTGTCTGAGACTACTCTCTTTTTGGTCTATTTTATTTTGACGAATCTGTTTCTTGACGACTGCCATTAATTGTTTCGATCCTGGGAACTGCATTTTGTTTACTTAACTATGGAGAGATAAGGCTGTCTGCTCTGTTTATACTGTGATGTCACCAAGTTTGGAGTATTAACCCAATTGTTGCTGAAATAAGAAGTGGTTTTCCTATATTTTTCTTTTAAAATGGCAATTAAGAAAGTGGCTGAGAATCTGGAAATAACTATGTTTCAGAAAATAATGGATGAGATTGAGATAACGAAACAAAACCTGCGACAGGGTTGTAAGGAGCTGAAAATTGAATTGAGTAAAATGACGCAGGAGATTAAAGATATAGGGGTCCCTGTGAGAGAGGTGACCCTGGAAGGGGTCCCTGTGAGAGAGGAGACCCCGGAGATTGGAACAAACGTGGAACAGGAAAAAGATTTGGAGTCTATGGACTTTAGAAATAAAATCTATTGTTTGGAGACACAGGAGATTAAAGACATAGGGGTCCTTGTGAGAGAGGAGACCCTGGAGACTGGAACAGGGGTCCCTGTGAGAGAGGAGACCCTGGAGACTGGAACAGGGGTCCCTGTGAGAGAGGAGACCCCGGAGATTGGAACAAACGTGGAACAGGAAAAAGATTTGGAGTCTATGGACTTTAGAAATAAAATCTATTGTTTGGAACTCAATGTTATCTCTGAAGAAATTAATGAAGATTCTAGAGATAAAGTTATCAATGGCATGGATAATCTTCTGGACTGGAATGATGTGATGGAGCCCAATATAGAGAAAATTTATGGAATTAACTGCAGCCATGTAACAATGGAAAAACTTTCAAGAGATGACCCAGTGTATTTTGAAAAAAAGAACAGAGATATGATTTTACAGCAGTATTTCAGCAACCTATTCAGAATGGATGGCAAGAAAATATTTGGGATAGAGGTAATTCCCATCAGACTCTTACTATATGACTATGGCTTTGACAGCAAGATTATTATGGAATACTGATAATGGAAGATTGGATACTGAAATTACTGGACTTAACAAGACTACTGAAGATGGAAGATGGAAAATGGAACTAATAGGGATAATAGAACAATGGCTACTGAAATTACTGAACCTAACAGATTCTGATGTGATGGATTAATTGAAATGTTTATTTTGACTATGGTTATGACAATAAGATTATCATAATTAGTAATGAGATGGATTAATTGATATGCTTATCTGGAAAAAAAAATTGATAGATATATTTCTTAAAGAATTGAAATCTCTCTTTGACTTTTTGTGGAAAGAATAAAGTAATGTTTATGAGATTTGATGATTAAGTAAGATAACTATTGGAGGAAAGTGATTTTATAATATGACTTAAGAGACAGGATTGTTATATATTATAGACTTATAACTGATCTGATCTTTGACAAATGGGAAGTCAATATTTTACTCTTTATTTTTTATTTTTATTTTTATTTTTATTTATTTTTTTTTTTTTAACTATTTTTGATTTTGTTTTTTGTCTTTGAATGTTTTATGATTTCGTCTTGTATGTTTTATGAAAATTTGAATAAAAATTATTGAAAAAAAAAAAAAAACATTCCATGGAGGCCACTGAACATGCTCAGTCCTCATTGGGATTTTTTTTGGGGGGGGGAAGGGAATCATTCCCTTTTCCTTTATCTCAGTGTCCACTGAGACCTTCTGACAGTTTGGTCTTGTTTCTCAGTGAACCCATTGGTCTCCACTCCTGTTCAGTATTGAAGATGTGAACTCCACTCATAACTCTACTCTGAGTTCACTATTAGAGGGAACAAGTAAGAACCTCTAACATACGTTGCAGAGTGTTTTGAGTTATGTCTGTTGTTGACCCTGGAGTGAACATATAAAAAGAAACAGTCATTAAAATCCTTATTCTTTCAATATGGGAAGCTTTTTAAAACTTTTTAAAATAAGAGTGATTGTCCTTTGGATTTAGGTTGAAACCAGCTCCAAAATGTTTCTCTTAATTGCCAGCCCCTTCCGTCTGCTTTAAGGTGGCAATTGTTGTAGACAAACATCTGTCCTCTGTCTCTTCTCGCCTCTCTATAGCCTGGAGCACAGTAGTGGTAACACTCCAGATGTCAGGGACTGTGAAAATATAGTTATGCCACCTGGCATCCTTAGACTGGATTTTATACCAAAGAAGGAATTTCATGTTCCATGGTTCCTAGTACCTGGGATGCTGGTATTACAGAGTTCTCTGCACCTTTAAGGACTGATGGATGAGAAAGAGAGAGAGATGTACCACAGAGAAGGAAGGAGAAGGAAACCCGGGGGGTGAGCTCTTAAAGGTAGGAAGGGAAGAAGAGGACAAGGGGAATGTGATCTCTCTCCACTAGTTTTGTCCTGTCACTACCAGGATATCACCAGCAGCCAGGTAAGTGAGTGGGGAGGAGTTCTCTGGTTTGGATTAATATCTGAGCCAGAGAATAACTGGGGGCTGTAATGCTCAGCTTGCATTGAAGGTGAGTATTGTGTGAGTTGCCAGTGTTTGTATTCTGAACCAAGGAATAAATGAAAACAGTTTTTGAGTGACAATTTTAGGTATTAACATTCAAATACAATTTTTTTGCTTATGAAATTTTGGTTTTGGCTTTGACATTTAAGAATCAGACATTTAAGAATTCAGTCTGAATTTCTTAAATCATTTTATTTCTGCAGGATTTTCTGGAAAACATTTTTCCTCAATGTTTGAATCTTCTTTCAAATCTTCCCACATTGTTACATGAAAAACACTGCATAGACCATTCTTCCCTCAGTTAATCTATATGAAAAGGATATACCTAGAGGCAAGTATATGACCACATAATTGGAGGAGTAAAACGATGACAATTAGCACATTTGTCATTGAATAACAGCAAGTGATTGCCTTAATTGACAATCCAATGGTTTGTAATTGATGTTAATGACTCACAAGGAGAAGAGAATAGCAACTAAAAACTGCAGTTTTTTTACTGCTTTCCCTGAACATAAGGAATGTACAACTTTTCAAGCAAGAAACTAAATGTACTGAGGAGAAGAGGTAATAAATGATTGCACACAGCCAGGACACATGTAAAGATAATTCACTGAGTGAAGGAATTCAGGACATTATAATGGATTTTTGCTCAGATAGGGCTCCAAGTACAGCTTTGCAGAGGTTAATAAAACAAGTTTTAAATGGTATTATGCTCCACTACAAGAAATTACCGGCAGTGCGCTCTCCACCTGAGTGATTTATAATTCTCAGGGAGATACTGAGAGAATTGTTTTGTTACAAGGTTAATAGTGCAGTAATTGAAATGAGTGCATGTTCCATCATGAGGGAAGAGAAAAAAAAATCTTCTCCTATTAAAAATGTGAAAATGCATAGGAAACAAAGAATCACTCATGAAATGTGACGTTCATGTTCAGAGCTTTTTTAAAAGAGAGAGAGAAATCCTGCACATATGGTAAGCTTATGCAGTTAACATTTCCAGAGGTGGAAAAAATAACCAACTCAGTTCAGGCTTTCTAATCTGCAAGTGTTAGTTAATGCAATCTATTATACTCAGTCTGTCCCTTTCTGTATGGATCCTCATCATACTTTGTGATGATGATCATTAATATGCTGAATATTAATTTTTTATTCCTTCCTATTCCAACGTATGATAATAGGTTACATAGGAAGCTGCGTTATAACCCGTCAGACAATTGGTCTATCTAGCTCAGTATTGTCTACACTGACTGGCAGTGGCTCTTGGCAATTTCAGACAGGGAGGTGCTGGAGACTTCTGCATGCAAAGCAGATGTTCTACCACTGAACTGCAGCCCTATGGTTGCAATATTCAAATTCTCCAATATGACCATTTAAATTCCTAACTGTTCCAAAGCACTGCTTTGCCTCTTGTCAGAGATGGGAACTGTAAGCCTTCACATTCCACACTGCTAGGGAGTTTACAAATAGCTTTAACAAATCTATATCTCCCATCCATAATACCCCAGCACTGTATGTTTTATTGCTGTTTTTTCTCCTTTATTCATATGTAACAAAATGCATGCTTCAAAGAAAGCCCAACAAGAAAACAAATACCAAAACAAGGAAGAAAACAAAGACCTTTCCATCGTAATCCACAGACTTATACATTATCTTCCTCAACTCAAAATTGTCTCTACTTATTTACAAATTAATTATTTTCCTTCTTTCTTCAGAAGATTGTAAAGCCATAATAATTATTGAGGAAAAAGTCCATGTCTCCTCCAATAATGAATAAAGATATTTCATCTTGTCAAAAAATGATTGTCTTTTTTTGTTCTCTAGATCTAATAAAATATGTTAATTTTGCCATCAAAGCTTAAGTCCAAATTCTAATGTATTGCTCTGTAATTAGTGGTATATTACTGGATCTCCATTTCCGGGCATACAAAATTCTGGCTGCAGCCAATAAGTAAGATACCAATTCCACATGATCATGTCTTACTGAATCTTCCAAATAATTTAACAAAAAGACAACTGGATGCAGTGAGACCCATTCTCCAATATTTTGTTTTGCCAAATCACTAATACTATATATATCGTTCCTCACCTTATGTTATTGTCTCCAGATCCACTATTCAACTATCTCCCACATCCCTGTTCACTCTCCAAAACAAACTATGCAGTCTAAGAGTAACAAGTGTAAAAAGTGACAAGAATATCAGTCCTTGGTATCAATCACTCTGTGGAAGATACCATCAACTTGGACCTAACCTATGATACAAGATATTAAATAGGATAACTTTCCATTCTATTATTGTCATACACAAATTGTGAAAGATAAGGCTGAAGTTTCTTAGGAAATTAGAAAATTGTAGTAAAATTATTCTTATATGTGATCTTTCCTTAGTTCTTTGCAAGTTCTTTTCCTGACTGAATATGAGCTTACTTCTGGAAGCATACTATTGATCTCATTTTAAAAGTAATGTAAGACTTTTAATATTAGGAGTGTATTGTAAGAATCACCAAGAACTGGGAAAATAGATTTGCAGTGTGATAAATTCTAGAAACCACAGTGGAGACTGAAACCCTACTGGGTTTTGCATGTTGGGAAATTTTTTATAAGGCAGGATTTTCTAAAGTAATGAGCACTCAGGACACATTTAATTTAAGAGCCTGATATATATAACAATAAACTCAACTCAGTATTGGTGAATGTCTACTGAACTGATTGGGGTGTCTATGGGAAGAGCTGTTTGAGGATAGCATCATGGGAGCCAACAAACTAGTTAAGATCTGCCCTAGATTGTGATCCTATGCACACTTACTTGGAAATTAGTTGTTGAAATCAGTGGTCATCATTTTCAAGTAAATGTTTCAGTCACCAGATTCTTGAAGGACTCCACAAGGTTTTTGCAATAGCCGCTTTGACCCATTCAAGTGTTAGGTGGCCCAGAATGTGAACGCCAGCCATGGCTTTGAGAGAAAGGATCACTCAAGGGTCTCTGAGCCTGCTATGGGCCTTTCTCTGTGAATGCTAGCCATTGGCCTCCTGCTTAGGCTCTGCTGGTGTAAAGGCAGAAAATACAACAGAAGTGACTAGATGAAAAAGCTGTGCGACCTGCTTAGTAGTCAGGTAAGCAGAACAGAATGAATGGAACTGAGCCAAAGCAAAAGCTGTGTGATCAACTTTGAAACTGTAATGGATGAAAGGTTCAGTCCTGGGTTATAGTGGAGCCCTGATCTTACTCTGTGGCATAAAATACAACTTTTTCTATTATGGCTCCTGCAGCCTTTTGAATCTGAATAGATATCTGCCTGATGTCTGACCTGTGGTGAAGAGTTAAAATGGAATTTAATTGTTGCTGGACTCATGTCTTTATGAAAGCTACATACATATACCTAATCCCAGATTTCTAGGGACCACAGTGGAAAAGAAAAAGGCATTGCAGCGCATAGCTGGGAACTGAAGAGGCAAGACAAGATGAAGGGTGGGTAAATCAAGGGCCACCTTTATTGGAATAAAGCCAATTACATACTTGATTGCATAATAAAATGATCTGCAGAGACAAGTACAGAACCTAACTCATACCCAATTGGCTGAGGACACCCTGCCATGGGAAAGTGGGTGCTCTGAGCCCAATCCCCTTCTCCAGGCCCCATCCACACAGGGTGGTTAGGTCAGGCCTTCCTGCTTTACCCCTACTCAGGGCCGCACAAATCTGAGTGGGTGTTACAGGTTAGCCCCAAAGGTGAACCTTATCCTAACAGGCTGCACAACCTGGAAGGCAGGCCTCAGAACCCACTGGTCACCTTAAAGGGTGCCTAATGGTAGTCACCAAACCCTACCTTGTGAAAATCCACACATATCCACCACAGAAGAGGACAAGCCTCAGCTTAGTCCCTCTTCCCCCCACCTGCGGCAAATTATTTCATGCAGGCAGAGCTTGGAAAAGTTACTTTTTTGAACTACAACTCCCATCAGCCAATCCAGTGGCCATGCTGGCTGGGGCTGATGGGAGTTGTAGTTTAAAAAAGTAACTTTTCCAAGCTCTGCATGCAGGGCACTCTGCATAAGGCCTAAAAGAGGCAGAGGGGAGACAGAGCAGGGCTTAAATAGCCACCCTGTCCCACCCGCTATGCAACAGGTACGCGTGGCTATGTCACGCCAAAGGTTAGGGGCTTTTGAAGCCATGCCAGGTCTTCCCCAGCATGGCTGCAAAGGCCTGCTATTGCCAGAGCCCTTGGGTCTGACGATGGCAGGAACTCTGTGAATACTCATAGACTCTTCACTAATTTCATGGCCAAATCTTGATGAAACATGCTCCAGTCTTTGACCTGGTAAGGAGTCAGGCTGATCCATGAGATTTATGTTTGAATCCATTTGAAAAGGCTGAAATGTTAAGGTTCTAGTTGTTTTGCTTTGGTTTCTTTTTAAAGGCTCCAAATCCAGTGTACAATTATGGACACTTATAAAGTCTCATTGAAATGAGAGTGGCTTAAATTAAGACTCAGGGCTTAAATGTGAAGGAAGGGGTCTAAGAGGAAAATAGATTGACCATGAGGTATTATGCATAATGTAGTCTCTATGCACAGAAGCAATGGGCTGGATCCAGACTTGTGATTAGTGGATTTCTAGTCTTGTCAGAGGAAGGGCAGGGGAGAGACCATTTTCACATATTTTCCTTCCCCTGAAGCGACCTGTGCCCTCTGAAAATCTTCAGGAGTGTCTCCTAAAGTATTGTGAGAGGCAGCACAGAGGACTTGGGGGAGGAAATAAGTAAAAATGGCTTATTCTATTCCTCCAACAGGGAGCCTATGCTGGATTTCAGTCTCTCCCATAAACAGAAGGAGCCCTTCAACTTACAGAACAGTCAGTCTGAATCCAACTCAGGTTCAGTATATCTTTGAATACCATATACTGGAGAGGGCTGATCCTACTGTTGGGTCCAAATCTAAGCTCCCTCCCCTTCCAGGAAGGGCGAGCTAATGCACCCCTCAGCCCTGAATAGGAGGGTGCGTTTGACAATTCAATTTACCTGTCAGTGGTCCAGCTAGACATCAAACATAAAACAACACACAAACTGCTTGATCAAGAAGGGGTCTCTAAACTGCACAGACAGCAGTCTGGCAGGGTAGAGAGCACCGTTTATTAATTGAAGCATCATTTATATAGGTTTCATAAGCAAAACAAGGTAAAATCATAACATAAAGAGAATACAGTATTACAGAGATAAGTAAGCGCATCTTCTTATCCTTTGTTACATTTCTCATAATTCATAAAAGTGAGGAATTGATAAAGAAGTTATACACTTGTCAATCTAAGAAAACTTAATCCAAGATAAGGACTAGGGAAGGCGAAGAAAAGAGTTAGATTGACACTAGTAAAAGATAAACAATAGGGCTAGTATGCCTGTAAAAAGTTATCCACTCAGCAGTATGACGTAGAGCTATGGATACAATTCTAGCAAGTATTATGGGAACATGTCTTCCTTTGTGCTGAGTTTGCTACAATGCACAGGATGTGTAAAGGTTAGGCAAGGCAAGAGAAATAGCAACAATCCAAAAGGGATACATTTTATCTCCTTTCCAAGATGTTACAGCCTTTGAGGTGCCTCTGGGTGTGATCTCTCATGAGAGAGAAGAAAAGTCGTTTGTTCCCCACCCTCTCTTAGTTCCATGATTCATTGCGGTACTAGCTCTGGCTGCAATTTAACGTTTCTGGACAACTCTTGACAACTCTTGGGGCCTAGGAAATAAAATATTTCCTAACACTACTATTAGGCAGAGTAAGTTCACCACCTTAGGCAGTTGATTTGGGTGCCTTCAAAAGGAAGAAAATGGTTATTATTTATTTATTTATTTATTCTATTACTATTGCTATTGCTATTGCTGCCAGGGAGATGGAGAAGTGCTTGTGGGATTATCCATCTCAAATGCCAAAATAACATGACCAGTCTTGAATACCATGCATTTAGGTTGGCCTTGCAAACAACCAGGAATATTCTCACCTCTGTTCCCTTCTTGGAAGTATCCAGATGTATCTAGCTAGCCAAGATGAGAAGGGTCTTAATTTCATCCAGCAGGATAGTTCTTAGGTGCAAAATTCTGTCCTGGATCAGGGCCAATATGTTTAAAAGACAACTTTGGAAAATGAAAGTGGTGACATGGCTCTATAATGTGTGTGGCTGTAGTGTAAGTATTATAACCTTCAAGGAGCTCATTTCTGCAAGAGTTTGAATGATAAAGATCTCTCATAAATTTTAAAAGAATCTCAATTCTCTTTATATTCCTCTTAGAATGCTCATTACTTTGACACAAATCATGGCAAATATTTCTCTTCAGCCTTGATATGTCTTTCTGTGGCTAGCTTTTAATCTATGCATTCACATTCTCAACACTGCCAAGTAGTCATCAGTCTCCACTGAAATAAATGGATCTGTAGTCTGCTTATACAATGACATTGTGGCACGTTATCTGTAAGCTGTGGATGATTTCTTACACAAATAGCCACGTGGAAGAATACTTTCAAACAGTCCTCTCACATCAGTCAACAGACAATTCTTCACTTGAGCCCCAAACTTGCATGAGGGAATGTGTGTGTGTGTGTGTGTGTGTGTGTATTGATGTCCTGTTCTTAGTTCATACTGTTTTCCCCTAAGTCCATACTGTATTATACTGACATCCAGTCTCGTATGGATCCATTGTCTTCCACTGCGGATATTTATACCCATTGAAATATTATCTGTTCCCAAATTATTCCCTGGCGACTGTGTTCAACATTGTTCATTTTTTGTAGGATTTTTAATGCACTCTGCATAAATTTCAAACACCAGCTGACTGTGGTATCAGGATTGTAGATGTATATATGAGGGGTAACCAACATGATGCCCTCACCACTGACCATGCTGACTTACTGATGGGAGCTGGAGTCTTAGAACATCTAGAGGGTACCACTTTGGCTACGCCTGGTGTATACGTTTCTGAAATTAGCAGTAAAGATTATGTATTTTTATGACTGGGATCTGAAAGGGGAGAGCATTTGATTCTGGAATATTCCCAAACCTATTGCAGTTGAGGACTGTCCCAGGCCACAGAAAATTAATCATTGTTATGTTATTGCTGTTTAAATGTATGATGTTTATAGTAAGTAATATTTAGTTGAGTGAATGAGTCAGGAGGGAGTATTTGCATATGAATGGCAACTGGTTGAGAGTATGGAGGGGGAGTGTGATATATAAAGTGTGTGTGTGTGTTTGAGGATTCAGACAGAGTACTGCATTTTGGTTAGATAGCAAATTGATTTGAGAGAGACAGGATTTGACAGGAGGTTGGGAGAACAAGGCTAAGTGACAGTTTGGGTTTGGTTTAGTGATGATAGACAGACAGACAGACAGACAGACAGACAGACAGATACTAGAGTTAGGTTCAGTAAGAATTGTGACTTCTTATTGTGTTATATTTATCAAATATATTAACAAAAATATTTTTGATTTTCATCATCCCATGCCTATTGTTCGGTTACTGAAGAGAGGGAGAATGTGCATGTTATGTACAGTAGAGCCCCGCTTATATGGCGGGTTCCATTCCGGATCCCCACCATAAAGCAGAAAATGCCGTAAAGCGGAACCCCATTGACTTTAATGGGTCGCGTCACGCGAAAATGATGCGAAAACGTCGCAAAACGTCGCAAAAGGGAAAAAAAACCCTTTAAAATTAAAAATGAAAGGTGCCACATCAGCGGAACGCCTTAAAGTGGAACGCCGTAAAGTGGGGCCCTACTGTACCTTCAAGTCGATTATGACTTATGGCGATCCTATGAATCAACAACCTACAAATGCATCTGTTATAAACCACCCTGTTCACATCTTGTAAATTCAGGTCTGTGGCTTCCTTTATGGAATCAATCCATCTCTTGTTTGGTCTTCCTCCTTTTCTTCTCCCTTCTGTTTTTCCAAGCATTATTGTCTTTTCTAGTGAATCATGCCTTTTCATTATATGTCCAGAGTATGATAACCTCAGTTTCATCATTTTAGCTTCTAGTGATATTTCTGGTTTAATTTGTTCTAACACCCAATTATTTGTCTTTTTCGCAGTCCAAGGTATCCGCTAAGCTCTCCTCCAACACCACATTGCAAATGAGTTGATGTTTCTCTTATCACTATTTTCACTGTCCAACTTTCACATCCATACATAGAGATCGGAAATACTATGGTCTGAATGATCCTGATTTTAGTGTTCAGTGATACATCTTTGCATTTGAGGACCTTTTCTAGTTCTCTCATAGCTGCCTTCCCCAGTCCTAGCCTTCTTCTGATTTCTTGACTATTGTCTCCATTTTGTTAATGACTGTGCCAAGGTATTGATAATCCTTGACAAGTTCCATGTCCTCATTGTTGACTTTAAAGTTACATAAATCCTCTTTGTCATTACTTTAGTCTTTTTGTAGCTGCAGTCCTGCTTTTGTGCTTTCCTCTTTAACTTTCAACAGCATTCGTTTCAAATCATTACTGGTTTCTGCTAGTAGTATGGTATTGTCTGCATATCTTAAATTATTTCTCCCTCCAATTTTCACATCTCCTTCATCTTGGTCCAATCCTGCTTTCTGTATGATATGTTCTGCGTATAGATTTAACAAATAGGGTGATAAAATATACCCCTGTCTCACACCCTTTCCGATGGGGAACCAATCGGTTTCTCCATATTCTGTCCTTACAGTAGCCTCTGATTGAGAGTATATGCGCTTCAGAACAATCAGATGCTGTGGCACCCTCCTTTCTTTTAAAGCATTCCATAGTTGTTGTTTTTTGTGATTTACACAATCAAAGGTTTTGCTGTAATCTGTAAAGCACAGGATGATTTTCTTCTTAAATTCCTTGGTCTGTTCGATTATGCAATGTATGTTTGCAATATGATCTCTGGTGCCTCTTCCCTTTCTTAATCCAGTTTGGACATCTGGCATTTCTTGCTCCATATAGTGAATGCACCAAGGGAGCAGGAGACATGACCTCCTCTCTAAGATGTTGTACTGCTATACAAATTTGTAAAACTACAGACAATTTGGGTTACCAAATTCTTTCCAACTACACATGAAGTGAATTGAACTGTGAAAGACCAACCCAAATTGTGTTTGCATTTTTACAAATCTGTAGGGCAGTACAATATCTCAGAGAGGAGGTCAGGTGTCCTACTCCACTGGTGCATTCACTATAGCTGCCCAATTTCCCTGCTTTTAAACATTTGATAGAAATGTTGCTTGGCTATAGGTACATTCTTAAACTGCAAGGGTTTTTTTTGCTTATTAGTGGATTTATCTGCTTTTTAATCCAGGAGGTAAGAAATGGGATCCTGTGCAAGGTTGCTGAGAATGGATTGGTCATTCGCATACTTATTGAGTTCAATGGGATTTACTCCCATGCAATCATGCTTAGTATAGGTGAAACTGACCACAGAGGAGGAGGAAGGAGAGGAGGAAGGGCAGAAGGGGGTGGGAGCAGGTGGGAGCAGAATGGGAAGAGGAGGGCAGGTTTGATCATTTGCAAACTTATTCAGTTCAGTGGGATTTACTCCCGTGCAATCATGCTTAGGAAAGGTGAAACTGACGGTGGGGGAGGAGGAGAAGGGGGAGGAGGAAGAAGGGAGGAGGGGAGAGGAGAAGTAGGGGAGAGGGGAAAGGAGAGGAAAGAGGGGGAGGGGAAAGGGAGGTCTGATCATTTCCATGCTTATGAGTTCAGTGGGATTTACTGCCATGCAGTCATGCTTAGGATAGGTAAAACTGACCATGAGGGAGGAGAATGGGGGAGATGAGAGGAAAGGTGGAGGTGGAAGGAGGGGTGAGGCAATTGGAAAGGAAGAAGGAGGGGGCAGGAGGGGCAAAAGAGGGGGAGGCAAGGGGCAAGAGGGTGGAGAGAGGATGGAGGAGGATCAGAGCACAGGTTTGATCATTTGCATCCTTTTTGAGTTCAGTGAGATTTATTCCTGTATAATCATGCTTAGGATAGGTGAAACTGACTTGGGGGAGGGGAAGGAAGGGGGACAGAAGGGGAAGAATGGTAGGGAGGAAGAGGGATGGGGAAGGGAAGAGATTGGGTGGGCAGGCACTGGGCAGAGGAAAAGCCCCTTTCATTTCCAAAAGGAAAACATTGTGAACAGAATCTTTGTTTTTCAGGGCTTTCCCCACCATTTTATTCTACAGCAGGCACATGTAGTCTGTCACCTAAATGTAAACCAAAGCCGTCCATGGCAGTTTTCACATCCATAAAAAGGTAAAGGTGTCCCCGCACTTGTAGTGTGAGTCGTTTCCGACTCTTAGGGTGATGTGTTGCGACGTTTACTAGGCAGATCGTATATATGGGGTGGGATTGCCAGTTCTGTTCCCAGCCATCCTGGGAAGTATAGTTTGTGAAGTGTGCTGAGTGTTCCTAAGAGAGGCCCTATTCCCCTCACAGAGCTACAGTCCTCAGAAGAGGTGCTGACTGTTAAACCATTGTGGCCACTGGAGCTCTGTCAGGGGAATAGGGAATCTCTTAGCAACTCTCAGCAGCCTTCACAAACTACACTTCCCAGGACTCTTTGGGGGAACTCATGACTGTGTAAAGTGAAATAAAGTTCTGGAGTGGGTGTGGCCACGTCATTAGCTAAGCTAAACAGGTGTGAGTCTGGCTTTTAGAATACTGACAGTTCTTACTGAGCATGCCCAATGCTATAATAGACTTCAATGTTAAATTTCTTAAATTAATTGAAAATGAGCCATTCATTTTTTTAACTTTTAAACTGCAGAAGATGACGACCAGAGTATGGGACAAGATCAGTAATAGGATTACAGGTACTCTGTGAACATGGCTGATTTTTAATTAATTTCAACAAATTATGAGACCACTGACAGAAAAACATCATTTTAACATTGCAGAATGTGAAAAATCCATGCTGGCTGTATAATAAGAATTTGGTCCTAAGGTAAATGTCCTGATGGCAGCAAAATACAGTGTGGGTTTGAAGGCATTGCCTACTTTGGCAACAGCCTGGGTATTGTCTTTTAAAGTGAGCAGGAATGCCACAGTCATGCTTATGACTTGTAACAAGTTAGTCACAACCAGCTCAAATCCTATGATTTCAATAGGATATGAAAGTGAAGAACTTTCTCTGGATTGTATGCCTAGTGCCATGAGCTGTGAATGACTTAAATGCTTTCAAAGGCCATGCTTCTTTGGAATAACAGATGTGACAAACAGGAAGGATGGGGTTTTTGTGACCTTTTTAATTTGATGAAGTTTGGCTATTAAAGCAGTATCATTCTACTTTAAACAGCCGTGGTTTCCCCCAAAGAATCCTGCAGTGTGCTGAGAGTTGTTGGAGACCACTAGGAGACTCACAGAGCTACAATTTTCAGAGTGGTTTAACAATAAATCCTTCTCAGTGAACTTTGGGAATTGCCGCTCTGTTAGGGGAGTAGGGATTGCCTAACAACTCTCAGCAACCTTAACAAACTACAGTTCCCAGGATTCTTTGGGGGAAGCCATGGCTGTTTAAAGTGGTATGATACTGCTTTAAAATGTGTAGTGCCGGTGGGGTCTCTCTCTGTGTATGCTCATGTTATTTCTTGATATGCTTAACAATTGCTCTATGACTACAGTATAATATTTAAGGGGAGATAAGCAATTTGTTGTGATTTTTCTGTATGGCCTAACATATTTTTTAATATGCTTGTCACTCCAAACATAGCCAGTATTTGAATTGTTAATGGAATTCCCCAAGTAAGTGAAATATAGGTCAAATCTCAGAAGCATAAAATAGTAATCAAAATATAAAACAAAGATGAGTGTGAAAACAATCAATATCCCCCGCAATTGTCTTTCCTTCTAACAACAATGGAGTCAACCTCATACAAGAAATTTGACTTTTGTTTTTCCACTGCAAAGTCATTATTTGCTGCCTTTGCTTCAGTGTGAACAAACTTCCAGCTATTTCTCTGAACATTCCTTGTTTTTCCCTGGTGTGATCATACAATTAAAGCCATAGTACAGTGGATTTTTTTTAATGTTTCTTAGATTTCCAGGACAACAGATGTTATGAAGAGCACAAACTATAATGAGGAAAGTTTTGCAAAAACTACACATAGCAGCAAGAGGAAGGGGTCAGTGTGAAAAAAGAAAAACTATATGCCAAAACAGATATGACAGACATGTTTTTGCTTCATCAGTGGATGGCAGAAGTCCATACAACATCTTCAAATGAAAAGAGAGGTGTATTGCATGTGCTTGACTCAACTGTACAACATTAATTCTTTAATTTACTAATGCTCATTATACAGCCACGAGAGTGGCTGTATACTATAGCCAGGGGGGATTTTTCACATTCCGCAATGTTAAATTGAAAATACCACCCGCATGCCATTCTGATGCTTCCCATAAGCTCATTTCAAAATAAAACCTTACATAACTTATAGTCCTGAACTCAGAAACGCTTGCTTAACAACCCTGTCAATTTTCATGGCGATACACAAAACAGTCAGAGAGAATCGAGAGTTCAAAGTGTAAAAAGAGAGAGAAAAACCTCAGAGCCCTTTTGGACTTTTTTATCTGAGAGTTATTTATTTATTTATTTATTATTTCAATTTATATACCGCCCTTAGCAAAATAGCTCTCAGGGAGGTGAACAAACAAGATAAAATACAATATATCATAATAAAAATACAAAAACATATACAAACAAACAACAAAAAGCACAGCAAAAACAAAATAAATACTACAAAAATTAAAAATACAGATTAAAAGATTAAAAAGATTAAGAAGATTAAAATGCCTGGGAGCATAAAAAGGTCTTTACCTGGCGCCGAAAAGATGGAAGTGTAGGCGCCAGGCGTACCTCTTCGGGGAGGCTGTTCCACAACTCAGAGGCCACCACAGAAAAGGCCCTAGATCTCGTAACCACCCTCCGGGCTTCCCGATGGGTTGGTACCCGGAGGAGGGCCTTAGATTCTGAACAAAGTGAGCGGGTAGGTTCATAGCGAGAGAGGCGTTCCACAAGGTATTGAGGTCCCACACCGTGTAAGGCTTTATAGGTCAAAACCAGCACCTTGAATCTCACCCGGAAGCAAATAGGAAGCCAGTGCAGACGCGCCAGGACAGGTGTTATATGCGAAGACCGACTGGTCCTCGTCAATAATCTGGCAGCTGCGTTCTGCACCAGCTGAAGCTTCCGAACTGTCTTCAAGGGCAGCCCTACGTAGAGCGCATTACAGTAATCCAATCTTGAAGTTACCAGAGTGTGGACAACGGAGGCGAGGTCTTCCCTGTCCAGATAGGGGCGTAGTTGGGCTACCAGACGAAGATGGTAAAACGCATTCCGTGCCACCGAGGCCACTTGGGCCTCGAGAGACAAGGAAGAGTCGAGAAGAACCCCCAAACTACGTACCTGTTCTTTCAGGGGGAGTGTAACCCCATCCAGAACAGGGTAAGCATCCACCATCTGAGCAGGGAAGGCGTTCACCAACAATGTCTCGGTCTTGTCTGGATTGAGTCTCAGTTTATTAGCTCTCATCCAGTCCATTATTGCGGTCAGGCAACGGTTCAGCACATCAACAGACTCACCTGAGGAAGATGAAAAGGAGAAATAGACCTGCGTGTCATCAGCGTACTGATGGCAACGCACTCCAAAACTCCTGATGACCGCACCCAGCGGCTGCATGTAGATGTTGAAAAGCATGGGGGACAAGACCGATCCCTGGGGGACTCCACAATGGAGAGTCCATGGTGTCGAGTGATGTTCCCCAAGCACTACCTTCTGGTGACGATCCGCGAAGTAGGAGCGGAACCACTGCCAAGCAGTGCCCCCAACACCCAACTCCGCGAGTCTCCCCAGGAGGATACCATGGTCGATGGTATCAAATGCCGCTGAGAGATCAAGGAGAATCAACAGAGTCAAACTTCCCCTGTCCCTCTCCCGACAAAGGTCATCATACAGGGCGACCAAGGCTGTTTCGGTGCCAAAACCGGGCCTGAAACCGGATTGAAACGGATCTAGATAATCGGTTTCATCCAAGAGCGCCAGGAGTTGGCTGGCAACCACCCGCTCCAAAACCTTGCCCAGAAAAGGGACATTCGCCACCGGTCTATAGTTATTCAAATTATCTGGGTCCAAGGAGGGTTTCTTTAAAAGAGGTCTCACTACTGCCTCCTTGAGGCTACCAGGGACTACTCCCTCCCTCAAGGAGGCGTTAACCACTTCCTTGGCCCAACCGGTGGTCCCAGCCCTGCTAGCTTTCACTAGCCAAGATGGGCAAGGATCCAGAACAGACGTGGTTGCCCGAACCATTCCAAGCACCTTGTCCACTTCCTCGAGCTGCACCAACTGAAACTCATCCAATAAAGAAGGACAAGGCCGTGCTCCGGACACTTCAATGGATTCATCTGTCACAACATCAGAGTCAAGGTCCCTGCGGATACATGCGATCTTATCTTGAAAGTGTCCAGCAATTTACTTGCAGCGGGTCTCAGATGTTTCCATAGTATCGTGGGGGCCAGAGTGTAAGAGCCCTCACACGACTTTAAAAAGCTCCGCTGGGCGGCATAAAGATGATCTAATAGAGGCAGCAAAATAGAGCTTCTTTGCTGTCCTTACCGCTTTTGTATACAACTTATTGGTGGCACTTACCAAAGCATAGTTGTATCCGCTGGGAGTTTTCCTCCATCTGCACTCCAGCCTCCTCCTCTCTTGTTTCATCGCTCTTAGCTCCGGAGTATACCACGGAGCTGTATGAGCTCTACACCGGAGGGGGCGCGTGGGAGCGATCGTGTCAATAGCCCGGGTCAGTTCCGTATTCCACAGTGCGACCAAGGCCTCAACAGGAGCACCAGTCCTATCAGCCAGAAAATCTCCCAGAGCCCTCTGAAAACCTACGGGATCCATCCGGCTCCGGGAGCGGATCAACTTAATAGATCCTCCACCTTTGCAGAGGGAAAGAGCCGCTGTGAGTCTAAATCTCAACAAGCGGTGATCTGTCCATGACAATGGGGTAGATGAAAAACACCCCACCACCAGATCACCATCTCCATGTCCAGTGGCGAAGATCAGATCAAGAGTATGTCCCGACACATGCGTTGGGCCAGTAGAAAATTGAGACAGCCCCAGTTATAATGTGTTGAAATTCATTAAAAATCAGCCATGTTCACAGAGTACCTGTAATCCTAATACTGACGTTGCCCCATACTCTGACCTTCATCTGCTGCAGTTTAAAAGTTTAAAAATGCCTGGCTGATTTTTAATTAATTTAATAAATTTTGGCTGGGACCCAATGATAGCACAGAACGTGCTCAGTAAGAACCAACTGTCAGAGTTCTAAAAGCCTCACAGCTGCTGGGCTTGGCTAATCAGGGGGCCACACCCACACCAGACTTTGATTTCACACGAGACAGTCATGGCTTCCTTCAGAGAATCCTGGGAAGTGTAGTTTGTGAAGGGTGCTAAGAGACTCCTATTCCCCTGAGAGAATGGTTTAACAGTCAGCCACTCTGATTGAAGGTCTGTGAGAGGAACAGGGTGTCTCCTAGCAACTCTCAGCACCCTTCACTCACTACACTTCCCAGGATTCTTTGAGAGAAGCCATGATTGGCTTTAAGCCATGGCTTTGAGAGAAGCCATGATAAAAGGCTGAAAAAGAATGATTCTGTTTACAAAGTTTTCCTTTTGGAAAGGAAAGGGGCTTCCCTTCTGCCCAGTGCCCACCCACCCAATCTCCTCCCCTCCCACTCCCTGCCCCTTCCTTGGGTCAGTGTTGGACTATGACCTGGGAGACCAGGGTTCGAATCCCCACACAGCCATGAAGCTGACTGGGTGACCTTGGGCCAGTCACTGTCTCTTAGCCTCAGAGGAAGGCAATGGTGAAATCACCTCTGAATACCGTTTACCATGAAAACCCTATTCAAAGGGTCGCAATAGGTGGGGACTGACTTGAAGGCAGTCCATTTTCATTTTCAAACATGATTCCATAGAAATAGATCCCACTGATCATATGCAAATGATCAAACCCACCCTCCCTTCTCCTTCCTCCTATCCCCTCCTCTTGCCCCTTCCCTCCCCCTTCCTTTGCCCCTCACTCCCCATCCCCTTCCAATCCGCTCTTTCTCCTTCCCCTTCCCCCTCCTCCCCTTCCTCCTCCCCATGGTCAGTTTTACCTATCTTAAACATGATTGCACGGAAGTAAATACCATTGAACTCTATAAGCATGGAAATGATCAAACCTGCCCTCCCCTCCACCTTCCTTTGCCCCCCTCCAATACACTCCTCCCCACTCCCACTCCTCCTCCCCCATGGTCAGTGTTTCCTATCCTAACCAAGATTGCATAGGAGTAAATCCCATTGAAAATAAGCATGCAGTGATCAGACCTGCTTTTCCCCTCTCCTCTCCTCTCCTCTCCCTTCCTCCTCCCTTGCCCATTCAAGCCCTCCCTCCCTACCCCCCTGGTCAGTTTTACCTATCCTAAGCATGATTGCACGGGAGTAAATTGCACTGAATTTAATAAATATGAAAATGATCAAGCCTGTCCTTCTCCTCCCCTCCCCATCCTTCCTGCTCCCCTCCCAGTCCTCCCTCTGCATTTCCTCCCCTCCCTCCTCCTCCTCCTCCCCTCCCCATCCTCTGTGGTCAGTTTCGCCTATCCTAAGCATGATTGCAGGGGAGTAAATCCCATTGAACTCAATAAGCATGCAAATGACCAATCCATTCTCAGCAAACTTGCACAGGATCCCATTTCTTACCTCCCGGATTAAAAAGCAGGGAAATTCATTAATAGGCAAAAAACCTTGCGGTTTAAGAACATACCTATAGCCCACAGCTATTCTATCAAACTTTAAAAAGCAGGGAAATTGGGCAGCTATAGGGAATGCACCAGGGGAGCAGGTGACCTGAACTCTCTGAGATTTTGGACTGCCCTACAAATTGGTCAAAATGCAAACACCATTTGGGTTGGTCTTTCACAGTCCAATCCACTTCCTGTGTAGCTTGGAAGAATTTGGTAAAATGTGCCTCTGAGCATATGGTGAGTGGTGGCAACACCTGCAATCAGCCCAAATAATAGAAAGAAGACATGTGCTGTGCTGATCTTGTTTTAGCAGGGAGGAAGCAACATTATTAAGACAGTTGATATAGTTCAGATGGTCATTTTGAATATGTCTGATTTCCTTTGCAATTTTAGTGAAGTTTCCTATAGGAAATCATTTTCTTTTGTTTCTATTTCTGTGAATATGTGAAGTACAGCAACTCTTTGCAAAACTGTGGACCTCAGGAGTGTCTCAATTTGCACAAGATAAAACAGTGGAAGGTGAAATATATTCTAGCAAAATGCTAGGTGTGCTCTATGTTTTTAATTGACTGTGCCCACCTTGCCTTAAATGAAGTGGTTTAAACATAGCAGGCTGAAAATATGCATCCTCTTTTTTCCAACAGCTAGAGTCATTGCTGAAGTAGCAACATATTGGAATCAGTCTGATTTTTCATCAAACTGCAGGTCCAAATTCCACTGTTAATGCACCCAAAATAGAAATAGAACATAACCTCCAATTTGAAACACAAAAGGCTGTCTTCACCATCATATGACACTGACCAATAAAAAGGCTTTGAAATTAATAAAAATAAATTTGACACAGATTTCTGGGATGAATAAGGACGGAAATAAAATTTTCTAGTGTAGATTGTCTGTAGAAACATTAATAACACAGGAAAGAAGCAAAGTAAGAAGAACACCAACAAACATACAAAAATATAATTCTCTATCTTTGGAGATGGCAAGTGTTTTACAAGTGCAAGAGGCACATTTTACCAAATTCTTCCAAGCTACAGCATTAATACTTTAATTTACTAATGCTCATTAATATAGCATATAATATAATAAAGCCATGGTTTAACACAACTGGGAGGACAGTTTCGTATTATCCCAATCAAGGATGTATGGAATCTCTCTAGGATGGTCATTTACAATCACACATATACATACACACAGAGAGAAAAGAAAAGAAAAACACCACTGAAAAAGAGAACCCAGATGCACATAAAATGTACAAGTGCTAATTCTAATGGTTTACATGTGGATATTTGTAGCATCTACAGATTTACAAATAATTACTATAGTTTAAATAGAAATATAATTCACCTGACCAGGTGGTCTGATGACCTACGTACCTGCTTAATCTTTTGTCCAGGGGCTAACTCTTGATAGGCCCTGCCCTTCCTTCTTGTGGTCCTTTATCTTTAAATCAGAACTTGGACCAATTAGCCTTTCAAACAGAGGACTGTCCTCTGTAAGCCTTCCTGAAATATGTTGCAAATCTTATTGAAACTTATTGCCTCCCTTGCAAATGGAAGGAATAAGAAAATATGAATAATACAGCTAGTCCCAAGCTTTTTTTATAAAGGTTACATTAAAACTACACCCTAGCAGATTTTTGTATAGATTGACTTCTTATCCCTGGTGACTGAAACTAGTAACTGTAAAACCAAGATATCGGCCACAATCCTATGAATCCTATCTTTCATATTTATTTCAGCAAGCACATTTCTGATCTCCAATGCTGCAGAACAAATGGCTTAAAAAATAGCAATACAGTAGGGCCCTGCTTTTCGGTGTTCCACTAATACGGCGCCAGCAGGGCAGTCAGCTGTACTGCATGATCAGCTGTACTGTGGGGAGCTCCAGCCGCTTGGCAGCGCTTGGCCCTTGAAGCTCCCAGCGCTACAGCTGATCAGCTGTATGGCAGGGAGCTCCAGCCGCTGCTATGTCCCATTTTCCAGCGATTTCCGCTTTTTGGCGGGGGTCTGGAACATAACCCGCCGTATGAGTGGAGCCCTACTGTATGCTGTTTGTAGGTGCTATAAAATTAACAACATCTGCAGATAGTCCCAGGTGGTGTTCTAGGCTTAGACTGCATCGTGGGAATGAGCTTCAAGGGCATGGGGTCTCTACATGTTGGAGATAATAAATAATTGGCTGAATATGTTGAAAGGGATCAGGGAGCATAAGAAATGAACAAGGTGAAGAACTTCTTGATACTTGAGGGAACACTTTTCCTCCCATAAGAAAAATTTATTTATTTTATTTATTTATTTTATTAGATTTATATACCGCCTGACTAGCATTAGCTCTCTGGGCGGTGAACAACAGAATATAAAAATACAAAACATCTCAGATCTCATAATAAATACAGGATAAACATATATAAAACAATAAATCAAAAACAATTACAACAAAATTTAAAACTAAAACGAGTTACATATTAAAATGCCATAGCAAAGAGGCAAGTCTTAACCTGGCGCCGAAAGGAGAGCAATGTCGGCGCCATACGCACCACTGGATCAGACCAAAGGCCTGTCTAGTCCATCAACCTGTTTCCCATAGTGGCCAATCCGATTCCTATGGGAAAGATCACAAACAGCCCATGAAGGCCATAGTCCTCTTCTGCTGTTATTCTCCAGCAACTGGTATTCTCCAGCAACACATGGTACCTCTGATCCTGGAGGTAGTACACTTGTCATACATCATGAATAGTAACCATTGATCTTAACCTTTTAAGTCACTGAAGTCACAAAAATTAAATAGTGATGGTTGAGTTTCTTCTGGCTTGGTTTCTAGTTAGATCACTCATAAGTTTTTTCTTGCTGTGCATTGGGTGAAAATACCAGATTTTCCCAAACGTTTTCTCCTAGAGTATAATGGATCGTGCACAGCAACAGTGTACCATATATGTCTGTTGGCTGAATTTTCTTTGCATGTGTACTTTATTTTCATGTAATGTGTCTTGGGAATGGTGCTCCAGTTGTTGTCCAGCACACCATGCCATCATCACAATATCTCCATTTCCTGTGGCTTTTGTGTAGTTCATACAATTTGCAGCAAATCTAATGAAAGTATATCTTAGACTCACACAAAATTAAGATTCTATATAGGCTTTAAAGTCCATGGCTAAATCTGTGAATGCTGTCAAATAAAACAGAGCACCACCAATTACAAAGGCATGTTCTCTGTGCTCACTGCTATATGCCAGGAGGTAATGTGATTTTTCATTCTTTTTTAAAAAAAAGATGGTATTTCAGGGATCATGAGTTGATTCACTATGTAGTCAGAGGACTGCAATGCAAGGCTGAAATAATTATGATTCTTTTTATTTCACAGGCTTTGTTCTTGATTTTCCCCACAAGATAAATAGATAGATAGATGATAGATGATAGATGATAGATGATAGATGATAGATAGATAGATAGATAGATAGATAGATAGATAGATAGATAGATAGATAGATAGATAGATAGATAGATAGATAGATAGATAGATAGATAGATAGATAGATAGATAGATAGATAGACACCACAAACTCCAAATTATAACTTTAATGACTACACCGTAGGGTTGCCATGTCGGAACCATCCAAAAACCTGAGAAAATGGGGCGGGCCCTAGTGATGTCATGGGGCAGGCCCTAGTGATGTCATGGGGTGGGCCCTACTGACATCACATGGCGGGCCCTAGTGATGTATATAGCATATAGATAGAGGTGATCCAGTGGACATAGTGTACTTAGACTTTCAAAAAGCGTTTGACAAGGTACCTCACCAAAGACTTCTGAGGAAGCTTAGCAGTCATGGAATAAGAGGAGAGGTCCTCTTGTGGATAAGGAATTGGTTAAGAAGCAGAAAGCAGAGAGTAGGAATAAATGGACAGTTTTCCCAATGGAGGGCTGTAGAAAGTGGAGTCCCTCAAGGATCGGTATTGGGACCTGTACTTTTCAACTTGTTCATTAATGACCTAGAATTAGGAGTGAGCAGTGAAGTGGCCAAGTTTGCTGATGACACTAAATTGTTCAGGGTTGTTAAAACAAAAAGGGATTGTGAAGAGCTCCAAAAAGACCTCTCCCAAGTGAGTGAATGAGCGGAAAAATGGCAAATGCAATTCAATATAAACAAGTGTAAAATTATGCATATTGGAGCAAAAAATCTGAATTTCACATTTACGCTCATGGGGTCTGAACTGGCGGTGACCGACCAGGAGAGAGACCTCGGGGTTGTAGTGGACAGCATAATGAAAATGTTGACTCAGTGTGCGGCAGCTGTGAAAAAGGCAAATTCCGTGCTAGGGATAATTAGGAAAGGTATTGAAAATAAAACAGCCGATATCATAATGCCGTTGTATAAATCTATGGTGCGGCCTCATTTGGAATACTTTGTACAGTTCTGGTCGCCTCATCTCAAAAAGGATATTATAGAGTTGGAAAAGGTTCAGAAGAGGGCAACCAGAATGATCAAGGGGATGGAGCGACTCCCTTATGAGGAAAGTTGCAGCATTTGGGGCTTTTTAGTTTAGAGAAAAGGCGGGTCAGAGGAGACATGATAGAAGTGTATAAAATTATGCATGGCATTGAGAAAGTGGATAGAGAAAAGTTCTTCTCCCTCTCTCATAATACTAGAACTTGTGGACATTCAAAGAAGCTGAATGTTGGAAGATTCAGGACAGACAAAAGGAACTACTTCTTTACTCAGCACATAGTTAAACTATGGAATTTGCTCCCACAAGATGCAGTAATGGCCACCAGCTTGGATGGCTTTAAAAGAAAATTAGACAAATTCATGGAGGACAGGGCTATCAATGGCTACTAGCCATGATGGCTGTGCTCTGCCATCCTAGTCAGAGGCAGCATGCTTCTGAAAACCAGTTGCCGGAAGCCTCAGGAGGGGAGAGTGTTCTTGCACTCGGGTCCTGCTTGCGGGCTTCCCCCAGGCACCTGGTTGGCCACTGTGAGAACAGGATGCTGGACTAGATGGGCCACTGGCCTGATCCAGCAGGCTCTTCTTATGTTCTTATGTTCTTAAAGTCGATAAACGCTAGATAAAGTGATTGAAGCGGACCTTTTCTTACTTTCCTTATAAAATGCTGTAAAATAAACATTTGGTCAATCGTGCTAGTCCCTTCCCTGAATCCTGCCTGAACATCAGTTATAATGGCTTGTTCCCTTTCCCAGTCTAGAAGTTTATTTAAGAGGTATCGTCTATAAAGCTTTGCAGCTACATCCAAAAGACTAATAGGCTCTTCTTATCTTCTTATGTCACAGGGGTGGGCCCTAGTGACATCATGAGGTGGGCCGTAGTGACATCACATTAAGTATTAAGCATGACTTTTGTATAGAGACTAGACTGTACTTGTACATTGTTTTTGTATTTTATATATTTTGCTTCTGATTTCCCCCTCCCTTTTTGCTGTTATATATGTATGGCATTTTATAGTTGAACCTGAGATAAGTAGGTCATAACTTAGGTTGTGAGATTTTGTATTTTACTGAGTATTTCTCATTATAATTGCTTTAATTTTTTATATTGTATAGATATTACGTTAAGTATTGATATATATTGTTGTTTCCTTTCTGTGTTGTAAACCACCCTGGGGTCTCTTGACGAAGGGTGGTATATAAGTGGAAAAAAATAAATAAATAAATATCAACCACAGTTGCTTGGAGCATACCATTCAAAAAACAATTCTCTGACTGGAAATTAAGATAGAAATGTTACCTAAAAGAGGGTGTTCCCAGGTCCAGCTGAAGTGACAAGGTCATTCCTTCTCACCGGATTAGGGAGCATGGATGGAAAATGGAAATGGATTGCCTTCAAGTCAATCCCAATTTATGGCGACCCTATGAATAGGGTTTTCATGGTAAGCAGTATTCAGAGGGGGTTTACCATTGCCTCCCTCTGAGGCTGAGAGGCAGTGACTGGCCCAAGGTCACCCAGTGAGCTTCACAACTTTGTGGGGATTTGAACCCTGGTCTCCCAGGTTGTAGTCCAACACCTTTAGGGAACATTTAATCTAGCCTACTTGCTTCTGGCAAGAAGGGTTTACATGTCCTCAGGCCAGGCCAGGCCAATTACCAGAAGGTCATTATAGGAAGAAAGGAGCCTAGTGTTGCAGAGATGTTAGAAGGGAGCACAGATGGATGCCCCCCTTTAAAAAATATAAATAGAAGAATATAAGGTTGCCAGAGGTAAATTTACCAGAGCCAAACCCACAAAAATGTAAAAGGAATTTATATACCTACACACCTGATCTTTCCACAATGAGCACACATAAAACTACTTTAAAAAACAACAACCAAGAAATACTTAAAACTCTCTTATTACTTATCTTGGGATAAAAGAGAAGAGTCCCTGGCAGAGATTAGGGACTATTTAAACCTTTGACCCACCCCTTGAACGTGTAAATGATTCAATAGCTGAAGTCAAAGCTTGTGACTAAACTACAATCCAATACACACTTACCTGTGAGTAAGTCCCATTGAACCCAATGAAGCTTACTTCTGAGTAGACATGTATTGGATTGTAGCCTTATTCACAAGAAGTTGGGGGTGATTATATTGAATTGCAGCAGTGAAAACAACCCTTAATCCTCAGATGAAGCTTTCTTCAGAGTACCTGCTTTTCATGTTTATTTATTTAAGCCATTTATACCCCACCCTTTAGCCAAAAAGGCTGGGAGACTGTTACTTGCGTCTGCTGCATAATGGCCAAGGGTGTTGCTAGGTTCTTGAAAGACTCTGGTCGAAAATCTGCATAAATGTATAGAGTGCTTTTGGGCAAATTAAAATAGTGAGTGTACACACAATACATTTAAAGCACATTTCTCCTTCCCCAAAGAATCCTGGGAACTGTAGTTTGTTAAGGGTCCTGGAAACTTTAGCTCTGTGGGGGTAAACTACAGTTCTCACAATTCTTTGTGGGAAGCCTTGCACTTTAAATGTATGTGTACGCAGCCTGGGGTCTCACTGGCACTGCAATTTGCTGCCCTATGAGCAAAATAAAAAAAGAATGTGTTTTAAAGGGGGGAGCAGCAGCTCTGCATCTAGCACAATTTAAAGATCCAGGACTCTGCCTTCCCTCATAATGCCCCTAGCAATTACAGTTTATTATAAAGTGCCATGTAGCTACCATGGGAGGGTTCCCAATGGGGGCACAAGTACATGGATATTTACAGAGGTGAAAAGAGAGAGAGAGAGAGAGAGAGAGAGAGAGAGAGAGAGAGAGAGAGAGAGAGAGAGAGAGGGACGGATGGGCGGGCAATTTCTTTCACCTTCTCCACCCCACCCCAGCCAGAGTCTGCTGCAACTGATGCTTGCAAGGAAAACGAAAGGGATCAGGAAAAGGAGAAAAAGGGGGGGTGCGGGAAGAGAGTGACTGCATGGTGCTTCTTGGGAAAAGGAATCCTTTCCCAAGCACTGCATATACCGAGCATCTCAGCTTAGGACTCCATATCCCAGCAGTCTGCGGGGTGGCAGCAGCTTTATCCACTCCAGTCTGACTATGGAGATGTCTGCTTGTTTATATTTGTAAATGCCTCTTTAGGGTGCTGCCAATGAGAATGTGGGGTGGCACTTGCTGAGAAGGTGAGCCCATCCCATTCTCTGTTTGTTGTCCTGCCGCGAAGTCCTCTCTGCACACATATGTATTGGTTTGGAGCTGTGTGTGTGTGTGCATGCACGCAAAACAGAGGGAGACAGTTGGTGCTCTTTCCCCCTACCTGTTCCCGCTGAGGCAAAGGAAGGAGGAGGCACGGAAGCAGCCATGAAGGTGGAAGCCTGGGAGGGTTGGCGTATGTGTATTAGAACATGCATGCGCAGCTGTGCGGGGGTCCAAAATAACCAGAGATTTAGGGACATGAGGAAGATCTGACCACAGGTCCAGAGAGGACCCCGAAAAGCCAGAATGAGAGCTGGAGATCTGGCATCCCTACTACACCGGTTTGTTTAAGGTATAAAGTTTTCAAGAATAGGTTTTGTAATTAAAAACCATGGTATTCTGGGAATGATAGAAAACAAAACAAAGATAATACTTTGACATTATGGCAACTTAAAGTAACTTGGACAATATCTTGAGATATATATATATATATATATATATATGAGCTAATTAATTAAAACCATAAAAATATGAACTAACAGAATAAATCATATATTTTCCTCCTAACTCTCTCCAGCCCACTACTTGTGTATTATTACTCTCATAGCATATTAGAAAGACATAGTTACCAACAAGCGGGTAGGGCTGAAACCTTCAGCTTGGCAATGCATGTGAAAGCAGGGCAGAGCAGATAGCAGCAAGAAAAAAAGAAAAAGTAACCCAAAGGCAACCCCCCGTAAGCAAGTTTTTTCTTCTAAAGCATAAATGCATTCCTTTATATCACCCAGCAAACTTGGATCAAGAGGTTGGAATTATCCAATAACTGGATGTGAATTTCAATAATTATGGGTGGTATCCCATAATATGTAGACCATGAATTACCACAATTCAGAGCTTGGAAGTAACTCATTAGAAATAACGGGTTACTTGTAATTCACTACTTTTTTGAGTAATGAATGGGTAACTTCGTTACATTTTGCTTGTAACAGAACGAGTGGTAATTTCATTACTTTTCAGCTGCAACTGTAATGTTCCCGTGTTACATTTGGACATTACCAGTGGTGTGCTGGAGCCAGTTGTTAACAGAGGGAGCAGGGGAGTCTTCTGCTCCTCTGATTGGTGGATGAAAGACATGTGTTAGAAGCATGGGCTTCTGGGCAGCTCGCTCTGAGAAGGGGTGTGTGCATGCTTGCACTGAGCAGGAGAAGAAGCTGCTTCCCCCACCTTTCATGGCTACTTGCTCCATCTGTGCTTGGTGAGCCTCACCTCGCCTCAGTGGTTGCTAGCTGAGAGGGTGTGTGTGCATGCTTTCACTGAGTGGGAGAAGAACCTGCTTCCCCCACCCTTTGTGGCTACTTGCTCCATCTGTCCTTGGTGAGCCTCATTGGTTGCTAGCTGAGAGGGTGTATGTGCGTGCTTGCACTGAGTGGGAGAAGAAACTGCTTCCCCCACCCTTCGTGGCTACTTGCTCCATCTGTCCTTGGTGAGCCTGAATGACACACACAGCAGCCGAATGGTGGCCTCCGTCTTCCTCCCCTCCTCCCTTTGGCAGGCAAGCCCCGCAAGTACCTTAGTTGCTGGCAGGGGACATTTGTTCCAAATAGGTCTTTCCTTCCAAACTAAACCCATTTCAAACCATCCATGCCCCCCCATCAGCAATTTTGTGTTAGTGCATAGAGGCTTGTGCAGAATTAATTATTATTATTAATAATAATATTTTTAAATAATGCTTATTAAGGAAAAGAAAATTACACAGTACTAAAATAATAATAAATAAGAAAAGGGAGAGAGAAAAATGGTTTACTTACATCATTAAGCTTTATTACTAATTATAGATATAGATATATTGATTCATGATTCATTAGAAAAGACAATAATGCTGGGGAAAACAGAAGGAAGTAGAAAAAGAGGAAGGCCAAATAAGAGATGGATTGATTCCATAAAGGAAGCCACAGATCTGAACTTACAATATCTGAACAGGGTGGTTCACAACAGATGCTGTTGGAGGTCACTGATTCATAGGGTTGCCACAAGTCATAATCGATTTGAAGGCACATAACAACAATGACTGTTTAAAGTGGTATAATACTATAGTAAATGTATGCTGCTGTTGCTATCAGCAATAGCCTTCTGAGGACTGTGACTGATCTGGGATTAAGTTTGTTTCTAACCTGGTGCTACTGGTTTTATTTCTCTCTCCTCACTTTGTTATCTTTACCTTGATACTAGAGGTAATTGTGTAATTGTGATTGTTCGATTTCTTTGAATAGAGCTGAGAGTGGATCTGCCAGTAGTATGTTATGTAAGAAGGAAATTATACCTTTTAAATTTTTGTCCAAACTAACAGAAGAGTTTTCAAAGAAAGTCAGGCTTCTGTGTGAAGCAGGTAGATAATTAATTTTTATCTATTTATTTATTTGTTATTTAATTTATATCCCACCCTTCCTCCCAGCAGGAGCCCAGGACGGCAAACAAAGTGCTATAAACACTTTAAAACATCATAAAAACAGATCTTAAAATACATTAAAACAAAACAGCGTTAAAAATATTTTAAAAAACTTTTAAAAAGGGTTAAACACATTATTAAAAACATATTAAGTAATACTAACACAGACGCAGACTGGGATAGGTCGCAACCTAAAAGGCTTGTTGAAAGAGGAAAGTCTTCAAAAGGCACTGAAAAGATAGCAGAGATGGTGCCTGTCTAATATTTAAGGGGAGGGAATTCCACAGGGAAGGTGCCACCACACTAAAGGTCCGTTTCCTATATTGTGCAGAACGAACCTCCTGATAAGATGGTATCTGCAGGAGGCCCTCATCTGCAGAGCGCAGTGATCAACTGGGTATATAAGGGGTAAGACGGTCTTTCAGGTATTCTGGTCTAGAGCTGTGTAGGGCTTTGTACACCAAAACTAGAACCTTGAACTTGGCCCGATTATTATGTGCCTTCAAGTCGATTACGACTTATGGCGACCCTATGAATCAGTGACCTCCAAGAGCATCTGTCATGAACCACCCTGTTCAGATCTTGTAAATTCACGTCTGTGGCTTCCTGTATGGACTCAACCCATTTCTTTTTTGCTCTTCCTCTTTTTCTACTCCCTTCTGTTTTTCCCAGCATCATTATCTTTTCTAGTGAATCATGACTTCTCATTATGTGTCGAAAGTATGATAACCTCAGTTTCATCATTTTAGCTTCTAGTGACAGTTCTGGTTTAATTTGTTCTAACACCCAATTATTTGGCTTTTTCACAGTCCATGGTATGCACAAAGCTCTCCTCCAACACTACATTTCAAATGAGTTGATTTTTCTCTTACCTTTCTTTTTCACTGTCCAACTTTCACATCAACACATAGAGATTGGGAATACCATGGTCTGAATGATCCTGACTTTAGTGTTCAGTGATACATCTTTGCATTTGAGGACCTTCTCTAGTTCTCTCATAGCTGCCCTCCCCAGTCCTAGCCTTCTTCTGATTTCCAGACTATTGTCTCCATTTTGGTTAAGGACTGTGCTGAGGCATTGATAATCCTTGACAAGTTCAATGTCCTCATTGTCAACTTTGAAGTTACATAAATCTTCTGTTGTCATTATTTTAGTCTTCTTGACATTCAGCTGTAGTCCTGCTTTTGTGCTTTCCTCTTTAACTTTCATTATCATCATTGTTTGTGGGTCGGTAGGAGGTGACAAGGCAGAAGGTGGAGAGTGAGTCAGGGTGGAGTGGAGAAAACAAAATGGAGTGGAGGGAAAAAGGAGATGGAGGGCAATAACATGGATAAAGAAGGAGAAGGGGGCAGCAGCAGAATGGAGATAAAGAACTTTGGAGGTGAAAGATGACAACATGTGTCTGTTTGCACTTAGCACACAAAGTGGCCTCCATCACCCTCTCTGGCTACTGTGCTGCATTTGCAGTATTTTAACTTTTTTGCATCTCAGGGGAATATGTTTGCTTGGATGAGTGTCCCTTAGTTGGTGGCAGGGCAGGGTCTGGGAGGTGGTTACATGAGAGAGATTATGCTTGCTGGCTGTGTGTGTGTGTGTGGACTTGGTTTGATGTGCAAAGATCTGCATAGTGGGCTCTGCCTCCCTCCCCACCTCCCTTACCAGTGGAGAGACCATCATTGCTATCATGGATAAAAAGAATTTTGGTCGATTGGTATAAGGTCAAGCTCCGACCCGAAAGTGACCACTCCCCGATAACCATGATATTTTCTTGGAATAGTGGACCCCTTTTCTTAACACAGCAAGCTTTTGACTCAAATGAGGTAATCATACATCCCACCCGGGTAAAATGGGTACCTGAACTCGAGAAGGAGATTCAAAACAGCTTAATCTTGCCTGAACTATTAGCCAAAAAAACTCAATTGTTGACAACATCTCATGCCACTGAGGTATATAACTGTTTCCACCATATATTGAGCAAAATTCGGGAAGTGATGGTCAATAACTCCAATAAATTTAAGACCAATCCAGGCAGTATAGTTTATAAAACAAAGCCATGGTTTGATCAGGAATGCCTAGTTAAGAAAAGACAACTTATGGCCAGCCACTCCACCTATAAAAACGCTAGGTTGCAGCAAAATTTGGATATATTTTGTAAGACAAGATGGCAATTCAAAAGCTTAATAAAAAAGAAAAAACATTTAGCTTTAAAACAATCGTGGCAAAGCTTGTTGCAGGCCTCTAAGTTAAAAAACCCAATGTTATTTTGGCAACAAATAGCTCAACAATGGCCTAAACCAACGTTTAAGCTCGATTGTGCAATAGCACCCACTGAATGGGAATTTTATTATACTAACTTATTTCAACATTCTAGTACTAGTCTATTGATTTCATCTAATTCTCCGAAGGAAATTCCAGTCTGGCCGCCTGTGACAACCAACGAAGTTCTTGAACTTATAGCCAACCTAAAACCTAATAAGGCCCCTGGCCCAGATTGCATACCTCCAGAAGTCTTTAAGACAAATGCCGAGTGGTGGGCCCCAATTCTTGCCGTATTGTTTACTATGATAAACACTACGATGCAAATCCCTGATGGTTGGGGATCCGCAATTATAATACCTATTTACAAGAAAGGTCCCCACTCGGACCCAGCCAATTATAGACCAATCAGTCTACTCAATATCATAAGTAAATTGTATGCTGGTTATCTCTACGATAAGCTATTAGATTGGACAAATCAAGAAGAAATACTAGCACCAGAACAAGCAGGTTTTCGATCCGGATGCTCAACTCTTGAACATGCGCTTGTCCTTCAGCATCTGGCATTTAAGTATAGCCTCAAAAAGGGTGGCGCCCTTTATGCTGCTTTCATAGATCTTAAATCAGCATTTGATCTAATATCAAGGACTAGACTCTGGTCTAAATTGACTGAATTAGGTATTGACAGTCGCCTATTAAGGCTGATACAGGGGCTTTATGAAAATACGTATTTGCAAATTCGTTGCAATAACAAAGGGCACTTAACAAACCCAATACCAACTTTTAAAGGGGTGAAACAAGGATGTATACTCTCACCATTATTATTTAATATATATATAAACACAGTAGTGGAAAGCTTGGCCCTTACTCATTCACATCCCCCTAAATTAGATGGTTTTTCAAGACCTTGCCTCCTTTACGCGGATGATATAGTTCTTCTATCTTTAACTCCTATCGGTATGAAAAGATTGCTGAGGTCATTTGCTTCCTTCTGTGAGAAGGAAGAATTGGTAATCAACTATCAAAAAACAAAAGTCCTGATCTTTACAAGGAAAAGGTCAAACCATGTGTGGAGAATTAACAACCACTGCATAGAACAGGTAAAAGTCTTTAGATACCTAGGTATTCTTTTTCAAACATCCGGCTCTCAGTTAATGCATTTTAAACATTCTGTTTTAAATGCTAAACGGACAACCAAGGCCCTATTAACATTTTTTTTATAATAAGGGTGGTCAATCTGTCCCACCCATTATAAAAATATTCAAAGCAAAGGTCATCCCCCAATTAATGTACGGAATCCAAATAAATACTGATGAGAATGTTTCAATTCTAGAATCTGTTCAGAACTCTTTTTTAAGATTTATACTGGGAGTACCCACATGTACACCTAGCTATATATTGAGATTGGAAGTTGGACTCCAATCCATTGAATCCCTCGCCTGGCAAATGAAAATATCATTGTGGTTGAAGTTATTATTCAACCCAAATGGATTGGCCTCACATGTTTTAACAGATACCCTCCATTCTCCTTGGGTGGACTCTATACTTGACAAAATAGGCACTTTGGGATTCTCCTTACCTTTTATTATACAGATGGGACCTGAATTAGCAGGGTCAACTATTAAACAATGCCTCAAGGACATCGATTTTCAGCACCACCTACTGCAAATTAAAAATCATAGATATAACCCAAAGTTTTGTATTCTAATGCCATATCTATCTATTCTAGAATTACCCAAATATAGAAGAGCATTTACTCTACTTAGGTTAAATATCTTGCCTTCCGCTCTCTTAGAGGGCAGATATAATAAAATCCCTTATGCTGAAAGGATGTGCCCCTGTGGAGCGGAGGAGATAGAAACTAACGAACATGTATTATTTCACTGTGCTTTCTACCAGGATCTAAGACAACATTTAATATTACCCATTTTAAAGACTTTACCTGGCAGTACCGAAAGATTTTATGCAGACTATCTGCTAGGTGATTTTACACCCCAGGTTACCCTAGCTATGGCTAAATTTAGTACCACGGCAATTTGCCGTTGAAAACTGTGTGTGACTTGACTAGTTGTACTTTTAAAGACTTACCCATATATTTTAAATAGTCAGTTTTAGATATTCTTCTTTTGTATTGTTGTTGTATGATGTTTTTATTTATAACTGGTCATTGACTGTAATAAATTCAAAAATTTGAAAAAAATAATTTCTACTACCTCTGTATGTGTAAGTTTATTTTTAATGTTGTTTTAGGGTACTTAGATGTGCAGCAGCCAAGGCCAGCACCTTGTAGGCGTTTTTTTAAAAGTAACTGAAATGTAACTGCAGTGATTACTTTTGAGAAAAAGTAAATTAATCAGTTACTTTCAGAGCAATTGTAATTGTAACGGTAATTACTACTTTTTGGGCCATCTAACTGTAACTGTAATTTATTACTTTTTAAAAGTAATCTTCCAAGCTCTGCCATAATTTGTCTGGAAGAGGGATAAAATGAGTACCTGAGACCCTTGCATCAGTAATTTTCCAAGCAGTGTCCTTTAGCATAGTGTCAGCTCAACACACATATGCAATCCTTTCACTTAGATATTGTTTTGGCTATCCACCAGCTTTGTATTAACTTCTTATCAGAAGCTCTCCTCTGGCAGTAGAAAGTGCAATGTTCACAAAATTGCAAGCACCTTCATCCGAAAATGAGACACATAGCACAAAATTGTCCTCCATCTTAGCTTCACTGTGGCTACTCTGTTCTGTGCATCTGCTTCTAACCGACTGTCATATATAAGTGTATAGGGTCCAGCATTGACTTAACAGGTTGTACTGCAGTGACTGCTCACGAAGCAGGGTGTTTTGATAAGCATGGGAGAAGACACAGTAACAATACCCAAGAGGCAAGGGCCATACTCCATAATATGGGGCTAGTGAAAAATGTTCCTCTTACTTGAAATACTGTGGTATTGTTGTTGTTATGTGCCTTCAAGTCGACTAAGACTTATGGCGACCCTATGAATCAGCGATCTCCAACAGCATCTGTCATGAACCACCCTGTTCAGATCTTGTAAGTTCACATAAAATTAACATCAGCTTCATTGCAGAAAGAATTTCAAGGGAATACTAAGTAAGCAGCATTTTACATTGTACTTGATACTCCATTCAGAGTGTCATTACAGATATTTATCTCTGTTTGTGTTATCTTCAGCCTATGCTATTAAGTCTCACACACAGCTATCAGAGACAAAGCACAATTCTCACAATTACAAAGCAGAGTTATAAAGCTCACACACACTTTTGAAGAGCTCAAATCCCAGCTGTAATAATGAGGCACAAGTGCCCTTTGAATTTGTTGTCCGTAGACTGTAAACATAGCAGAACTAACTTCCATGCAATAAATCAAAGCGTATTACTTTGTAGACTTTTTATAGAAGTTTTCAATCACAGGCATCCACTACTACATATTATGTGGGACCAGGATTTACAAGGAGAAATAAGGCAGTTGCATTTGTTTGAATTTTTCTTTCATCACCTTTATCTCAGCCATTGAGAGGCAGGCAGAGTCAATTGGATTGCTAATAAATTCATTTCTGAACATACCTTTATAAATTCTGAAACATGCTCATAACACCCCTCTCCCCCATAATCTATTTGGAACATTTTGGTACTGTTGCCACCATACATTTGCAAAGTAAATGAAATGCCATGTGCTTGCTTTTAGGAAAGAATGGATACAACATTAGTATTCATAATGTGTGCTGAGCGAAAAGAAGGACCATGCAAGATCCAAGACTGTACAGTAGAAGTTCCCAATATTATGGGTAAAATGTTGGCCTTTGTCAGGAACTTGAAGATCATTAAAACATTTGGCCACAGAAGTACTGTAAGAGACATGTCCATTAAAAGCCGGCCTATGAAACATCCTAATATGTTGAATACTACCAGGAGAGCTTTGGTGATCTCCAGGGGCATGTTTCTAATGCCTTCCAAACCCACACACAACCTGCTTCATTGTTCCAAGTCAAAAGAATTCTGTTTAAATCTTGAAAAATTGAGTTAGCAGCAGATAACAGGTCATAACAGAAAGACACACCCATAGTACAGTTGTGGAAACCACCCCACATTTCCCTGAGGTGTATAATCCAGTAATTTATGGGATAATTTTATATCTGATGAAATTGTTCTGTTGTTTTTGAAATTTGTATGGATGGTTTTATTGTTTGTGCAGTTTATTCTATTTTAATCGTGTACACCACTTTGATGGCTTTATGCTGTGAAGCGGTCTATACATTTGTATAATACTTCTACTACTACTACTACTACTAACAGTAATAATTAAGACTTTTTAAACAGTACTCACTGGTATGGAGTACTGGCACCTCTTTTTTTGCTGCGCATGCCAGCCATTTTTGGCTGGCCCCCATGCTACTTTTGTCAAGGTATAAGTATGGACACCTCACTTTCTTACCAAAAAAGCACTAATAATAATAAATAATAATAATAATAATAATAATAATAATAATAATAATAATAATAATAATAATAATAATAATAATAATAATAATAATAATAATAATAAATTAACAGCAGGCCAAATTATCTTGAAATGGGGGAGTCACTATTTTTAAGGTACATTTTAGATGAAGATTTTAGATTTTAGATGAAGTTGTTTCAAAGAAGTGAAATGAATCCTCATTTCTTATGCCTTGTCCAGAAAACGTCTTATCACACTATATGAAGTAGATGTTTTGAGACTTTGTTTTGGTAATTTTGATTACTTGTGCACCTTTGCATAAAGCAATCTTTACAGATCTTCTCCCCCATTTCCATTCCTGACATTTGCCTCTTTGTATATAACATCCAGCTACTTTTAATTCTAAGCATGTACTAAATGCTACTGAATTAAGTGGAACTTGCTTCTTTGAAAGTATGTTTAGGGTGCAATCTTCAGTGCCAGTGTAACAATGTAAGTTCACATTTGAGCTAAAATATGTTTGTTATGAATAATAGCTGAAGGACCATACATTTTCTGAAAAGCTAAAGGATACCAATTAAGTCTTTTGTGCCATCAGATTCCGAAGATACAAGATTTACTTTGGTGTAACATTATGCCAGTGCAACCCCATTGAAAGGTAGGGACTGAAGAGAGCATCAGTGGGGGGTGTTGGGAGAGGACCATTTAGCTGGGACACTATGTTCCTAAAGGTCCTAACCTTGTCCCCAGTAATGGAGTAAAATTATAAAAGAAGTGGTATAAGTCAAAATGGGCATAGGATTCCTGCTAACTCTGCAGCCAGTCACATCACAACTACTTTTACGAGGAAATATTCTGGTTTCATATCAAGCAAATTTAGGACTGACAAGGGGAACTTTGGTTATATGAACTATGGTGTATGGCAGGGGTTGCCAGCCTTTTGGACCAGATTGTACATTGATACAGGCTGAGAGCACAAGTCACAAAATGGCTGCCATGGAGGCATGGCATAACATAGAATGGCTACCATGGAGGTGTTGGATCACACAAAATTAGAGAGCAGTCATGGTGAAAACTTTTCATGTAATTGTACTTCCACACTAGAAAAGGCCTGACTATCTGTCATACAGTAGTTAAAGGCACAAGAACCATATTTTCCTCAATGCTGACCCTAAATCAAAGCCTAGGTTGCCCTCCTGTATCCATTTACCTGGATGTAAGCCCCATTAAACACAAAGACACTCACTTTGTCATAGCCAAGTATATCATTGTACTGAAAGTTACCTATACATAAAATTCTTAATGAGTCCCTGGTCTTTAGCTCCTGCAAAGCAGAAAACATGCCTAAACTTCTAAGTTTTCACATTTTCCTTTTGTGGGGAGGGAATTCTTTCACATTCACCCGCACTTAAGATGTACTAGTATCTGCAGAAAATAACTTGCATGTACTACCTGATCTTAGGAGAATCTAGCACAGGAAAGATATGTCCTGGTTGCTAGGGGAAAAGGGCAAACTATTTAGTAGCAAAGACTATTAAAAAAATAAGATAGGAAAAGTGCAATAAAGGGGCAGGGGAAAAGGCAGCTCTTTAGGATCCCAGGGCTTCCTTTTGCTTTCCTTTTGCCTGATCTCACTTGTCAGTCACAGCTCTGACTTCACTCATTGGCTAAAAACACTGATAGGCAGGGGCAGTCAGGCTGGCTTTTTTAACAGAAATTGCTTAGAAGGGTACCTGCATAACATGCTCGATAACTTTCTTTTTAGGAGGTCTAGAGCAGCCTTTCCCAACCAGTGTGCCTCCAGATGTTGTTGGACCACAACTCCCATCTTTCCTGACCATTGGCAATGCTGGCTGAGGCTGATGGGAGTTGTAGTTCAACAACAGCTGGAGGCACACTGGTTGGGAAAGGTTGGTCTAGAGACTTACTTAAAAAAAAGAAAACTGAAATGCTAGGCTATCTATTGCGGGCACCACTGAAAGCTTTTGCAAGTGTCATGGTGCCCACAGGTGATGGGTTGATGACCCCTGCTGTTTGGGCATGTGGCACAAAATTGGAGCTCTTTGCATAAATGACCTAGGAAAACAGTTTGCTAACACTTGTGTTCTCAGGACTTGTATCAGAATCCTTGACAGAAACACTCAGTAGGAACCTGATCACCACACCTCCAACTGGGGATCCAAGAAAGTGATCTCACACAGGTAGGTAAAAGGATTTCATTCCTCAACATGTCTCCCATGACCTCACCCTTGCAATGTGGTGAAATTATTTATTGGATTAAAAAGCCTTCCTTCCCCAAGAGGTACTAACAGTGTCTTTCACATAGGAGAAGCAGGAAAAGTGTGCATTTTACAGAAAAGAGGGGGTCCTCTTAGCCAGGACATCCACCATTGTTTGTGCCCAGCATTGTTAGTGAAGGCAGCTATGAATATTGGTGAGTACCTGGCATTCCACACCATCCATTACTGCTGCTGATCAAACATTCATGACCACATTTACCTTGCAGGATCATAGCCTAGCTGAACAGAACAAACAGTCACTACAAAGTTGTGCATGTTTCTAGATGGGATGTATAAATATTGTTCCAATGACTACAGTGTCTTCCCCAACAAGTGGATCTCAAATATGATAGTAGAGATGCTGCCACCTGTGAAGGGAAGTTGAGACAAGAGACTTGGATGGGCATGTAGGTGGCACTACCCTGTCTTAATCACTTGTTTGTGATCTTCAATTGAGCATTATAAATGTAAGCACAATGTGTTACAAAGTACAGGGCTTTACACTGTGTAATTTTCAAGGTGTGTTGCACCACAATGGTTCACACTGTGGAGAATATTGTGGTGTTTTTATGGGGTCTACTTTGTGTGCTTGTGGTGGCATATGGTGACATCAGGAAGGTGTTCTCTCCATCATACTGCATGAACTGGCTTCTTTCATGCATAGCTAATAATTAGGATGTATCTGTTGCTGCAGTGTGTAGGTTACAGTGATATCACATTGATGTTCATTTTTTTCAGCTGCAAGTGTATAAGATCCTGACTATGCTATGTGAACTTTACATCAATGTTAGTGGGGCACCAGTGGAGTGGGGCAATACTGTAAGTTTCCTATCAATATGAGCTGAGGAAGTGAAACAATGAATGTAGCAATTAGATACCAATGCGCGGAGCTTGGGAAACAAGCAAGAGGAGCTTGAAGTCTTAGTGCATGAAGGCAAATATGACTTCATAGGGATAACAGAGACTTGGTGGGATGACTCCCATGATTGGAATATAGACATTCAAGGATATAAACTCTACAGAAAGAACAGAAGCAACAGAAAAGGAGGAGGAGTAGCATTATACGTCAAAGACAAATACACCTCTATGGAAATCCAAGAGAGCGAACAAAGTGGTCCGGTAGAGACCATTTGGGTAAAAATAAATGGAGAAATGAATAAAACCGACATGGTAGTAGGTGTCTGCTACAGACCCCCTGGCCAAGAAGAGGTGATAGATGAGGCCTTTCTCAAACAAATCTCTGAAATCTCAAGGAGGCAAGAAGTAGTAGTGATGGGGGACTTCAACTACCCAGATATCTGCTGGGAGACAAACTCTGCGAAGCACAAAGCCTCCAACAAATTCCTGATGGGCCTTGCTGATAATTTCCTCTTTCAAAAAGTAGAAGAAGGAACAAGGGGATCGGCAATCCTGGACCTGATCTTAACTAACACGGACAAATTGGTCACGGGAATTAAAGCGGTCGGCACCTTGGGAAAAAGTGACCACTTAATGCTGGAATTCGTGATTCTGGGGAAAGCCAAAGAAGAATATAGTCAAATATGGACCTTGGATTTTAGGAAAGCCGATTTTAGCAAGCTCAGGGAAATGATGGGTAGGATCCCGTGGCTAGATAGACTAAAGAAAAAAGGAGCCCAAGAAGCGTGGGAGTTCATGAAGAAGGTATTACAAAAAGCGCAATCACAAACAATTCCAAAGAGGAAGAAAAACAGAAGACATCGGAAAAAGCCAATGTGGCTACACGGAAGACTGGTGGAGGAGGTAAAAATAAAAAAGAGCATGTATAAAGAATGGAAGGAAGGACGCATCACCAAGGAAGAGTACCGACAAGCGGCTCGGGCTTGCAGGAATAGCGTAAGGAAAGCTAAAACCCAGAATGAGCTAAGGCTGGCGAGGGAAGCGAGGAACAACAAAAAGGGGTTTTTCAGATATGTTCGAAGCAAGAGAAAGACCAAGGACATGGTGGGACTGCTGCTCAATGAGGATGGCAAAATGTTGACAGATAACAAGGAAAAGGCAGAACTGCTCAACGCCTATTTTGCCTCCGTTTTCTCCCAAAAAGGGAACAGTGTGCAACCTTGCATCGGTAGCAATCTCAGTAAGGGGTTGGGATTGCAGTTCAAGATTGATAAGGAGATAGTCAGGAAATACCTAGTTAACCTAAATGAGTTCAAATGTCCAGGGCCTGATGAACTGCATCCCAGAGTATTGAAGGAACTTGCAGATGTACTCTCGGAACCTCTTGCCATCATCTTTGAGAAATCCTGGAGAACGGGAGAGGTGCTGGAGGATTGAAGATGGGCAAACGTCGTCCCGCTCTTTAAAAAGGGTAAAAAAGAAGATCCGGGGAATTACAGGCCGGTCAGTCTGACTTCAATATCGGGAAAGATATTAGAACAGATAATAAAAGAGTCCATTGGCAACTATCTAGATGACAATGCTGTGATTAGTAGGAGCCAGCATGGGTTTGTCAAGAAAAAATCCTGTCAAACTAATCTCATCTCTTTTTTTGATCGGGTCACTAGCTTAGTAGATGGTGGAAATGCTGTAGATGTCATCTATCTAGATTTCAGCAAAGCGTTTGACAAAGTCCCCCACGACCTTTTGATTAGCAAACTGGTCAAATGCGGACTACATGGAAATACTGTCAGGTGGATTCACAACTGGTTGGAAAACCGTACTCAAAGAGTGGTCGTCGGTGGCTCTGCTTCGGACTGGAAGGAGGTTTCGAGTGGAGTGCCACAGGACTCTGTCCTGGGGCCGATACTCTTCAACATTTTTATCAATGACTTAGATGACGGGGTGGAGGGAAGCCTTATGAAGTTTGCGGATGATACGAAACTGGGAGGGATAGCTAACACAATGGAAGACAGGAATAAAATCCAAAGGGATCTGGATAGACTAGGAAATTGGGCTGAAATTAATAAAATGAAATTCAATAAAGACAAATGCAAGATTCTGCATTTAGGCCACAAAAACAAAATGCACTGGTACAGGATGGGAAATACCCGGCTTAGCAGTAGTGCGTGTGAGAAGGACCTTGGAATTGTAGTGGATCGCAAGTTGAACATGACCCAGCAGTGTGATGCTGCGGCAAAAAAGGCAAACACAGTTTTGGGCTGCATAAACAGAGCTATAGTTTCCAGGTCGAGGGAAGTAATAGTCCCACTATATTCTGCATTAGTCAGGCCTCATCTGGAATACTGCGTTCAGTTCTGGATGCCTCATTTTAAGAAGATATAGACAAGTTAGAGCGGGTTCAGAAGAGGGCGACGAGGATGATAGCCGGTATTTATTTATTTATTTTGTTTATTTTAATAATTTATACCCCGCCCTAGTTCATAGAATTCAGAGCGGCGAACAGTAACAATATCCAATACAATCTAAAATAACAATAATAAGAGTACAGTAACAACATTAAAAATCAATTAACTATTAAATGTTTAAAAGCTAAACGAAACAAAAAAGTTTTTAACTGACGGCGAAAGTCCATGAGTGAAGAAGAACGTCGGATCTCTGGTGGCAGATTATTCCATAGGATGGGCGCTATGGTCGAGAAAGCTTTATTTCTAGTATTGGCATGGCGGATTATAAAGGTGGATGGGATAATGAGAGAGTGTTCAAAAGGTATTCTTGTCAGTCGCTGAGGTTTAAATTCCAGAATACGATTTGATAAATATATTGGCGCTAAACCATTTAGAGCTTTAAAAGTTAATATTAAGATTTTAAACTGATGACGGAATGAGATCGGAAGCCAGTGAAGTTGATAAAGCAGAGGTGTGGTGTGTGTCTGTGGGCTTGCTCTGGTCAGCATTCTTGCTGTCGCTCTCTGTATCAGCTTAAGTGGGCGAAGTGATCTTGCAGATAGTCCAATATATAGGGAGTTGCAATAGTCCAGTCTTGAGGTCACAAGAGCCTGTGTCACTTGCTTCAAGTCCGACATCTCTAAAAAAGGACGGAGTTGATGGACTAGTTTTAATTGAGAGAAAGCACTTCTGGATACTGTTGCAATTTGAGGTTCAAGGGACAGAGCGGAATCTAAGATAATACCCAAACTCCGAACTTGGGATTTCAGAGGGAGTGGGACCCTGTCTAAGGTAAGTAGGTTTTTAATTGCATGAGACGGTTTTTGTCCAATTAACAGAACCTCCATCTTCTCTGGATTAAGTTTTAATTTATTCCTATTAGTCCAGTTTTGTATGGCAACCAGGCATTGGTTTAGGGGACGAACCGCCTCTATGGTATCTGGAGGGAAAGAAGAGTAGAGTTGGGTGTCATCTGCGTATTGATGGTAGTGTATTCCGAATTCGCGGATAATCCTTCCTAGGGGCTCCATATAAATATTGAATAACATTGGGGATAATATGGAGCCTTGGGGGACACCGTATCGTACTGGCCAAACCTTGGATGAGAAATTTTCAAGGACAACTCTTTGTAGCCTGCCCTCCAGAAAGGAGCGGAGCCATTGTAGTACCGTTCCTCGGCATCCTATACTAAAGAGGCGGTCTAAGAGAATGGTATGATCATTAGTGTCGAATGCGGCTGACAGGTCTAGCAAAATTACGTAAGTTAGATTTCCTCTATCCAATTCAAGTCGTAGATCATCTACCAGTGCTGTTAGCAATGTTTCGGTCCCATGTTTTGGTCGAAAGCCTGATTGGAAGGGATCATAGCCATCATTAGTAAATATAAATGTTTGAAGTTGTGTGGCTACAGCTCGTTCAATAACCTTACTGATAAAAGATAAGTTAGATACTGGACGGAAATTGGTAAGAAGTGTGGGGTCAAGGGAAGGCTTCTTCAGTAAAGGAACTACAATTGCTTCTTTCAATGTCTTGGGAACATGGCCTTGTTGGAGTGAGGCATTAATTATCACACAGAGCCAGTTCGCAAGTTGAGCTTTTGATGTTTTTATAAGCCATGAAGGGCAGACATCAAGTGAGCAGTTTGTTGGTCTCATTTTAGTGAGAAGTTGGGGGATATCAACCGGTAAGATAAGTTGAAAGTTCGTAAATTGGGATGGGAGAACAGTTTCAGATGGAGTGTCATTGGATTCTGCCAGTTTGGCTACATCAATTTCTGATGGAATATCATTTTGTTCTGCTATTTTAATAGAGTCCAAGGTGGAGCGAATCTGATCTATCTTAGTTTCAAAGAATGTGGCAAACTCCTGGCAACGGGATTGAGAGTGGGCTATATCAGAAGCCGGCTGTTTAGGACGAAGGAGGCTGTTAACTATCTGAAAAAGTTGTTTTGGTTGATTTCCGGCTGAATTGATTGCAGTTGAATAATATGCTTTTTGGGCAGCGTGTCTGGCCAAAGTATAGATTTTCACAAATTCCTTGGTTTGGGCTCGATCAGATGGACTCCTGTTTTTTTGCCAACGGCGTTCTAGCTTTCGATAAGTATGCTTCATTTCTAACAATTCTTTGGAGAACCAGGGGACTGATTTAGATCTTGTAATTTTTAATGGGCGAAGGGGAGCCATTGAATCCATAATTTCAGTCATAATGTTGTTCCAAGAGGAGATCAGAGTGTCGATTGGAGTTCCAATAGGGGGGCATGAATATTCCTTAAACTTTGATGCGAATAGGTCGGGATCTAACAATCTCTTAGGGCGATATAATTTAGTTGAAATTCTAGTTTTGTGGGGTACAGGTGACACAAGAAGGTTAAAGCTAATTAAGTAATGGTCAGACCATGATAGTGGGGTAGAGGTTATATTCTCTATTCGGAAATCAGAAGTACCTGTTTCTGGTAGGAAGACAAGATCTAAGATATGGCCTGCAATATGTGTTGGGGTTGAAATTAACTGTTGCAACCCCAATGTAGACATTGAGGATAGAAAGTCAAGAGCGTTACTTGAAGTAGAGGATTCTATGTGAATATTGAAGTCTCCTAAAATTAAGAGTTTAGGAGAATCCAATATTAAACCTGCAATTAGATTGGATAAGTCAAGCAAGAAGTGGCTTGGTGAATTGGGAGGACGATAAATCACAAGATAACAAGTCTTATGAGGAAAGGTTGAAGGAACTTGGCATGTTCAGTCTGGTGAAGAGAAGGCTGAGAGGTGACATGATTGCACTCTTTAAGTACCTGAAGGGCTGTCATATAGAGGAGGGTACAGATTTGTTCTCTGCTGCCCCAGAGGGTAGGACTAGGTCTAATGGTTTTAAGTTGCAGGAGCGTAGATTCCGATTGGACATTAGAAGGAACTTCTTGACAGTAAGGGCAGTTCGGCAATGGAACCGACTGCCTAGGGAGGTGGTGGGATCCCCTTCGCTGGATGTCTTCAAGCAGAGGCTGGACAGCTATCTGCGGGAGATGCTCTAGCTGTGGATTTCCTGCTGTGAGCAGGGGGTTGGACTTGATGGCCTACAAGGCCCCTTCCAACTCTATGATTCTATGATTCTATGACATTTTTTAGCTATTATCGTCAAAGGGCAGTATATTAATGATGTTATAAAGTACCCTCCCTAGTATTTCATCTGAAATTCTTGTTGGGTCTACTCATAACTGTCTCATAAAAGCTATAAATATTCAACAGAGGAAACCAGTTAGCATATAAAGATATCTAATAGACACTATGAATGACTGCTAAAATGTATAATAGCCAGGCACCTGTGGGAAATGGCAAAGAATGGGTGTTTCTATCATTTATACATGAGGCTGTTTTTTCCTGTCTGCAAAGAAATCTAGCGCTGCTGGGCAGTTGGAGAATGAGGAAGAGAGCCCACATAACAAAGATGCAATTTGAATTAGGAAAAGCACAATGCTGCTTCTCCTCGCTCAACAATCAATGCAGTAATTAGCTCAGCTCATAATAGAATTGTATGAGGTTTGCAAAACTCTACCAGTAAGCAAACTATGCTTCTTTTTCTTAAAGGATTATCAATTGTATAAAGATCAAAGCCCAATGAATAATTTAAAGCCAAACTAATACACCAAAAAAACTCTGTGACTGTACTGCTTTGATAAGTGATGTGTGTGTGTGTGTGTGTGTGTGTGTTCAAAAGAGTCAGAAAATGATGATAAGTTTGTGGGCCTGTATGTTAAGTACACATGCCCTCCAACCGCTTCATTGAAGGAAACAGCTTTTTCTACTGGGATGAATCAGAAAACTTAGGAGTTTGGCATGTATTCTGGTGCATACATAGAACTCTGGCACAGAGTATATGTAAATGAGATAATTTAGAATAGGCTAAACATTACAATATGCTATTAAGGCCTAGGGTTTTATTAGCTCACTTGGTTTTCTCCCTATTTGTATCAAGTCTAATGATGATATCTCAACCATTTTATAGAACTGTTAGCGGTCCCCACACCCAATGAACTCTACCATGCAGGTATCTGTGGGCTGGCTTTCTTGGTGGTGGCCTCATGCTTCTGGAATGATTCCCCTCCTGCAAACTGTGTATCATCATGACATTGCTCCCATTTAATTGTCAGGTGAAAATACACCTCTTTGCTCAGGCTTTTTGGATAGAATGAGGGATATTGGACTGGGTTTTAAATAATGTTGCTGTTTTATTTGTATGGAATTTATGTTGGCCTGTATCATCATCATCATCATCTTCACCATCATCATCATCATCCTGCTGCCTAGGAACCCTTAGAACGACAGTGAATGGATCCCTGTAGGAGATGACCAGCACATAGCATTGTGATCAGTGGTCTACACTGAGCTCCCCTTTTCTGAGATGTCCTTTCAGTTACTAGACAGGAACCAGGAACCCCTCAAAATGGTGATGGACAAGCTCCTGTGAGGTCTGGTGCATAGCATCTTCTGATCAATGCTGCAGTTCCAAAGTGGAGAGTTTTGCAGGGCATTATATACCCTCTAATGTTAATGAAGCACACCTGCTATTTGGGTTATTCCTTAGTGCTTGTGTCCATGTTTATACTTTCTCAGGGCCAAAACAGTGTTGTAATTTGTGGCAAGTAGCCAAGATAGATAACTGACTAGTGCTCTTCACAGCAGGTGGAGATGCCATGGCATGGGAAAGTAATGAGGTTATCTCTGTGAAAGAGTCAAATGGTCAACATACGCTGCCTGGGACATACTAGTCAGATAAGTATTATAGGGAGGCATTAACCAGCTATACAGCTTTGGGTCAAAAGATCCCTAGGTATGCAAGAAGCAAGTGGGGAGCACCAATAACTACACCTCTTTGAAATAAAGGGAGGAGTGTGCTTATGCCAATACAGGATGGAAGAGTGGACTAGAAATATGGTAAATAAAATAAAATAAACTTCTCATCCACAAATCATTGTGACTTCTAATTGAGGCAGAGGGTTGAAATAATACACGGGTTGAACAAAGGGCCACTTTATTAAAACCCCCCCTTAAACTAAATCCGCAGAAGGAAAACATAATTGCAGGAGCTATCTATAAGCAAGCACATGAACTACAGCTATAGGGTGACCAGCCCCTACTGGGGCAAGGGCAAGCCATTTTGTTTACCCCTTACCCCCACTACACCCTTAAGGTGATCAGGGGATGTTCCCATGTCACCACCCCCTGGGGCCCTACAACTCCAGGTGGATGAGATAAGTAGGCTCCAGAGGCAGCCCATATCCTGCTCCTGGGCCCCACAGCCCTGACTTGCAGGCCTCCGGAGCCACCAATCACCTCCAAAGGTGTCTAAGGGGGGCACCTACTGTTCATACTGCCACAAAAGGGGAACAAATCTCAGTTTAGTCTCCCTTTACCCCACTGCCGAGAACTATGTCTCATAGGCACTTCTGCAGGTCAGACTGCATCAGTCAGGTGAAGTCCATCAGCCCTGTAAAGTGAAGTCCATCAACCCTGGAGTGTTGTATATCAGGGTGATGTAAAACCCACCCCATGTGCTAGAAGAGCCAACCGAAGCTGCTAGTTGACCTTCTTGCGGGCCCTATCTATACCTCTCAGGCAGAGCTTGGAAAAGTTACTTTTTTGAACTACAACTCTCATCAGCCCCAGCCAGCATGACCACTGGATTGGGCTGATGTAGTTTAAAAAAGTAACTTTTCCAAGCTCTGCTCTCGGATCACCCAAACAATGCCAAACCTTATGAGGGAGTATGTCCAACCATATTAAACAAACATGAGGCCAATGCTGCCTTACAGCCTGCAGGTCCTGGCATGCCTGCAAACTGAGGGCCTTGCCTTTAAGTAACCCAAGGTCATTCCCTCCCAGGAGAATTACCACAACATGCAGAACTGCCTGCACCAAACCTTGCTGGAATAACATGGGTAGGAGCCCATCCCAGGATCCCCCATTGGCCCAGCCACTGAACCATGGCCCACTGACTGAGGCCCAGCTGCAAACCAAAATGTGACTTCTCTATGGCCTGCCCAGAAGATCATGCTATGGCCACAGTATAGGATGTGCATCTGCTCCATTACTGTCCAGCAACCCGCTCAAAACAAAAACAATTACAACCATTTAGGCTTCCGGACCTCCAGACTTGCCAAAGGGACAAATGTAACTTGTGTATGCCCCAGATTTCCACCATCCAATGCACCCTTGCTTGTGAAAAACCAAGAAAGACTGCAGTGGAGGCAGCTCCGATTCTGATAGAGTGGGTCCCAAAACCTGTGGGGCCCACTCCTAGGCCTTGAAGTGCTAATTTAGTGATGCCCCAAACCTGAAACTTTGTGAGGGGAAATCCCCCCTCATGAACAAAAAAATAACCAGGCCCAGAGCCTCTGGCT